>NC_073627.1:178000381-178625381 GCF_029407905.1 Bubalus kerabau
AAGTTCATGATCTGAGCTGCACAGTGCTGAAGCAGTGGCTGTGTAGCACAGGAGTGACTTTGAGAAAATAAACCACTTCTGGTGGCAATGGAAAAACCTCAGCAAGATGGTAGGAGGGGAAAAATCACATTTAGAATCTAACCCCATACCTGCCAGAAATGCTCAGAAGGCTCAAACAAACCTTGTGCACACTACGACCCAGAAACCCCACATAGACTGAGACAAAACTATGTTTGAGTGTCTCCTGTGGAGGTATGGGTCAGTGGTGGACTGTTGCAGGGGTAGGAGCTCTGGGTGCAGTAGACCTGGGTATGGCATAAGCCCTCTTCGAGGAGGTCACCATTAATCCCACCATAGAGCC
The DNA here is from genome assembly GCF_029407905.1 of Bubalus kerabau. Lineage (NCBI taxonomy): Eukaryota > Metazoa > Chordata > Mammalia > Artiodactyla > Bovidae > Bubalus > Bubalus kerabau. The sequence continues at coordinate 178,000,743 of NC_073627.1, forward strand.
ACCAGAACTTCCACAGGACTGGGGAAACAGACTCTAGAATGGCACAAACAAAACCTTGTGTGCACCAGGACCCAGGAGAAAGGAGCAGTGACCCCACAAGATACTGACCCAGACTTGCCCAAGAGTGTCCAGGAGTTGTGGCAGAGCTGTGGGTCAGTGGTCACAACCTGCTGCAGGGTTGAGGGTGCTGAGTGCAGCAGTGTGTGCATAGGACCTTTTGATGGAGGTCGCCATTATCTTCACCATAGTTTGGCCTCAGGTCAAATAACAAGGAGGGAACACAGCCCCACCCATCAACAGAAAATTGGAATAAAGATTTACTGAGCATAGCTCTGCCCTCTCAGAACAAGACTCAGTTTCCCCCTCAGCTGGTCTCTCCCATCAAGAAGCTTCCATAAGCCTTTTATCCTTCTCCATCAGAGGGCAGACAGACTGAAAACCACAATCTCAGAAAACTAACCAATGATCACATGGACCACAGCCTTGTCTAACTCAATGAAACTATGAGCCATGCCATATAGGGCCACCCAATATGGACATGTCATGATGGAGAGTTCTGACAAAATGATGTCCACTGAAGGGAATGACAAACCACTTTAGTATTCTTGCCTTGAGAGCCCTATGAACAGTATGAAAAGGCAAAAAAATAAGACATTGAAAGGTGAACTCCCCAGGTTGGTAGGTGCCCAATATATTACTGGAGATCAGTGGAGAAATAAATACGGAAAGAATGAAAAGATGAAGCCAAAGCAAAAACAGCCCACATATGTGGATATGACTACTGGTGGAAGAAAAGTTTGATGCTGTAAAGAGCAATAATGCATCAGATCAGATCAGATCAGTCGCTCAGTCGTGTCCGACTCTTTGCAACCCGATGAATTGCAGCACGCCAGGCCTCCCTGTCCATCACCAACTCCCGGAGTTCATCCAAACTCATGTCCATCGAGTCGGTGATGCCATCCAGCCACCTCATCCTCTGTCGTCCCCTTCTCCTCCTGCCCCCAATCCCTCCCAGAATCAGGGTCTTTTCCAATGAGTCAACTCTTTGCATCAGGTGGCCCAAGTATTGGAGTTTCAGCTTTAGCATCAGTCCTTCCATAGAACACCCAGGACTGGTCTCCTCTAGAATGGACTGGTTGGATCTCCTTGCAGTCCGAGGGACTCTCAAGAATCTTCTCCAACACCACAGTTCAAAAGCATCAATTCTTTGGCACTCAGCTTTCTTCACAGTTCAACTCTCACATCCATACATGACCACTGGAAAAACCATAGACTTGAGTAGATGGACCTTTGTTGGTAAAGTAATGTCTCTGCTTTTTAATATGCTATCTAGGTTAGTCATAGCTTTCCTTCCAAGGAGTAAGCATCTTTTAATTTTATGGCTGCAATCACCATCTTCAGTGATTTTGGAGCCCCCCAAAATAAAGTCTGACACTGTTTCCACTGTTTAGTGGATCTATTTCCCATGAAGTGATGGGGCCAGATGCCATGATCCTAGTTTTCTGAATGTTGAGCTTTAAGCCAACTGTTTCACTCTCCTCTTTGACTTTCATCAGGAGGCTTTTTAGTTCCTCTTCACTTTCTGCCATAAGAGTGGTGCCATCTGCATATCTGAGGTTATTGATATTTTTCTTGGCAGTCTTGATTCCAGCTTGTGCTTCTTCCAGCAAATTGGAAGTGGTCAAACAGGAGGTGGCAAGAGTGAACATCGACATTTTAGGAATCAGCAAACTAATATGGACTGGAATGGGTTAATTTAAATCAGATGACCATTTTATCTACTACTGTGGGCAAGAATCCCTTAGAAGAAATGGAGTAGCCATCATAGTCAACAAAAGAGTCAAAAATGCAGTACTTGGGTGCAATCTCAAAAATGACAGAATGATCTCTGTCCATCTCCAAGGCAAACCATTCAATATCACAGTAATCCAAGTCTATGCTATGACCAGTAACGCTGAAGAAGCTGAAGTTGAACATTTGTATGAATCCTACAAGACCTTCTAGAACTAACACACCAAAAAGGTGTGCTTTTCATCATAGGGGACTGGAATGCAAAAGTAGGAAGTCAAGAAACACCTGGAGTAACAGGCAAATTTGGCCTTGGAGTACAGAATGAAGTAGGGCAAAGGCTAGTAGAGTTTTGCCAAGAGAATGCACTGGTCACAGCAAACACCCTCTTCCAATAACACAAGAGAAGACTCTACACATGGACATCACCAGATGGTCAATACTGAAATTATATTGATTGTATTCTTTGCAGCCAATGATTGAAAAGCGCTATACAGTCAGCAAAAACAAGGCTGGGACTTGACTCTGGCTCAGATAATGACTTTTGTTATATTACATCTATTCGTTGTTAGATCCCATAAAGAGATGAAAAGACAAGCCACAAACTGAGAGAAAACATTTGTGACCATGTAAGTGACAGAAATTTAACTTGCAGAATGGATAAATATTTTTAATAAAATAATAACAAGTCCCAGCAGAATTGAAAAAGGGAAAAATGTAGAAAGACATGATCTTGCTTTTCAGTACAAAGGAAAATGTCACTGCCCCTTGACATTTGAAAAGATATTGACCATATAAGGAATAAAATGTAGATGCAATGAGCTGTTTTTTCATAGCTACACGTTTAACAAAATCTAAGTTTATCAGGAGACCTGGGTTTGATCCCTGGGTTTGGAAGATTCCCCTGAGGAGGGAATCGCAACCCTCTCCAGTATTCTTTCATGGAGAATCCCCATGGACAGAGGACCCTGGTGGTCAACAGTCCTTGGAGTCACAAAGAGTCGGACATGACAGAGTGACTAAGCACAGCACACAGCTCAAGAAATTTATCAATACCAAAAGTTAGCAAGGATGCAAAACGGAAATAGTTCTCATGCTCATTAGATGCCTGTATCTATGGCATTTTATGAAAGCAACACAGAAACAGTATTAAAAATATACTTAACTTTTCACCCAAAATTTCTTACATGGGGTCTTTCCCACAGAAATAAAGACTTAGGATCAAGATATCTATGGAAACAGATATTTACTGGAGCATTATTCATAAAGGCAGAAAGGAGTAACAAAGTGACAAATAGGGAAATGATGAAATAAATTATAGTACATTTATACCAAGGGACTCTTTTACAGCTATTAAAAATAATGGATTAGAACTATGTTACCTGATAAAGAGAATTATATAAGGTATAATTGATTAGAAAACTTGAAGTGGGAAATATGTATAATAAGAAAAATAATCTGTAAGATAAGTTCCCATTTTGTAAGGTAAAATTGGCAAAAATCCCCATTTGTTCTTGCACACACACAGACACAGATGTATATTAGCATGTGTATACTGTGCCCTGTATGTAAGCATGAGCAAAACGTGAAGGCTATCTCACATGTTGTTATGTATGCTGCCTTGTCAGAGGGAATGAGGTGGTGTTGAGGGGGGAACAGGGCTAGACAAATGAAGAAAGACTGCACAAAAATGATGTAACTGATTTATGTAAAACAATACCTGCTTGTATACACAGATGAAGTACTTTTAAAAGTCCCACAAGTAGTATAAATTTATATTGAGTAACTTGTACCATTTTGTGATGGATTCCAAAGTCGAGGTGGGTGGAATCAAGTTGCAGACTAACATATAGTAGCATTATGTGTGTGAAGGAAATTTCCATATATATATATACATATATATAATACATGTATTTCAAGGATAAAGGCATATAAAAATATATCAGTTCAGTTTAGTCACTCAGTCATGTCTGACTCTTTTCGATCCCATGGACCGCAGCATGCCAGGCTTCCCTGTGCATCACCAACTCCCAGAGCTTGCTCAAACTCATGTCCACCAAGTCGGTGATGCCATCCAACCATCTGTAAATGTTGATTACTTAGCATGGTAGAGGTGACGGTGGTGGTGACGAGTAGAGATGAGTAGAAGGGCAATGATTCCATCTGTCTTTATCCATCTATGCACTGTATTGCATCACTTCTCACAATAAGGATTTATGTATCCATTACCTACTGCTGTGTAACAAACCACCCCAAACTAAGTGGTTTAAAAGAAAAAAACACTTATTCTTTTTATGATTCTGTGGGTTTGCTGGTGAGTCTTCTGCTCTGGACTGGTTTAGGTGGCTCAACTAGACCATCTCATGTGTCTGAAGAGTTGGTTTGGTATCCTTGATGTGATGGAGATCAATTGACCACGTGTGGATCACCACTTGGCAAGCTAGCTTAGATCAGCATCATCATAGTCATGGGGCTCCCAAGAGCAACAACAAAGCAAGCTCCAGTAAGGAAGCACTTCATAAGCCTCTGCTCTTGACATCTATTAATATCATGTTGCCAAAGCAAGTCACAGAGTCCAAAAAGGAGTCCTAACAAGGGCACAGATAGAAAAATAATAATTTGTAGGCACTTTTACAACCTATCACAATGTATTTGCAAACTTATTGTCACTATCATTTTATTCATTTCAGTTCTTTCCCATTGAAAGCACGCTGATTAAGGCACACGATATCTTTCTTTCTTTTTTTTTCCCTGCATCATATTGCTTATCTGATCTTAGTTACTTACACCTTTGCCAGTGAAAGTGCTGGAGTCCTAACCACTGGACCACCAAACAATTCCCAAGGCACTAATTATCTTTTAAGCATAGACTTTCTTACAAAGATCCTTCATGAATTATTTCTTATTCTCTTCTGTGCCACACTACATTGCTCATTTTCTATATTCTCTATTCACCATTGGAGTGTGGTCAAGGAATCTATAATTCCTAGTTTCCATAGATAATCCTGGTTTATGCTTGTTTCCTTATCAGGTTTAGAATTTGGTGTGGATCTTTAAGAATTTTCTAACAAAATAGTATTAGTTATTGTTTCATTTAAACATGCCAGAATAGGTTTGGGAGACATCCAGGACTTTGCACTTCTTGTTTCTGTTAGGGTCTTATCTAAAAACCTGTGAGATGCTTGTATAGTGAACCAGATATTCACCTTGGGTGTGTGTGTGCTCGGTGGCTCAGTCACATCCGACAGTTTGTGATCCCTTGGCTGTAGCCTGCCAGGCTCCTCTGTTCATGGGATTTTCCAGGCGAGAATACTGGAGTGGCATTGCCATTCCCTTCTCTGGGGATCTTGCTGACTCAGGGATCGAACCTGAGTCTTTTCCATCTCCTGCCTTGGCAGAGAGATTCTTTACCACTTGAGTCACCTTAACAACTGCCTATAGACGGAAAATGACCAGAAATAACCTGTCCCTCTTTTTCAGATCATTTCTAGGTGTCATACGTGGCTCAGCTGGTAAAAAAATTGCCTGCAATGTTGGAGACCTAGGTTCAATCCCTGGGTTGGGAAAATCCCCTGAAGAAGGGAAACGTTACCCACTCCAGTATTCTGGCCTAGAGAATTATGGACAGTATAGTCCATGGGATGGCAAAGAGTCGGGCACGACTGAGCGACTTTTTCACTTTCAGAGCCTTGACGCACTGAGATTTCCTGTTGGTGTTCGCGTGCTGGAGGAAGGAAGCGTGCTGCCCCTGCTGGCCATTTGGTGTACTAGCCACTGGTGCCGTAGCCTCCACCATGGCGCCCAAGGGAAATTGAAATGCCCAGGTCAGTGGACAGTCTGGGAAATTGCAGGTTGCCATATACAGGGAAATACATCAGGAAATAGGGACTAACCATCTCTTTGACCACAATCACAATAGCAGTTCTTTCCCAATATTTATTGATTTTAATGTCTGGTAATCTTGTTTCTTTTTGATAAATCTTGTTGAACACAAAGAGCTTTAAAAAGTGAATGCTTAATTAAAAATTAATACTGAATTCCAGTTACTAAAGAAGGTTGATGATGAATGCTGTCTTCAAAAAATATTTTTCAACATTTACCATATCTGCTATGAAAAGCATAGCAAATCACTAGCTATGGAAACACTGAATCACAAATATGATGAAGAAAAGTCAGATTTGCTTCAAGTTAGGAGCTGATTTATGATTTATGGGGAAACATTCCCCACACAACTAGTTAACTCAGGAGACTATAGAAGCTAATTTCCATATCTATCTTAAAACATGACTTTCTTTTGAGACTGTATGCTGATTTTACTTTCTCTCATTTTTATTTGGGTTTTCTCCTGAAAGTAACAAAAAGTGAAGTGATAGTCTTTCCATTAATATAAGAAAGCTTTATGCACATATAAATTTAAGTTAGTTTTATATTGGAATCAATAGATGCTATCAATAGAAAACTATTTAATTTTAATAATGATTTAATTTTTAAAAAATTCTTCTTAAAATCAAAAGGAAAATTTGGGAAGTCATTGGTCTAATGTTATGCAGAAGGCAAGAGCACCCCACTCCAGTACTCTTGCTTGGAAAATCTCATGGATGGAGGGGCCTGGTAGGCTGCAGTCCATGGGGTCACTAAGAGTTGGACACAACTGAGTGACTTCACTTTCACTTTTCACTTTCATGCATTGGAGAAGGAAATGGCAGCCCACTCCAGTGTTCTTGCCTGGAGAATCCCAGGGACAGGGGAGCCTGGTGGGCTGCCGTCTATGGGGTCGCGCAGAGTCGGACACCACTGAAGTGACTTAGTAGCAGCAGCAGCGGTCGAATATTAAGCAGCTGACATTTGAGGGAATGATGTTGTAAATTCAGGTGGAAGTACAATATTGAAATAGTTTCCATTGTGATAATATGAATACAAACTTTTATGGAGCAGATGATGATAAAAACTTATAGTTTTACTAATTTTATGCAGAAGAAATGTGCAAGGAATTGTTACTGATGCCCTTTATAATCCATAATCATGTCCATTCAAGCAGTTTAAAAAATTCATTAGACTAGCAATGCCTACTTTCTTCTTGCTGCTCATGATAAATCAGATTTTAGAAATATTTCAGCTTTGAAAGAACTATTTTATAAATCAATCTGAGTGTTTTAAAATGATAGTAAACTATTTTATTTTTCAGACGCATCCTCTAAATTTTGGATGTATAGTGTTAAAAATTGTTAACAATATATTCAATGTTATGAGTGAAAAAGTCTTCAGATTTTTAACTTTTAGAAAGTTGAATATATATTCTGTATTGAAAATGTTGAAGTTTCAATTTCAAAAAATTGAAAAATGTATTCTGTCCTGGAATGGAGTGACATTGAGAAAGTCCTCTAGTTTCCAGCAATTTGATTTAGGGAAGTGTTAAAAAGAATCATATATAGAGAAATATCTTTGACAAGTTTTTGTCTTGTAGAAGTGTTTACCATAGTAAGATTCTCTAAATGGAGGGGGAAAGAAAATAACTGTGAAAATATCTAGTTGAGATATGTATTCATCTTACTACACAACATATAAGAGTATACTCCATTAACAGAATTTGCTGTTGGTTTAGTTATCTCATATCCACAGAGAGAATATTTCCTCAACTAAAATGATCACGTATAGAGATAAGAGTCCATAGACGATAGCAACAACTTTAAATGTGTTAGCCATGGCATAAAACTTTGAAAAAGATTACAAATAATTTTACAAATAAATTAGTAAGATCACAATGAAAAGAGACCGTTATCCAGGGAGGAAAAAAGAAACAAACAATAGCAACTCAATATTAGAAAGAGATATTGCTAAGAAACTGATTAGAGTATATGAACATGTGCTGAAAACAAATATTCTCCTTATTGAATTTTAACATTCAGATAATTAAATATAGCATGATTTTATAATATTTAGAGATTATTTTATGTCTTTGAAATTAGTTTTAAATAATATCCAGTTATATGTACACTGAGAGAGTAAAATTGGCCAGTCAATAAACATAGACATTACTAAGCTTCGTATGAAAGTTTATGTTAATAAGCTTTATTTGTTAGAGTAATTTTAAGTTCACAGCAAAAGAATAGGGTTCTCATATGGCCATCATATTCCCACATGTGCACAACTTCCCCATTATCAACATCCCCCACCAGAGTGGTAAATGTGCTATAATCAATAAACCTACATAGACATTCACTATCACCCAAGGTCCATAGTGGTTTACTACAGAGTTCACTGTTGGTGGTGTACATTCTGTGAGTTTGGAAAAAAGCATCATGATGTGTATCCACCATCATAGTATCATACAGAATTGTCTCACTTTCCTAAAATCCTCTGTGTTTGGCTAATCCTCATTTGCCCTCTCCAACCCTGGCAACTATTGATCTTTTTACTGTCTTCATAGTTTTTGCCTTTTCCTGAATGTCACATGTGCTGTGTTTAGTCACTCAATTGTGTCCGACTCTTTGTGACCCCATGGTCTGTTCATGGGAATTCTCTAGGCAAGAATACTGAAGTGGGTTGCCATGCCCTCCTCCAGGGGATCTTCCCAACACGGGGATCGAACCCAGGTCTCCGGCATTGCAGGAAGATTCTTTACTGTCTGAGCTACCAGAGAGGCCCTTAGTTATATGTATTTAAGGTTTCTTCCTCATTTGATGACTTGTGAGTTCATTTCTTTCTAACACTGAGTAATATTCCACTGTCTGGATGGATATACCATGGTTTATGTATCCAGTCACCTACTAGAGAACATCATGGTTGCTCTAATTCTTGACAATTATGAGGAAAGCTGCTTTAAATTACCTGTGTGCAGATTTTTGTGTGATGGTTTCAACTCATGTGGATAAATAATGAAAAACAAGATTTATGGATTGTATGGTTAGAGTAGTTTTATAAGGAAGTGCCAAACTGTTTTCCAAAGTTGTAATCCTACCAGAAACGACTGAGAGAAAAGTTCCTGTTTCTCAACATCCTTGTCAGCATTTGGTATTGTCAACATTTTAGATTTTGGTCATTTTAGTAGCGGTATCTCATTGTTTTAATTTGCATTTCCCTGGTGACTTATGATGTGGACTATCTCTTATTTGCCATCTGTGTACCTTTTTTGATAAGGTGTTTGTTTAGGGCTTTTGTCCATTTTTAAATTGAGTTTTTATTGTTGAGTTTTAAAAGTTCATTGTATATGTTTAATAAGAGTCCTTTATTTTCTCCAAGTTTGTGATTTTTCTTCTCAGCATTTCTGCATTGTCTTTTGCAGAGCAGACATTTTTAGTTTTGATGATGTCCAACTCATCAATGATTTCTCTCATAAATGATGCCTCTGGTGTTGTACCCAAGGAGTCATCACCATGCGCAAGGTCATCTAGGTTTCTCTTACGCTATTCTCAAGGAGAATTTACAGGTTTGCACTTTAGAGCTATGATTCATTGGGTGTTACTTTTGTCTATTGGTCAAGTCTGTTTCTAGATCTATTTCTTTGCATGTGACTGTCAGTTCTAGCTCCATTTGTGGAAAAGACTATCTTTGCTCGATTGTATAGTTTTGCTTCTTTGTCCAAGATCAGTTGACTATATTTACATTGGTCTGTTTCTAGGCCTTCTCTTACGTTCCACTGATCTGTCTATTCTTTTCAATAAAGCACTATCTTGATTATTTTAACTTTATAGTAAGACAAGTCAGTTTATCAGGCCTCTGACTTTATTCTTCTTCAATATTGAATTGGCTTTTGCCGTTCCTGAGTGGTACATTGGTAAAGAATCTGCCTACCAATACAGGAGATGTAAAATATGTGGGTTCAATCCTTGGGTCAGGAAGATCCCCTGGAGTAGGAAAAGGCAACCCACTCCAGTATTCTTGCCTGGAAAATTCCATGGACAGAGAAGCCTGGCTGTCTACAGTCCATAGGATTGCAAAAAGTCGGACAGGGCTGACCACACATGCTCCTCCTCCTCCTTTGCCATTCCATATAAACTTTAGAATCTTTTTGTCCATATCCATAAAATAACTTGCTGGAATTTTGATTAACATTGTGTTGAATCTATGCATCAATTTTGGGAAGATATCTTGAAAACATTGAGACTTCTTACTCATAAAATATTACTTATTTAGTTATTATTTTATATCTTTCATCAGAATTTTGTAGCTTTTCTCATATAGATCTTGAATACATTTTGTTAGATATATACCTAAATATTTCATTTTGGAAAATTCTAATATAAATGGTTTTTAATTTTAAGTTCCAGTTGTTTATTGCAGGTATTTAGGAGAACAATTAACTTTTGTATGTTACCCTTATATTCTATAACTTAGCTATAGTCACTTATTAATTCCAAGATGTATTTTTCTGTTTTAAAGTTCTTTTGAATCTTCTGCTTAGATGACTGTGTCCCCTGTGGATGAGGACAATTGTATTTCTCCTTCCCCATCTGTATAGTTTTATTTCCTTTTCTTATTACATTATCTAGGTTTTACAGTACAATGATGAAAAGTAGTAGCGGGAGGGGATATCTGCCTTGTTCCTATCTTTGTAGAAAAGCTTCATGTTTATCACCATGAAGTATGATGTCAGCTATAGGTTTTTTATAGACGTTGTGTATTAAATTGAGAAGATACCTTTCTATTCCTCATTAGCTGAGATTTTTTTTATCATGAATGTCAGATTCATGATAAAAATGTTATCCTGTTAGGTATCTTCTAGGGTGTTAGATTTTGTAAAAATGCATTTCTGCATCAGTTGATATGAATATTGGCTTCTGAATGTTGAAGTAGCCTTGTATACCTGGGATAAATCAACCTGCTCAAGATGTATAATTCTTTTCATATGCTGTTGGATTCAGTTTGTCAGTTTTCTGTTGAAGACTTTATATGACTTTAATTATTTTAACTTCTCTTTATTACTCAAAAGTTTTACGTTTGAATATTAAATTTAAAATGTGTCACCCTAAGCATAGTAGAAAAGAGTAAGCTTTAGAAATAGCAAACTTGCATTCTTATTCCAGCTCTGACAGTTGCATTATAAAATCAAGAAATTATTCTTTTGCTCTTGAAGGCTCATTATTTTCATTGGCAAAATTCAGTCATTTAATAGTCAATCACTTACTGCCTATTACGTGACAGATGATGTTCTAGGTGGCAAAGATAAACAATAGTTAAGACAGACAAAAATCCCTCTTCTCATGAAACTAAAATACTAGAGGACTGAAAATAAGCAATAAACATACTAATAATATAAAATATGTATCTTATAGCATTAAACAGCAAAGACAAAATAGCAAAAGTCAGTGAAAAAGCATAGGAAATTTGAGGGTAAGGAAGATTGCAATTGTAAGAAGGGTGACCGGGGACAGACTTATTTCTTCAGGTTATACTTTGAGTGTAAAAACAAGGATGTTGAGGAGCAACACGTGTGGATGTCCGGGAAGTCAGTGATTCCCAGTACAGGAGAAACCAGGCAAGCGCTTGAGGCAGGAACTTACCCAGTCTCCTTGAGGAAGATCAAGACAGCCAGTGCGACTGGAGCCAAATGAAAGGAAAGACAGGGGGAGATGAGATCGGACAGGAAGTGAGGAGGCTATGATTGTGTGGTCTCTTGGAGGTTATGGTAACTGGTTTGATTTTTACTTTGTCAGGTGAATGCAGAAGTGGCATGGGTATGACTTACACTTCCACAGGACCACTCCAGTCTGTTTGGTAAAACAGACTAAAGACAGCAAGCATGAAACAGAAACAGCGTGTATTATCTTAGAGACCATGGGGGCTGGGCATATGTTGGCAAGTGTACTGGTGGTGAGAAGGGGATGGATTCTGAGTAATTCTGGTGGCAACACAAAAAGATGAGCTGCTTAATTAGATGTGAGCTTGAGAGAAAGAGAAGAATCAAAGGAAACTCCAAGTTTTCGATCTGAACAAATCAAGGACAAAGTGAGTAACACTTATTGCACAGGGTTATGGAGATTCAGTGAGAAGATGTAGATAAAAGGCTTGATTTATCCTTCTGCCCTTATTTCCGAACCTTATTTCATTAAGATGTGTGTATTATTTGTACTAGTTTTTCACTATGTAGGGAAATTTAAAAGATGACACCACTAGTCTTGATTTGTTTTTAAGTCTTTTGTTGAAAAAAGAAATGGAACCCAGGCAGGTGGAGTTTGATGAGGGCTGAGGCTGAGGAAAGAGCTTGAGTTCGTGATTCAGATTCAGCAGATGTATGTGGAGTGCCTACTTGGGTCTAAAATGGTACTATACATGTAGACATGCTATCTCATTTGATCCTCACACAAACCCCATAAAAAAACAAACAAACAAACAAAAACCCTTGGAATGTTCATAGCAAAATCCTTTGAGGGTCATGTTATAATTCCCACCTCACTGATAAGAAACTGAGACTTAAGGAAGTTTACATGGCTTATCCAGTGTCTTGAAAAAGCAGACTATGATTTAAAGAAAGTCTTGCTTTATTCTACCACCTGTCTTTGTGGAAACTAAATCTTCATCTGAATCTGTTCATCTCTCAACTCACTTTAAGAAACACAGATTGATTGGTGTGCAGAAGCACTTTTGTTCTACATTTTCCATCTGGGCCACTTCTTTCCCATTTTTATATCCTAACAATGCTATACCAGTTATGTATTTTTTAAACTTTAATACCACCCCCTGATTTTTTGTGTACCTTTTTTCTTCTGTATGGAATGTCCTCTCTTTACACATCAGGAAAACTTCTGCTTGACAGAAGCTTAAGGAATATATTTTTCTATAAATTCTCTGATTCCCCCAAGTGGAATTAAAAGTGTGTACCTAGTTCCCTGCTTCATACCACAAAGGAGCAATTGCCATATTGTACAGTGAAGGAGTACACTTGTCTCTATGGCAAGGATATAAGCTTGCTAGGGACAAGAGTTTTGTTTTATTTGTCTCTGAATTTCCATTGGAGAAGGCAATGGCACCCCACTCCAGTACTCTTGCCTGGAAAATCCCATGGACGGAGAAGCCTGGTGGGCTGCAGTCCATGGGGTTGCAAAGAGTCAGACACGACTGAGCGCCTTCACTTTCACTTTTCACTTTCCTGCATTGGAGAAGGAAATGGCAACCCACTCCAGTGTTCTTGCCTAGAGAATCCCAGGGACGGGGGAGCCTGGTGGGCTGCTGTCTGTGGGGTTGCACAGTCGGACACGACTGAAGTGACTTAGCAGAATTTCCATGCCTGAGTCACTTCCAAGAACACAGACTTACAGCGAGGGTATGTTGATGTATAAATGGATGAACTGCTCAAAATTCATACACTGTGCATGAAATGACATCACAGAAGCTTTCCTTGAAACTTAAGGCTAGACAGTGGGAAAAAAAAAATTGTTGGGGCCTGATGTTGCCTGTCTCTGCCAAGTAGAGTCATTCTGAAACAGTTGAGTCTAGACTTCAAGGTCATCTTTGAAGGGGTCATTGCTTTCTCCCAGGGGTGAGGAAACCTTAGAACACATTAAGTGAAATGACGGTGACCCCGCACCCTCACCTGCACTCAGTCCCTGTGGAGAATTTCCCTCTGCACCGTGGGCTGGCATCACAAGAAGCCTGGTGCTCCCTGCTCTGAGAACTCACTGTGCTGGAGCAGCCCTTCAGCGAGCACTGCCCTTGGCTATTCTATCCCAGAGCTGCATCTGACAGTAAATACTTCTGATATTTCAAAACCCACTCACTGAGGTGGCAGATTTGCTACAGGGAACTTCACTGTAAAGAGTTGCTACTCTTTTTTTTTTGACAAATGTATAGAGTATATTAGCTTTTCCTGCTCAAATTTACAGTGTAATAAAGCGTACTGTGCCCCAGCCCTGTTAAGAGAGCAGAAGTAAAGGGCTTCTCTTGCTGGCTACTGATAAATCCGACCCGATTCTTACCATAAGCAGAAGGGTGATTGACATTTAAAAGAGCAGAGTGGAGGAAAGGACTCCCAGTCCAGGATGGTGAGAGATGAGAGAAACGACTCCTGAGAGGTGTGATGCAAGGACCTGGCAGGCCCCATATTTCTCCAGTTACAATTTATGCCTTCAGGTTGTCACTCCATCATGGCTCATGTTTAGTTTGTCATGCACGCATGCAAGCCTGTAGGTCACGGAGGCTCCAGTCTGAAGCTGGAAGGAAATCCAAGGGGCACAATTTTGCCTCTGACTTGCCTCTGTATCCCCAGTGAAAATTTACATGTAGGAATTGAAGAAAGGGATATGTATAGTTTGGAGCTTTGAGGAAAAAAAATCAATATTGGGCAAGGTTTTCTGTGTACTGAGAAACCTAGGGCTTTTAGCAAGGATATATTAAAGGAAGGCTCCTTGTGCCTGGAAAAAAAAAAATCTCTCTTAGAATCAAAAGTCAATTTCTTCCTCATGGCAAACATCAAACCCACTTAGATACTTAATAAATACTTTTGAATGAATCAGAAAAGCATATCATCATTTGTGTTAACAACAAAAATAACAGCTAATATTTGTGAAACTATGGAGTACTTTTCAATTGCCAAGTACTTCATATTTGTTAAGTACTTGGATGCACTCAGACTGATTAAGGTCATTTTGTTATCTTTCCTTTATCAGTCCTGAACATTAGACTATAGGGTAGTGTTTCATTCTCATCTTACAGGGGTGAAAATTGAAATTCAAAGAAGCAAAATTATTTTCTAAAAGCCACACAGTGGGAAAAAGAGGGGACAATCAGCATACACAGATTTCAAGTCAGTTTCAGTTGGTGACAGCTTGTTCTAATCCAGAAATATTGTCAAGACGTTAATTAGTTATCTAATACATTTTTGTTTAAATAAGTTTATTAAAGATAATTAATATGTGGTTATTATAAATAGCCAAACCACTTACATATAAAAAGAAATAAATTAACATCATCTGAAATCCACCATCCAGAGATAACCAATTAATGTTTGGGTGAGCAGTCCATCAAACATTTCTCTATGGATATGTACAGAATTATGCACAAGATTTTATGTAAATGGAAGAATATCGAACATACTGTTCTAAATCCTGTTTTATTTTTCACTCAGCAATATGTCATGGGCATCTTTCCATGTCAATAAATATAGATTTACATCATCATTTTTAATTGCAGCATAATTAGAAATCACAATATTTTAGAGAGGAAAAAAATGGCAAAACTGTCTACTCCAACCTTTTGTCCAGTCTAGAAATATTATATATAACTTCCCTGGCTGAAAATCACACAGATTTTGCTGCATATTTTCATTCAAAGATAATAATTCTAATAGCAAGAGAGTTAAGCCAAACTCCCCTTCTCTGTAACTTTCACATACTAAAATGTATGTCTATACTATTAAACCCAGTTATCATCCCTGATTTCTGCTTCCTCAGTCAAGTGTTCCCTAAATTACACATCCCCAACTCTTTCTTCTTCATGAGTTAGAACTTCCAAACTTTT
Source organism: Bubalus kerabau (assembly GCF_029407905.1). Classification (NCBI taxonomy): domain Eukaryota; kingdom Metazoa; phylum Chordata; class Mammalia; order Artiodactyla; family Bovidae; genus Bubalus; species Bubalus kerabau. The sequence goes on from NC_073627.1 coordinate 178,015,983, forward strand.
ACCTACCTGAATTCTCTTCCCCAGTAACTCTAACAAGTTAAAGAGCAGAGCACAGTTCATCCATCATCTGTGGTACAAGCAGCACATAACTTAGTGATACTTTTGCATTCCAGTCATTTGGACACCTTTATTAATTGATAGCTCAGATGGTAAAGAATCTGCCTGCAAAGTGGGAGACCCAGGTTCAATCCCTGGGTCAGGAAGATCCCCTGGAGAAGGGAATGGCGACCCAGTCTGGTATTCTTGCCTTGAGAATTCCATGAACAGAGGAGCCTGGCAGGCTACAGTCCATGGGGTCGCAAAGAGTTGGACACAACTGAGTGACTAACACTTTCAATTTTCTTTCTTTTTCCAAGATAGCCTAATGCTGAAGGCTTTGGAGAGATGAACAGATGGATGGGGTCATCCATCAGAACCAGGGTCAGTACTACAGATGTACATGGGATTTTTTTCAGGAGGCCTTAACGAATGGCTGAAAAGTGATCTTTTTAAACAACTATTCAGATATGTAAGGGCAGCATGGTGGAACAAAATATTTAAATATTCTTATTCATTAAAATCTCAATGCTCTGAAATTAAGAAAAAACCTAAAGATACTATGGAAACTTCCATGAAAGTTGACCCAGTAGCATTCAATACCATCTTACTCAACAATTTAAAAAATTATTTTTCATAATTAGCTGGAGGCCCATATGTCTAGAGGGGCTTACTCAGTGTCATATGGAAAGGAAGAGGGAAGATTGTATCTCCCAGAACACATATGCAAATTAGTGCTACCAGCAAGTTAACAAAGTGATGAAAGCTTTCATTAAACACTTGGTCAGGTAGCTTATATGGAGGGAGATTAACTAAACTTGAGGGACTGGGCCTCAAAGAGGGGCAAATTTCTCTTTTCAGAAGTAATATGAAAAGTTGCTGTTGAGTTTTGTTATTATCTTGAAGACAGCTGAGAGTCTGGCTTGAGTAATTAAAATGCTAATTGGAAATTCACCATTCATCAGAGGAAATCGCAATGAGTCAATTTTCTTTTCTTCCTTTTTTTCTTTTTTTTTCCTAAGTGTTTTCTCTGGTGATGGCAGATGTTGAGGTTGTGAATTCATTGTGTGTCCTAGATGTAGAGAAATCTTCTATTCAAGCTGAACTTTTCTTCTCCTGTATTTTTGTTGATTGTCTACTTAAATTAACCTTTCCTAATGAGATGGAGATTCGTTGGCTATGTCTGTAATTTACTGCCTGTGAAATTAGTTAGTCTGGATAATTCATCCCATGGGTGACAAGGGTGAGATCACAGACGGAACCACCAGGTGAGAATGGAGAACATAAAAACGCCCTCTGCTATTGCACTCGCAACCTGCTGTTAGCAGAATGCACATGACGAGCACAGTCTTTAGGTAACCCCAATTTATCACCAGCCCATCTGGATTTGGAGCCCAGCACATCCCATTTGGAGCTTGTGCTCAGTCACTCAGTTGTATCCAACTCTTTGTGACCCCAAGGACTGTAGCCTGTCAGGCTCCACTGTCCACGGAATTTTCCAGGCAAGAATACTGGAGTGGGATGCCATTTCTTACTCCAAGGGATCTTCCCAACTCAGGGATTGAACCCATGTCTCTTGTGTCTTCCTTGCTGGCAGGCAGATTCCTTGCCATGTGCCACCTTGGGAGCTTAGCTGGATCTTATTGGCCACTTAGAGTATAAAACCACCAGATGTCAGTATCGGTGCACAGTAATTGTAATAAAACTTCCTTCTTGGCCAACTCACAAAACCTAGCTTAGAGAAAGATGTAGACAAGCAATGTAAAAGTAGAGTATTTAAGTTGTTAATCATTTGTTTTTGCTGACTAGGAGCTGACTTATTCTAGAGATAATTATCTCAACTTCTTTTCTGAATCTCCGTATAAAGACTTTGGGGACAGCATTATTACTGAATTTGCCAAATTTTTTTTGTAAGAATTTCTGAATAAATAATCTTTGAGGTTTGAGAAGGAAGAAAGAAAGTCTGATAGGCAAATATATTTGTAAAATGCTACTTTTAATTATTTATCTGCCACAAGGATTCTTTGAATTTATAATGGATTTATGTCTTACAAGTCTTCAATATGGGATAAAGGTATACATTATTATCAACACTAGTTGGCCATGTTATTAAAAGAAATCACTTTCCCAAAAGAATACTTTGTAAATACTGGCTGCTAGAAACTTCTTTTTTTATAAATAATGAACTCAATGTTATATGACCAACTGACAAGCTCAATACTGCCTTCAACTTAAAGGCACAATTTTGTCCAATTCTCCCACCCATGTTCTTATGAAGTATCTGTATGCAACACTTAAAATGCTAATACTGTGGATAGAAATGGAAATTGGGTTAAAATAAAATGTCTGGAGGCTGCTAGAGGACTGACGTTAAAGCGCTTATCTTTGTTGTGCTAACTTGAAACTCAGGCAAGAAAAATGTGAGCATTGCCAGAAAATTCTGCAAAGTGAACTCACAAGCAACAGGTGCCTGGTCCAAAAAAATTCTGGTAGAGACAAACGACAGACTGCCTAACGTCCAGAAAGAAAACCTAGAGGAGTTTACTTGTGAAATTAAGACATTTTATAACAAGCATCTATGTGGAAGAATTAGAAAGCCACAATCATATCCAGGACAACCTGCATATTCAAAGATGTGATAAAATTGTAAGATTTCACCTCAAACTGATCCCTAGGCTAAATGCAAGCCACTGCCTATTTGCCCCAGCAAAACCAATTAGCAAAGGTATTTGGTTTTGTTTATTTTGTGTGTGTGTGATTCCTTTTATTTTTTTTAAACTCCTGGCCCTCAATAAAATCTTTATTTATTTATTTTTAACCTCTTGGCCCTCAGGGAAATCTCTGTCAAATTAATAGCTGAATATGAGTGAAAGAAATAGAGAATTAAATGACCATACATGATAAGGAATACAGTCTTCATAAAAATAGTTTGAAAAAGTCACTAAATAATGGATTGCTGTAGCATTTCACAGAAAAAATCATAGAAATGAAGACAAAAACTCAGGAAAAGGGAGTTTGATTTTCAGAGTTACCACATTATAATATTCAAATGTTCAGTTTTCAAAAAGTCAAAAGGCATATTGAGAAAAAAAAAGCAAACAGGAGAGTATAGCTCATTGAAATAAACAAAATAAATTTGCTGAAACCAATGCCTAGGAAGCCCAGACATAGGATACTAAATTAAAAAAAAAAAAAAAAAAGCTAGCTAAATATGCTCAAAGATCTAAAGGAAACCATAGACAAAGAAATGAAGAAAAATTAGAAAAACCATGTAGAAAAATTAAAAATATATATATAAAGAGCTACCAACCTATAGAATTAAATAACAGCAGTGCTCAGAGCAAAATGTATACCTATATATACTTATTTTAAAAGAGAAAAAATAATCTCAAAATCAATAACCTAAATTTACACTTTGAGGAACAAAAAGAAAAAGAAAAAGCAAACTAAACCTAAAGTTATTAGAAGGAAAAAAATAATAATATTAAAGCAGAGATAAATAAGATAAAGGATAGAAAAACAATAGAGAATCAGTAAAAGCAAAATTTTGTTCTTTAAAACAATCAGTAAATTGGACAGACTTTTACTTAGCCTGACAGAGACACAGAGAGAGAAAGGCAGATCACCAAAATCAGGATGAAAGTTGGAGATTATTACAAACCATAAATAAAGGGGATTATATGACAATGCTACAAATAATTTTATGCCATCAAATCAGATATCTTCAATTAAATGAACAGTTTTCTAGAAATATGCAAATAATCTAAGTTCTTTTAAAAAGATATAGAAAATCTCAACAGATTTATAACCACTTAAGAGAGTGAATCAGTATTCAAAACTTTGAAACAAAGAATGGTCCAAAATCCAAAATCCAATGGCTTAAATGGTGGATTCTATCAAACATTTAAATAATTAATACCATTCCTTCACAAGTTCTTCCTAAAGCATTAAAGAAAACAGGAGTGAAAACTTCTTGGCTCATAGTAGCAGCATTTACTGTGATACCAAAGCTAGATAAAGATATCACAAGGAAAGGTAAGTACAGACCAATATTCCTTATTATTTTAGAAATAAAAATCTTCACAAAATGCTAGAAAAAAATCAAACAGTTTATCAAAAATATCCACCACGACCAAAATGGGATTTATTTCAGTAATGCAAAAGTGGTTCAATATAAGAAAATAAATCAAAGTTATATATCATATTTTTAGAAAGAGAGGAAAAAAACGATCATCTCAATTGATACAGAAAAGGCATTTGACAAACTCTAACATTTTCTCATGATAAAAACACTCTGAAAACTAGGAAAATAAGAGGACTTCCTCAACAAGATAAAGGTATTTTTTATAAACCACAGCAAACCTCATACTTAATGATGAAAGATTGAAAATATTCCCTCTAAGATCAGGAATCAAGATAAGGATAACCACTGTACAATTTCTATATAACATTGCTCTAGAAGTTTTAGAGCAATTAGGCAAGAAATAAATAAATAAACCAAATGCATTCAGATTGGAAAGGAAAAAACTAAAACTATCTCTAGTCACAGATCACATGATCTGATATTTGAAAAAATCTCCAAGAATTCATAATTAAGCTACTAGAACTATATAAACACATTCAGCAAAGTTGAAGAGTACAAGAAAATCAAGATGCAAAAATCATTTGTGTTTATGAACATCATGAATGAACAATACAAAAGAGAAATTAAGAAATTTTATTTATGATGGTATCTAAAAGAATAAAATGCCTGGAGATAATGTAACCAAAAAAGTTGAAAGACTTCCATAGATGTGTTTATGTTAAGTCATTTCAGTCATGTCTGACTCTTGTGACCCCATGTACTGTAGCCCTCCAGGCTCCTCTGCCCATGGGGTTCTCTAGGCAAGAATACTGGAGTGGGTTGTTATTTCCTTCTCCAGGGGATCTTCCCAACCCAGGGATTGAACCCAAGTCTCCTGCACTGCAGGCATAATTCATAGATAATGCATTATCATATATTGAGTACCTATTAAGCATTTTATTAAAGATTATCTCATTGTTACATCATTCTATTTTCAAGGATGAAATCAGAACCATGCATACATGGTTTAGGCAGCTACTAAGAAAATTCACTCTGCTGTTCCTTGGTCCAGCGCTGGAGGAAAAAAAACACAGTGAAATCTTAATTGGTTTAGGTACACAGTCTGTGGGATACCAACACATAGAGCCATTGTTGTTGATTCTGGAGGATCATGGACTTAGGGGATCATAAATATTTTGGAATCAAAGACTAATAGACTTATAAACCATTGCATTAAACCTCACTGGATAGCACTGAGAATCAGCTCTTGAAATCACCAAGTTCCCGCTGAATATATCTGGTAAAAGAGCGTCTCTTGGCACATCCACTTTCTGCCCTGGATAGGTGTGAAAGGTAAAAAAAAAAAAGTTATGGATTTATTAACCTAAAATAGGCCCCCTCGGAAATTCCCTGGAAGCCCAGTGATTACGACTCCACACTCTCACCACCAAGGGCCCAGGTTTAATCCCTGGTCAGGGAACTAAGATCCTGCATGCAGTGCAGCCAAAAAAATAAAAACAAACAACAACAGAAAGATAGGTCCCGCTGAACTACCTTGACCCTAGTTCAATCTCTTGTAGTCACACAAGAGAAAAATCCTTCCATCTTTGAATGATGAAAGACTGCACAGTGCACATGTGCCTTCTCTATTTTACCTTGGCTTTTCATCTATTAAAGTGGAGTCTGTCTTTCCTTCTGCTCCTTGCATCTCCTTCACTTCCTGCCCCCAACTTTTCTTTCTTCTCCTGTTAGCAAAACATGAAAGCACACAATCTCATAGGTGTAGATGCAAGCAGAGTAAATCTGAAGTTCTGGAAACTGTTTGTTTATATTCAAGTTTGATTTCATGTAATGAGACTACTTTAAATTTATTAGACGGGAAGGACCCTAAAGAACTCAGTCAACTTTGTGAATTTTATTCCCAGGGAATGCAATGATGATTTTTCATGTTGTCTCTGAAAAGCCATGCATGGCAGAAGTGCTTTTATTTTTCCCCCTCCTTGTCATTTTGTCCAGATAGTTTCTACTTTCCATTCTGAATTCAGGGCATGTTGCTGCCTTATGCTTTTGGAAGGATAATGCTAAAAAGAAAAGAAAAAAAAAAAAATGCAGTGGAGCAGTGAGGCAGAGAGACTGTGGAATCAGTTGGAATGGTCTGTTCACAGGGGACCAGCAGGAAGATGTTGGGCAAGGAGACAAGTGGGTCTTTTTGAAAGGAGAGATACTTATTAAAAATTCTATCAACTAGATACCCAAGGAGCTTCACTCTAGGGGAAAATGGAGAACTCACTTATGGAAGTCAATTCAACTTTATTACTGGTCCCAGTAGAGGCAGATGGAAGAATAAGTCAGCGGAGGCAGATGGATAAAATTTATAGTCAAAAATCTGGGAGGCAATGATGTAAGTCAGGAGAAACACGTTCTTATGCTGCCTGTTGCACTGAAATATCTGAGTGACCTTGGTCAAGTTCCTTTCTTTCTCTGTACCTGATTTTTTCCTGCTTCTTAAATGACCGGACAATTCAAACACCACCATTGATTTTAACATTGTTAAATGTTGAACATTTAACATCCCTGATTATAAACATTCATATACATGAAAAAAAACAAAAACCAAAAACAAAAAGCTGCAGTGGTAGAATTTGATCTCTCAGTTTCACAGCAAACTTTTAGAAAATGTTTCAGATATTTTGGGGACATGCCGTTCTCCCAATTACCTGAGCGCAGGGATGCATGATGCTGCCTTTAGTCACTGACTGACATTAATCATGTCAGCTCCTTTTTCTACAAGAATGACTGCTTTAATGGGAAACTCCAGCCACTGTCAACATGCCAAGGGGTGTGAAGGAGGAAGGGTAGATGAATGGGAGGGTGTTATTAAAAAGGAAATGATGGATGAGAAAATCAAGCTCCAGTACGCTGAGAGGGGGATGGGGTTGGTATGGACGTTTGAGCATGGATTCAAGTAACCCGACCCATTGTCTCTGGAGAATACTTTAAAATGTTCAGCAGAAAATCGAGGCTTCTTTGATCTACTTACCTTCATGCACACCTCTCCAGCCGCGGAGACTGTAGAGTGTCATGATTAAGAGAGTAAGCTATGCTCTGTCTGGTTTTGAGTTTTGTCTTTACTACTTTCTAACTGTATTAACTCCATTTTCTCAACTAAACGTCAGAGATAATAGGAGTGCCTATTCCATAGGACCATTAGGATGATTTAACAAGATAATACTCATAAAGTGATTAACATAGGGTCTGATAATATTAAGCCATTATAAAGTGAGTTACTCTTGCCACACTTTAATTCTGCTAATTTACAAGTCTCACGTACATCCTTTCATTTAGTTCTCACAAAACTCTCCAGCGTAGGACAGGAATTACTGCCATACTGCACATGAGAAAACTACAGCTCAGTAGCATTGGGAGTTAGATCAGTTCTGAAGCTGGGGCAAGGACGAAAGAGCATCTGTCTCACGGGCCAGCATACAAGTTTTCATTGTTGTTTAGTTGCTAAGTCAGTCGTGTCTGACTCTCTTGCAGTCCTATGGACTGTAGCCCTCGGCGCTGCTCTGTCCATGGGATTTCTCAGGCAAGAATACTGGAGTGGGTTGCCATTTCCTTCTCCAGGGGATCTTCCTGACCCAGGAATCAAACCTGTGTCTCCTGCCAGTTAAACACCAACAGCATGTCATACAATCTATTTTGTGCTTTAGTAGTGACTGTCAGCTCTCAAGACAGCTCAATGATGCAGGCTTGCTTGTATGAAGATAACTAAGGCTTAGGAAAGAAATGACTTACTTAACAGTGCTGGCCAGCCAGGGAAATAACCAGAGTTTGAATCAGATTCTGGGACACCAAGTTCAGTTTTCCTTCCATATTGATCTGAGTGCTTCTCTCATCATGCAATTAATCTATTGCCTCGTATTTGGTGACAATAGACACATTTACAGGATGTTTTGTAAGATGAGCCCCTTACCATTGTACTAACACACCCAAACCACATAAGTATTATCTGCAGCAGTGGTTCTCAAAGGAAGTTTTCTCCAGAACTACTTATGACTAAGTCTTGGTTAGACTAGCTGTCCCATAGTGTATCCTACTGGAGAAGATAGCCTGAGGATACACGTAGGACACCTACCACAAGCCTTGAAGGCAGAAACACAAACCTGAGATCATATTCCATGACATATGCTATGACAGTTACCACTTTTGTATCCTAGGAAAAAAATTATGCTTAATTTTTTTTTTTTTTAATCTGTGAGAGAAAAACAATATGACCTCTCTGGATCATTGGGAAGATTATATAACAGGAATTAAACAGTGCTTACTCAGTAAATGGTAGCTTTGACCAAGAATAATGTGCTTTACATTGCAGATTTGAACTTAGAAATTCTTATAATGTCCTTTTACATAGAAATGTTTCTTATACAGATAATTGTGATCAATATTGAAATCGACAAGGAAAAACTAATTCAGTAAATATGTATTGTTATTTTACCTTAAGTAACACACTGATTGACATTTTCCTTACACTGTGGAGAAGTTCCATGGAGGTTTCACTTCAGACGCTAACAATATGAATTTATATCAGAAGACACACAACACATTACAAGGCATATGGTATACATGAAGTTTAAAACTAGCTTTTATCCCTCTGTACTTTCAAAAGGCAAAATGTTAACCTTGGACAGAAATTGTCCCAAGGGATGTATAATTTTAATGCAGCCTGTGCATAAGCTAAAGAACTTTTAAATTTCTCTTAACATCAATTATCACCCTCAATTAATTTTTGTTGAGTATTCACTAAGACATGGGAATATATGAATGCAAGAATAACTGCAGAGGCCCATTGGTATCACTGTGCTGGCCAGTGGAATTTTCTCTGATACTAGAAATCTTCTCTGTGCGGGCTCATATTGAATATAATCTGTACAGCTGAAAAAATAAAAATGTATGAGATTGCTAGTTAATTTTAAATGGCTATATGTAGCTAGTGGACATTGTATTGAACAGCACAGGTAACAAGGAGATGGCATTGTTCTCAAAGTCAGGTGACTTGGACTCAAGTCGTGACCATACCACTAGTATGGATATATATATATAATATTTATATACATCACTCTTATTGAAATGTCTTCTCTTTTGATTTGTCTGAGGTTAAGTACCCCTATTCATAGAATGTTACAGTTAGTCCAGGACTACAGCTCCATAGCACCGAAGCCACCAGGACTGATCCCTGTGCTCATGGCAGGCATCACTAATCAATCTCACACTTCTTTGCACTGAGCCAGATGTGGTATTCATCTCCTTCTCCATATGATGTTCCAACAGGCACTTGCCAATACAGTGTAGTTGGCATGTGAGAACGAGCTTAACATACATTTTCTATACTAAATACCCTCTACGCTGCTGCTGCTGCTAAGTCGCTTCAGTCGTGTCCTACTCTGTGTGACCCCATAGATGGCAGCCCATCAGGCTCTCCCGTCCCTGGGATTCTCCAGGCAAGAACACTGGAGTGGTTTGCCATTTCCTTCTCCAAAATACCCTCTATGGTCCCTTCTAATTCCAAATTATTTGGTTGAGTAAAAATTTTCTGGCATATTAAGAGGAATAGAATCTCATTTAAAAAGGATATGGTTGTTCTTCTTGAAATCAAACTGAAAAATAAAACTATGATTCGATCATCTATGAATTTCCCTAAATTTGAACTGATTTGTCTACCATGTGGTAGAGGGAACTGTGGAGTTAAAACCCAAACAACTGAGTACTAGTCCCGACTCCTGTGAATATTTGCTGTGCAAAATCAGCAGCCATTCGAGATACTTGAGACTCAGTTTTCCTTCTGTAAAATCAGTTCAGTTCAGTCGCTCAGTCGTGCCTGACTCTTTGCAACACCATGGACTGCAGCAGACCATATTTCTATAAAATACGGAGAGATAAATGATCTATTGTATCAGCTGTCCTTGCACGGGCAGTAAACTACTTAACGGAGGTGAAAAACCCCTCTACTGATTTGCTGGTGGTGAAGTGTGGCCACACAGCGGTGCTGGTTAGTATGGGTGGTCTTTTGCCAAAGAGTACAGCACACATTTATTTGAATTAGAATTATGGCTGTATTACCTTCAAAAGACAGTATGGATGAGAAAGGTTATCTGTGAGGATTGTCATCTATGCATGTACACACACACACACACACACACACATGTACACACACTTTAACATATACTTGCTGTGAGAGATTTTACATTAAGCCCAGAGATAGAGGCATGAGATTATGAAATCTGATAAACGGAAGAGAGCCTGAAGTCATCTGTTACAGGTTGCGTTCCCCAGGAAGCAGACTCTGAGATGGAGACTAGCATGCACAAGGTTAGTTAGAGTCTCCTGGCGTCTGCAACTGTGGAAGGGAAGAAAGGGCAGTGGCACTGGGACTGAGAACAGGGAAAAGTCAGCCCATCACTCAGCAATGGGACACCGCAGCCAACAGTGTGGGATGCTCTAGCCACAGTATGGACTTTAGGTCTGCCTTGAGTGGGAGCGCGAGAACCAGACCTTTTCTCCTCCTAATCAGTCATTGGCTGTAGGCCATTTCAGGAAGAAAGTATAGCCTTTGGGGAGGACACTCTCTAAAGCTGAGGCGATTCCCAAATCCTGGCAGCTGAGGACTGTCTTCTGTCCTGCAGATCTGGGAGAATGATTCCTTTATGTCTGATGTGGGAGGGAAGTGGATAGCTCTTTGCAGTACCCATCAAACCACCCAGTTCACCACTTTCAACTTTTAAAGTATTGAAAGTAAAGACTGAGTTATAAATTGCCAATTAAATTAAATTCTGGGAAACAGATTTCTTGTGTCTACTAGGTTGGTTGGCTGGTTTAGTTGTGTCTGAATTTTGCAACCCCATAGACTCTAGCTGGCCAAGCTCCCCTGTGAATAGGATTTCCCAGGCAAGAATACTGGAGGGGGTTGCCACTTCATTCTTCAGGGGATCTTCCTGACCCAGGGATCCAACCCACATCTCCCATATTGCAGGTAGATTGTTTACTGCTGAGACACCAGGGAAGCCTTGGGTCTACTAGGACTAGAACACAAATTGTCATGGCCCCGAACATTGCTTACCCATCTGCTCACACTTCTAACTTCACTGTACAGAGTACTTAAAGGCAGCACAGATTCTGGTCATGTGCGCTGAGTCCTCAGCATTGGTTGTGCTTTTAGTATGGTTAATGAATCACAACTCAACACCATCAGTGGGGCTCGGATGATTAGACCAAGCTGGCTGGGCCCTCTGCCCATGCTGTCACTTCATCTCTTTACCTCTTATTGACTCTGGGGTTCATTTCCTTAAGCAGTTATTCCAAATAGTGTCTCTGTTCCACAACCATTGGTGCCTCTTATCCTGTCCATTTCAGCAACACCACTCCAAAAAGTAAGTCGTAAACATCAGCCTTACACAAAAAGGCCAGAATCTACCTTCAGAAGTTGCCTCATCAGTGACAATTATCACTAGAACAAATTTTGAGCAGGTTTTTTTAGACTGTGGAATTATCTTGGGCTGGATAATTGTTCTCTGTGTGCAGCTGTGCTTTGCACTGTAGGCTGTCTATCGGCACCCCTTGCCTCTATCAGCAAGGTGAGAATAACACCTACCTCTGATTTTGACAATAAAAATATGTCTCCAGACCTTACTAAATGTCTTCAGGTATTTCTAAATCACCTCTGGTTGAGAACCACTCATACAGGTATCTTTAGATGTAATACTTCTTATTTCAGGGAAAAACATCTCTTCTCTCTTCCAGAGCTCTCTTACTCCATCCTCTCTGACCACCTTTCTGTGTACCTGTTTCCCTCATGTATTTTAAAGAAAATTTTAAGAGTGTATTTTTAGGAAAAGATCCCACATCCCCTTGAAATTCCTTTCACTACCTACCCTTCATTCCCTTCACTACCTCCCTCCATCTCATTTCTTCTCTTCTTCTTCAGAGTTCAACCTTGAATGCATGTTTTCTTTCCACTTTTGCATTTTTACTACACGTGTGTCAAACAATGGAAAGTGTGCTTTATGTGTTTTGATAAGTGCTAATAAGTTTATATATATATATCACACTGAATATGCCCCTGTCTCATCCAACTGCTAGGTGGGAGAGATCTTCAAACTTACTATGCAGCCGACTAGCAAAATGACCAACCAAATTAATACAAAGTGATCTTTTCCCCAAATTTTGGCAACATAAATTAATGTCAGTTAGAAAAAAACATTCCTGCTTGATGAATGATTTTTTTTTAATTGAAGGCTAACATGCATAGAATACCGTATAGGCATAAAAGTCACTGATTTTTTACAATGATGTATACCTGTGTAACCATCAACTGTCACAAAAGAGAGCATTTGCAATACCCCATGTTTCCTTTGTGACCTTTTCTGGTCTCTTTGATATTTTATTGCTTCTGTTAATGAGTTAGCTCAAGCTTAGTGATTTAAGCAATGCACACTTACTGTTTTACAGTCAGAAGTTCAACACCAGTCTCACCAAATTAAGCTCAGGGTGTTGGCAGAGCTTCATTCCTTTCTGGAGGCCTTCACAGGGAATCTGTTTCCTCATTTTTTCCAGATTCTAGAGGCTGCCATGTGCCTTGGAGCATAGCCTCCTTCCATCTTCAAAGCCAGCAACATCTCATCTCCCTGGCACTGTTTTCATCATCACATCTCTTTCCCAAAGTCTCTTCTGCCTTCCTCTCCCATTTATAGGGACCCCTGTGGTTACACTGGGCTTACCCAGATAATCCAGGGAAATCTCCCTATTTTAAGAGCCGTTGATGATCAACCATAATTCTATCAGCAGCTTTAACTCCCCTTTGCCATATAACGTAATATATTCACAGTTTCTGAGATTAGAATGTGAATATTGTTGAGGAGCTATTGGTTCTGCCTACCACAAAAGGCAGACACTATTTTAACTTCTAAATTAGTTATAAATAAGTAATTTCTGTCTCCAACCTAATTTCTTTTCTAAAGTCACATAACATCTACACTGCAGGTACTTCTCTTGTCTCTCTTCTTTCGCTCAAAGTGTTAGGGTTTTTATCTCTGTTACCAACAGTTTATTTTGTTGTTTTCCCTGTGTATTCCTCTAGGCTTCCCAGGTGGCACAGTGGTAAGGTCTGCCTGACAGTGCAGGAGATGCAAAAGATACAGATTTGATCCTGGGGTCAAGAAAATCCCCTGGAGTAGGAAATGGCAACCCACTCTAGTATTCTTGCCTGGAAAATTCCATGGACAGAGGAGCCTGGCAGGCTACAGCCTGTGGGGTCGGAAAGAGTTAGATACAACTGAGTGACTGAGCACATGCATGTATTTCTTCACATAAATGTAATAATATAATGATTTTATATAATAGTTTATTCATTCTGCTGTTGAAGGGCACTTGGGTTGTTTAGACATTTTGTTCATTATGAATAAACCTGTAAAAGTTTTACACCCGGTTGTGTGGATACCTGAACTCATTTCTTTAGGGTGTATACCAGAGTGGAAGTACTTAGGTGTAAGAGACATTTGCGTTTAACCTCAGTGGAAACTGCCATCAATTTTCCAAAGCAGTTTTACCATTTTACACTTCCACCACCGATATGAGAGTTCTAGCTATATTCTCATCCTAGCCCACACTTCGTATTTCCCATTTTTTTTTTTTCAAATTAGTCCTTACCCCTGATCAAATTGTAAAAAGGTATCTCTTCATGGATTAATTTGCATTTTCCTATTGGCTAATGATCATAGTTTGCTTTTCATATTTATTGGCTTTCATATGCCTTCTTTTGTGTAGTACTTATTCAAGTCCTTCATTCATTTTTTAAATGGGGCTTTCAGCTTCTTCTTTTTTTTGTCTGCCCTAGGACTTTGTGGCCGCACGCAGGCTTTCTCTAGTTGCGGTGAGCGGGAGTCACTCTATAGTTGTGGTGCTTGGGCTGCTGATCCCAGTGCCTTCTTGTGTTGCAGAGCATGAGTGCTCAGACTTCAGCAGTTGTGGCATGCCAGCTTAGATGTCCTGCAGCATGTGGGATCTTCCCAGATCAGGGACTGAAACCATTTTCCCTGCATTGGCAGGCAGATTCTTAACCACTGGATCACAAGTAAAGTTCTAGCTTACTCTTGATTTGTAGGAGTTTGTTGTATAACTTTGGTATGAATCCTTTGTCAGATATATACTACAAATATTTACTTATAGTCAATGACTTGTCTTTTTACTTGCTTAATGATGTTGTGTGATGAACAGACATTTAAAATTTTGAAAATATTTTTCTTTTTTCTCTTATGGTCAGAGCTTTTTGAGTCCTACTTAGGACGTCTTTGCCTGCAGAATATCAATTAAAAAAAAATATATATATATATATCCTACATCTGCTTCCAGAAGTGTGTATGACTTTCACACATAAGACTATGAGCTATGTCAAATTAATTTTACATAATATGAGGTAGAAGTTAAGATTCATTTATTTCTCTATAGATATCTAATCTTTCACCTACTTCTTTTTTAAAAGAGTGCATTCTCTAAATTGAGTTGCAGTGTGCCATATTTTTTTAAAAAAAATCAAATACTTGTGAGTGAAATTGTTGTTTAATATATACTTTCCAGATAACATAATTGATGAATTTATGACATGAGTTGCATTAGTTTTTCTCTTGCATTGGCAGCCTGGTTCTATCCTAGAATGATTAATAATTCTAATAAGATTTTTTACCCCATTGATGGTATGTATTCAAACACAACCATTTTATATTTATGGAGACCATGAAAACATGGCTTTGGATTCCTTTCTGTCAGTTTTTTCCTACACATTTCTTTTTATTTTGTGTATATTGCCATTTCCTTCTCCAATATATTGCTTTACAACAACACAAATCAGTCATAATTATACATATATATGAAGTGAAGTGAAGTCGCTCAGTCGTTTCTGACTCTTTGCGACCCCATGTCCTTGGAAGAAAAGTTATGACCAACTTAGATAGCCTATTGAAAAGCAGAGACATTACTTTGCCAACAAAGGTCCATACAGTCAAGGCTATGGTTTTTCCAATGGTCATGTATGGATGCGAGAGTTGGACTGTGAAGAAAGCTGAGTGCCGAAGAATTGAAGCTTTTGAACTGTGGTGTTGGAGAAGACTCTTGAGAGTCCCTTGGACTGCAAGGAGATCCAACCAGTCCATCCTAAAGGAGATCAGCCCTGGGATTTCTTTGGAAGGAATGATGCTGAAGCTGAAACTCCAGTACTTTGGCCCCCTCATGCGAAGAGTTGACTCATTGGAAAAGACCCTGATGCTGGGAGGGATTGGGGGCAGGAGGAGAAGGGGATGACAGAGGATGAGATGGCTAGATGGCATCACCGACTCAATGGACATGGGTTTGGTTGAACTCCGGGAGATGGCCATGGACACAGAGGCCTGGCGTGCTGCGATTCATGGGGTCGTAGAGTCGGACACGACTGAGCGACTGAACTGAACTCAACTGAAGAAGTGAAGTGAAGTCACTCAGTCATGTCTGACTCTTTGCGACCCCATGTACTGTAGCCTACAGGGATCCTCCGTCCATGGGATTTTCCAGGCAAGAATACTGGAGTAGGTTACCATTTCCTTCTCCAGAGGATCTTCCTGATGCAGGGATTGAACCTGGGTCTCCCGCATTGTAGTCAGATGCTTTACCGTCTGAGCCACCAGGGAAGATTTTATATATATATAATATATATATATAAATGCATTACTATACGATATCTGTTTTTCTCTTTATGACCTCACTCTGTATAAGAGGCAGCAGCACGACAACTGACTCAAACACATTCCTTTTTATAGCATGCTGCTCATCTTCGCAAATGAGAACGCCTAAACTGAAAATTAAGAGCTTGATCTCTGATTAAAAGTGTGAAGGCTGGCTCTGAGACAGTTAGCTCTGTGTCACTAAGAAAGCTACATAGCGTCTCAATGCTATGAGAAAAAAAAAAAACTCATCTTGAGAAAAACAATGCCCATCTAACAGGGTTAGGTTATTTTGAGGATAAAATGAGATAATGCCAACATCTTGCCCAGGAGTGATCCTGGCATGTAGTCATTCTAGTCATATACTAGTTATTGTTGTTTCATCTTTGGACAGCTCTAACTTTAAAAAAAAATATTTGAATTAAAATTCATAGGCTTATATACCTATGGGACATTCAGAACACAGCACTGTCCTTCCTTGACTTATTTGAAGATAACCAACTGTTCCCCAGAGTCTTTTTGTACATAGGCTTAACATCTACTCCTTTAAAACACAATTCAAGTGTTACACTTTTAAGATTATTGGTTATTCATGTCAAATATTTAATGCTTTTTTCCTGCATAACCCTGAAACTGAAGAGCACAGAAGAGGTAACTGAAAAACATTTGTTGAATGAATGGAGTCGTCCATATCCTCTTGGTCATTATCATTTATTATTATATTATCTATTCATTTAATTTTTAAGGCCATCATATCTTCTTTATAGAATAATTGAGTACTTGTTATAGATAAATTATATAGATAGCATCTACCATCCCACTCATTGAAAGAGCATATACTAGTATTTTTATACATGTTTCAAATGTGTATAATATCTCAGGCAATCCTCATGACCCCTCAATTAGATATCATTCTTTCAACCTTAAAAAAAAGAAAACAGATGCCTTTAGAAATGCTAAGTAGTGTATGTGGGATCTGAATCCACTTATATGTGGTTTTATAGTTCAAATTCTTAAATATAGAACATTATTAACTCCAAGATGAATTGCTAGTGAAAAAGAAATTCTAGTCACCACTCTGATGATTATACTGGAGAATTGTTCTGTTCCTTTGGCTAATTTCTCAGTTCTTTTCTAGTATTCTTTTTCTCTTCTCGTTTCTCTCTTTTGATATGTACCTCTACACTCTTGACAGGCTGTTATTTGAAACATTTTTGCATATTAACATGAATTAACTTACCTCTACCTCATAAACCAACATGTGAGTGACAGGTCCTTCAATACACTTGGACACATGAGATTCATCTTATATCCACCAGTTTATGTGGGTCTGTGATACTCCATCTTACTCTAATCCCGGATCCTTCTTTTTCCCTCTCTAGGGCCTGAATATCAAGTCACCCAGCACTTTCAAGGCTGTCTTTGCTCCACCTTAAAAAAAAAAAAAATTGGCATAATCTCAAAAAGAACTCAAATTGCATTATTCCAGTTTCTAGTTAGACATTGCTGGGAAGGATCTTCTAAGGAGGTGGACATCTGATGAGAAATAATGAAGTATGTATGTGAGAATGGGCGCTGAACCTGGGGATAGGAGAATTTGATATGAATACAGGTATAGCCTTTTGTCACTGTGGACTTCTGAATAAGTTCTATCACCTCTTTGAATCTCAGATTTCATTTCTCCAAAAAAATTAAAAATCAAGTAAGATAATAATATAAAAGTATTCTATTAAAAAATAATGCCAACAAAGAAATGTTGCCATGAGAGGTTCAAAAATACGTTGGTATTTAAGTTTATCATCACTCAATTTCTTTAATAAAGTTTAAGATAATTTTCTTATTATTTAATTTAGATTCATTTATTAGTTCATTCAAAAAATTAATAAATGATGGTAAATCAGTAAATGATATTGATAAACTATAGAAATTTAAATTAATATATAAAATCACACTTCTATATAAAAGTAATAAAAAATAAAATTGAAGAAAGAAAAGCATTTATAATTGTAATAGGAACATATGAGCACTGAAAGACACATGAATAAATATAAAAAAGAAGAAAAGCAGATATTTTAAAGTAATATTAACAGCCCATATATGATATTATACGTATTTCAATGCCATTCTCCCAAATCTTCCCACCCTCTCCCTCTCCCACAGAGTCCAAAAGACTGTTCTATACATCAGTGTCTCTTTTGCTGTCTCGTACACAGGATTATTGTTACCATCTTTCTAAATTCCATATATATGTGTTAGTATACTGTATTGGTGTTTTTCTTTCTGGCTTACTTCACTCTGTATAATAGGCTCCAGTTTCATCCACCTCATTAGAACTGATTCAAATGTGTTCTTTTTAATGGCTGAGTAATACTCCATTGTGTATATGTACCATAGCTTTCTTATCCATTCATCTAATATCATATATGGAACGAGTCACCAGTCCAGGTTTGATGCATGATACTGGATGCTTGGGGCTGGTGCACTGGGATGACCCAGAGGGATGGTATGGGGAGGGAGGAGGGTTCAGGATGGGGAACACATGTATACCTGTGGCAGATTCATTTCAATATTTGGCAAAGCCAATACAATATTGTAAAGTTTAAAAATAAAATAAAATTAAAAACAAAAACAGCCAAAGACGAAAAAAGCAACAAAACCTAACAGAGAAAAAAAAAACTTGAATGGAAGAAAACTTTTAAAGCTGTCCAATCTTTCTCAAATTTTAGAGACAGGCATTTCTACCATAGATTCCAAGGGAAATGGACAAAGATCTTAAAATTATTCAAAAATTCATCTGGAAGATTAATTATGCAATGCTGATTGTTGTTGTTATTCATTTGCTAAGACATGCTTGTGATCCCATGAACTGCAGCATGCCAGGCTTTTCTGTCCTTCACCATCTCCCTGACCTTGCTCAAGCCCATGTCCATTGAGTCAGTGATGGCATCCAACTATCTCATCCTCTGTTGCCACTTTCTTGTCTTGCCCTGAATCTTTCCCAGCATCAAAGTCTTTTCCAATGAGTCAGCTCTTTGCATCAGGTGGCCAAATTATTGGAGCTTCAGCATCATTCCTTCCTATAAATATCCAGAATTGATTTCCTTTCGGATTGACTTGTTGGATCTGCTTGTAGTCCAAGGGACTCTCAAGAGTCTTCTCCAGAGCCACAGTTCAAATGCACCAATCCTTTTGTGGTCAGCCTTCTTTACAGTCCAACTCACACATACATACATGACTATTGGAAAAACTATAGCTTAGACTATGTGGACATTTGTTGGCAAAATGATGCCTCTGCTTTTTAATATGCTGTCTAGGTTTTTCATAGATTTTTTTCCCAAGGAACAACTGTCTTTTAATTTTGTGGCCGCAGTCACCATCTGCAGTGATTTTGGAGTCCAAGAAAATAAAATCTGTCACTGTTTCTACTTTGTCCCCATCTATTTGCCATGAAGTAATAGGGCAAGATGCCATGATCTTAGTTTTTTTAATGTTGCATTTTAAGCCAGCTTTTTCACTCTCCTCTTTCATCTTCATGAAGAAGCTCTTTAGTTCCTCTTTACTTTCTGCCTTAGGGCTGTATTGTCTGCATATCTGAGGTTGTTGATATTTCTCGCAGTAATTTTGTTTCCAGCTTGTGATTCATCCAGACAGGCATTTCACAAGTTGTGTTCTATATATAAGTTAAACAAGCAAGGTGACAATATACAGCCTTGATGCTGATTAAGAAAAAAAAATTAGAGTGAATTAATACCATGGCTATTAAAGCTATTTCAGAGCTATAGTATGTAAGTGATGTGTTTTTATTATCAGAATATAGACAGAAAGAAAATGGAAAATAAAAATTACAAAATCAGACCTTGATGTGTACTGTGATTTAAAAAATACAGAAACTACATCAATTGTAAAAAAAGAAAGGAAAAAAAGAGAGAGGTGTAACTCAATATATGGGGCTAAAGTCATGATTTCCACCTGGAAGGAAAAAAGAAAATCTGAATAGAGGCCTCATTTAGTCTTTTGTGAAATAACAGTAAGATATGCCTACCAAAAGTAAGACTCCAAAAGTCTAGATAAAGAATAAATGGGTGCTGTAAGGAAAAAATAATTTCCAGAGTTGACAAAAGGATGAGAAATATTCAAGTTCTAGTCAGTCAGAATGAAGAAAATGTATTGAACCTATGCAACTTACTGGATAATCCAGACCAATAATATATTAGTAGTGGGACTAAACGAGCTGTAGAAGTAACTCTATCTCCAGATTCAAAATTCTCCTTTAATAAAATGACTCACTCAAAGATCAATCTATTCCACAAGTGATAAAGTTCAGCACTGTTTAAAAGAACCCTATAAAATCCATCACTTGATGATGTAAATTTCAGTGTCCATAAGCCATTGACAGTTGACTATGATCTCAAGGAGCAAGCGAATGTGACACAAAAGCAGAAGGAAAATAAGTAAATAGGAAAAACAACAACAAAACAACAACTCAGAAATTAGTGAAACGATTGAATTTGCAGATCAGAATCTGACAGTAGCTCTCATAAATCAGTGCTTTGTGTTCCTCGGCTTCAAGGACAATATGGACATGATATTGAGGGAAATGCAAGATATAAAAAAGAAACAAATGGGAATTCTAGATATGAAAAATGAAACATCATGATAGTAAAACAAAGAAAATTCCTGATGGTATTAATAATAAATTAAATACCATGAAAGTGGGAGTGGGAACAACAAAAAAAAAAAACTTGAAATCAAGGAATAGACACCATCAAACTTAAAGTACAGGGAGGTAAACAAACAAAACGCAGAGTGACAAAGTGACCAGTTGGAGCACATTAAGCCATCCACACGCGAGTCTTAGGAAGACAGAAAGGTACAGAAAAAAATATTTGCAGAAATAATGGCTGAAGGTTAAAAAAATTTTAAACTATAAACACATATATCCAACATGTTCATAAGAAGGTTAAACACAAAGAAAATCACACCAAAGCATATTAAATTTCTAGAAGCCATTGATGAAGGTAAAATTCGAAAGATCAACCAGAGAAAAAGACATATTTCATAGAGAGGAATAAACACAAGCACGTCCATGGACTGGTCTAAAGATTTGCAATCCAGACCATAATGAAGCTATGTCTTTGAAGTCCTGAGAGAAAATAATTTTGTCGACTGAAAATTCAATATCCAGTGAAGACATCTTTGAAAATAATCGACAGAAATGGTATGGACCTAACAGAAGCAGAAGATATTAAGAAGAGGTGGTAAGAATACACAGAAGAACTGTACAAAAAGATCTTCATGACCCAGATAATTACTATGGTGTGATGACTCATCTACAGCCAGACATCCAGGAATGTGAAGTCAAGTGGGCCTTAGAAAGCATCACTACGAACAGAGCAAGTGGAGGTGACGGAATTCCAGTTGAGATATTTCAAATCCTGAAAGATGATGCTGTGAAAGTTCTGCACTCAATATGCCAGCAAATTTGGAAAACTCAGCAGTGGCCACAGGACTGGAAAAGGTCAGTTTTCATTCCAATCCCAAAGAAAGGCAATGCCAGAGAATGCTCAAACTACCCAACAATTGCACTCATCTCACACGCTAGTAAAGAAATGCTCAAAATTCTCCAAGCCAGGCTTCAGCAATATGTGAACCATGAACTTCCAGATGTTCAAGCTGGTTTTAGAAAAGGCAGAGGAACCAGAAATCAAATTGCCAACATCTGCTGGATCATGGGAAAAGCAAGAGAGTTCCAGAAAAACAGCTATTTCTACTTTACTGACTATGCCAAAGCCTTTGACTGTGTGGATCACAATAAACTGGAAAATTCTGAAAGAGATGGGAATACCAAACCACCTGACCTGCCTCTTGAGAAACCTATATGCAGGTCAGGAAGCAACAGTTAGAACTGGACATGGAACAACAGACTGGTTCCAAATAGAAAAAGGAGTACGTCAAGGCTGTATATTGTCAGCCTGCTTATTTAACTTATGTGCAGAGTACATCATGAGAAACGCTGGGTGGGAGGAAGCACAAGCTGGAATCAAGATTGCCAGTAGAAATATCAATAACCTCAGATATGCAGATGACACCACCCTTATGACAGAAAGTGATAAAGCATAAAATAAATAAACATGTATATATTTAATTTTATAATAAATAGAACTAAACTATCCAAACAAAAGGGAAGAGTTGTTAGACTGGAGATGACTCTGCTGTTAACAACAGATACATTCAATACACAAATACTCAGATAGGTGGAAAGGCAATGGATTTAAATGATGCATATATGTGCATATGGAAACTGATGTGGCTATGTTAATATCAGGACAAAAGAAAATAAGACAAAAAGTATTACCGAAGATAAAGTAGATCACTTTACAATACTAGGGTTTTTTTTTGTTGTTGTTCAGTTGCCCAGTTGTGTCCGACTCTTTGCAACCCCATGAATTGCAGCACGCCAGGCCTCCCTGTCCATCATCAGCTCCTGGAGTTTACTCAAACTCATGTCCATCGAGTCGGTGACACAATCCAGACATCTCATCCTCTATCATCCCCTTCTCCTCCTGCCCCCAGTCGTTCCCAGCATCAGAGCCTTTTCCAATGAGTCAACTCTTTGCATGAGGTGGCCAAAGTATTGGAATTTCAGTTTCAGTATCAGTCCTTCCAATGAACACCCAGGACTGATCTCCTTTAGGATGGATTGGTTGGATCTCCTTGCAGTCCAAGGGACTCTCAAGAGTCTTCTCCAACACCACAGTTCAAAAGCATCAATTCTTCGGTGCTCAGCGTTCTTCACAGTCCAACTCTCACATCCATACATGACCACTGGAGAAACCATAGCCTTGACTAGACAGACCTTTGTTGGCAAAGTAATGTCTCTGCTTTTTTTTTTTTAATTTAAATTTATTTATTTTAATTAGAGCCTACTTACTTTACAATATTGTATTGGTTTTGCCATACATCAACATGAATCCATATCTAGGTTGGTCAGAACTTTCCTTCCAAGGAAGTAAGTGTCTTAATTTCATGGCTGCAATCACCATCTGCAGGGATTTTGGAGCTCAAAAAATAAAGTCTGACACCGTTTCCACTGCTTCCCCATCTATTTCCCATGAAGTGATGGGACCAGATGCCATGATCTTCATTTTCCTGTCCTTCACCATCTCCCAAACTTTGCCCAAGTTCATGTCCACGGCATTGGTGATGCCATCCAGTCATCTCATTCTCTGACACCCTCTTCTCCTTCTGCCTTCAATCTTCTGCTCAGTATTAGATTGTATTTCATCCTAAATATGTAAGAAGCTAATAACAGATCCCTTAGTCATAGATGGAGATTTAATGTTTTTCTTTATTAACTGATAGGAAAATTAGACACATTTCAGTAAAAATCAGAAGTGATTTGAACAATATATGAATGACTGGCATGACTGGCATTTAAACAAGCAACACTAATCTGGTAACTGTGGCACATGGATGCTTCTCGAGTACACTAGAAGAGTCCATATGATAGATTCAAACGAAGAAACAAGTTTCATGGCTGAGCCATAAAATAAGTAACTGGATCTCAAAGGGCTGAAGTAATACAGAGTGTGTTTCCTGGGCACAGTCGATTTAAATCACGTATAGGCAAACAGTAAGTAAGATATCCAGAGGACATTTCAAGCATTTTCAATGTAGCAAGTCATTTCTCTATACATTAAAGAGAAAATCACAAAGCAAATAGAACTTATTTTCAACTAAATATTAATAAAAACACAATATATCAAAAATTTAGGAATATAACTAATGCAGTCCTTAAAGGGGCATTCATAATTTAAATACTAGTTAAAAAGAAGTAAGGTTTAAATAATAAAAAAATTTTGTTCACTGAGAATGTGTTAATAACATAGAATATTTTGAGGGATTTATGAATAAGCTACCAGAACTAATATGTGAGTTAGGCAGTTTTGCAGGGCATAAGTCCAAAATACAAAAGAATACTTTTCTAAATACTAACAATGAATAACTAGGCAAGTGAATCTTAAAGTATAATTTATAATTAGAATCAGAATATAAAAAAAGTGAGGAATAAATGTAGTGAGAACCATGGAAAACCTCTACATTGAACATCAAAGAGAGAGAAATTATGAGAAGCCTAATGAATGAAGAGCTATACTATGATCATTAAAGATTTACTGTTCTTAAGATACCCATTCTCCTTAAACAGATCTATAGATTTAATGCCATAGAAGTCCCATTTCCATTAGCTGTTCATAGTAGAAATCAACAAGATCCTTCTAAAATTTAGGAAGACAGGAATTCCCTGGAGGTCCAGAGGTTATGACTCTGTGCTCTCATGGCCAAGGTCCTAGGTTTGATCCCTCATCAGGGAACTAAGGTCCTGCAAGCTGTGCAGTGTGGTTAAAAAAAAAAAAAAAAAAAAAAAGTTGAAACTTTTTGATCCCATCATCTAAAATTTAGAAAGGCAATGTGCAATAGCCAATCTATCTAGCTTAAAGAACAGCTTTAGAGGACTTACAGTCACTGATTTTAAGATTTACTGCAAATTTTCAGTAGTCAAGATGCTGTTTTATTAGAAATATTTAAAAACATTTATAGATCCTGTGGTGGATTCATTTTGATATTTGGCAAAACTAATACAATTATGTAAAGTTTAAAAATAAAATAAAATTTAAAAAAATAAAAAAAAAATAAGAACATTTATAGAATAGAGGGGAGAGTCTGCACATAAATATTCATATATCTGGTCAATCAATATTTTAGAAAAAGTAGTCATCAAGATCACTTAGGTAATTCAGTGGGAAAACATAATGTCTTCAAAAATAGCACTGCACCAGTTATATATTAATCTGGAAGAAAACTGAGCTTTGACTCCTACCTCACACCACACACAAATATTATTTGGAACTATGTCTTAAATATAAATATAAAGGGTAAAAGAATAAAACTTGTAAAAGAATACAAGAAGTTTATCTTCTTAATTTTGGGTAGACAAAGATTTTCTGGACATCCAAAGCATTAGTAATAAAAAATACATCAGATTTCATTAAAAACCCTTTTTCCTTAAAATAAGTTATTTTAAAACATGAAAGTGCAAGCTACAAACTGGGAAAAAATGTCTAATTTAAAAGACATATCCAGAATATATAAAGAACTCCTTTAGCTCAATAATAATACATAAATAGCTTATTTATATAAGCTTATATATAATATTTATATAAGCTTATATATAATATTTATATAAGCTTATATTTATTTATATAAGCATATATTTATATAAGCTTATGTAAATATTTATATATAAGCTTATATTTATATAAACATATATAATAGCTTATTTTACTGAGCTAAATGGGCACAGTAGTTTCATCATTAAAAAAGAAGTGAAAATATCTTCAACTATATCACTAAGACACTTCTATATACCCATTTAAAATGACTAAAGTCAAATGACTGGTACTATGAAATATAAATAACAATGTGGTATTACTGTACTTCTAAAGCCTCATAGATGGAATGTAAAATGGTTTCAACCACTCAGGAAAATTGAAGTTCCTTATACATTTAAGTGTGGTTTCATTCCTTGGCATTTAATCAAGATAGATGAAATTGTACACCTGCAAAACCATGTAACAATATTCATAGAAAATTTACTCATAGAGTAAAATACTCATAACAACCCAAATGGCTATCAATAGGAATCACAAATTGTGATATAGTCACACAGTGGAATAGTATATGCAGCAATAAATAGAAAAAAAAATGATACATGCAAAAAAAAAAAAAAGGAAAATATATCAAATGCATTATCTTAAAAAAAGAGAAAGGCAAATACCAAAGAATGCATGCTCTATGTTGCCAAGTGTTATGAAGTTTGAAATAGGCAGACTCTTCTATGGTAATAGACACAAGTTGTATGTATTATATGGGGGATAACTCCAAAGAAGCATGAGAGAACTTTTGGGGTGGTAGTACAAAAGTATATTTTTGTCAGAACTCACTGAATTATACATTTGTTCATTTTATGTAAAATTTACATCAGTTATAAAAAGAACAAAAATTGTATTCTGTTTTTTAAGAAAAAAAGAGCCAAGATTGTATTTCTCATAAGCCTTTCTACAACTTACTTAGAAAATGTCTATTAAATCCCACCATCTTTATCAAGTTTGGAGATTTCTATCCAGGAGAATCACTGTTTCCCCAAGTTTTGGTGTTTCTGAATTCCCAAAGATTATGAATTCAACTTTAAGCCTGGTACTGATATGATTCTGTATACAATTTTGAATATACCAGCTATAAAATTTTGAGGGACAATGATTTAATCTGAATACAGATGTGATGTTTGATGGTAATTAGAATTTTTATTTTTATTTTTTTAATTTAAATTTATTTATTTTAATTGGAGGCTAATTACTTTACAATACTGTATTGGTTTTGCCATACATTAACATGAATCTGCCACGGGAGTACACGTGTTCCCCATCCTAAACCCCCCTCCCACCTCCCTCCCCGTACCATCCCTCTGGGTCATCCCAGTGCACCAGCCCCAAGCATCCTGTATCCTGCATCAAACCTGGACTGGCGATTCGTTTCTTATATGATATTTTACATGTTTAAATGCCATTCTCCCAAATCATCCCACCCTCTCCCTCTCCCACAGAGTTCAAAAGACTGTTCTATACATCTGTGTCTCTTTTGCTGTCTAGCATACAGGGTTATCGTTACCATCTTTCTAAATCCCATATATATGTGTTAGTATACTGTATTGGTGTTTTTCTCTCTGGCTTACTTCATTCTGTGTAATAGGCTCCAGTTTCATCCACCTCATTAGAACTGATTCAAATGCATTCTTTTTAATGGCTGAGTAGTACTCCATTGTGTATATGTACCACACTTTTCTTATCCATTCATCTGCTGATGGGCATCTAGGTTGCTTCCATGTCCTGGCTATTATAAACAGTGCTGTGATGAACATTGGGGTACACGTGACTCTTTCAATTCTGGTATCCTCGGTGTGTATTCCCAGCAGTGGGATTGCTGGATCATAAGGCAGTTCTATTTCCAGTTTTTTAAGGAATCTCCACACTGTTCTCCATACTGGCTGTACTAGTTTGCATTCCCACCAACAGTGTAAGAGGGTTCCCTTTTCTCCACACCCTCTCCAGCATTTATTGCTTGTAGACTTTTGGATTGCAGCCATTCTGACTGGCGTGAAATGGTACATCATTTGGTTTTGATTTACATTTATCTGATAATCAGTGATGTTGAGCATCTTTTCATGTGTTTATTAGCCATCTTGCCGGGGTCCAGCCCCGGCTGATCCAGGGTATTCGAAGCGGGGACGGCGTCGGCGACCTATTTATTTATTCATCAAAGATTTAAAGAGTAATAGAATGAGGATAGCTCAGTGAGGAAATTCAGTGGAGAAAAGCGGCTGAAATAAGGATAGCTCAGTAGGAAAATTCAGTGGAGAAAAGAAGCTGAGTGGCTTGGTTTACGCGGAAAATCAATATAACCCGTGACACCAGGTTAGCTCTGACCACGGAGGCCGCAGGCGCCCTCTCGAATAGCGGAAGGTGCCCCACCTTAGACACCTTCTCGAGTGGGTCTTAGAAGCCCAGGCAAATAAATGGTCGCAGAGGACATCCACGCTCCAGATGGACGCTCAGCCGGAAGTTAAAGAGAAGAATGACATGGGGAGACCAAGTTTCAGTGAACAAGGCCCGCACTTTATTTTCCAAAGTAGTTTTTATACCTAAAGGTATGCATAGAGGATAATGGGGGAAGGGGTAGAGCCATGCAGCAAGCCAGGCTTTCTTCCTTATCATATGCAAAAGTTCAGGTGATTGACATCATCTTCTGGCCAGGAGGCCTGTTAACATTTTAAGAAACTTATCTTTCTCTAAAGGTGATTATTCCAAAGTCAGGCGCCAGCCTTCCAAAAAGCATTGGACAAAGCTGCATTTTACATTTCTATACACCCATTATATCAATCAATACACTGCCAAGAACACAGTAGGTAAGGAGTATGGAGACTTAGCAGCAAACATTGGCCCAACAAGTGAAAAACCCTTCACCAATACAATTTCTAATCAATCTTTTAACTACTCAAAGGAATCTGTGTTTAGGCAGTTTAGAACATCTCTTGCCTCTCACAGTTGGGAGGCTCTGAACAATCACATGTGGCCGGAAAAACCTATTCAGGCAGGCTAGAGGATTTCCAAAGGAGTTTGTAGGTTAAACACTGTCACATCCAAGAATTATTAACTGGAGCTGTGAGCTAACTCTTTTTTCAGAGAGAGGTAGTGGGAGACAGCCCCCCGTAAAGTCAGAGGTGTAGGTGAAAGCACAAAGCAGAAAGTAGGCAGACTCTGGTTTTGGGGGTAGATGCTCGAGAATTTCCAGGGGGACTCCTGAGGCTCGATCCCGCCTTTGCGTATGCCGAGCCTCCTTCCTCATGACCTTTGTCATGGGTGGAGTGCCTCACGCTGGCTCTCAGCAGTGATAGAATTCCAGTTGAGCTATTCCAGATCCTCACTCAATATGCAATATGCCGGCTCCCAGCACCATCTGTATGTCTTCTTTGGAGAAATGTCTAGTTCTTTGGCCCATTTTTTGATTGGGTCATTTATTTTCCTGGAATTGAGCTCCAGGAGTTGCTTGTATATTTTTGAGATTAGTTGAATTTTTAAAATATTGTTGGCTATGATAAGGTATTCAAGCTTTATAGAAAAATGATCTTTTTTTTCAGAAGAAGGTATCTTCCTTTAGGATTCTGTTGTATTACTTATGAATACTTAAATAAATGCATGTGTAGTCAGTTTCTTTCCAAATTCAGAGCTGGATAAATTAAAATCTAAAATTCTCATTATTATATATCATATATTGAGTTTCCCTTTTTATCATTTCCTCTAGGAATCTCAAAATTAGGCACTGTATGTCATTTCAGCACCCTTTCTTTAGCCCACTGTTCTTCATGGAGACAAATATTAGAATCATTCTGAAGTGTCTACATTATTCTTTTCCTCAATTACTCTGTTTCATTTCTCAGCCAAGGAATGTTCTTTCCTTGATAGAAGAACTTGCATCTTTAGAAAATTATTTCCAAGTTGATTCTGGTTTATCAGTTCCATTTTCTCCCTGGCTCCAGTCAAGAACTTAGTAAATCTTGTATCCATTTTTCTGCATGTATATCCTATATTTTCTAGCTCTTATACTTGTTTCCTTTTGAAATACGATTTTATTAAATATAGGCTTCTATTGCAAGCTGCCTCGGTTTTTCTTCAGAAATGTGTAACATGATGAATATATCTAGAAGACGGTGAAGGACAGAAAAGCCTGGCCTGCTGCAGTCCATGGGGTTACAAAGAGTCAGACACGACTTAGCAACTAAACAGCAACAACGACAATATGATGAAAAAAATACATGTATGAATAATGCAGTGAATCAATGAATGAATGACTGAGAGAGCAGATTTATGGTTCTTCTGCCTCTTGTTACCTTCTACAAAAAGGTATTCCTGTTATCTACACAAAATGAAGAATTTTGACCAGCATAGTTAACAGGTCCTTGTACATGAAAAAATAATCACTATTCTAAAGTAACTTTATTTTATACCACCTATACCTGCATGGAGAAGGAAATGGCAACCCACTCCAGTATTCTTGCCTGGAGAATCCCATGGACAGAGGAGCCTGGGGGGCTACAGGCCACGGGGTTGCAAAGAGTTGGACACGACTGAGCGACTTCACTCACTCACTCATACCTGCATGAGATTACAAAAATTATTTCTCCCAAATACCTTAATACTTATGGCTTTTTCTCTTTTTCTTTACTTGCCTATGTTATTGGTGAAACATTTTCCTGGTTTCTGCACCAATGAGAGCTGTTTTCTACACCAGTGTGTCTGGACTTTTCTAAAAGTACACCAGATCCTTTTTTTCTCCCTGAGGATGTTGAAAGACAATGAGAATGTATTGGTCTGGGTGATTCAGGATAGCACTTTCTTATTTAGTCAATGTTAGAACCAGGAAGGCTGAATACTGCAAGTGCTCAGCTGCATGGATCATCCTTTTCAAAGCCAGTGATCAAGTGTAGAGCTATTTCTCTGGACAACTAAGATATCCATGGCTCACTTTATTTGTGGGTGTACTTGAAATTGTGCCAGGGGTGGGGCTATTGGCAGATGAATAAGAATTTTTATCTACGGTGATATTTTTCTCTAGCAGAAGGACTGTATTTGTTTTCTGCATCTCTTCTTCAATAATAATCATCTGATAGGACTAGATCTGATAGACAGTGTGCCTGATGAACTATGGACAGAGGTTCATGACATTGTACAGGAGACAGGGATCAAGACCATACCCAAGAAATAGAAATGCAAGAAAGCAAAATGGCTGTCTGGGGAGGCCTTACAAATAGCTCTGAAAAGAAGAGAAGTGAAAAGTAAAGGAGAAAAGGAAAGATATATATTTTTTAATTCAGAGCTCCAAAGAATAGCAAGAAAAGATAAGAAAGCCTTCCTCAGTGATCAAAACAAAGAAATAGAGGAAAATAATACAATGGGAAAGACTAGAGATCTCTTCAAGATAATTAGAGACACGAAGGGAATATTTCATGAAAAGATAGGCTCAATAAAGGACAGAAATATTATGGACCTAACAGAAGCAGAAGATATTAAGAAGAGGTGGCAAGAATACACAGAAGAACTGTACAAAATAGAGCTTCAAGACCAAAATAAGCACCATGGTGTAATCACTCACACTCACCTAAAGCCAGACATCCTGGAATGTGAAGTCAAGTGGGATTTAGAAAGCATCACTACGAACAAAGCTAGTGGAGGTGATGGAATTCCAGTTGAGCTCTTTCAAGTCCTGAAAGATGATACCATGAAAGTGTTGCACTCAATATGTGAGCAAACTTGGAAAACTCAGCAGTGGCCACAGGACTGGAAAAGGTCAGTTTTCATTCCAATCCCAAAGAAAGGCAATGCCAAAGCATGCTCAAACTACCACACAATTGCACTCATCTCACACGCTAGTAACTGCTAAGTCACTTCAGTCGTGTCTGACTCTGTGCGACCCCAAAGATGGCAGCCCACCAGGCTCCCCCGTCCCTGGGATTCTCCAGGCAAGAACACTGGAGTGGGGTGCCATTTCCTTCTCCAATGCATGAAATTGAAAAGTGAAAGTGAAGTCGCTCAGTCGTGTCAGACTCTTCGCGACCCTATGGACTGCAGCCTACTAGTAAAGTAATGCACAAAATTCTCCAAGGCAGGCTTCAGCAATATGTGAACCGAGAACTTCCAGATGTTCAAGCTGGTTTTAGAAAAGACAGAGGAACCAGAGATCAAATTGCCAACATCTGCTGGATCATCAAAAAAGCAAGAGAGTTCCAGAAAAACATTTATTTCTGCTTTTTTGACTATGCCAAAGCCTTTGACTGTGTGGATCACAATAAACTGTGGAAAATTCTGAAAGAGATGGGAATACCAGACCACCTGACCTGTCTCTTGAGAAACCTGTATGCAGGTCAGGAAGCAACAGTTAGAACTGGACATGGAACAACAGACTGGTTCCAAGTAGGAAAAGGAGTATGTCAAGGCTGTATATTGTCACCCTGCTTATTTAACTTCTATGCAGAGTACATCATGAGAAATGCTGGGCTGGAAGAAGCACAAGCTGGAATCAAGATTGCCAGGAGAAATATCGATAACCTCAGATATGCAGATGACACCACCCTTAAGGCAGAAAGTGAAGAGGAACTAAAAAGCCTCTTGATGAAAGTGAAAGAGGAGAGTGAAAAAGTTGGCTTTAAAGCTCAACATTCAGGAAAGTAAGATCATGGCATCCAGTTCCATCACTTCAAGGGAAATAGATGGGGAAAGAGTGGAAACAGTGTCAGACTTTATTTTTTTGGGCTCCAAAATCACTGCAGATGATGACTGCAGCCTGAAATCAAAAGATGCTTACTCTTCGGAAGGAAAGTTAATGACCAACCTAGATTGCATATTAAAAAGCAGAGACATTACTTTGTCAACAAAGATCTGTCTAGTCAAGGCTATGGTTTTTCCAGTGGTCATGTATGGATGTGAGAGTTGGACTATAAAGAAAGCTGAGCACTGAAGAGTTGATGCTTTTGAACTGTGTGTTGGAGAAGACTCTTGAGAGTCCCTTGGACTGCAAGGAGATCCAACCAGTCCATCCTAAAGGAGATCAGTCCTGAGTGTTCATTGGAAGGACTGATGTTGAAGCTGAAACTCCAATACTTTGGACACCTGATGTGAAGAGCTGACTCATTTGAAAATATCCTGATGCTGGGAAAGATTGAGGGCAGGAGGAGAGGGGAACAACAGAGGATGAAATGGTTGGATGGCATCACCCACTCAATGGACATGGGTTTGGGTGGATTCCAGGAATTGGTGATGGACAGGGAGGCCTGGTGTGCTGTGGTTCATGGGGTCACAAAGAGTTGGACATGACTGAGCGACTGAACTGACTGAAGATGTACAATGATGGTAGTGGTCTGGGAACCACCTTTGGCAGTGCAAAGAGTAAACATGATTTGAGGGTATCGCAAAGACATCTGTTACACAGACATCATTCTGTATAGTGGAGAAAATGTATCTTAAAAAGACACCCTGATGGATAAATTTGGACCAAGATCATTTCCTCAGATAAAGATGGTCCAATATTCTACCCAGATCCTCCCTAAAGGGACAGTGAAGTGTTCTTATTAAAAGCACTGATTTTGAGACCAGACGGAATTGGATCCAAATCCTGGTTCTGTCATTAGTGACTTTATAAAAGCAACATTCCCCCTTTGAGTCCCAGGTTCCTTATGTATATGAAGAGCATAAACATATCTAACTGTAGTAAAAATGCATGAAAAATGCTTTGCATACTGTGATACTTTAATTATATAAGAACTTAATAAACGGTAATACTGGTAATAGTAATACATGATTATATAATTATATATTAGTAATCAATGAATTATATAAATGATAGTAATAATAATTCTAATAATAATAGCATTTATTGAGCCTTATCTGACCATATTTAAGAATACACAGAAGAACTGTACAAAAAAGATCTTCACGACCCAGATAATCACGATGATGCGATCACTCACCTAGAGCCAGACAT
Source organism: Bubalus kerabau (assembly GCF_029407905.1). Lineage (NCBI taxonomy): Eukaryota > Metazoa > Chordata > Mammalia > Artiodactyla > Bovidae > Bubalus > Bubalus kerabau. Next base: position 178,048,974 of record NC_073627.1, read on the forward strand.
CCTGGAATGTGAAGTCAAGTGGGCCTTAGAAAGCATCGCTACAAACAAAGCCAGTGGAGGTGATGGAATTCCAGTAGAATTATTTCAAATCCTGAAAGATGATGCTGAGAAAGTGCTGCACTCAATATGTCAGCAAATTTGGAAAACTCAGCAGTGGCCACAGGACTGGAAAAGGTCAGTTTTCATTCCAATCCCAAAGAAGTTCAGTTCAGTTCAGTTGCTCAGTCATGCCCGACTATTTGCGACACCATGAATCGCAGCACGCCAGGCCTCCCTGTCCATCACCAACTCCCGGAGTTCACTCAGACTAACATCCATTGAGTCAGTGATGCCATCCAGCCATCTCATCCTCTGTTGTCCCCTTCTCCTGCCCCCAATCCCTCCCAGCATCAGAGTCTTTCCAATGAGTCAATTCTTCACATGAGGTGGCCAAAGTACTGGAGTTTCAGCTTTAGCATCATTCTTTCCAAGCAAATCCTAGGGCTGATCTCCTTCAGAATGGAATTTTTGGATCTCCTTGCAGTCTGAGACACTCTCAAGAGTCTTCTCCAACACCACAGTTTAAAAGCATCAATTCTTTAGCACTCAGCCTTCTTCACAGTCCAATTCTCACATCCATACATGACCACTGGAAAAACCATAGCCTTGACTAGACGGACCTTTGTTGGCAAAGTAATGTCTCTGCTTTCGAATATGCTCTCTAGGTTGGACATAACTTTCCTTCCAAGGAGTAAGCATCTTTTAATTTCGTGGCTGCAGTCACCATCTGCAGTGATTTTGGAGCCCAAAAAAATAAAGTCTGACACTGTTTCCCCATCTATTTCCCATGAAGTGATGGGACCAGAGGTATTGATCTTAGTTTTCTGAATGTTGAGCTTTAAGCTCAACTTTTTCACTCTCCTCTTTCACTTTCATCAAGAGGCTTTTTAGTTCCTCTTCACTTTCTGCCAAAAGGGTGGTGTCATCTGCATATTTGAGGTTATTGATATTCTCCCGGCAAGCTTGATTCCAGCTTGTGCTTCTTCCAGCCCAGCATTTCTCATGATGTACTCTGCATATAATTTAAATAAGCAGGGTGACAATATACAGCCTTGACATACTCCTTTTCCTATTTGGAACCAGTCTGTTGTTCCATGTCCAGTTCTAACTGTTGCTTCCTGACCTGCATACAGGTTTCTCAAGAGACAGGTCAGGTGGTCTGGTATTCCCATCTCTTTCAGAATTTTCCACAGTTTATTGTAATCCACACAGTCAAAGGCTTTGGCATAGTCAATAAAGTAGAAATAGTTGTTTTTCTGGAACTCTCTTGCTTTTTTGATGATCCAGCGGATGTTGGCAATTTGATCTCTGGTTCCTCTGCTTTTTCTAAAACCAGCTTGAACATCTGGAAGTTCAGGGCTCACATATTGCTGAAGCCTGGCTTGGAGAATTTTGAGCATTACTTTACTAGCATGTGAGATGAGTGCAATTGTGCAGTAGTTTGAGCATTCTTTGGCATTGCCTTTCTTTGGAATGGGAATGAAAACTGACCTTTTCCAGTCCTGTGGCCACTGCTGAGTTTTCCAAATTTGCTGGCATATTGAGTGCAGCACTTTCACAGCATCATCTTTCAGGATTTGAAATTGCTCAACTGGAATTCCATCACCTCCACTAGCTTTGTTCATAGTGATGCTTTCTAAGGCCTGCTTGACTTCACATTCCAGGATGTCTGGCTCTAGGTCAGTGATCACACCATCGTGATTATCTGGGTCATGAAGATCTTTTTTGTACAGTTCTTCTGTGTATTCTTACCACCTCTTCTTGATCTCTTCTGCTTCTGTTAGGTCCATACCATTTCTGTCCTTTATCGAGCCCATCTTTGCATGAAATGTTCCCTCAGTATTCTAATTTTCTTAAAGTGATTTCTAGTCTTTCCCATTCTGTTGTTTTCCTCTATTTTTTTGCATTCACTGAGGAAGGCTTTCTTATCTCTTCTTGCTATTCGTTGGAACTCTGCATTCAGATGCTTATATCTTTCCTTTCCTCCTTTGCTTTTCGCTTCTTTTCTATTCACAGCTATTTGTAAGGCCTCCCCAGACAGCCATTTTGCTTTTTTGCATTTCTTTTCCATGGGGATGGTCTTGATCCCTGTCTCCTGTACACTCCTGTACAATATCACGAACCTCATTCCATAGTTCATCAGGCACCCTATCTATCAGATCTAGGCCCATAAATCTATTTCTCACTTCCACTGTATAATCATAAGAGATTTGATTTAGGTCACACCTGAATGGTCTAGTGGTTTTCCCTACTTTCTTCAATTTCAGTCTGAATTTGGCAATAAGGAGTTCATGATCTGAGCCACAGTCAGCTCCTGGTCTTGTTTTTGTTGACTGTATAGAGCTTCTCCATTTTTGGCTGCAAAGAATATAATCAATCTGATTTCAGTGTTGACCATCTGGGGATGTCCATGTGTAGAGTCTTCTCTTGTGCTGTTGGAAGAGGGTGCTTGCTATGATCAGTGCATTTTCTTGGCAAAACTCTATTAGTCTTTGCCGTGCTTCATTCCGTATTCTGCGGCCAAATTTGCCTGTTATTTCAGGTGTTTCTTACTTCCTACTTTTGCATTCCAGTCCCCTATAGTGAAAAAGACATCTTTTTTGGGTGTTAGTCCTAAAAGGTCTTGGAGGTCTTCATAGAACCGTTCAATTTCAGCTTCTTCAGCATTACTGGTTGGGGCATAGACTTGGATTACTGTGATATTGAATGGTTTGCCTTGGAAACAAATAGAGATCATTCTGTCGTTTTAGAGATTGCATCCAACTACTGCATTTCAGATTCTTTTGTTGACCATGATGGCTACTCCATTTCTTCTGAGGGATTCATGCCCGCAGTAGTAGATATAATGGTAATCTGAGTTAAATTCACCCATTCCAGTCCATTTTAGTTTGCTGATTCCTAGAATGTCGACATTCACTCTTGCCATCTCTTGTTTGACCACTTCCAATTTGCCTTGATTCATGGACCTGACATTCCAGGTTCCTATGCAATATTGCTCTTTATAGCATTGGACCTTGCTTCTATCACCAGTCCCATCCACAGCTGGGTATTGTTTTTCCTTTGGCTCCATCCCTTCATTCTTTCTGGAGTTATTTCTCCAGTGATCTCCAGTAGCATATTGGGCACCTACCAATCCAGGGAGTTCCTCTTTCATTATCCTATCATTTTGCTTTTCATACTGTTCATGGGGTTCTCAAGGCAAGAATACTGAAGTAGCTTGCTATTCGCTTCTCCAGTGGACCACATTCTGTCAGATCTCTCCACCATGAGAGATCAAATGCTCAAACTACTGCACAACTGCACTCATCTCACACACTAGTAAAGTAATGCTCAAAATTCTCCAAGCCAGGCTTCAGCAATACATGAACCATGAACTTCCAGATATTCAAGCTGGTTTTAGAAAAGGCAGAGGAACCAGAGATCAAATTGCAAACATCCTGTGGATCATCGAAAAAGCAAGAGAGTTCCAGAAAAACATCTATTTCAGCTTTATTGACTATGCCAAAGCCTTTGACTGTGTGGATCACAATAAACTGTGGAAAATTCTGAAAGAGATGGGAATACCAGACCACCTGACCTGCCTCTTGAGAAATTTGCATGCAGGTCAGGAAGCAACAGTTAGAACTGGACATGGAACAACAGACTAATTCCAAATAGGAAAAGGAGTACATCAAGGCTGTATATTGTCACCCTGCTCATTTAATTTCTATACAGAGTACATCATGAGAAGCGCTGGGCTGGAAGAAGCACAAGCTGGAATCAAGATTGCCAGGAGAAATATCGATAACCTCAGATATGCAGATAACACCACTCTTATGGCAGAAAGTGAAGAGAAACTAAAAAGCTTCTTGAGGAAAGTGAAAGTGGAGAGTGAAAAAGCTGGCTTAAAACTCACCATTCAGAAAATTAAAATCATGGTATCTGGTCCCATCACTTCATGGCAAATAGATGGAGAAACAGCAGAAACAGCATTAGACTTTATGTTTGGGGGCTCCAAAATCACTGCAGATGGTGACTGCAGCCATGAAATTAAAAGACGCTTACTCCTTGGAAGAAAAGTTATGAGCAACCTAGATAGCATATTAAAAACAGAGACATTACATTGCCAAATAAGGTTCATCTAGTCAAGGCTATGGTTTTTCCAGTGGTCATGTATGGATGTGAGAGTTGGACTGTGAAGAAGGCTGAGCACTGAAGAATTGATGCTTTTGAACTGTGGTGTTGGAGAAGATTTTTGAGAGTCCCTTGGACTGCAAGGAGATCCAACCAGCCCATTCTGAAGGAGATCAGCCCTGGGATTTCTTTGGAAGGAATGATGCTAAAGCTGAAACTCCAGTACTTTGGCCACCTCATGTGAAGAATTGACTCATTGGAAAAGACTCTGATGCTGGGAGGGATTGGGGGTAGTGCTGCGATTCATGGTTTCGCAAAGAGTCGGACACTACTGAGCAACTGAACTGAACTGAAATGAATATATACAATGTTCAATGTTCCTAGAGCTACCACCTAACTACAGATAAAACATGTGGTATGTGCTTTCTAAGGTAGTTGAGGGTTAAATGAGATAATGCATGTAGAACTCAGCACAGTGGCTGACAGCTATACGTATGATACATTCAGTTCAGTTCAGTGCTCAGTCCTGTCTGACTCTTTGCAACCCCATGAATCACAGCATGCCAGGCCTCCCTGTCCATCACCAGCTCCTGGAGTTTACTCAGACTCATGTCCATCGAGTCTGTGATGCCATCCAGCTATCTCATCCTCTGTCATCCCCTTCTCCTCCTGCCCCCAATCCCTCCCAGCATCAGAGTCTTTTCCAATGACTCAACTCTTCGCATGAGGTAGCCAAAGTATTGGAGTTTCAGCTTCAGCATCAGCCCTTCCAATTAACACCCAGGACTGATCTCCTTTAGGATGGACTGGTTGGATCTCCTTGCAGTCCAAGGGACTCTCAAGAATTTTCTCCAACACCACAGTTCAAAAGCATCAATTCTTCAGCTCTCAGCTTTCTTCACAGTCAAACTCTCACGTCCATACATGACCACTGAAAAAACCATAGCCTTGATTAGTCCATTTTAAAGGAGGTCAGCCCTGGGTGTTCTTTGGAAGGAATGATGCTAAAGCTGAAACTCCAGTAATTTGGCCACCTCACACGAAGAGTTGACTTATTGGAAAAGACTCTGATGCTGGGAGGGATTTGGGGCAGGAGGAAAAGGGGACAACAGAGGATGAGATGGCTGGATGGCATCACGGACATGATTGATGTGAGTTTGAGTGAACTCCGGGAGATGTTGATGGACAGGGAGGCCTGGTGTGCTGGGATTCATGGGGTTGCAAAGAGTCAGACACGACTGAGTGACTGAACTGAACTGAAATGAACTGACTAGACAGACCTCTGTTGGCAAAGTAGTATCTCAGCTTTTCAATCTAGGTTGGTCATAACTTTCCTTCCAAGGAGTAAGTGTCTTTTAATTTCATGGCTGCAATCACCATCTGCAGTGATTTGGAGCCCAAAAAAATAAAGTCTGACACTGTTTCCACTGTTTCCTCATCTATTTCCCTTGAAGTGATGTGACCAGAGGCCATGATCTTAGTTTTCTGAATGTTGAGTTTCAGGCCAACTTTTTCACTATCCACTTTCACTTTCATCAAGAGGCTTTTTAGTTCCTCTTCACTTTCTGCCTTAAGGGTGGTGTCATCTGCGTATCTGAGAATATTGATATTTCCTCCAGCAATTTTGATTCCAGATTGTGCTTCTTGCAGCCCAGCGTTTCTCATAATGTACTCTGCATAGAAGTTAAATAAGTAGGGTATAATATATAGCCTTGATGTACTCCTTTTCCTATTTGGAACCAGTCTGTTGTTCCATGTCCTGTTCTAACTGTTGCTTCCTGACCTGCATACAGGTTTCTAAAGAGGCAGGTCTGGTGGTCTGGTATTCCCATCTCTTTCAGAATTTTCCACAGTTTATTGTGATCCACACAGTCAAAGGCTTTGTCATAGTCAATAAATCAGAAATAGATGTTTTTTTCAAACTTTCTTGCTTTTTCCATGATCCAGCGGATGTTGGCAATTTGATCTTCAGTTCCTCTGCCTTTTCTAAAACCAGCTTGAACATCTGGAAGTTCATGGTTCACGTACTGCTGAAGCCTGGCTTGGAAAATTTTGAGCATTACTTTACTAGTGTGTGAGATGAGTGTAATTGTGTGGTAGTTTGAGCATTCTTTGGCATTGCCTTCTTTGGGATTGGAAGGAAAACTGACCTTTTCCAGTCCTGTGGCCACTGCTGAGTTTTCCAAATTTGCTGACAATTTGAGTGCAGCACTTGCACAGCATCATCTTTCAGGATTTGAAATTGCTCAACTGGAATTCCATCACCTCCACTAGCTTTGTTCGTAGTGATGCTTTCTAAAGCCCACTTGACTTCACATTCCAGGATGTCTGGCTCTAGGTGAGTGATCACACCATTGTGATTATCTGGGTCATGAAGATCTCTTTTGTACAGTTCTTCTGTGTATTCTTGCCACCTCTTCTTGATATCTTCTGCTTCTGTTAGGTCCATACCATTTCTTTCCTTTATTGAGCCCATCTTTGCATGAAATGTTCCCTCGGTATTCTAATTTTCTTGAAGACATCTGTAGTCTTTCCCATTCTGTTGTTTTCCTCTATTTCTTTGCATTGATCGCTGAGGAAGACTTTCTTATCTCTCCTTGCTATTCGTTGGAACTCTGCATTCAGATGCTTATATCTTTCCTTTTCTCCTTTTTCTTTTTGCTTCTCTTCTTTTCACAGCTATTTGTAAGGCCTCCCCAGACAGCTATTTCACTTTTTTGCATTTCTTTTCCATGGGGATGGTCTTGATCCCTGTCTCCTGTACAATGTCACGAACCTCCGTCCATAGTTCATCAGGCACTCTATCAGATCCAGTCCTTTAAATATATTTCTCACTTCCACTGTATAATCATAAGGGATTTGATTTAAGTCATACCTGAATGGTCTAGTGGTTTTCCCTACTTTCTTCAATTTCAGTATGAATTTGGCAATAAGGAGTTCATGATCTAAGTCACAGTCAGCTCCTGGTCTTGTTTTTGCTGACTGTATAGAGCTTCTCCATCTTTGGCTGCAAAGAATATAATCAATCTGATTTCAGTGTTGACCATCTGGGGATGTCCATGTGTAGAGTCTTCTTTTGTGTTTTTGGAAGAGAGTTTTTGTTATGACCAGTGCGTTCTCTTGGCAAAACTATTAGCCTTTGCCCTGCTTCATTCCGTACTCCAAGGCTAAATTTGCATGTTACTCCAGGTGTTTCTTGACTTCCTACTTTTGCATTCCAGTCCCTTATAATGAAAAGGACATCTATTTTGGGTGTCAGTTCTAAAAGGTCTTGGAGGTCTTTATAGAACCGTTGAACTTCAGCTTCTTCAGCATTACTGGTTGTGGCATAGGCTTATATTACTCTGATATTGGATGGTTTGCCTTGGAAACAGAGATCATTCTGTTGTTTTTGAGATTACAACCAAGTGATGCATTTCAGACTCTTTTGTTGACCATGATGGCTACTCCATTTCTTCTAAGGGATTCCTGCCCGCAGTAGTAGATATAATGGTCATCTGAGTTAAATTCACCCATTCCAGTCCATTTTAGTTCGCTGATTCCTAGAATGTCAACGTTCACTCTTGCCATCTCTTGTTTGACCACTTCCAATTTGCCTCGTTTCATGGACCTGACATTCCAGGTTCCTATGCAATATTGCTCTTTATAGAATTGGACCTTGCTTCTATCACCAGTCCCATCCACAGCTGGGTATTGTTTTTCCTTTGGCTCCATCCCTTCATTCTTTCTGGAGTTATTTCTCCACTGATCTCCACTAGTGTATTGGGCACCTACCAACCTGGGTAGTTCCTCTTTCAGTATCCTATCATTTTGCCTTTTCATACTGTTCATGGGGTTCTCAAGGCAAGAATACTGAAGTAGCTTGCTATTCCCTTCTCCAGTGGACCACATTCTCTCAGACCTCTCCACCATGACCGTACTATGACACAAGTTGGGAAATGTTAATTTCAAGAAGATATTCAAATAACGTGGCTTGGGCAATCAGAAGGCACTCAATAACTTCCCACTCAGTAGGTTAAGGGATGAGTGGAATATGAGAGACCCAGTGGAGGAAAACATGGAGAGATAAACCTTATGTAGAGGTATGTAGAATGAAGAAAAATAGTGTTGCAATGAGGAGCAACAGGAGTGTGGGAAGAGTTTATATGGCACAGGCTAGATGGTGGTTCAGCTGGTAAAGAATCTGCCTGCTTTGAAGGAGACCTGGGTTCAATTCCTGGGTTGGGAAGATCCCTTGGAGAAGGGAACAGCTAACCATTCCAATATTGTGGCCTGGAGAATTTCATGGACAGAGTAGCCAGGCAGGTTACAGTCCATGGAATCACAATGAGTTGGACACAACTGAGCAACTTTCACTCACTCAGATTTTTAAAGGACAAAGCTCTCTGGGTTTAAGAATATTCTTCTTTTATTATATTTTAATAGATATTTAAGGTTCACAAGGGTCTTTTACTCTTCCATTGCTTATTAAATAAATATTCACAATGAGAACAAGTTCATGGTCCCCATTTCCAGATGAAGAAACAAAGACCTGTGACTTTGAGAGCTTTGTACAAATTCACCGTACTCAGAAATGACTGAGCCATGCCATTGCCTTTCAATGAAGTGCTGGTCCAGCATGATTCCTTGCACCTGGCTGCCTTCCTCAAGCATGCTAACTAAAAATGACAGCCACTATTGATATTAATCTCTCAGTGATGGCAGGATACCAGCATGTGATGCTATCTCCAATATGAAATATTAGCTGAGCCATGGGATTTTTGTTTAAGGACTGCCTGGAACCACAGGCAATTCAGAAACTGAAAACAGCAAATTGAAAACAAATTCTGTGGCTCTTACCATAAGTTTGTAAAAGTCATCTACACATGGGGAGTGAGTAATAAGTTTTTTACTGTCCGTTAGCAATGACAAGTCAGAGCTCCGAGTGGCAGATACTCCATTTCATTTTGAAATCAACTTTAATTTGTATTTGGAGCCAGCTCTTTATACCTCTCATGCTTAGAATTAATCTGTGGACACACACATATCAGAAGATTTTGCATGATATTTTTATGGGAACTTCAGTTTCTATCTTACTAACCGTAAGATTGGATCACGTGTTCTTTAAAGATCTTTCCTTCATGCTGATTACATTCTAAGTCTTCATCCTTAGAATATAGTTAAATTTTAAACCTGAGATACTGTTGTATTTTTTAACAATTGAGATCTCTTTGCCTTTTGAAAAATTGGTTCAAAAGACTCTACCAGATACCATGGAAATTGAAAGCCCTTGCCAGTTTTCTGCAGATTCTAAGGATGGAGTATGAGAGAGGGGAGAGCTTTGTTCTCATGACCATTCGTGTGTCCTCATTAAATGTATGACTTACTTTGCCATCCTGCACATGGGGAGTCTGGTTCATCTTGCATTGCTGCAGACCAAAAATGATACAGCCATCTTTTTTTCAAACTCCAGACCAAAGGCCATTGGCCCAAGGTGTTCACCTTTCTGAACATTTCTATCTCTACTGCAGAGACGTTTACTCACCTCTTCTGTTAACCTTGCATATGGATGATGCATGTCACCACAGCCTCACTTTCACCCTGAGAAATTTGCCAGGTGTATTTCTTCGAAAAAGTATGCCCTCCTTTAGGGAAATTCTACAGCAAATTTTAAAGATATTAACATTTCCCTTCACTTCAAATCCATTTGGTACTTAACAAGAAGCGTGGACCCTGACAGCTGGTTGTTGAACAGATAAAACTTTCTGTGAACATTTCCATGTCATTAAATGTTCTTCCACAGCATCATTTTTAATAACCATGGAGCATTTAAACATATGTATGCTCTATAATTTATTTAACTGATCCTCGATTGTTGGACAATTCGGTTGGTTTTCAAAACTCATGCAGTTTCAGAATTTTACAGTTTTTTTAAAGCACTTGCAAATTTAATATGAGAGAAAAAAGAAGATGTCTCAGTGCTGTTTTGTTTATCTGAATCTTTTTGTTTACCAGTAAATGTAAATACCTTTCTCATTAATTGATCATTTAAATGTTATTCCTTCAGCCCATCAGATGATCTTGTTGGCTCTGATTCCAACATATGTACTCAATCTCTCTTTTTCTATAGCTCATCACTGCTATCTCCCTAATCTGAACCATTATTTCATGTGAACTGCTGAAATCTCATTACTGTGTTACCTGCATTCACACTTGTCTTTCTGCAAGGCATTCTCTTTTTAAGAGATGGCTCAGAAAATGCTCACTCCTGTTTAATGCAGTTGAATGAGCCCTCATCCCACTTCCGCACAATCCAGACTCCTGACATGGACCTTCAAGGTTCTAACTGATGTGGCCCCTGCCTTACTCACTAATCTATGACCTCATCTTGTATTACTCTGTCCCTTCATTCACTGTCCTGCTGCTGCACAGCTGTCTTTCTGTTAAAAAGGAAAAAACCATCAAGATCATTCCTGATTCATTGTCTTTATATTGGGTTAGTCAAAATGTCCATTCAGGCTTTCCAAAACATCTTATGGAAAAACCCCAATGAATATTTTGGCCAACCCAAATTTTCTTTGCTTTTGATCTGAGTTATGTTCCCCACCCCCACTGCCAGGTCTTCATGTGACTGACTGCATCTTGTCTTTTGGATGTCTGCTCCAGTATTGCCTTTTCATGGAGAAATTTCTCCATGAAATTTCCATACAATGGAAATGAGCCTTTTATGCCTCTTGGGAGCTGGAGAAGCATGGGCAAAGATGTTAAGATATATACATTTGTGTGTCCATGTGTATGTGTGTGTGTGTGTGTGTGTATTTAGTTCAGTGGGCAAGAGAGGAGGGAGAAATAATGATTGATGGAACTGGAGAAATAGTCAGAAGCCAGATAATCCTAGATCTTACAGGTCAGCTAACTAGTTTATTCTTTAGGAGCCTCCATCATAGTTTCATGTAACCATAATTTATTTATGAATCATTCATTTAAAGCCTACTGTCTACCAGATTAGGATGGTAGACAGGGATGCAGAATTGTCTTTGCCTTTAAGGGTTTTTCAGTTGTTACTGGAGAACTGACAATACTCAATATCCCCAGAGCACATGTAAGAATCCTGAGCCATGTTTTTCCCCAAACTTTGGTAGACAGCGATCCATTAAGGTGATGTCTCCTAAATAAAAGTCAAGATACCTCAGATTCTTCTGACTATAAGTCTCCTAAACTAAGTTCTGCTTTTCCCACATGTTAACAATTCCCCTAGTCATCTTTTATCAGATGCTTTAGATGAATATGCTAAAGCTCTTAGCTAAAGACTTAGATGAAAATCTCACCTAAAGATCCCATGGACACAAACATCAAGTTTTTCCACCCAAAGGCTCCTTCCACCTCCAACAGTGATGGAAAGAGGTGAGGAATTAGTGAGGGGAGTGCTGTCAGGTTTCATCTTTCTCTCTTTGATTGGGGAAGAGGCCCTGCACATCAATGAGCAGGCTGTCTTATTGACTATATTTCTTCTCTGTGTGTCCCGGAGATGGAAAGTGTCAGTTTCCATCTCTTTGATCCATCACTGAAGCATGTTTGAGAAGAGATACAGAGCCTCTTCACGTATCTTTCCCATCTCCTTTAATTATATTCAACAGAGAAAGACAAGCAAGATGCTTTCACCATTATGAAACTGTTTGCTTGCTCTTCTGGTTTGGGGGCATAGCTCAGTTCTGTCATTTTTTGACCCATCAAGGTTAAGTAGAATGTTTTTCTCTCTTTCTTTTTTTTTCTCTAACAAATAGTGGAGCAATAATACAACTCAGAAAGTCTTTGGCCCAGTATAGATTGACTTTGGGCTACTGGCTACCTTGGATACCCTCCAAAGTTAATATTAATTGGGAACACTCATCTTCTTTTACTGAATGTACTCTTTACCTTAAGCATGTATTCTGGAGCAGGTGTTCTTGTGTTTTTTATGACACAAACATCTTTGACAATCTAGTTAAGCCTATGGAATCTTTCTGTAGCAGATGAAAGATTACTGCAATTTTTGACATTTCTTTCGACAAAACTGGGGAAATGTTTTGCATTTCCTGGAAATTAGGTTGGCCTTACTGGTTCTTGTTAACCAAGAGAAAGGAGTGGAGGTGATACTGCATGACACGTGAAGCAAGTTGCAAGTCTTGTTTCTTCTTCCTTGATCTCTCGGAACACTCTCTTCCTGAATACCACCTTGGGAGGTGCTCCCTCTCAGAACTCAGCTATTATGATGTGAGAAGCCCATGTTACAAGGTGAGGTTGATGGGTAGACAGCCCCATCAGAACTCCCAGCTATTTTGGATGTCTAGCATGACAATGGTTATTTTGAGTTGATAAATTTTAGGATAATTTCTTACCCAGCAGAAGCTAATCAGAACACTTTTTCAGAATAATCTTTTTAAGTGCACGAAACAAAATCTATAAAATTACAAAGAAACTATATAAAAGTTACAAAATAATTAAAATTTGGTTTTAAAGACATACAATGGCCAAGAGGCACATGAAAAGATGCTCAACGTCACTAATCATCAAGGAAATGCAAATCAAAACTACACTGGAGGGGCCTTACCTGGCGATCCATTGCTTTAGACTCCACATTTCCACTGTAGGGGCATGGATTCGATCCCAGGTCAGGAAACTAGGATCCTGCATGCTATACAGTAGCATAGCATTACCTCCCCCCCCCCGCCTCAAAAAAACACAGTGAGTTATCACCTCATACCTTCCAGAATGGCTACTATCCAAAAAAAAAAAAATGCTTTTTGTAAACTTTTGCTATTTGAATGACAAAGATGTAGAGAAACAGGAACCTTGGTGAACCACTGAGGGGACTATAAATTGGTGCTGACCTGGCTAGCTACCTGGAAAACAGTACAGAACATTCCTCAAATAGTTAAAAATGGAATTACCATACAATCCACCAATTCCATTTCTGATATTTTCTCAAAGAAAGTGAAAACACTAATATGAAAAGATATATGCATTCCTATGTTTGTTGTTTTTTATAATTGCCAAGATATAGAAGTAACCTGAGTGTCCACTGATACATGAAAACATAAAGAAAATGTGATATACACCCATATGCCACACACACACACACATACACTCAAAATGGACTGCTCAGTTATAAAAAGGAATAAAATCTTGTACTTTTTGACATCATATGGCAGTGTGTACCCAAATGATTTTTGATCATTTTGACTATTATTTTAAGCTATACATTCCCTAATAATTAAATTTCTTAAGGAAAGTATAATGCTTTGTGAATATATGTCTCAGAAACTAGCAAATTCTCTCAGAAGCTAGTAGAAAATCGTATATTTAATAAGTTCACAGTAAATTTATACCAGATCATCAGTGACTCCAAAACCTGGCTGGTCATCAGTATTACTTAGGTAATTTTTAATAAGTACAGATTTCCATATTCCAATCTAGTCTATTGAACTAAGGATGGGCCCAGGAATCAGTATTTTAGTATGCAGAACCCTCTATCACAAGTAATTCTAACGTCTGCAGCCTGGCACTGACCTGGCTTTCAATATAATAATAATTATTATTATTACTGGCAATATAATAATAACTACAATAATAAAAATAGATGAATTAAGATCCCCTTATCTGAGCATTAAAACCCCCCAAAATTTGCCTTCAACTTCTCTGCCCTACTTTATCCAAACACCAGTTGACTGGACTTTTCTTGGGCAATGTTTTGGCCATCTGTTTGATGTTTAATGTAGATTATTAGCTCACAGTGATTTTTCTCATGTGTGAGAATCAAAAGCCTCAGTTCTCATGTCTGCGTTAGGTGACTCTGCTCCTCTGGCCACAGCTAATGAGTTCAGTTATCTGATTAGTAGTATTCCCTAGGAGAATCTGACCTGGAAGTAGAGGAAGAGAACCGGTCCTTTTCTGGTAGTGAAAGAGGAAATAAAAGGCTTCACAAGTGCTGCTGGTCATGTTTCCTGCTGAGTAGAGGAAAACATATGCAGAAGAAAGTATAAAACAGATTCAGAGAAAGTAGAGCAAACATTCTGGTGGGTGACTTGGTTTCTGATCCTAACCATCCCTGAGGCCACCAGCACGCTACAGTTTCCCTATTCATATGGCATGTCCTTGGGCATTCTGATAAATTTCCCTTTCTGTAGAAGCGCATTCAAATGGCTTCTATCTCTGAGGACCCAGAATATGCTGAAAACTAAAATCGTTCCTTTCCCCACATCTCAACTCAAAGTGATAGTCCCTTAAAATACCCCACTCCCTTCTCTTCCCTTGCTTACTGGTCCAGTTTGTTCTAACAGCTTAAGCCTACACTGAAATCTAGCCTGCTTTATCTTCCTTAGCACTCATCATCTGTACCCCCAAAATTGGCAGACATAGCATCCTGTTCTGTATCTTGCACTGACTCATTATTGTCTCAAATTCAACTAATGATATTTTTTAGGTGTTACTTAACTATACCATTTTATGCCCGGAAAGAACACTGGAGACTTCTAATCCAACCCCCTCATTTACACAGGACAGAATGACTTCCCCAGAATCATACAGTATTTCACAAAATAAGTTTTGCTTGACAACAACACTGACAAATAATAAGGTATTCATGCTTAAAGCAAGTTGCAAAGAGGCGCATATCTACATCTTTTAACAAACGATGCTGCGTAAAAGCATAGCCAAGTTTCTGAGAAATCCTACAGAAAAACAAATGTTGTTTGAATGGTTTCAACCCCATTCTCTGGAAATTTAAATATAGACATATTATTTCACCAAACACCTATTAGTTTTCTGTTGAACAAGTGTTCCCTGGAATGTGAAAGTGAAAGTCGCTTAGCCGTATCCAACTCTTTGCAACCCCATGGACTGTAGTCCACTAGGCTCCTTTGTACATGGGGATTCTCCAGGCAAGAATATTAGAATGGGTAGCTGTTCCTTTCTCCAGGGAGTCTTCCTAATCCAGGAATCCAAACCAGAACTTCTGCATTGCAGGCAGATTCTTTACCATCTGAGCCACCAGCAAGCCTGTTCCTTGGAATACACTTTAGTTAATTCTGGTTTTTGTGTTTTTTTTTTTTTTTGTATTTTTTAATCTCCTTGTTCCAAACCTAACAATACCTCAAGAAGAAGTTTGATCATTCTTTCCTGCCACAGTTGGATAAGTAAAACTATAACCTTTCTCCATTTTTTTTTCTTAATATAGATGATTTTAACTATTTCTCCTCCTAGTTTTAACTTTTTATTCTATCAAAGTAACATATTCTGGTATCTGTCTATAGTTAAAATCTATAGAAAAATACAGTCACTCCAACTCCATGATCAAATTCAGGGTGACAGTTTATCTTTCCATCTTTCTTCCGGGAGAGTGAAGGGGACAGATCTTTGGCTTGTGGACTAGTGTCGTGGCTGACAGTTTAGTAGGGGTAGAAAGCACGTACAGAATCTTAAAAGTGAAAGGGACCCTAGAAATAACATAGTTAAACATTTTTATCTGCCAGAAGCAGAGATTAATTTCCAGATAGCAAGGTGACTTTTCCAAAATCACCCAGAGATTTTTGCTTAGAGGCAAGATTCAGAGCTGGGCCTTAAGCTTCCCATTCCTGTGTCCTTTCAGCTAAATTCGTCCATGCTCACCATTCGTTCAAGGGCTGTGGGTGGGCTGTTTGGGTGCTCCCTCTTCTTTTTCTTCTTGCCTGTTCGTTTCTCCTGCACCCTCCTTTTCCTCCCCTTTTTTCTTTTGCTCCTCTTCTGCTTCCTCCTTTTCTTCCCCATCTTTCATTATCCCCTCTTTTTCTCCTTCTTCCTTTGTTGTTTTTCTGAAACAACAATCCCCATTACATATTAAACAAAATTAAAATTTCTCTATTACTAAGAAAATCTTCACACAATTAAAAAGCAATTAAGTATTGGTTCTCAGATATGTTCCCCTTCCAAGACCTCTCTGAGAGCTTATGAATGCAGCAGGCCTTCTAGTCAGGAAGAGCGCCTATAAGCACATATCAACAGGGATCCACACACACTTTTAGGGGTTCATGGCCTTTCCTTATGGCTTGGACAGTAGAGAATCTGCCTGAAATGCAGGAGACCCAGTTTCGATCTCTGGGTCGGGAAGATCCCCTGGAGAAGGAACTCGCAACCCACTCCAGTATTCTTGCTGGGAAATCCCATGGACAAGAGGAGGCTGGCAGTCTACAGTCCATGGGGTCCCAAAAGAGTCAGGCAAGACTTAGCAGCTAAACACCAACAACTTATCCATGCAGGATATAGCAGTGCTTCCTTTCTGTTGCATACTAACTATTCAAGAATCTTGTTAACACAAACATAATTAACCCCACCTACTTTGTCATCTCCACCCGAAAAGGAATAGGAAGATAAGAGTGGTCAATACAGGTATTAATACTAAAATTGTAAATCTAGTAAGTTGTAGAGCTTGATCTTTAGATTTTTAAGTTGTGTCGTTTCAATCATATTTCAGAGTCAAGTGGTTAGAGAGTCTTTCTCTCTTGCTTCCTCTCTCTAAAGCACACACACACATCACACATCACACCCGTGGATGTGTACATATATACAGTAAAGGAAAAAAATCCAAAGCATTGATAAAAACGTTTCATTGATAAGGAAATAAAAGGGCAAACTTTTTAACACTTGTTTTTTAAAGTAATTTTTGTTTACACCGATTGAATTTGAGACTCTGAATTTGTAGAACATGATTCTGCCACAGATTTGGTATATTTTCTTTGACAAGTCACTTAAAATCACAGAGCCACAGATTCTATTTCTGTTAAATAATTGCTTACCAGACAGAAAGTTTAGATTTTATTTTAGAATGCCTGTGTATCTTGGAATCATGGATGACATGGCAACAAACTATAAAACACAATCACTCTTATTATGGTTCCAATCCTTGATGATTCCCTCTGGTTCCTCCTTCCCTTCTGTTTTTGTTGTTGCTGTTTGTCTACGGCCTTGTGGGCAGATGGATCTGAACCTCCTTAATGTGCCTGCTCTTGTGGATCCAGGAAGTGACATCACATAAAGAAGATGAACAGAAGCACATGCACTTTAAGGTCTGTGACGTTTCACATTGTCATTCTTTCCTACAGTCAAGTTAATCTCCAGTCTGCAATGGGAAAACACCATCCCAATCTTTAAAAAGGACACATTTGCTGATTCTAGGACCTCGTCAATTTGGCTAGATGCATAGAGTGGTCACAGGCTTTATTAATTTAAGATGGACATTGATGATGACTGAAAGCAGAAGGGGAAGACAGAGGATGAGATGTTTGGATGGCATCACTGACTCAATGGACATGAATTTGAGCAGGGTCTGGGAGTTGGTGATGGACAGGATGGCCTGGTGTGCTGCAGTCCATGGGGTCGCAAAGAGTCGGACGGGATTAAGCAACTGAACTGATTAATGATATTTACTTCAGAAACACCTAGAGAAACTTTGTCTTGCTAGGTGTATAAGTCATTATAGTGAATCAAATTGCAATAAGAAGTCACAGCACCACACCCCGTCAATGTCCATAAGAACATCATTGTCATATTCTTGTTAAAGTATGATCCTTATAGATACTAATGAAAACCAATACTCATTGGTCACTTATCCTGGCCAATTCACTGGGATTAAAAGTATAATTCATTTCACATTATCTCAGGTAGTGCTCCATAGTAGCTTCATATGATTGGTACTAATATGACTACCAGTTTTAGACTAGGAAATTAAGAATTTGAAAGGATAAGTAAGTGCTAGTAAGTGGTAAAGAAAACCAATTAAAAAAAAAAACAAAAAATTTGTTTTAATGAAGTATAGTTGATTTACAATGTTGTGTTACTTTCTGCTGTAGAGCAAAGTGATTCAGTTTTATATATATATATATATATATACATATACACACACACATATATATATATATATATATATATATATTCTTTTACATGTTATTTTCCATTATGGTTTATCACAGGATATTGAATATAGTTCCCAGTGCTATACAATAGGATCTTGTTGTTATCCATTCTACATATAATAATTTATATCTGCTAGCTAATCCCAAGCTCTCGATCCTTTCCCCACTTCTCTCTTCCTTGGCAATCACAAGTCTGTTCTCTATGTCTAAGAGTCTGAAGAAAACCAATTTAAGCTGGAATTCTGCAAATACTGTGCATGTAACCAGGCATATTCTGTTTCAGTTGTTCAGTTCAGTCACTCAGTCATGACTGGCTCTTCACAACCCCATGGACTGCAGCACGCCAGGCTTCCTTGTCTATCGCCAACTCCTGGAGATTGCTCAGACTCATGTCCATTGAGTTGGTGATGCTATCCAACCATCTCATCCTCTGTCATAACCTTCTCCTCCTGCCTTCAGTATTTCCCAACATCAGGATTTTTTCAAGTAAGTCAGTTCTTTGCATCAGGTGGCCAAAGTATTGGAGTTTCAGCTACAACATCAGTCCTTCCAACGAATATTCAGGACTGATTTCCTTTAGGATTGACTCTTTGATCTCTTAGCAGTCCAAGGGACTCTCTAGAGTCTTCTCCAACACTACAGTTCAAAAGCATCAAGTCTTTGATGCTCAGCTTTCTCTGTGTTTCAATTGTACTTAATTACATAGTTCACACTACAGTGCACACATGAAGGTATGCGTTCGCTTATTGTATCATTCAGTTGATGCATAATTTCGCTCAACATCTAACATTCTGTTTGTGCCACATACAAATGTTTTGCCAGAGTGATCTTTATGAACTCTTATTTAAGAGTCAGGAACTCAATCTGGGTGTGGTAGGTTCTTTGCAAAAAGACAGTAATTTTTTCTTACCCACTTCTTTGCCAGGTGATTTTGCAGCATTTTTCATCAAGAAGTAGGGTCTGTTTGCACTCTCCTTGAATTTGGGCTGGCTTTGTGACTTTATGTGGGCAATTAACATATCAAAAATTATGTTGCATCAGTTCTGAGTCAAAGTACCAAGAGTCCTCATACACTTCCATTTTCTTTTAGTCCTCTGCCTCTGACACAGGAACAACTGGTCTTGTCTGCAGGATAAGAGCTGTATGGCCTCGTCATCCTTGTAGCACAAGGCAATGGTCAACCACTATCAAATGAGCGTGTGGGCTTAGATCAGTGCCTCTCTGCCCAAGCTGCCAGTTGACCACAGAGACACGAGGAAACCCAGCTGACATCAGTCAAACTTAACTAGTTCAAACAGAGCTGCCTAATTAATTCCATAAACTCATCAGCAATATGACATAGTTGTTGGTTGTTTTCTGTGATCATTTTTGTTAGAACAGCTTTTTGTGCAACAATAGATAAGTTAGACATCAAGAGAGGAACAGGAACAGCACTTTTTTTTTCACATTGTCTATTTCACTTTTGCATCATTCATTCATTCGATAATCATCTGACAAAGGCCTACTCTGAGTCTGCATCTACAATAGACCAAGCAAGAGTAGTAGCCTGGGACTTTAAATATGGTCTATTATAATGAGGCATCTGTTTACTTTAGAGCCAGCTAGAGAAATCAGGGCGCAGTGGTGCTTTCTTTAACATAAAGCACCTTTGTCATCTGGCATTAAAAAAGACTTGCTGACTTTATCAAGACTTGGCTGTTCAGACCAAAACCCTGCTCACCGATTCAATACCTGTGTTTCTTCATCATTGGTCCAGCTGTAACTTGGTTTATTTAGCTGCATCTCTTGCACATTTCCTAGTGCCTTTTTCTGTTCTCTTAGACTTCGATCAATACGGAGAACTTCTTTTTTTTTTTTTATCTTCTCTTCCATTTGACCTACTTTATTTTGACCTAGTTCTTAATTCAGAATCTCCCTGTGACCTGTCTTATCACTACTTAAATGCCTCAGTTTACCCACAAAGTTATAACATGATAAATAGCATCCACCTCTTACCACCTGCCAGAATACTTTCCTTGTAGTGTCTTTGAGGCATAAAACACTAAAAATGATGATGGCGAGGAACTTGGCAGATATAAAAGAGCTATAAATATACATGCTAACTCATAAATCAATACCAATAATAAATTGCATTCAAGTGCTATTTAATTCTTTGTGATCATCAATAAAGATATAAAAAGTTCATCCTCAACACCTTCTCTGTGGTTACCCTCTCAGCCCCTCCAAACAGTTGTCTGCACAATTAGTCATAATTCTGTTTGCTCTCTCCCTGATAGACTGCTTTAGTTTGCTTCATCTCCTTCTGGAAGCATTTTACTATGGAATATCATTTTGAGGCTGGTGTAGAAGAAAAGCTTCTCCCATCCCTCTCCACACACACATACACACACACACACACAACCAGTTAGAAAATTTGTGTATCAAAATTTATGCTAGTGACGTGCAAACCCAGTGTGTCTTCCTGTTTCCTGATCGCTAACCCTCCGTGCACCAGGGAGCTCATGGTTAGTTCCGGTGGGAGTTTGGCAGGAAGCAGACCACCCACTAAAGCCAACCCTAGCCCATTTCTTTCCACCCTCACTCCAGTGCCCCTTTTTGTCTGAACACCCTCTTCCTTGGTTCATAATTAGACTCTGCAACCTCCAGGCCTCTCCTGAAAAGTGATGATCTACTAAAAATACAGCCCTGTAGGAATATGTTCAACTTCTATTTCTGTTATTTTTTACACCAGTTTCGAATGAACAAAGCAGTGAAACAAAGCGGGAGAGAAAGTGCTGTGATTGCGAAGATGGAACATTGTCACATACTTTGTTCATTTTAATTATACAGACTCTTGATTTAGCAGGAGCCGAAGGATACTGCTTAAAAAAAAAGGGTTTCACAGATCTCCCTTCTTTTGATATTTCCCACATAAAACCTCTTCCAATGACCCTGAACCTAAATATCTTTTTTTTTAATCCTGAAAACCCCTACATATCTGTATAGTCTATGAAACAGGCTGCTTTTATGGTATGGGGAAGGCTGGACATAATTGGAACATTCTGCTAATGAGACCTACTTCCATCACTCTGCTGACTGTCTCATGGCATTTAAGATGGGTGTCCTAAAACTGGGTTATGAAAATGAGGGTGGGACAGGAGGAGGGCTGTGTGGAGGACTCCCGCGTACATTAAGACTTCTCAGTCTTCAGAAGTAGATAAACAAAGCTAGAACACATATGTGGAGAGAAAAAACAAAAACCTTGCTTGTGTGAAAAACTAAAATCTGGATTTTTCTACTCTCCACCCACATGCTTGATATTTAGCAACTACTATTTTAAAATCTGTCTTGTGATAATGCATAGATGATCCTCCCCCCTCCTTGGTAATGTTGTTGTTTAGTTGCTAAGTCATGTCCAGTTCTTGTGCGACCCCATGGACTTGTAGCAGCCAGGCTCCTCTGTCCATAGGACTTTCCCAGGCAAGAATACTGGAGTGGGTTGCCATTTCCTTCTCCAATGCATGAAAGTGAAAAGTGAAAGTGAAGTTACTCAGTCATGTCTGACTCTTAGCGACCCCATGGACTGCAGCCTACCAGGCTCCTCCATCCATAGGATTTTTCAAGCAAGAGTGCCGGAGTGGGTTGCCAGTGCCTTCTCTGAACACCCAGGACCAATCTCCCTTAGAATAGCTGGTTGGGTCTCCTTGTAGTCCAAGGGACTCTCAAGAGCCTTCTCCAACACCACAGTTCAAAAGGATCAATTATTCGCAGCTCAGCTCTCTCTATAGTCCAACTCTCATATTTATATATGACCACTGGAAAAACCATAGCCTTGACTAGACAGACCTTTGTTGACAAAGTAATGTCTCTGCTTTTTAATATGCTGTCTAGGTTGGTCATAAGTTTCCTTCCAAGGAGTAAGAGTCTTTTAATTTCATGGCTGCAATCACCATCTGCAGTGATTTTGGAGCCCCCAAAATTGTTAGGGTGATGGTACTCAAAAGAGGGAGTTACAAGAGCAGAGAGATTGAAGTAACTGGGCCAAGAATAGCTTCAGGGTGGAGTTCTACAATATCTGACTGTGCCTTTCTATTTTCATGACATCCCTGGTGCCTGCGTGTGCACATAGTTGGTGTTCAGTAAACATTGGTTTAATGAATGAAGGGATAAATAGGGAAATGAATGTGACTGAGTGAGTACATGAATATAATTTTCAAGTGGAAACTTGAAAGAAGCTTAGATATTTTTGCTAGGAAAATTGAACCGTTAAACTCTAGAATATTAATGGGAAGCCACTGAATATTTTTAACTAATGGAGAGAAATCATCAGATAAGTATTTTTGAAAGATCACTGTGGCAGTACAGAATGAATGGAAGGGAAGGTAAAGAGATGGTAGTAGATCTCAGCAGATTTTTTTTTTTTTTTTTTGGCATGCTGCACAGCTTACGGGATCTTAGTTCCCTGACCAGGGACTGAGCCTGAGGCCATGGCAGTGGAAGCACTATGTTCTAAACACTAGACTACAGAGGAACTCCCAACAGCAAGTCAGTCAGTCTCTATGTATAAAATTGTAGTTTAATTGCCTTTCATTGAACTGAAATGATAAAAAAAAACAAATCAAAGAAAAACACTATTTTTAGGACTTACAGTCTAATGTTCCAGTAAGCTCTTTTTTTCTCATACTTAATTGGACCGCCTAGAGTAACTAAAGCAGCTTGTCACGTGGATCAGCTATTTCGATAAATGTAGTGCTATGATCTTGACTGTGTCAATTAGCTTCATTTGCCTTATGGTCTGTAAAATGGGTATATTGATCTCAACATGGCAAAGTAGTGAGCACTGAAGTTCAATAGCACTTATGAAAGTAATTGATAAGCTATGGAGTGATGATTTTAGTTATTGTCACTATAATTACTAGCATTAATATAAACGCCAGTGTGGGTGTTAAAGTTGGGGAACAGCTAACATTAGCACTGGTACCCAGATTTCCATGCTGGCAGTCTGCCAGAGAAACGGAGGGCATCATCTTCAAGTCTGGAAGAAAAGAGCGAAGATCGGTTTCTTATCCTTGAGGCTGACCGGCACGCAGCACAGAGTGAATGCTAAACAAGTTCTCTTTACTGAGGCCGCTGATATCTGAAATCCCCCTCTCTCTTCTCGTCCAAGAATTCCTCAACCTTATGACTTCCCTTCACTTTGCCCCTCTCACAATTTCCACTCTCCCATTTTCCTACATACAGGAAAAAAGATGTCAGAACTATCTGAAGAATCCTTTTCATGTTGGATAATTGCCAAAATGGGGACCTAATTAAAAAGCAGTTAACTATATGTTTAAAAATTATGTGTGTGTGTTTATATATACATGTATATTTGACAAAGAATAAGCTAACTGAAAATCCATTGCTATAAATTGTTGGCCAAGTCTCGTCAGATTTCATTTATCTCTGATAATTTCTTCATCTGAAATGAAAGACTTTATTTATTTCTGTCCACTCTCTGGCACAGTCTACTGAATTCCATCATCTACCCAGTCACAAATTGATTAGGTTATACCAAACCACTGCAATTAATTTATGTGGGCCTTTATTTATTTATTTTTTACCTCTCAGTCCCTGGTGACACATAAAGATACATTAGCCCTTTCACATCCTCGCTGGCACTTGCTTTTTCCCTAGCTCTCTTTCAGTTGCAAGAATGATTGTATCTGTTCATAAGTCTATAAAACAGATATTTGATTTGATTTAGATGGAGACTCACTGAGCTAATTTCGTTATGATTAACTATCTGAGTTTTGTACTTTTTGTGATTCTGAACAACTGTAATCCAATTTGTCAGTGAATAGAGCTTCCGGCCACATCAGCAGGTCATTTTTGGTAAGGAAGGAAAAGGAAAGTTTGCTTTAGGCAGAGTTGGCTTCATTGGCACACTTGTATACCTACTCTGCACACAACAGTACCAGGCACTGGGAATAGAAAGATGAGAAAGATGTGGCCTTTTTCTGTAAGGAACTCTCCATTCCAAAGGGAAGACAGACAAATGCAGGCAGGTAATGTGTACAAGTGGCTCAGCTACAAAGAATGTCTGCCAAAGCAGGAGATGCAGGTTTGATCCCTGGGTCAGGAAGATCTCCTGGAGAAGGAAACGACAGCCTCTTTCAGTATTCTTGCTGGGAAATCCCATAGACAGAGGAGCCTGGTGGGCTACAGTCCATGGGGTCACGAAAGAGCCAGTCACGACTTAGCAACTAGACAACAGCAGCAGTATGAATGAGGATTTGCAGAGAAGAAATCCACTCACTCATTCATCCATTTGTCCATTTGCCAAATATCTCAAGAGGGCTAACTATGTGTCAAACAAAATGATGTTTGTCCAGATGTGAGATCAGGAAAGATTTTAAAGACAGAAGTACAGCTGAGCATTATTTCAAAGAGTGAAGAGAACGTTAATTGTTGGACTCTGTGGCAGATAATTGACAAAATGTGGCCTGCAATTGATCCTAAAGTCCACTTTCTCTCCTGTCTTGTCCTTCCCAACCATGGACTTGGGATGGCCACTTGATCTTGCTTTGACCAACTGAATACAGAAGAATAATGCTGTGTCAGTTCTAAGTTTCAATCTCAAGAGGAACTTGCTTGCTTCTATTCTCTCTAGGTAATCCTGAGACAACCCATCCAGGCATGCCTGCATGCTAAGTCTCTTCAGTGATATCCAACTCTTCGCAACCCTATGGATTGTAGCCAGCCAGGCTCCTCTGTCCATGGGATTCTCCAGTCAAGAATACTGGAGTGGGTTGCCGTTTCCTACTCCATGGCATCTTCCTGACCCAGGAATTGAAGCCACATCTCTTATGACTCCTGGACTGGCAGGTGGGTTCTTTACCACTAGTGCCACCTGGGAAGCCCCAAGATGACCATGCAAACAAGTATATATGCCTGTCCACGGGATGGTGAAAGCTATGTGGCTCAGTCACTCCTGATAATAGCCACCCAGCTCCAGAAGCAGAGAGACTAGCTATAACACTAGTCAGTAATCCCAACTGAGACCAGAAGAGCCATCCAGGTCAGTTCATTCCAAATTTCTAACACAGAGAATCATGAAACAAATAAATGAGTGTTGTTTCAAGCCACTAATTTTTGAAAGGGATTGCAATGCTGTGAAAACTTAATAATTAAACATCACCTACCAGAGGGTAGAAATAACATAAGCAGGAGCACAGAGGCAGGAATTACGAAGAGAACTTCATGTCTGTGAGAGGTTCAATGTCCTCATTAGCGCCGTTCAAGCTACAAATGATGGGAATCCAATTCAAGCCAGTTTGAGGCAATAAGGAAATTTATCAGTTCTCATAGCTGGGAATTGCAAGGGATGGAACCAGCTTCAGAAATAATTGGATCTGCATTTCCAAATGATGCCATCAAGACCCTATTCGTCCAGACCCAGTGCTATTTTCATCTTGACAACCAAATGGTTACTATGTTCTCTTCCTGTAGTGCAAAGAGGACCATAGGGAGCTTCAGGCTTCCACTGCCCCCCTGTTAGTTCCAGCACGACCCTCCCACCCTCAGTGTGCATACTGGACTTCTAACAGGGCTCTGATTTGCTCTGGCTGCAGAGGAGGTGGGGCAAAATTCACAAGACCACAGGGAGGAGGAAGAGTTTCCAAAATGAAAAGATGTCTTCTATCACCAGAAAAGAAGTTTGGAAGAAAGACTGTGAGGAATTAAAAATAGCAGCCTTCCTCTTAGCTCATAGTTTTTCAACGTCAGGCAATTAGAGTGCCCATCTCCAGCTGATTGATATAATAAGTGAACTATACTCGAAGTTTGTTGTATCATATAATAGTACAGTCGTTTCTAGTTCTTTTTTTTTTTATTGTGCTTCACAGATAGTGCAGCTTTTACAAATCAAAAGTTTGTGGCAACCCTGTTTACAGCAAGTTTATCAGCACCATTCTTTCCAACAGCATCTCCTCACTTCCTATTTGTGTGTCATATTTTGGTAATTCTCACAATATTTCAAACCTTTCATCATTATTATATTTATGATAGTCATCTGCAAACAGTTATCTACAATGTTACCTCTGCAACTCACTGAAGGCTGAAGTAACGGTTAGCATGTTTTAAAGTATCTACACTGGTTATTTTTTTAGACATAATGCTGTTTCAACTTAATAAACTGTGGTATAATGTAAACATAATTTTTATGTGCACTGGGAAACAACAAAAAAAGTTGTGTCACTTGCTTTACTGAGATAGTCACTCTATTGCAGTGGTCTAGAACCAAACTCAAAGTATCTTCTAGGCATGGCTGTGAAAGAGACTCAGTGCTGACTTTAGAAAAGTCTGTCAGTTTCACGGTACTGTGGTGTTTGGCCCCATTTCTCCCCATGATGCTGGTGTTTTCCCTCCTCTTTTGTCTTTAACCTGACATTCCTCATGACAGCAAGACGGACCAGAGCACCTCCCAGCCTCACATCTCTGAGTTACAGAATCCAGAGAAAGAGACAGAATCAATTTTGTCTACTAGCCTTGCAAGCAAATATCCTGATTCAATCTTCAGTGACAGGTTTAAATCATACAGCCAACTAGAAAACAATGAGTGTGGTCCAGAATCGCAGGGGGAACCACAAACGGAAACGTGGACTGATGGGGAGTGGAGAAATGGAAACTGACAAGTCAGATAAACGTGCTAATTGTTTCCACTACGGTCAGAATCGCTGGGGAGTAAAAGCCAGGAAAAGAGGGTGAGAAATGAAGTTCTGGAACAAGGAGGGTTAAAGCCTGAAGGACTTTAAAGTCCATACTTAGAATTCCCTGAGTTAGTCTATACCTTCCTAGAATTCCTTTGCAATGCCAACACCAGGTGAGCATGGATTATAGTTCATCCTCTGTCAGCCTTCATCCATTTCTTCACCCATCTGTCCAGCTAGCATATCTGTTGTTATGTGTACCTATTGCAGCCAACAGACCTATGGGCTCATGGTACCGGCTTCCCAGGTGGCTCAGCATTAAAGAATCTGCCTGCCAAGCAGGAAGTGTGGGTTCAATCCCTGAGTCAGGAAAATCCCTAGAGATGGAAATGGCAGCCCGTTTCCTGCTTGGGAAATCCCACAGGTGTCCATGGGATCGCAAAAGAGTCAGACATGACTTAGCAACAACAACTGATGGTAGGAACTCACAGTCCAGTAGAGAAATAAATACTTAACAGAGTGTTTGCAATAATTAGCAAAAGTGCAGAGTTTTTTGTGTGTGATTGTATTCTGTTTATATTCTGGGAAGGGTAAGAGTCAATGGGACTGTAACATAAATTTATGGCGAATGTGCCCCCAAAATATCAGAGACAATGTCTATGATTGATTGATGAAGTTAAGATTCACCTCTTGGCTTGATTTGCATCATTTTACCGAATTTCCAAATACCTCATGAGGTTGACATTATTATCAGGGTAGCTGGTGAGGAAATGGAAGCTCAGGGAAGTGAAGTAACGTGCCTCAAAACACTGAGGCAAAAATAAGAAATTAATTCTGACTGAATCTAAAGCATGTGATTCCAATCACAAGCTTAGATACCACTTTGTATAGGATCTTAGATCTTCACAGATATTCCAGTAATGCATAGTCACCTGGCCGTAAAAAAATAAAGCATTAATACTTCAAATATCTGTGCCATATGTTATAGCTTTTCTAATGGTTTCTCCATTATTTTTGTGTTGGGATGAAGTTGCTGGTTATTCTTTTCTTATGACCCATTTTGGCTATAAATTTCTGTTTCCACTGGCCCAGTTTCAGGGGATAATTTTTCACCTTCTCCTATGATACCTGCTTGTTCTGCAGTGGATCAACTTTGATGTGGAAGCTAATTTTCTTTTTCCATCTGGATTTCTAAAAAGGATAATGAAACAAAAAATAGTCTAAAGACACCTTGTATATGGGTAAATGACTTTGTTGAAGAATCAGGTGATAAAAGGGATTTTTTTTTGCATGCACACACACACACACAGACTTCATCCACCTTGCAGGTTTCTTGGTCTCCTTTTGTCCCATTTATTCTCTATCTGCCTATCTTCTTTATTTCCCATTTTTTACCTTCACTCTGTAGTTTCTGTCCAAATGAGTTTGGCTGTTTCTTTGTTTCCTAGGCTCTTATAAGCCCATATCTTCAAGATGACATCAATCCTCCAGAAAGCTCCACAAGGTATTTTCCTAAACAAAGACAGTCTTCTCTCTAAAAGGATTTCTGATGACAATTTAAAAAATATTTTTTCATCCCACTTGTCTCCCCCAGGCTCAGGTTAATAACATGACACCTGACATATGGAGGCAGTGTGGGAAGTGATGGCCTGGTGTACTGAGACAGGTTGTGAGGGGAAACTTGATAATCAGTGAAACGAGGCATTTTTCTGTGAGCCTCGGAAACACTTACCCTAGATGCGCTTCAGTAGACCCAGCTCATCTTTCGGATGTTATCTGGTGGTGACGTCCTGCAGAAGGTGCGGGCAAGTCCGTGTCTAACTGAGTCTGCAGCTCTAACACTAGCAAGTAATCTAGTGCAGTTTACAGTTTACAGTGCTCAGTACCTTTCAGCAGATCGAACTTAATTTAACGAAGTAAGATACAATTATTACATGAAATGTAAGCTAAATAACTCTTTTTCTTACATTTTTTATTGATTTCTTATGTTCTCTCTCCAAATTTATTAAATAACTTCTGGAGTTTTGTGGTTTCTTGCTTTTTTTTTTTTTTTGAATTAGAACATTATATCCTTTTCAATGATTTCTAACAATTTTTTATTTAAAAATTTTAAATTTTTTATTTTATTGAAGTGTGATTTACAATGTTGTATTAGTTTCAGGTGTACAACAGAGTTATTTGATATTTTTGTAGATTACATACCATTTAAAGTCATTATAAAATATTGGTATATTCTCTGTGATGAACATTATATTGTTGCATCTTAATTTATTTTATACCTCTTCTGTACATGTTATTACCCTTGCCCTATTTTGCCAATCTTCCTGTTCCCCTTTGTCTTGGCAAACTAACTTCTATCTGTGAGTCTGTTTCTGTTCTATTTGCTTGTATTTTTTTTTTTTTTGTATTTCACGTATAAGTGAAAATATACAGCATTTGTCTTTCTCTGATTTGCTTCAGTAAGCATAAAACCCTCCAGCTCCATCAGTGTGCAATTGTGTATATATATATATATATATATATATATATATATCTTCTTTATCTATGTATCTGTTGATGAACATTTAGGTTGCTTCCACATCTTGGTTATTGTAAATAATAAGGCTACAATCATTGGGGCACATATATCTTTTTTAATTAGGGTTTTCTATTTTTGGGGGGCTATATATCCAGTCATGGAATTGTTGGATTATACGGAAGTTCTGTTTAATTGTTTGAGGAAACTCTATACCATTTACCTTAGTGGCTTACATTCCCAACAAAAGTGAACAAAATGTCCATTTCTCCACATCTCTGCTCCTTTTTGTGTAAGGACAGGAGACCCCTTCTGTCTTTTTGACTACTGCCATTCTGACAGCTCTGAGGTGACACCTCATTGTGGTTTTGATTTGCGTTTCTCTAATGATTAGTGATGTTGAACATCTTTTCATGTGCCTGCTGACCTTCAGTATGTCATCTTTGGAAAAGGTATACTTGGGTATTTTGCTCATTTTTAATTGGGTTGTTTGTTTTCGTGATATTGAGTTGTAAGAGCTCTTTGTATTTTGATATTAACCGTTTATCAGACATAACATTTGCAAATATCGTCTCCCATTCAGTAGGTTGCCTTTTTGTTTTGTTGATGGTTTCTTTCACTGTGCAAAAATTTTTAAGTTTAGTTAGGTCTCATTTGTTTATTTGGCTTTTGTTTTCCTTGCCTGAGAAGACATATCCAAAAATATTGCTAAAACTTATATCAAAGAGTGTACTGCCTATGTTATCTTCTAGGAGTTTCCAGTCTTTAGGCTTTTAATCCACTTTAAATTTACTTTTGTATCTGGTATTATAAAACGTTCTAATTTCATTCTTTTACATGCAGTTGTCCAGGTTTCCCAACACCACTGATTGAAAAGAATGTGTTCTCCTCATTTTATATTTTTGCTTACACTGTTGTAGACTAATTGACCTTATATGCATGGGTTTATTTCTGGACTCTTTATTCTGTTCCATTGATCTATGCATATGTTTTTGTGCCAGTACCATAGTATAGCTTTGTAATATAATCTGAAGTCAGGAAATGTGACATTTTCATCTTTTTTTTTTCTCATTTTTCTCATATACAGTCTGTGGTTCCATACAAATTTTAAAGTTACTTTTCTACTTCCATGAAAAACGTCGTCAGTATTTAGGTAAATATTGCATTAAATTTGTAGATTGCTTTGGGTAGTTTTGACTTTTAACAGTATTGATTCTTTCAATCCATGAACATTGGATATCTTTTCATTTCTTTGTATCATCTTCTGTGTCCTTCTTCAGTGTTTTATAGTTTTCAGAGTATTGGTTTTTCACTTCCTTGTTTAGATTTACTCAGTTATTTTATTCTTTATGATGCAACTTTAAATGAGATATTTTTTGCTTTCTCTTTCTAATAGTTAATTACTAGTGTATAGAAAACCAACAGAGTTCTATTACATTGTATCCTGTAACTTTACTGAATTCATTGATTAGTTTTAATGATTTTTTGGTGGAGACTTTAATCCGCCTGCCAATGCAAGAGATGTGGATTTGATGCCTGGGTCGGGAAGATCTTTTGGAGGAGGAAATGGCCACCTACTACAATATTCTTTGCCTGGAAAATTTCATGGACAGAGGAGTCTGGCGGACCACGATCTAATGGGGTTGCAAAGAGTTGGACACAACGTACACTGCGCACATGCTTTTAGGTTTCCCATATATAATATCACGTCAACTGCAGACAGCGACAGTTTTACCTCTTCCTTTCTAGCGTGGGTGACGTTTATCTCTTTCATGTTGGCTTGTGGTGGCTAGGGAGTTTAATACTGTGTATGTTAAATAGAAATGGAGAGAGTGGGCATTGTTGTCTTTTTTTCTGATTATAGAGGAAAAGTTTACAGTTTTAAACACTGAGTAGAATGTTAGCTATAGGTTTGTCGTAAATGAACTTTATCATGCTGATATATTTTCTCTCTAGACCAACTTTGATGAAAGTTTTTATGATGAATGGATATTGAATGTTGTCAATTTTTTTTTCTGAATCTATCAAGATAATCATATGATTTTTATCCTTTGGTTTGTTAATGTGATGTGTCACATTGATTGATTTGCAGATATTGATTCATTCTTGCATGGCTTTAATGAAACCCACTTGATCATGGTGTATGATGCTTTTCATATATTATTGAATAGTCTTTGTTAATATTTAGTTGGTGATTTTTTTTTCATTATATTCATCAGAGTTATTAGCCTGTGTTTTTTTCTGTACTGTGTTTTTCTGGTTTTGGTATCATGGTAATATTAGCCTTGTAGAATGAGTTTTGAAGTGTTCCCTCTCTTTCAATTTTTTGAAATACTCTGAGAAATATAATTATTAACTCTTCTTCTTTGGTTGAATTCCCTTGAGAAGCTGTCTGGTCCTGGACTTTTCTTTGTTAGGAATTTTTTCATCACTGGTTAAATTTTAATACAAGTAATTGGTTTGTTTATATTATCCATTTCTTCCTGATTCATTCATGAGCAATAGAATGTTTTCACAAATGTATCCATTTAGTCTATGTTATTCAATTTGTTGACATATGTTTCCAGCTGTTTCTTATTTTTGTGTATTTCTGATACCTGTTGTAATTTCTACTCTTCCATATCTTACTTTGTTTATGTGAGTTCCTCTCTCTCTTTAATGGGCTTGGGTAAAAGTTCAACAATTTTGTTTATCTTTTCAAAAAGCAAGCTGTTGATTTCTTGATCTTTTCTGTTTTTCTTTTTGTCACTATTTTATTTATTTTCTCTTGGATCTTTATTATTTCCTTCTTGTTTAGGCTAATTTGGGCCTTATTTGTGCCTCTATTTCTAATTCCTTTAGATGGAAGTTTGGGTTGTTTATTTGACATTTTTATTGTTTCCTTATTGACTTTCTGTCTGGATAATGAGTCCATTGATGTAAGTGAGGTGTTAAAGTTCCATAAAACTATTTTATTATTAATATTGTCAGCTTTTTATTTGTCTGTTAATATTTATTTTACATATTTAGGTGCTCCTATATTAGAGAAATATATGCTGACAAATTTTATGTCCTCTTCTTGTATTGATTCATTTATCATTATTTTGAGTTTGCCAAAAAGTTCATTTGGGTTTTCCCGTGAACTTTTTGGCCAACACAATGTAATGTCCTTCTTTGTCTTTTATTATAGACTCTGTTTTAAAATCTATTTTGTCTGATGTGAGTATTGCTACCTTACTGTTCATTTCCGTTTACATGGGATACCTTTTTCCAACCCCCTCATTTTCAATCTGTGTATGTCTGCAGGTTTGAAATGAGTCTGTTGTAGGCAGCATTGAGATAGGTCTCATTAATCCAGTCAGCCACTGCATATCTTTTGATGAAATATTTCACTCCTTTGATATTTAAACTAATTATTGAGAGGTATGTACTTATTGCCATTTTATTATTTGTTTCTGATTGGTTTTGTAGTTCTTCTCTATTCTTTTGCTGTTCCTTTAGTCTCTTCCCTTGTGGCTTGATGATTTTCTTTGGGTTGTGTTTGTGTTTCTTTCTCTTTAGTTTTTGTGTATATCTTGTAGGTTTTTGATTTGTGTTTCCCATGGAGTTTATAAAGGCTGACCTACATCTACTTGTTCTAAACAAGTAGATAGTCATTTGAGTTCAAACACATTCTCAAAGCTCTGTATTTTTCACTCCAACCCCCACATTTTGTTTTCCATGTACACGGTTTTGTACACTCATGTTCATAACGATGTTATTCACAGTAGCCAAAGGGTTGAAACAACTGAAATGTTCCCAAAGTATGAATGAATAAACAGAATATCAGAATATTATTTGGCCTTAAAATTAATAAATTCTGACACATTCTACACTGTGAAGAGACTTCAAAAACATTATGCTAATTGAAATAAGCCACATGCAAAAGTACAAATAATATATAATTCTATTTAGATGAGGTTTCAGTTCAGTCACTTAGTCATGTCTGACTCTTTGTGACCCCATGGACTTCATTAGGCCAGGCTTCTCTGTCCCTCACCAATTCCTGGAGCTTACTCAAATTCATGTCTAACGAGTTGGTGATGCTATCCAAATGTTTCATCCTCTGTTGTCCCCATCTCCTCACACCGTCAATCTTTCCCAGCATCAAGGTCTTTTCAAATGAGTCAGTTTTTCGCATCAGGTGGCCAAAGTATTAGAGTTTCAGCTTCAGCAGGAGCATTTCCAATGAATATTTAGGACTGATTTCATTTAGGATTGACTGGTTGGATTTCCTTGCTGTCCAAGAAACTCTCAAGAGTCTTCTCCAACACCACAGTTCAAAAGCATCAACACTTCAGAGCTCAGCTTTCTCCATAGTCCAACTCTCACATCTATATATGACTACTGGAAAAACCAGAGCTTTGACTAGACAGACCATTGTTGGCAAAGTAATGTCTCTGCTTTTTAATATGCCGTCTAGGTTGCTCATAGCTTTTCTTCCAAGGAGCAAACGTCTTTTAATTTCATAGCTGCAGTTTCCATCTACAGTGATTTTGGAGGCCAAAAAAATAAAGCCTGCCACAGTTTCCATCATCTTCCAATCTATTTGCCATGAAGTGATGGGACTGGATGCCATGATCTTAGTTTTCTGAATGTTGAGTTTTAAGCCAGCTTTTTCACTCTCCTCTTTCACTTCATCAAGAGGCTCTTTAGTTCTTCACTTTCTGCCATAACGATGGTGTCATCTACATATATGAGGTTGTTGATATTTCTCCTGGCAATCCTTGATTCCAGCTTCTGCTTCATCCAGCCCAGCATTTTGCATAATGTACTCTGCATAAAAGTTAAAGAATCAGGGTGACAATATACACCCTTGGCATACTCCTTTCCCAATTTGGAACCAGTCTGTTGTTCCATGTTCAGTTCTAACTGTTGTTTCCTGACCTGCATATAGGTTTCTCAAGAGGCAGGTCAAGATGGTATTCCCATTATTTCAGAATTTTCCACAGTTTGTTGTGATCCATACAGTCAAAAGCTTTGACATAGCCAATAAAGCAGAAGTAGATGTTTTTCTGGAACTCTCTTGCTTTTTTGATGATCCAACAGATGTTGGCAATTTGATCTCTGGCTCCTCTGGGTTTTCTAAATCCAGCTTGAACATCTGGAAGTTCATGGTTCACTTACTGTTGAAGCCTGGCTTGGAGAACTTTGAACATTACTTGGCTTGCATGTGAGATGAGTGCAATTGTGTGGTAGTATGAACATTCTTTGGCATTGCCTTTCTTTGGATTTAGAATGAAAACTGACCTTTTCCAGTCCTGTGGCCACTGCTGAGTTTTCCAAATTCATTAGCATATTTAGTGCAGCACTTTCACAACATCATCTTTTAGGAGTTGAAATAGCTCAACTGGAATTCCATCACCTCCACTAGCTTTGTGCATAGTGATGCTTCCTAAGGCCCACTTGACTTCGCATTCCAGATGTTTGGCTCTAGGTGATTGATCACACCATCGTGATTATCTGGATCATGAAGATCTTTTTTGTATAGTTCTTCTGAGTATTCTTGCCACTTCTTAATATCTTCTGCTTCTGTTAGGTCCATACCATTTCTGTCCTTTATTGTGCCCATCTTTGCATGAAATGTTCCCTTGGCATCTCTAATTTTCTTGAAGAGATCTCTAGTCTTTCCCATTCTGTTGTTTTCCTCTATTTATTTGCATTGATCACTGAAGAAGGCTTTCTTATCTCTTCTCGCTATTCTTTGGAACTCTGCATTCAAATGGGTATACCTTTCCTTTTCTCCTTTGCCTTCTGCTTCTCTTCTTTTCATAGTTAGTTGTAAGGACTCTTCAGACAACAATTTTGCCTTTTGCATTTCTTTTTCTTGGGGATTGTCTTGATCATTGCTTCCTATACAATGCCATGAACCTCCACCCATAGTTCTTCAGGTACCCAATCTATCAGATCTAATCCTTTGAATCTATTTGTCACTTCCACTGTATAATCCTAAGGGATTTGATTTAGGTCATACCTGAATGGTCTAGTGGTTTCTCCTACTTTCCTCAATTTAAGTCTGAATTTGGCAATGAGGAGTTCATGATCTAAGCCTCAGTCAGCTCCCAGTCTTGTTTTTGCTGACTGTATAGAGCTTCTCAATCTTTGACTGAAAAGAATATAATCAATCTGTTTACAGTATTGACCATCTATGATGTCCATGTGTAGTCTTCTCTTGTGTTGTTGCAAAAGGGTGTTTTCTATGACCAGTGCATTCTCTTGGCAAAACTCTGTTAGCCTTTGCCCTGCTTCATTTACATTTCAGTCCCTTATAATGAAAAGGACATCTTTTTTGGGTGTTAGTTCTGGAAAGTCTTATAGGTCTTCATAGAACTGTTCAACTTCAGTTCTTCAGCATTACTGGTGAGGGCATAGACTTGGATTACTGTGATACTGAATGGTTTGCCTTGGAAATGAACAGAGATTATTCTGTCATTTTTGATATTGTATCCAAATACTGCGTTTTGGACTCTTGTTGACTATGATGGCTACTCCATTTCTTCTAAGGGATTCTTGCCCACGGCAGTAAATATAATGGTCATCTGAATTAAATTCACCCATTCCAGTCCATTTTAGTTCACTGATTCCTAAAATATCGATGTTCACTGTTGCCATGTCCTGTTTGACCACATCCAATTTGCCTTGATTCATGTACCTAATATTCCAGGCTTCTATGCAATATTGTTCTTTACAGTATTGGACTTTGCTTCCATCACCATATCCACAACTGGGTGTTGCTTTTGGCTGGGCTCCATCTCTTCTTTCTTTCTGGAGTTATTTCTTTAGTTCCTCTTTACTTTCTGCTGTTAGAGTGGTATCATCTGCATATCTGAGTTTATTGATATTTCACCTGACAATCTTGATTCCGGCTTGAGCTTTATTCAGCCCGGCATTTCACATGATGTACTCTGCATATAAGTTAAATAAGCAGGGTGACAATAGAAGGCAAAAATCTAAATAAAACACATGTTTTGCACAATACAGAATAAAAGGTTGAAATAGTTTAAGAACTAGAATAGTTTGTAACTTTATTCTTATTTTACAAATACTAAAACTAAGATCTGAAGAGACTTGATAGCTCCATAGGTAACACAGTCAGTTGATGGAAAAGTCAGTGTATGAATTCAATACGTCTTAATGGAAAGTATGTCTTTCCCAATGCACAATCTTGCATAATTGATTAAGTTTTTCATTTCTATTATTATTTTTAAAAATTCCATTCTTGAGAGTCTTCCCGGTGTCAAGCACTGTGCTTGCTGCTAGAATGGCAAAATCTAATATCAAATAGAAGAGCCCTAGCTTGTCGGATCAGGAATGCAGAAAGTAACTAGATGGCCATAGCCAAATGGCAGGTATCGAGTATGCTATGGCGGATGCCAGGGAACTTTATCTAGAAAGGTCAGGGTAGATGCCAAGGAGACCAGCTTGCCTTGGTGACACCGTTGCTACTGTCCTCATTGCGCACTGTGGCAGTCGAGGGAAAGTGGGCACTTCTTTAGAAGATTGGTAGCATGATCACAGCTCTTAAAGAAATCCCAGCTCCTGTACACTTCAAAGATGAAGCCGATTAACTCAGCACAGCGCAGGCGCCAATCTATGAAGCTTTCCTGCAAGAGTGGATGTTACTTCATTTGCCACAAGCCCGAGAGAGTTGACCTTTCTACAGAAATGGACAAGGATTAGAGGTCAGGGATTTTGTTTAAGTGGGACACCTTTGAAGTCCTTAAGTTTCAGGAGATGAAAAGAGGTGCTCAGAGGCCTATCTTCAGGGCCTTGCCTTTGATTCCCAGACAAGTATATAAGAAATAAGATCATTGTGTCAGAACACAAATTCTTATTTCCAGGAAATTCCAAAGAGACTGATTTCTCCCTGTATTTTAAGGCAAAGCAAGAGAACTTAACCTTTTTCTATCCTCTGCTTATTTATAGTGTTGATTGACAACAATTCAAAGGACTGTCTCAATTATTTTTTTCTCTTTTTTCACTTTGATGTGTTAAAATGAAGTGCTATTTACTTAATACTGGCTACATGAGATTCTTTGCCAAGAATGTTATATATAGATGCATGTGTGCTAAGTCACTTCATTCCTGTCTGATTTCTCTGATTCTTTTCAACCCTATGGACCATACCCTTCCAGGCTCCTCTGTCCATGGGATTCTCCAGGCAAAATACTGGAGTGAGTTGCCAAGCCTTCCTCTAGGGCATCTTCTCGACCCAACGATCAAACCCACATCTCTTGTGCCTTCTACATTGGCAGGTAGGTTCTTTTCCATTAGTGCCACCTGGGAAGCCCAACTTTATACATATTAGCTCATTTATTCTCATAGTGCAGTAAGAAAGAGAATAAGGATCAGAGAAAACAAGTAACTTGACCAAAGTCACACAGCAAAGAAAACACAGGTCAAGCCTAAGAGTGGGATAAACTGCTCTCACTGAAATGAATTGCTTTTCCTATGTGCAAGACAATTGTGAATAGTTTGCCACCAAAATAATGCCATTTGAGGAATAAAAATATTCAGACACAGATATGTTTTCCATCAGTCTTTGCTTGTTCTTGAAGTTCCAATAATTTTAAGTAATTCAGTCAGCACATACTTTGTGTCTATTGTCTATGCGGCTTTGTTCTTAGCATTAGAGGTACCAAATAAAACAGTTAAATCCAATCCCTGTTATCATGAAGCTCACAGTCTAACTTACCAGTCTTTTTGACCTCAGAGCAAATCAGAGGGATGGATCCATGACTTGAATCCCAGACCCGCGATTGAAAAATAACCCTTTTGTTAGACTAAAAGGGTCAAACTTTAATAATAAAAGGAAAAGGCCTTAAAATTTTTCCTTCTTCCTCATGGGCTTAGTTTCCTATCTCTCCATCCTGATACGATAGGAGAATAGGTACAGGTGTGGGCTTCCCAGCTGGTGCTAGTGGTAAAGAGCCCATCTGCCAATGCAGGAGATTCAGGAGACGTGAGTTTCATCCCTAAGTCAGGAAGATCCCCTAGAGGAGGACATGGCAACCCACTCCAGTGTTCTTGCCTGGAGAATCCCATGGACAGAGGAGCCTGGCAGGCTATAGTCCATGGGGTCACAGAGAGTCGGACACGACTGAATCGAGTTAGCACTCATGCAGGGGCGGTTTTATTAGGGCAATGTTTTAGCTTTGCTGAGGTGAAAGCATTTAGTTAACCCCACAGGAAGAACATGTAAGAATTGATTTGTGCAGCTTATCTGGGAGAAGAAAAGGAAGAAAGTTTTTAAAAATTATTTGTTTATGGCGTATTATCTCATCAGCAAAGGATAAATTATTTGAAGCAGCCACTGCTTAACCAGGAATAAGGAATAAGGATGTGATAGTCTCGATGCCCTGTCCACCCTAGCAAAGAGGCGTGCTGATGGCCCCCAGTTATGGACAACACAAGGGTACCCTCACACTCCTTTCAATCTCCATTCTCCATATAAAGACTTCGAGATTCAAGGAAATTAAGAAATGACTCAAAGACCACAGGCCACACAGGATGAAACTCCATGTTTTCCACCCTGCAAAGCAGTGTTCCCTCCTTTCCAACACTCCAACACAAAGGACCATTCCTCAGAAGCCCCCTTGACACAGAAGATGCATTTATATAAACATTAAAAAGTAGTATCTGCAGAGTCCACACCAATCCATCTTTTAAATCTTGCTTTTCATGGTGTTATTATGGGAGCACGCTTCATGAAGAGCTCTCTGTAGATGCTATTACCCTGCACGGCAGCTTTGGAAAGTGGGTTGAAGAAGCTGTGAGTTTGTGCAACAGCACATGTTAACATGAGTTATAATATGTCAGGGGCCCTGTGTTAACGATCAGAGAACCTATTCAGCTCCTTTAAGGTTAATCAACTCAGCATTTGTGCCAGGTGTAATGTCTAATTAAAATGATGGACGGGTGGAGAATGCCTCCAGGCAGAGGGAGGAGATGGCACAAAGAGGGAGCACCCGTGCCATATTGGTTTGGAAAAATCAATAAGAGGAGCTCATTTTATCCCAGTGTTATCTGTGCATTTGCCATTCAGTGGGCTCATTTGAAAAAGTGCCAACTGGCTGATGAGTAGGCTCAGCAGTGCTGTGTTTTTCAGCACTTAAGGATGCTCTGGGTGGAGGAAGCTCAGCAGTGGCCCAGGATGTCTCTGGAGGGGACCACAGAGAGGAAGTAGAGCCAAGGGAATCCAGGAAGGCATTTCAGGTTCCACTTTGAACCACTAAGTCTGAGAGGTGGGAGGAAGCTAGTAAAAAGGGCTACCAAAAGAAGACTAGGAAAATCTGAGTTTGAGCTCCAGCTCTGTCATTAGATTCTTAACCTTAGGGAATTATTTTGAGCTCTCGACTTTACATCTGCAAATGTGCATAATCATAACATTAGCTGCTTTGTGAATACCTAAGATTGTTGCAAGGATTAGAAGAATTTTTTGAGTGTGAAAATTAGTTAATAATATACAGATTTTAAATATATATTTTAATATGTACCTGTATTTCTTCCTACAATTCGGTTTTTATTAATCTGTTTGATACACATTGGGGGAAGTCTGCTACAGGCTCAGCAGTATTCTAGCACTAGAGAAGCAAGAAGAAACAAAGTGAGTGCTCCAAGAAAGCAGAACATCTAAAGGAGGATAAGGTATCTCACAGATACTGACTATGGTCTATTTTTGTTTAGCCAAATCACTTTTTTTCCTTTTTCTTAGAAAAATCAACTCCAGGCAGGAACCCCCTGGAAAGGCATTTGCAAAGAGAATAGGCAGGCAATCAAGGACTATGAAAGATAGATTATTAGAAGCCAAATCTTCCAAGGTAACTGGATCATCTTATTCAAACCACAATGCATGACTAAAAATATGGTGGCGAAATCAGATCAGATCAGATCAGTCACTCAGTCGTGTCCAACTCTTTGCGACCCCATGAATTGCAGCTTGCCAGGCCTCCCTGTCCACCACCAACTCCTGGAGTTCACCCAGACTCACGTCCATCGAGTCAGTGATGCCATCCAGCCATCTCATCCTCTGTCATCCCCTTCTCCTCCTGCCCCCAGTCCCTCCCAGCATCAGAGTCTTTTCCAATGAGTCAACTCTTCACATGAGGTGGCCAAAGTACTGGAGTTTCAGCTTTAGCATCATTCCTTCCAAAGAAATCCCAGGGCTGATCTCCTTCAGAATGGACTGGTTGGATCTCCTTGCAGTCCAAGGGACTCTCAAGAGTCTTTTCGAACACCACAGTTCAAAAGCATCAATTCCTCTGCGCTCAGCCTTCTTCACAGTCCAACTCTCACATCCATACATGACCACAGGAAAAACCATAGCCTTGACTAGACCAAATGTGTGCGGCTGCAATACACACCGTGCCGTGCCGTGCCGTCGCTTCAGTCTCGTTTGACTCTTTGCTACCCCTTGCACTGTAGCCCTCCAGGCGCCTCTGCCCATGGGATTCTCCTGGCAAGAACACTGGAGTGGGTTGACCACAGTGTGGAAGGATAGCTACATAACAACAAACAGTAAGCTGAACTCAAAATGACCTAAATTTAATAGTAAATATAGCAGCAGTTGAAAACTACAGCTGACCTAAGATATCACCAATGACACAATGATACCTCTTTTCAAAACTCTGGAGACTCTAGTTCTCCAGGTGTGCTCACGTGCACGGGAGACTTTCAATATTGCCAGGGGGCACATGACACTGGACAGTTTTACAGAGCAGTTAGAGTCCTTTGCCAATTTCAGTTTGGTACTAATGTTTAATTTACTAACATCAAATATTGGTGACCCTCATTGTACTTCTTAGATAATTAATATATCAAAAACCTTGAAAAATATGAAATTGTTAACTCTTCCCCTTGACATACTGAATGAAAATGACTTTTTATCTTAGTTTACAACCCACCAGTACTTCTGTAGCCCACCAATGAGTTTTACCAACTAAGTCATCCGGGAAACCTCCACCAATGAGTTGGGTACCATAATTTGACAGATATAGTAGAATGATAGATAGATCATCATAATAGATATATAGAATGATATATATAATGGGATTATATAGGTTTTTGGGAAATGGTTCTGTAATCTTAATTTGAGCACTTCCTTATGAGAGATCATTAAAGCATGGAGTTACCTGTACCACTGCTAGAGAACCCTGGGAACCTTCAGCTGTTGATTATTATGTTTGTAATTTATATATACTTTCATTATGAGACTTTTATTATCTGCCTACTATTTATCAGTTATTTGCTATAGATTATTAGAGAAAAATATTAATTAGGAAAATGCCTTCATTTGGCATACGGGGTCCATGGAACAAAACTATTTTAAGTATCACATTGCAGACTCTCAACCTCTGTGTCTTAGAGTCTGGGTAATTGACACCTGACATTTTGGCACAAGGTAAGCCAGTTAGAAGTGGACACTCACAAATGGGTTGGTCTCAAAAGAAACCACTTATAGAGTCCCTTGAAATTCGTGGGTCCCAACAAATACCAGAGTAAGATTCCAATCCTCTTTATTCTAACCTAAACTTTGCTCAGGGTTCCATGACACTGCAGTTACTGTATAAAGTTGACAGTTATTATGAAAAAAATAAACAGAGAGAAGTGGCTCATTTCAAGAAAGCATGTCATTAGTCTCAAATAGAAGGGACTAAAAGTCCAGAGAAAATGGTATAGACAAAGGTCAGTATGTTCATTCTTAGGGAAAACAGACAAAACTACACAAGAGATACTAAGTTAATTTTAAAACATTAAAAAAAAATCTTTTTGTGTGATGGGTTTATATGGGAAGAAAAAAGAACCCAACATGATTATACATTGAATGAACAAGCAGTATTTAATCAAAGGATGTGTACCTTTCTCCTTCTGCACCTTGAACCTTGCTGACTTTGAATGCTTTTTTAAGAAACAAATGTTTTAAACATTGAAAAATGGCTGTAAGAATGATTTTTAGTAGAAGTGGCAGGATCTAAACAACTGGCCATTAGTTACTAAAGCTCTAAACATGTTGGATAGTGCCTATTATGAGATGAGGTGGGAGGGAAACCCACATAAAAGTTGACTGAGAGTTTCTTAAATATGTAATTGAATGCCATTTTCTTTGATGCTACAATCCTTAACCACTTAAGTATATTATCTAGCTGGGTTTTAAGAAAAAGTATAAAAATAGAGAAGGAACAAAAGAAGTAAAAGGAGGTAGGGAACAACAACCACCATCATTACTATAAAAAATAAAATCATTGAAACGAAGCGACAAGCTTTATCAAGTGCCCACTGTGCGTCAAGCACCAAAATAGTATTTTACCAATGTTATCCCAACTGATTCTCAAGATGCTGCCTTTAGAGTGAGGGATGCTACCCTGTATAGATGAGGACTTACATGGTCCCATGTGTCTAGTATGGTATCATAGCAAGGAATGTCACAACATTTGGAAATGTAAATTGAAAATTGGAAACATGCCATAGCATCTGTTAACCTCTGAATGTTCTATGAAAATTAAATAGCAACATAAACCTCTGTATTGAAATATCTTGGCTTCTGAATAATCCTAAACTGTACAGTCGATATTAGAACATTAGAACGGAAGTTCTTTGACCTCATTTTAAATGTTTGAGATGTCTTCACTTATCTTAAATGATCTATCTTAATTTTACCACGAAATTACCTTCTGTTCTTAAAT
Organism: Bubalus kerabau; assembly: GCF_029407905.1. NCBI lineage: Eukaryota > Metazoa > Chordata > Mammalia > Artiodactyla > Bovidae > Bubalus > Bubalus kerabau. Next base: position 178,091,914 of record NC_073627.1, read on the forward strand.
AAATGCAATGGAATTATTCCAAACATACAAACGATGAAATGTGCTCTATTACATAACAATAACAAAAGACCCCTTGAACTTTCTGAATTAATGGAACTGGAAAAGACTCGAAGAAAGATAAGCTGAGGCCCAAATCTGTGGTGTCATTAATAGTCATGTTTCCAACTTCCCACAAAGGGAAGAGGAGAGAGTATTAGCATCCTGGCATCAAACAAACTTAATTGTTATTTTATCATATTGCCCATGAACTATGCAATTTGGGGCTTTTATAACACTGCTTTGAAAAGCCTATATCTTAGTTTTTAAACTGGAATAAATCATAGCTGACCTGGTGTGTCTCTGAAAGAATCAAATGAAGCGAAAGATATACCAAAGACTTCTGTTAGCAGGAAAACTGTTGAGCTTGTACAGCCAGGTTTTGTTCAATGCCCTGGAAAAGTCCAAGCAAAGAATCAAAAATGACAAGGTACCATCACTGCCTTCAATTTCTTAGCAGCCAAGATTAATAGTAATAACAATAAATTAGAAGGTATCTGCAATAACTTGTGAATTTTGATAGTGAAGAGAAGGCAATGATTAACATTAACAGGTATATCAGAGGTGGCTTCAGATAAAATACATCATCTTGATGTGGCCAAGGTTGAAAACTGAGGAGGAGCCCTGTTTAGATCTGTGAGTCCTTCATAGCTAAAGAACAAAAGCAAGATATCAAGAGTGCGCACTCTCACAGAATTAGCCAGGACTCCCTCTTTGCTTGTGAAGATTTGATGATGATACATGGCACAATTATGACATGGCTGGGAAAGTACATGCCATTTTACAAATTTGAGATTAGATGGAAATTAATGAGGCACTACCTTTTCATTCTGGGGTCATCCTGGCCCTGAGACCTACTAATAAGGACATGGTATTTAGAAGTGATCATGGAGGGGATCTGTGTACTCTTGCCACTCTGTTTTCAGAATTGGAGAAAATGGCATCATTTCTGATTGTACTTTATCTGAGGCAAAAGTCGGGGCAGTGAATAGAGAAGCAACATCTTTGCTTCTAATTGTACATTTCTTTTTGTTAATGCTTCAAAGCAAATGACATGAAAAGTCCTCTTTAATGGTGATGAGCAGATTTTTCCATTTGAAGGTGATGACCACACGCATCCATAGCAAGATTATTCTTTATTTATGCTCAGCTGAGTTCTGCAGATAGAGAAATTGGCTAATTATCCACAAATTTTCATTCTTTATCTCCATAGAACTTTAATGAACAAGAATTGCCATTTACTCACTCATATTTCTGAAAAGGGAGCAACCTCTCCCTTTGGTGATTTCTCTCTCTCTCTCTCTGAAGTTCTCAGACTTAACAGTATAAGGAGAAATAAAATTCTGGCTGGTCCTCTTTTCATCGTTCATCAGTTCTCTCTACTACGTCCCTAACCACAGTCTTCTAAGTCAGACTTCTTGCCCTGAATTAGGAAGATGAAGCAAAAATATTTTGAAGTTTTTCTTTGTTGTATTGTCTACAGAGACCTGGCTTCGATGTAACTAGGAAATGCTCCACAAAAAGTAATAAAATCAGCAAATACCCATTGAGGACAGCTATTACAAGGCAAAGAGCTTGACAAAATACCCCTTCACTAATTTCTGTCCTGAATTTTACAGACCCTAGAAGCATTTGGCACAGGAGTGCAACTTCTCTGCTGCTAAATGATCATCAACATTACCAGTAACAAGAGTTTATTATTGAACCGAAATGTTTTTTTTTAGTCTACGTCTTCATTTCAACTGCTGCTATCTTGATGCAGGCCCATATTATCTGGCCCAGATAATATTACTTCTATCTGGCCTCCCTGCCCCTAGTAGCTCTCCTTCAATGCTGGCTGAAATATTTATTTTTAAGCACAGACTTTATTTTGCCCTATTCTCCACCAACAACTGTTCAGTGGTTTCCTTGCTGTTGTTCAGTTGCTATGTCATGTCCAACATTTTGCAACCCCATAGACTGCAGCATGCCAGGCTTCCCTGTCCTTTACCATCTCCCAGAGTTTTCTCAAAATCATGTCCACTGAGTCAGTGATGCCATCCAACCATCTCATCCTCTGTCTCTCCCTTCTCCTCCTTCCCTCAATCTTCCAGCATCAGGGTCTTGTCCAATGAGTTGGCTCTTCACATCAAGTGGCCAAAGTATTGGAGCTTTAGCTTCAACATTAGTCCTTTCAATGAATATTCAGAGTTGATTTAACTTAGGATTAACTGGTTTGGTCTCCTTGCTGCCCAAAATACTCTCAAGAGTCTTTTCCAGCACTACAGTTCAAAAGCATCAATTTTTCAGTGCTCAGCCTTCTTTATCATCCAACTCTCATATCCATGCATGATTACTGGAAAAAGCATAGCTTTGACTATGTGGAACTTTGTCAGTAAAGTGGTATCTCTGCTTTTTAATACGCTGTCCAGGTTCTCATACTTTTCTTCCAAGGAACAAGTGTCTTTTAATTTCATGGCTGCAGTCACCATCCACAGTGATTTTTGAGCCCAAGAAAATAAAGTCTGTCACTCTTTCCATTTATTGCCCATCGTTTTGCCATGAAGTGATGGGACCAGATGCCACGATCTTAGTTTTTTGAATCTTGAGTTTTAAGCCAGCTTTTTTTACTCTCCTCTTTTGCTTTCATCAAGAGGCCTTTTAGTTCCTCTTCACTTTCTGCCATTCAAGTGATATCATATGTGTATCTGAGGTTGTTATTTCTCCCAGCAATCTTGATTTGGATTCAGCCTTGATAGACTCCTTTCCCAATTTTGAACCAGGCTGTTTTTCTATGTCTGGTACTAACTCTTGCTTCTGGCCCTGCATACAGGTTTCTCTAGGAGGCAGGTAAAGTGGTCTGGCATTCCCATCTCTTTAAGAATTTTCCAGTTTGTTGTGATCCACACAGTCAAAGGCTTCAGTCTAGTCAATGAAGGAGAAATAGATTTTTTTTTTCCCTGAAATTCTCTTGCTTTTTCTATGATCTAATGGATGTTGGCAATTTGATCTCTGGTTCTGCCTTTTCTAAATCCAGCTTTTACCCCTGGAATTTCTCAGTTCATGTACTATTGAAGCCTAGCTTAAAGGATTTTGAGCATTACATTGCTAGATGTGAAATGAACACAATTGTGCAGTAGTTTGAACATTCTTTGGCATTGCCCTTCTGTGGGATTGGAAAGAAAACTGAATTTTCCAGTCCTTTAGCCATTGCTAAGATTTCCAAATTTGCTAGCATAGTGAGTGCAGCACATTAACAGCATCATCTTTTAGGATTTGAAATAGCTCATATGGAATTCCATCACCTCCACTAGCTTTCCTCATAGTAATGCTTCCTAGGCAGAGGAACCAGAGACAAAATTGTCAACATCTGCTGGATCATTGAAAAAGCAAGAGAGTTCCAGAAAAACATCTATTTCTGCTTTATTGACTATGCCAAAGCCTTTGACTATGTGGATCACAACAAAGTGTGGAAAATTCTGAAAGTGATGGGAATAGCAGATCACCTGACCTGCCTCTTGAGAAATCTGTATGCAGGTCAGGAAATAACAGTTAGAACTGGACATGAAACAACAGACTGGTTCCAAATAGGAAAAGGAGTACATCAAGGCTGTATATTGTCACCCTGCTCATTTAACTTATATGCAGAGTACATCATGAGAAACGCTGGGGTGGAGAAAGCACAAGCTGGAATCAAAATTGCTGGGACAAATATCAATAACCTCAGATATGCAGATAACACCACCCTTATGGCAGATAGTGAATAAGAACTAAAAAGCCTCTTGATGAAAGAGAAAGAGGAGAGTGAAAAAGTTGGCTTAAAACTCAACATTCAGAAAAATAAGATCATGGCATCCGGTCCCATCCCTTCATGACAAACAGATGGGGAAACAGTGAAAACAGTGGCAGACTTTATTTTTTGGGCTCCAAAGCCACTGCAGATGGTGACTGCAACCATTAAATTAAAAGATGCTTACTCCTTGGAAGGAAAGCTATGACCAACCTAGATAGCATATTAAATAGCAGAGACATTACTTTGCCAACAAAGGTTCATCTAGTCAAGGCTATGGTTTTTCCAGTGGTCATGTATGGATGTGAGAGTTGGACTGTGAAGAAAGCTGAGCACCAAAGAATTGATGCTTTTGAACTGTGGTGTTGGAGAAGACTCTTGAGAGTCCCTTGGACTGGAAGGAGATCCAACCAGTCCATTCTAAAGGAGATCAGTCCTGGGTGTTCATTGGAAGGACTGATGTTGAAGCTGAAACTCCAATACTTTGGCCACCTGATGCAAAGAGCTAACTCATTTGAAAAGACTCTGATTCTGGGAAAGATTAAAGGCGGGAGGAGAAGGGGATGACGGAGGATGAGATGGTTGGATGGCATCACCGACTCAATGGACATGAGTTTGGGTAAACTCTGGGAATTGCTGATGGACAGGGAGGCCTGATGTGCTGCCATTCATGGGGTCACAAAGAGTCGGACATGACTGACTGAACTGAACTGAACTGAACTGAATGCTTTCTAAGGCTCACTTGACTTCATGCTCCAGAGTGTCTGGCTCTAGGTTAGTGACCACACCATCATGGTTATCCATGTCATTAAGACCTTTTTTGTACAGTTCTTCTGTGTATTCTTGCCATCTCTTCTTAATGTCTTCTACTTCTGTTTATAACATTTCTGTCCTTTATTGTGCCCATCTTTGCATGACATATTCCCTTGGTATCTCTAATGTTCTTGAAGAGACCTCTAGTCTTTCCCATTCTATTGTTTTCCTCTATTTCTCTTCATGGTCTTCCCTTGTGGGTCTAGTGGTGAAGAACCCACCTGCCAATGCAGGAGATATAGGAGACACAGGTTCAGTCCTTGGGAAAATCCCCTAGAGGAGGGCGAACCACTCCAGTATTCTTGCCTGGAGAATCCCATGGACAGAGGAGCCTGGCAGACTATAGCCCATAAGGTCACAAAGAGTTGGACATGTCTGAAGTAAGTTACCATGCTTGCATTTTTTTTGCATTGTTCTCTTAAGAAGGCTTTCTTTTTTCTCCTTGCTGTTTAGAGCTCTGCATTCATTTGGGTATATCTTTCCCTTTCTCCTTTGCCTTTCACTCCTCTTCTTTTCTCAGCAATTTTTAAAACCTCCTCAGAAAACCATTTTGCCTTCTTGCATTTCTTTTTCTTTGGGATGGTTTTGGTCACTGCCTCCTGAACAATGTTATGAACCTCTGTCCATTGTTCTTCAGGCACTCTATCAGATCTAATCCCTTGAATCTACTTGTCACTTCCACTGTATAATCATAATGGATTTGATTTAGGTCATACCTGAATGGCTTAATAGTCTCCCCTATTTTCTTCAATTTAAGTTTGAATTTTTCAATAAGGAGCTCATGATCTAAGCCACAGTCAGCTCCCAGTCTTATTTTTGTTGACTGTATAGAACTTCACCATCTTTGGCTGCAAAGAGTATAATCAATCTGACTTTGGTATTGACCATCTGGTGATGTTCTTGTGTGTCCATGTGCAGAGTCATCTCTTGTGTTGTTGGAAGAGGGTGTTGGCTATAACTAGTGTGTTCTCTTGGTAAAATTCTGTTAGCCTTTGCCGTGCTTCATTTTATACCCCAAAGCCAAATTTTCCTGTTACTCCAGGTGTCTCTTGACTTCCTACTTTTGCATTCCAATCTCCTATGGTGAAAAGGACATCTTTTTTGGTGTTAGAAGGCCTTGTGAGTGTTCATAGAACCTTTCAACTTCAGCTCCTTCAGCATCAGTGGTTGGGGCATAGACTTGGATTACTTTGATCTTAATTGGTTTGCCTTGGAAACAAACTGATATCATTCTGTTGTTGTTGAGACTGCAACCAAGTACTGCATTTCAGACTCTTGTTGACTATGAGGGCTACTCCATTTCTTCAAAGGGATACTTGCCCATGTTAGTAGATATGATGGTCATCTGAATTAAATTCCTAAGATGTCAATGTTCACTCTTGCCATCTGCTGTTTGACAATGTGCTGATTTACCTTGATTCATGGACCTAACATTCCAAGTTCCTATGCAATATGGTTCTTTACAACATCAGACTTTAATTTCACCACCACACATATCCACTACTGGGAGTTGTGTCTACTTTGGCTTAGCCTCTTCATTCTTTCTGGAGCCATTTCTCTGCTCTTCCCCAGTAGCATATTGAACACCTACTGACCTGGGGGGCTCATCTTCCAGTTTCATATCATTTTTCCCTTTTCATACTGTTTGTGGGGTTCTCAAGGCAAGAATACAGAAGTAGGTTGCCATCCTTTTCACCAGTAGATTGTGTTTTGTCAGAACTCTTCGCCATGACCTGTCTGTCTTCGGTGGCCCTGCGTGCCATGGCTCATACTTTCTTTGAGTTATACAAGGCTGTGGCACATATGATCATTTTGTTTAGTTTTCTGTGATTATGGTTTACATTCTGAAGGCCATAGAGTTGCAGTTCTTGCTTCTTTTTCCTTTATTAAATGTAAATTAATAATGAAGCTCTTATTTAAAGAGTAAAGAATATTTTCGTGTAGCACCCATTAATTACAAAATAAAAATGCTAAATTTTCACCATAGTACTACTCAAGCATAAATCTAGGCATATGCTTTTTAAAATAATAGTGCTTTTACATGTTTACTACCAAATCATGTTTATATATGAAACACAAACAACATAGTAAAACTAAAAGGGAAAAAAGAAGTCCCTATGATCATTTTTCCTTCTGAGACCAGCTATCAACATAGGATTTAACAGTAGAAAGAAGTGTTGGTGTTATAAATCCTTACTTCATCATGCAAATTTTAAAAAAATTTTGCAATGATAGGTCATCACTTGACCCCTTGTCATTGTTAGTTTTTTTTTAACTACTATTATTATACTTTATTGATATATGGTTGGTTTGCACTATTATATCAGTATTAGGTATATAGTATAGTGCAGTATATGGGAAATAGATGGGGAAACAGTGGAAACAGTGTCAGACTTTATTTTTCTGGGCTCCAAAATCACTGCAGATGGTGACTGCAGCCATGAAATTAAAAGACGCTTACTCTTTGGAAGGAAAGTTATGACCAACCTAGATAGCATATTCGAAAGCAGAGACATCACTTTGCCAACAAAGGTTCGTCTAGTCGAGGCTATGGTTTTTCCTGTGGTCATGTATGGATGTGAGAGTTGGACTGTGAAGAAGGCTGAGAGCCGAAGAATTGATGCTTTTGAACTGTGGAGTTGGAGAAGACTCTTGAGAGTCCCTTGGACTGCAAGGAGATCCAACCAGTCCATTCTGAAGGAGATCAGCCCTGGGATTTCTTTGGAAGGAATGATGCTAAAGCTGAAACTCCAGTACTTTGGCCACCTCATGCGAAGAGTTGACTCATTGGAAAAGACTCTGATGCTGGGAGGGATTGGGGGCAGGAGGAGAAGGGGACGACAGAGGATGAGATGGTTGGATGGCATCACTGACTCGATGGACATGAGTCTGAGTGAACTCCGGGAGTTGGTGATGGACAGGGAGGCCTGGCGTGCTGCGATTCATGGGGTCACAAAGAGCCGGACACGACTGAGCAACTGATTTGATCTGATCTGATCTGATAGTGTACTATATATAGTCGGAGAAGGCAATGGCACCCCACTCCAGTACTCTTGCCTGGAAAATCCCATGGATGGAGGAGCCTGGTAGGCTGCAGTCCATGGGGTCATGAAGAGTCGGACACGATTGAGCGACTTCACTTTCACTTTTCACTTTCATGCATTGGGGAAGGAAATGGCAACCCACTCCAGTGTTCTTGCCTGGAGAATCCCAGGGATGGGGGAGCCTGATGGGCTGCCATCTATGGGGTCGCACAGAGTCGGACACGACTGAAGCAACTTAGCAGCAGCAGCAGCAGCAGTATATACAGTATACTACATGTATGTATATATAAAATGTATGTAGTATATATAGTGTATATAGTATATATATATATAGTATATATAGTGTAGTATGTAGTATATATAGTGTAGTATGTAGTATATATAGTATAGTGTATATATATATATATATATATATAGTATATAGTATAGTGTAGTATAGGTATATAGTATAGTGGTCAATATTTTTCTAGGTTTACTTCATTTAGAGCCATTACAAAATAATGGCTATATTTGCGTGCGTGCTGCAACATGTTGTTTGTGTTTCTTAATCACATACTCCTGTCTTGCTCCGCCCCTTTCTCTTTCTCCGCGGGTAATCACTAGTTTGTTTTCTAAATGGGTGAGTCTGTTTCTGTTTTGTTGTATACATTCATTTGTTTTATTTTTCAAATTCCACATATAAGTTGTAACATATAGTATTTATCTTTCTCTGTGTGACTTATTTCACCAGGCATAATATTCTCTAGGCTTCCCAGGTGGCTCAGTGGTAAAGAATCTGCCTATCAACGCAGGAAAGGCAGGAGACGCTGCTTTGATCACGGGACAGGAAGATCTGGAGTAGGAAATGGCAACCCACTCCAGTATTCTTCCCTGGATAATTCCATGGACAGAGGAACCTGTTGGGCTGCAGTCTATAGGGTCACAAAGAGTCAGACACAACTGAGTGACTGAGCAAACACACACACAGTACTGTCTGAGTCTATCTGTGTTGTTGAGATTGGCAGAATTTCATTCTTTTTATGGTTAAGTAATATTCTTGTGTATGCATGCGCATGCATGTGTGTGTGTGCCTGTGTGTGTGTGTGTGTGTGTGTATTGTATGGACCCATCTGTCTACCTATCACATTTTCTTTATCCACTCAGTCATCTGTTAATGGACATTTTGACTGATTTTACGTCTTGGCTATTACAGATAATGCTGCTATGAATATTTGGGTGCATGTATCTTTCTGAGTTAGCGTTTTGGGGGCCTGAGGGACGTATGGGCAAAAGTAGGTTTGCTGGATCATATGATAGTTCTGTTTTCATTTTTTTAACAACCTCCATAGTGTTTTCTATGGAGTGGAAATTGGAGTGGCTACACCAATTTACACCCCACTAATGGTGTAAAAGTGTCCCCCTTTCTTCACACCCTTTCCCTGATCACTGCAGCCCTCACTCTTTGCAGAGCTCTCTTGTAGTTAGGTTGGAGTGGAGTGTTTGCTCTGCTCAGGTGGGTCACATCCTGAATTAGTCATGGGGAAGAGGGCAGACACTAGAGCAGTACTCTACCCACCTCTCCTCCCTCCTTGGAAGCAAGCCAACCCTTGTGCTCCTCGGGAGTGGAATCCAGGCTTCCTACTGCCCTCCCTTTAGTCCCAGCAGCCCTCCTTGCATTCCCTGTGTTGGACACCAGGACTGGGGCACCCAGGGTGTGGCTTGAACCTCTCATTCCCCAGGGAAACCTCCAACCATGTAATCTCCTCTTTCCCCTGAGACTCTTCCCAGGGGCATATGTCCTTACCTGATCACTTCTCTTATGTTCCTGCCATATTTTGGTGTACCTTTCTTATGGATTCGATTGTAGAGGAGTCTTTCTTCCAGGTTCTAGTAAGTTTTCAGTGAGACTTTTATGCATTTAGGTGAATTTTGGGTGTGTTCTTCATGGGAGAAGATGAGTACCATATCCTCCTACTCTGCCATCTTCATTAGTCTATAATGTTATTTTTAATAACCAGTCATATAGAAGGATCAAATCAATATGATAAAATTCCCACAAAATTAGAAATAAATTAGTCATGCTTAAGGAAAAATCTTGTTTCACTTTTAATATTTAATTTCTTTCTAATGAAATACTGATACATGTAAAGAGGTTTTGATTATACGTATATTTAAAATGTGACCATCATTCTCACTAAACTTTTTAGTTCAATATGATTATACTTGCACAATATAATTGAATTGGATAATTCAGTTTTACCTTGCGCCTGTTGTTTTTTTTTTCTTAAATGTCAAAAATCCCTGTTTTCTATAACATGTCACATCATCACCCACCCACAACTTTGCACAAACATGATGATAAAATAAAGGGATTAAAATAGTATGGGAATGTTTGATTATATGTGGGTGTGCTTAGTTGCTCAGTTGTGTCCAACTCTTTGTGACCCCACGGGCTATAGCCCACCAGGTTCCTCTGTCCATTGGGATTCTCCAGGCAAGAATACTGGAGTGGGTTGCCTTGCCCTCCTCCAGGGGTTCTTCCCAACCCAGGGATCAAACCCAAGTCTCTGGCATTGCAGGAGGATTCTTTACAATCTAAGCCACCATACGATGAACATGTAAATGATCCACAAGATATTTATCATTAAATGAAACATTTTGTTCAAATATTTTTAAAATGGATTCTCATAGATAAGTCATATAACTTCGTAAAAGAGTTAATAATGTTTTATTTTCCAGTAAAGTCCCCAACCTCTATCCAACCCACATTCTCGTCCCCTCTATACTGTTTCCCATGTCTGCCTTGGTATCTCTGCTGAGCCTTATTTTCCTGCCTCAAATGTTCTCCTACACATCTCACACCCCTCATCAGTCTCTCAAAGAGTTGGAAGAATATTCCAAACCTCTATGCAAACATTCTGGACAGACTCATCCCTTCTTCTACATATTTTTCTATTTCAAAAAATATCCACTCAAAAGGCTTTTTGTTTCTTGAAGAGTCCTCTTTCTTTGCTCCCTCCCCACATGCATCCCAACTCCCACCTTTTCTTCAGAATTTAAGTTCCTCCAAGTTAAGGTGCAGTAACCAGCATAGCGCCCAGCATTAAGTCAGGAGCCATTAATTGGAGAGAAATACAATGGAATAGGATGAGATGGAATTTGATAAGATGAGATGAAAGAGTTATTAATCCAATCCAATGTCATGGGCTTTGAATGTCATCAAATATTAAGACTACTTATGAGTTTGGGAGACAGGGCATCTATAAGATAGAAAAAATAAGAAGCAGCAGAAACTGAAGGAAGCATATGAAAATGTCTAAATGAGTAGCATGGATAGTAAGTACAATAGGAATTCATAGAAATGAGGAATGACATGGATAGATGCAGTAATAAAAATTTTCCCAAGAATGGATCATGAAAAAATGATCAAATATAGACAAGAAAAGAGATAGAAATAGGACTTTAGACAGTGGATACTGTGAAGTCAGAAGAGGGGATGATGCCCAGACAGTTCTGAGTGACAATGAATTGATCAGCCAGCTTGGAAATAATATATAAAGGTCGGGGGTGGGGATCTTGGCAAGTTAATTAAAAACACTTGAGAGGATTCTAGTTGGAAACTAAAGATTCAAAAAGGCTGTTTTGTTTTCTTTTGTTTTGTTGAGTTATCCAGGATGCCACATTAAATATAGAGTTAACTTTTTGATCTACTGGCTTTCAAAGTAATTAAAAACTTAAAGCCCTTTTTGAAGATATAATAAAATCTCACTGATGATACACACCCTTATCCTAAAGAGATCAGCTCCTATTATCTTTTCATCATAGCACTTATTATAAATATAATTATATAATGGTTAGAACATTTCTCTGACCCCCATTATAAAGAAACTCTGAGAGGAAAGAACTCATCATTTAATCTTGGTCAAAATTCTGTCCTTAATATTCCACATAGTACCCGTCATTGAGTAAATACTTAATCCATAGTGATTCAAGCTGAAAGCAGGTTGACTCTGGTTGAGATTGAACTCAAAAACTGCAGCCACTGATTCATGTTGAGGTTTGACAGAAAACAGCAAAATTCTGTAAAGCAATTATCCTTCAATAAAAAACATATTAATAAAAAAAACAAGCAGAAAAAAAAATGCTTAGCCCATTGCCCATAAACCTGTCAGTGTCAGAAATACTGGGGACAAACAGAGTTCAGTGAGTGAATAAAATGATTTGTGAAACAAACAAAAAAAAAAACTGCAGCCACTAATCCCCATTTTCTTTCTTCACTGGCTCCCGGAATGGCTTAGCACAGTGTCCAGTGTTGGACAGAGTGTATTTTGGGGAAAAGAAAGCCTGTGTTCTCAGTTTTCTCATTTCTCATTGGCAAAGTGAAGAAGATACTTCTGCTGCTGCTAAGTCACTTCAGTCGTGTCCGACTCTGTGTGACCCCATAGACGGCAGCCCACCAGGCTCCCCCGTCCCTGGGACTCTCCAGGCAAGAACACTGGAGTGGGTTGCCATTTCCTTCTCCAATGCATGAAAGTGAAAAGTGAAAGTGAAGTTGCTCAGTCGTGTCCGACTCTTCATGACCCCATGGACTGCAACCTACCAGGCTCCTCCGTCCATGGGATTTTCCAGGCAAGAGTACTGGAATGGGGTGCCATTGCCTTCTCTGGAAGAAGATACTGAGCAACCAGCAAAACTGAGGATGAACTATGAATAATATGAACTTCCCTGGTGACTCAGTGGTAAAGAACCCACATGCCAATACAGAAGATGATACAGGTTTGATCCCTAGGTCACGAAGATCTCCTGGAGAAGGAAATGTCAAACCCACTGCAGTATTCTTGCCTTTGAAATCCCATGGACAGAGGAGCCTGGTGGGCTACAGTCCACGGGGTCACAAGAGTCATGCCTGACTTAGCAACTAAACAACAACAGCAAGAATAATGTAAGGTTTTAAATTCTAAAAACTGTTACCAACCTTTACCGTATACAAAAATGTAGAATATGGCCATCATCCAAACACACCTTCAAAAGCTGGTCTAAAATCTTGAACTTAACTGGTCTGAGTCAAAGGTAATTGCTGAAATATTCATTAAAGACATTAATGGCCTCTCCTGTGGACTCTGGTTCAATAAAACCAGTCAAGGCTAGATATGTCCAAAACAAATCAGCCCCATACCACCAAATACTCCTTAAAGTTTGCTTTTTGAAAGTCTTATCTCCACCTCCCACAGATCTCCTCAGCCCAACCAGTTTCAGAGAAATATGTTCCATTCCATACATCTTTATTTGCAGGTCCTTGAGAGAAATTATGCATATGCCCAACACTTTTAAGTTGGGAGCACAACTAGAAATAGTTTAAAACTGCTTATTCTGGAATCTCCAAATTATAGGCATGTGCAGGGGTTAGAATGGTGCTAAGATTGAGGAGAGAAAGGAGACAAAGCATTAGAAAGACAGAGTTTATTTTTAAAGAATTAAGAACAACTATTCTAAGTATCCTCCTCTGTTGCTTTTGTTTGAATAAATGCTGCAATTAAGGAAGATGCTATATAACCCAGCCTTGAAAATCCCCAGGTGCTGCATTAGACAGACCTGAGTCCCAAGTCTGGCTTCAACACTTCCTGTGTATATTCTTATTCAAGTGACTCAGTCCTCTAAGTAGCAGCTTTCTTATAGGCAAAAATGTGGGTATTATTAATACCCACCTCCCAGGGTTGTCACGAGGATTAAATCAAGCAGTTCTTCCCCTGCAGTTCTTAGAGGTTTGCATAGAAATTTGAGAATGTTGCATTGCTATGTGGTGAGGTCCCAGAATTTCCCAATTTATGCTTTTTAAAATTATAATTAAACCCCATACTTCCTGGTCATGCACTGGATATCAGTGTTTATATTAATATATGGGAATTACATATCACTTTATTAGATAAGTAGCATGCCATCTCCTTCTTCTGCCCCATCAAGGGAGGGTAGCAGAATGATTAAGGGCTTAGACCTTGGATGCAGAATGCATCATTTTCAACCCTGGCTCCACCACTTACTGTATGTATCATGTTGGGCAAGTTAAATACTCCCCCTGACCTCCTCTGTTTAACCACGTATAAAATGGATACAGTAGTGACACCCCAACTGTAGGGCTTAGTAAAGTTTAAATGTTATTATATACAAATGCTTAGAGAAGTCTCTGGCACAAGGAACACAATGTATGCATTAAATACTACTATTAACAATTTTCTTATTTTATTGATTAATAACAGATTATAAAATATATCTGTCAGTATATCTAAATATATCTTAAGTTCATTGATTACATATATCATGTCATTTATCATCCTCATCAACTATTAAATGTGGGAGAAATTTTTCCTCTTATAGAGTTGAGGAAATTAAGGTTCACACATATAATCAACCTGTCAAGATCCCACATAATTAGTATGTGGCAGAGATGGGGATTAAGTAACTGATCTGAGTAATTCCAAACTTCATACCAATAACCCACGAAAAAGCATGGAATATTGTGTACATTTGCAGGTCACATGAGAAGGCTTTTCTATACTACATTCCTGACCCTCCTTCAGTTGTGCTGGGGAATAAAAGAAGCATTACTTCATGAGCCTATGCGTTTGCATATGTTTCTGTCTGTATCACAGTCTGTGACTCATAGCAGACTCTCAAGTGCCAGACCAACAAAGGAAATACCTCTAATTGTAGCTGTACTTTGAGGGATATTTATGCCATTCCAGGCTCTGCAGTTAGTATTTGACATCCTTTCTCTCATCTGTTCCACAGGATGATTCTGCAAGATGGGTACAATTAGTGCATTTTAACTGGTAAAATTCCAGAACTTAAATGTTTTTTCCCAGACATCCCAGCCCAGCTGATATGTAGCAGAATTTGGATTTAAACAAATCTAGTGACCTAACACTTGACTCTATATTTCACTCTGAGGAGACTGACAATATCAAGCCTGATATTGGAAGTTTAGTCTGCTTCATCAAAGATTCAGGAGAAAATATAACACTCAACATTTGAGCAGGTGGGTGATCAAATTGGGTAGCGTGCTTCTCTCTCTTTCTCTCCTTCCCACCTCCCTCTCTCCTTCCCTTTCTGTCTCTCTTGCTGACTCCAGCTTGCCTTGGACAAAATAGAAATAATTAAGTGTCAATAACTAAAGTTTATTCCTGGCAAACAGCTGATGAGTATTTTCAGAGGCTCCTGTTTTTTGACCTTTACTGCCCTAGACAATGATGGAATCTTGTTGAAAGCTCTTTAAGCTGAAATTAATTTATGCTCGACAGTGATTAAAAGAGAAAGTGAGAAGGGGATGGAAATTAACAAATCCATCTTTATTGCTGAGATCCCATTATGATTATAAGGAGAGGGAAAAATCAACGTGGCGGGTGCCAGCTGCAATCTGGTAAGGAGTTTAAACAGCCCGTCCGCTTGGAAAATGTCCTTGGGTGGACAGATTTATCTGTCGCTGAAGCTATCAGAGAGAGGGGATTATTTATCAAAGACTGGAATGCTGAGGTCCTTGGGCTTGCCTTTGGAATAAGTTTCCAGAGAGACAGCTTCCAGAGGGACAGTCGAGGAATCTTGACAGATGATACCTCTTAAAAAGTTCATTCTGCAGGCGCTTTCAAGAACAGATGTGGCTGAATTGCCATGTTCTGGGTTCTTGGTCGGGCCATTCCTTTGGCATATGCCTTTAAGTACTGATATAATCATACCTTCAATACATCACATGCTCCCTGGGAGTGATCTGAGTTCAAGGACCTTGTTTGGGACCTTTTCATTTTTATCCAAATAGCTCTTTGGACAGTGAATCATAATATGAAGACTAAACAAACACTGAGGACGTTACCACCATTTACTCATTCAGTTTTCAAAAATACTATGTGCTAAGCCCCCTCTGTATGCCATGCTCAGTACCAGGCAACAAGGCTATTTTAAAATTTTATTTTATTGAAATATAGTTGATTTATAGTGTTGTGTTAATTCCTACTGTACAGCTAAGTGATTTAGATGTACATATATATTAATATATTGTACATATATTAATATATATTATACATATATATCGGAGAAGGCAATGGCACCCCACTCCAGTACTCCTGCCTGGAAAATCCCATGGATGGAGGAGCCTGGTAGGCTACAATCCATGGGGTCACGAAGAGTCGGACATGAATGAGTGACTTCACTTTCACTTTTCACTTTCATGCATTGGAGAAGGAAATGGCAACCCACTCCAGTGTTCTTGCCTGGAGAATCCCAGGGATGGCAGAGCCTGGTGGGCTGCCGTCTATGGGGTCGCACAGAGTCAGACACGACTGAAGCGACTTAGCAGCAGCATATATATATGTATATATATATATATATATTTTTTAATATTCTTTTCCATTATGGTTTATCACAAGGTATTGACTATTGACTATTGTTTCCTGTGCTATACCATAAGACCTTGTTGCTTATCAATTCTGTATATAATAGTTTGCACCTGCAAATTCTAAACTCCGAATCCATCCCTCCTCCATCCTCCAACTTGGCAACTACAAGTCTGTTCTGTCTGTCAATATGTTTCTGTTTTGTAGGTAGTTCATTTCTATCATATTTTAGATTCCACATATGAGTGACATCATATTTTAATTTTTTTCTCTTTCTGACTTACTTCACTTAGTATGATAATCTCTAGGTCTATCCATGTTGCTGAAAATGGCATTATCTCATTCTTTTTTATGTTGGATAGTTTTCTATTGTATTTTTACACCATGTCTTCTTTATCCATTCAGGATAAAGATTTTAGGCAACACAGTACCTTTCTCCTTCTCAAACCAGAATGAGGCTTATTTCCTCTTAAAATTAAAATCAGAATTCTCCCAAAGACCGTCTTAGTCTCATAGCATTTCAAGAGAACTAATATGTGCTGAGAACTTTCTCTATGCCAAATATTTGACCACATACTGTCTCATTTAATGGCGGCATAAATGAAAGTGAGTATTCCTTTTTTCCTGATTTTAGAGATGGATGAATAGAGGCTCGGCGAGGTAAAACAACTTCCCCAAGGGCACAAAGATAGTAGAGAGGAAGCTAGAGAATCTATCTTCAGACCTGATTATACACCAAGGGCTGGGCTCTTCTCCACTGTTCTCATCACATCAGTGCTATGATGGTGAAGGAGGAGAATGTATCTGAGTAGAAACCTGAGTGTAGGCTTTGCTCAGCCTATTACTGGCTTTGTGACCTTGGGAAAGTCATTGCATCTCCCATGTAATGACCTTTCTGTCTGCAGATAAGGGGATGATTCCCTGCCCTTCCTGTTTCACAAGTTAATCTGAGGTTCAGAGAAGACAATGTATGCAAAAAATGATTTGCAAATGTAAGCTATTATCATTATGTAGTCCAGCTTCTGCTAATACATGAATCTTCTCCATAATTGGGCTTAATGTATCTCATAATCATTTATATTTAAAAAGAATGAAACTGACAATGTTATATCACCTCATGTGAGAGTGTAACCAAGAGGACAGATGTGTAAGCTGTGACTCCTCCAATTTGCTTTAATTATCATTGGACATATACTTAGAGGGAAAACTGCTTTATTTCAAAGCAGGCAAAACACAGTTAAATATCTGAAAATGTTAATAATAAAGACAAACATAATAAAATTCAGGTTTGATTCTTACTGTACTCTCAGGGAAATCAGTATTGATAAAAAGAGAAAATTGACAGCTTGCTCAGTCCTTGAGGGGAAAGCTGTGTCACTGTGGCCATGAGCAAAGTTCAGTGGTTGCCTCGGAGAAAAGTTTTGGAGACAAGGGTTGGGATACAAAACTCAGTGTCTTAGCTTACCAATGCCTTAAGTGAAGTCTTTTTACATATTTGGACCTCACCTAGGAAATAATTCTTACTCTTACCTGTTCCCCTCCCTTCAAAACACAAATCTTGGAATTGAAATTGCCAGAAATTATTGTAATTCTTACCTAGTTTAAGAGAGAAGGGGTCAAACAATTGACCACTTGACTCAAAAGCCAAGCTCTTCTGGAGCTGTTCATGTGTAATGCAGAAAACAAGAACTATACTGCACAAGACCATTATATGAACGTGGAATGATTCTTCTTACAAGTAAACATGGCTCAAAGTTTTGAACTCTGAATCAGATTAGCAACTCCGCCCTTCCTTAGAGAGATGTTGGTGAGTTAAGAGAAAGTGATCATAGGCTGAAGTTACATGGTTTAAGAAGTGTGGTAAAATGTTTGCTTCTCTGTAATGTTTGAGGGCTTTCCATACCTGATAAAACACTTTCAGTGAGTCTACATTGACCAGAGCAAGATTCCCCATGCTTTGCTCCATAGAGCATAAACTTCACAAGCTATTCTAATTGTTACTGGAAAAGAATTCTGTGGGGGAAAAATGTGTCTGCAGAGCACTGAGTCAGAGTTTACCATATTTCTTTATTGCAGGAATTTCACAGAGTCCTTGATATACTGGTATAAATTATGAGTGTCTAAGAGGGGATGTAATATAAAGGATATTCAGACATGTCTACCCACTCCAGTATTCTTGCCTGGAGAATCCCATGGGTGGAGGAGCCTGATGGGCTACAGTCCACGGGTCGCAAAGAGTCAGACATGACTGAGCGACTTCACTTCAACAACAATAAAAAAAGGTCATTTAGGGTGGAACATTTTTATGATGAGTGTTATGGCAAAGGCACTTTTGAGAATGCCAATTTAAAACATAAGGTCTCAAGCTAGGTATACTTCCTTCATTACTAACATGATACCTCATTGGTTGATTTCTTGTGCATGAAAATCCTTGTTTGGTGGGCTCTCCCAGGGAGATTACCAATAGTCTGTGAGCTCAAGGAATCAAATTCCTTTTATCCAGTGGCTCTACTATCTCAAAGACCTTCACTTCTAGCCTAGGAGAGAGAGAGACCACGGCTTAGAGAAGCACCGGAGCCATCCCATAAATGGGTCTGGAAGGGGCACGTGTCACTTCTCCCCACAGCCCAGTGGCCAGAATGCTGTTGTGTTGTTCCACCCAGACACAAAGAGGGCTGGGAAGTGTGGTCTTTCTTCACGCTTAGGAGAAAAGGTAAACACGTGTGCCGCTATCTCATCCGTACTAGCCACTCTGAAGTTCTCTGTTCTTTGTCCCCAGAAATCACTTGTCATGCTGTAACTCAACATCATTTTATGTTCTATCAACCTCTTAGTTCCTTGAAGTTCAGTGTTGTTGATTTTGTAGTTTTTACCTCTTTCTTAATCTCTCTTCCTTTCTTTCCTTTCCTGTGTCTGAAAGGAAATTCCACCCACCCTAAAATGCTCTATAATGTCACTTCTTCCATAATGTTCTGTCTGGTCTGTTCCAGAAAGCAGTATTCTCTCCTTCCTGTATAATATGCTCACTCTATTATATATCAGATACTGATTAGTATGTATTGGAGACTCTTCATTTGTATATAATCTGGGGGATGTCATGTTGTACAAAGAAAAGTAAGATGTTAAGAGCAAGACAGATCTGAGTCTGAATCCAGGTTTTTCACTGACCACGTGCATTACCTTGGGCAGGTCCCATTGCCACTCTACAGCCCTTCCTCACTAGAAAATTGTGGATTTAAAACCTTTCCAAGTAAGGTTGTAGGGAGACAGCCTGCATGCACGCTAAGTTGCTTCAGTCATGTCCAACTCTTTGTGACCCTATGGGCTATAGTCCACCAGACTCCTCTGTCCATGGGATTTTTCAGGCAAGAATATCAGAATGAGTGGCCATGCCCTCCTCCAGGGGATATTCCCAACCTAGGGATTAAACCAGAGTCTCTTATGTTTCCCGCATTGGCAGGCACGTTCTTTACCACTGGTGCCACCTGAGAAGCCCTGTAGGGAGATTACAATGACATAATGCACAGAAGCCCTACATGGTGTGCCTACCACACAGAAAGCCACCGAAGAATGTGAACTCTTATCAGTGTTCTCACTGCTCCTTGGAGCCAGACAGACTCGGTTTTCAGTCCTGACCCTGTCACTTATTAGCAGGTCTGACTTAGGAAAATCAGTTTATACTTATGCATCTCAGCTTCTTCATTTTTAAAAATGGAGGTAATACTTCCTTTCTGAGTAAATAGCAAGAGAAATGCCTGCCATAGTATGTCACAGTGATTGGCACAGAATAGAGGCACAAGTAACTCATGAAGTGTTATGAAACAGCAGTGCCCCCAACTCCAGGCATAAAGACATCTGTTCACTTAGTGACTGTCTAGAAGGGAAGAAAGACAGCCTCCTCAATACAGTTTGCTTTTGTGCCTGAGGACCTGTAGCCAGGCAGTTCTTCATTAATTCCCCTCTAAGTCCGCGGAGCTATAATCTAAGTCCAGTTTTTCTTTTCCGAAGTGAACTTGGTCACCTTCCTTCTTATGCCGTCTTCTTAGGTACTTGAAGACCGTGAAGCCAGCTCGTCATCTTTCTATTCTCCAGGCTGAGTTCCTTTAATCTCCAATCCCAAATTCCCTTTTCCAATCCTTTAATTATTTCCTGCTGCACTGCCCTTCCGTTTCTGAACAGTGCAGAGGCGCAGGGCACAAAAAGTGAGTCCTCCAATAATGTGTGGAAATAGCAAGGACTTACTACAGACCAACGAGTAAAGAATAGTGTGAACGTATATAGGCACTGAGAAACATCAGTTCCAGGAAATTTCACTCCACTAACTACTACTATACGACATCTCCGCCACATTCAGGCCCAACAGCAGAGGGTATTTTGCAATTATTCCTTCCTCCATGCATACAGAACAGTTAGCCATTTATGTCCAATTGTTATACTCGATTCAATATTAAGTGCCTACTGTTTGTCAGGAATTTTTCTGTAGACAGAGAGCATTCTGGATGAAGTCCTCTTTCTATGAATACCGAATAAGCTAGTGAAAAAGTAAAGTATAATAAGACAATGGCTATTGATATAGATATTAGAGAAAACTGTCATGTATGGAAAAAACAAACAGCCTTTAGTCTCAGACAGAACATGGATCTCACACTTACTGCATGAGTGAATCCTTTCTTTAAGCTTCAGTTTTATCATTTGTGGAATTGGATGCTACCAACAACCCTTCAGGGCTTGATTGAAAATTAAATAAGTGAACACACAAAAAGAAGCATCCAGCTCTGTGTCTGACGCTAGGTCCTCAAAAAAAAAAAAAAAAAAAAAACACCTGACACTAGTTTCTTGTCTTTCTTTTGCAAGTGCAAAGAAGAAATACTAAGTCAAGAAATCACAGTGGCAGGAAGCCTTTTCCAAATAGGGTACCCGAGTCTGAGTTTGTTAATAAAAATTTCTTTGTAATGTTTTCTACCTTTTTTTTTTTAAGGAATTAATTTTTATTAGTCTGAAGGCAAATTATACAACCCCCACACTTTAATCAAAATCTCTGTCTTACTGAAGGAAGATGGCTATCTCCAAGCCAAGGAGAGAGGCTTTAAAATGAAATAACCCTCCTGACACCTTGATCTTGGATTTCAAGCCTCCAGAGCCTTGAGGAATTAAGCTTCTGTGGCTGAAGACACCCAGTCTGGGGTACCTTGTTATGGCAGCCCTAGAAAACTAATTCAGACCCTGAGCGAGGCTTCTGCAGCTAAACTGCGGTCTGGGAACCGTTAGCTTGAAGCACTAACTCTCCAGTAGTCAACTGTTTGGAAGCAGAGGCTGAGTGATGACCTGAGGAAGAAGAGGCACAGAAAGCCAAATCAAAACTACAGATTTACCCCCCCATATCTAGGACTAGGTCTCCCCATCAGTGACTGTCACCACCCTCCCTCCTCCTGGCCACACACAGGTCTAGCAGAGCAGGGAGAAAGTGAGGTAAGGTTTGCCTCTTTAATCAGCACTGCTCCTCTACCATGGATACTATGTTGTTACCATTATTACAACTTGCTCAAGTTAAAAGAATTTCTATCTTTCATAGCCTTCTCTGCTGGTCTGTCTTTGTGCCTCAAAAACTTCTCCTTCCCTTCCTTCAGAATGATCTGTGTACCTCGCCTTCATTCACTTCCTTATTTTCCCTGATGGATCTAAGCCCACCATGTACCTCATTTCCTTTCTTGTATCCTGAACCAGTTCTTCTCTCTCCATAATCAGGAGTTATCTCGAAAGACATTGGCACGTATATGGTTAGACCTGATGATGATAAAGCCCCCAGAATCAGGGTTGTGGGGGTTGGAGTCAGCAACCTCTGGGTTTCAATCCAGGTTCTCTCATTTATTAGCCAAATAACTATGTTAAGGTTACTTTACCTTTATAAAGCCCCCCTTTTTTTAATCAAGAAAGTCAGCGTAATATTTCTTCCTTCATAAGATTTGTATTAAAAAAAATGTATGTTTGTGAAGCATTCAACCATTAACACTATTTATTATTTCCTGTACTATCTATTCCATTCAGAGATAGTTATTCTGGGAAGTGCCAAGCACTGTGTTGGGCACCACACAGGATGGGCGGATAAAAAAGGCAGGATATCTATCCTCAAAGAGTTAACAGTTCATTGGAGAAGCAAGCATGCCTATAAAGAAACAGAACCATAATGGAAACCGTAGAGCAAGACTTTCTGTCAAGTGAATGTGCTAGATGAAAGATCACAAATAAGGTTGTGTTTTAAAAGCTAACTCTAATATATTGGTTTTGGCTGTCTGTAAGTAAGAAGAATTCTGAGGCCAATAACACAGCAAGTAGAAAATAAAGTGTCATAACTGATTGGCAATGTCTGCCAAGGATAGAGGCAGAGGTTGTCCATCTTTGGTATAGAGTGTGTTTTAGGAGGCAGTGTTGAAAGAAAGCGTGAAAAGTATTTCTGAGTTCTTTTTATGAGACCTATATTTTACTTGTGTTACTCAATATATGGCATGGATATTGCTACCCTCTTTACAACTGAAACTCAGAGAAGTTAAGTAATCTGTCGAGGTCACACAGCTAGAAAAGTGATTTGGCACAAGTCTGGTAAAGACTTATTTAAACCCTCTCACTCTCTCTAATTCAGTACTGCCTGCAGGATGAAGAATGGATTGCCTCTGGCAAAAGTGCTGTAGCAGACTGTGTAGATACTTAAGAGTGCCTTTAATTTTTCTAGGCCCATTTATTCTTGTTGTTTGTTCACTCAGTCATGTCCAACTCTTTGCATCCCCATGGACTGCAGCACACCAGGCTTCCCTGTCCTTCATCAGACTATATTTTGTAATCTCCATTGCAGTTGGATCAGGACTGATTCTAAAAAATGTCATTTGGAGTAAACAATTGTCACTCTCAATGGCATATATGCCATTGAGAAATGGCCTTTACCATTCCCCGTGAGATTCTTGGCTCAGGCATGCTTCCTTTCTTCTGAACTGATATAGAGGTTCCCAGGGGAAAAACCAAGATGGCCCAGTGGACACCTAAGAGGTAAGGAGCATGGAGCCTTGTTACACCTCTTCGAGGGGAGGCACTCCAGACAAAATTAGGTCCACATAAGTTTGTTGTATGTTAGAACAGACAACATTTCTTATCCTGACTGACAGAGGGTATCAAAAATTACTCAGTGAAGAAATGCACTTTCCCTAGGGCAAGAAACTTACAGATGGACCTTCCAGATAGAAAACCATTTTCTGAAGAAGCACAAAGCTTGCAGAGTATTCAGATAAATTAAGTTGGGAAGTGTATTTTAAATAGATAGTGGCAACATTGGAGTGCCAATTCTCAATTCTTGTGACTCCCACAGTGACACTAGGGACTAACTGGTTCCAGTTACCCATCCCTGCATTTCAAAGTACTCAGACAGAATGGCTTCAGCCATCATGTCACGAGTTTTTGTGGGCCAGGAATTAGATTAGGGCTCATTTGGTTGAGTCTCTGTCCTACCTGGGATCAACAAAGGTTACTTGGCTTTAGTTGGTTGGCAGATGAGTTCTCATGAAAGATCCAAGACAGCTTTACTCTTACCTCAGTTGTAAGTATGGGCTCAGCTGGGACTGTCAATTGGAATGTGTACACAGGATGTCTCTAAGGTCAGAATTCTAAGAGACATGGTGGAAGTTGCAGTCCTCTTAACCCTAGTCCAGGATCTGATGAAATGTTACTTCCTTCATTTTCAGTTGGTCAAGCACTTCTTTAAAGCTATAAGGCTCCACCTTGCAGTGGGATAAGGGGCAAAAATTTGTAGCAATCTTTGATATACTCTATCTGGGAGCTGTGGAGTCAGGTCCCCAGAGGCAGGGAGCCAGCTGTATGCATTACAGCTTCTCAAGAACTTGTTGCTGACCATACTGCCTGGGGTTCAATCTACACACAAGTAGAATTACAATCACACCCTAGTTCAGTCGCTCAGTTGTGTCTGACTCTTTGCAACCCCATGAATCGCAGCACGCCAGGCCTCCCTGTCCATCACCAACTCCTGGAGTTCACCCAGACTCATGTCCATTGAGTCAGTGATGCATCCAGCCATCTCATCCTCTGTTGTCCCCTTCTCCTCCTGCCCCCAATCCCTCCCAGCATCAGAGTCTTTTCCAGTGAGTCAACTCTTCGCATGAGGTGGCCAAAGTACTGGAGTTTCAGCTTCAGCATCATTCCTTCCAAAGAAATCCCAGGGCTGATCTCCTTCAGAATGGACTGGTTGGATCTCCTGCAGTCCAAGGGACTCTCAAGAGTCTTCTCCAATACCACAGTTCAAAAGCATCAATTCTTTGGCGTTCAGCTTACTTTACAGTCAAACTCTCACATCCATACATGACCACTGGAAAAACCATAGCCTTGCATAGATGGACCTTTGTTGGCAAAGTAGTGTTTCTGCTTTTCAATAGGCTATCTAGGGTTGTCATAACTTTTGTTCCAAGGAGTAAGCGTCTTTTAATTTCATGGCTGCAGTCACCATCTGCAGTGATTTTGGAGCCCCAAAAAAATAAAGTCTGACACTGTTTCCACTGTTTCCCCATCTATTTCCCATGAAGTGATGGGACCAGATGCCATGATCTTCGTTTTCTGAATGTTGAGCTTTAAGCCAACTTTTTCACTCTCCTCTTTCAATTTCATCAAGAGGTTTTTGAGTTCCTCTTCACTTTCTTCTATAGGGTGGTGTCATCTGCATATCTGAGGTTATTGATATTTCTCCTGGCAATCTTGATTCCAGCTTGTGTTTCTTCCAGCCCAGCGTTTCTCATGATGTACTCTGAATAGAAGTTAAACAAGCAGGGTGACAATATACAGCCTTGACGAACTCCTTTTCCTATTTGGAACCAGTCTGTTGTTCCATGTCCAGTTCTAACTGTTGCTTCCTGACCTACATACAGATTTCTCAAGAGGCAGGTCAGGTGGTCTGGTATTCCCATCTCTTTCAGAATTTTCCACAGTTTATTGTGATCCACACAGTCAAAGACTTTGGCATAGTCAATAAAGCAGAAAGAGATGTTTTTCTGGAACTCTCTTGCTTTTTCCATGATCCAGTGGATCTTGGCAATTTGATCTCTGGTTCCTCTGCTTTTCTAAAACCAGCTTGAACATCTGGAAGTTCACAGTTCACATATTGCTGAAGCCTGGCTTGGAGAATTTTGAGCATTACTTGACTAGCCTGTGAGATGAGTGCAATTGTGCGGTAGTTTGAACATTCTTTGGCATTGCCTTTCTTTGGAATGGGAATGAAAACTGACCTTTTCCAGTCCTGTGGCCACTGCTGAGTTTTCCAAATTTGCTGGTGTATTGAGTGCAGCACTTTCACAGCATCATCTTTCAGGATTTGAAATTGCTCAACTGGAATTCCATCACCTCCACTAGCTTTGTTTGAAGTGATGCTTTCTACGGCCCACTTGACTTCACATTTCAGGATGTCTGGCTCTAAGTGAGTGATCACACCATCATGATTATCTTGGTTGTGAAGATCTTTTTTGCACAGTTCTTCTGTGTATTCTTGCCACCTCTTCTTAATATCTTCTGCTTCTGTTAGGTCCATACCATTTCTGTCCTTTATTGAGCCCATCTTTGCATGAAATGTCCCCTTGGTATCTCTAATTTTCTTGAAGAGATCTCTAGTCTTTCCCATTCTGTTGTTTTCCTCCATTTCTTTGCATTGATTGCTGAGGAAGGCTTTCTTATCTCTTCTTGCTATTCTTTGGAATTCTGCATTCAGATTCTTGTATCTTTCCTTTTCTCCTTTGCTTTTTGCTTCTCTTCTTTTCACAGCTATTAGTAAGCCCTCCTCAGACAGCCATTTTGCTTTCTTGTATTTCTTTTCCGTGGGGATAGTCTTGATCCCTGTCTCCTGTACAATGTAATGGACCTCTGTTCATAGTTCATCAGGCACTCTATCTATCAGATCTAGTCCCTTAAATCTATTTCTCACTTCCACTGTATAATCATAAGGGATTTGATTGAGGTCATACCTGAATGGTCTAGTGGTTTTCCCTACTTTCTTCAATTTCAGTCTGAATTTGGCAATAAGGAGTTCATGATCTGAGCCACAGTCAGCTCCTGGTCTTGTTTTTGTTGACTGTATAGAGCTTCTCTATCTTTGGCTGCAAAGAACATAATCAATCTGATTTCGGTGTTGACCATCTGGTGATGTCCATGTGTAGAGTCTTCTCTTGTGTTGTTGGAAGAGGGTGTTTGCTATGACCAGTGCATTTTCTTGGCAAAACTCTATTAGTTTTTGCCCTGATTCATTCTGTATTCCAAGGCCAAATTTGCCTGTTACTCCAGGTGTTTCTTGACTTCCTACTTTTGCATTCCAGTCCCCTATAATGAAAAGGACATCTTTTTTGGGTGTTAGTTCTAAAAGGTCTTGGAGGTCTTCATAAAACTGTTCAACTTCAGCTTCTTCAGCATTACTGGTTGGGGCATAGACTTGGATTACTGTGATATTGAATGGTTTGCCTTGGAAACGAACAGAGGTCATTCTGTCATTTTTGAGATTGCATCCAAGTACTGCATTTCAGACTCTTTTGTTGACCATGATGGCTACTCCATTTCTTCTAAGGGATTCCTGCCCGCAGTAGTAGATATAATAGTCATCTGAGTTAAATTCACCCATTCCAGTCCATTTTATTTCTCTGATTCCTAGAATGTTGACGTTCACTCTTGCCATCTCTTGTTTGACCACTTCCAATTTGCCTTGATTCATGGACCTAACATTCCAAGTTCCTATGAAATATTACTCTTTACAGCATCGGGCCTTGTTTCTATCACCAGTTGCATCCACAGCTGGGTATTGTTTTTGTTTTGGCTCCATGCCTTCATTCTTTCTGGAGTTATTTCTCCACTGATCTCCAGTAGCATATTGGGCACCTACCAACCTGGGGAGTTCCTCTTTCAGTATCCTATCATTTTGCCTTTTCATGCTGTTCATAGGGTTCTCAAGGCAAGAATACTAAAGTGGTTTTCCATTCCCTTCTCCAGTGGACCACATTGTGTCAGACCTCTCCACCATGCCTGCCCTTCTTGGGTGGCCCCACAGGGCATGGCTTAGTTTCATTGAGTTAGACAAGGCTGTGGTCCTAGTGTGATTAGACTGACTAGTTTTCTTTGATTGTGGTTTCAGTGTGTCTGACCTCTGATGCCCTCTTGCAACACCTACCATCTTACTAGGGTTTCTCTTACCTTGGACATGGGGTATCTCTTCACAGCTGCTCCAGCAAAGCGCAGCCTGCTCCTTACTTTGGACAAGGGGTATCTCCTCACCACCGCCCCTCCTGACCTTGAATGTGGAATAGCTCCTCTAGGCCCTCCTGTGCCCGAGCAGCTACCACTCCTTGGATGTAGGGTTGCTCCTCCCGGCCGCCGTCCCTGGCCTCAGGCGGGGGTAGCTCCTCTGGGCTTCTCCTGCGCTGTGGCAGCCTGGCACTCTCGGCCGCCGCACTGACCTCGGATGCGGGGTAGCTCCTCTTGGCTGCTCTCTTCATGCCGTCGCAGCCACCCACACTCTGCAATCACACCCTAAGCATACATCAAAAGAGATGGAAAAGGAAACTAAATTTTACAGAATCAGTTCAGTTCCGTTCAGTCGCTCAGTCGTGTCTGACTCTTTGCGACCCCATGAATTGCAGCACGCCAGGCCTCCTTGTCCATCACCAACTCCGGCAGTTCACTCATACTCACGTCCATCGAGTCAGTGATGCCATCCAGCCATCTCATCCTCTGTCGTCCCCTTCTCCTCCTGCCCCCAATCCCTCCCAGCATCAGAGTCTTTTCCAGTGAGTCAGCTCTTCGCATGAGGTAGCCAAAGTACTGGAGTTTCAGCTTTAGCATCATTCCCTCCAAAGAAATCCCAGGGCTGATCTCCTTCAGAATGGACTGGTTGGATCTCCTTGCAGTCCAAGGGACTCTCAAGAGTCTTCTCCAAAACCACAGTTCAAGAGCATCAATTCTTCAGTGCTCAGCCTTCTTCACAGTCCAACTCTCACTCACCATACATGACCACTGGAAAAACCATAGCCTTGACTAGATGAACCTTTGTTGGCAAAGTAATGTCTCTGCTTTTGAATATGCTATCTAGGTTGGTCATAACTTTCCTTCCAAGGAGTAAGCGTCTTTTAATTTCATGGCTGCAGTCACCATCTGCAGTGATTTTGGAGCCCCAAAAAATAAAATCTGACACTGTTTCCCCATCTATCTCCCATGAAGTGATGGGACCGGGTGCCATGATCTTCGTTTTCTGAATGTTGAGCTTTAAGCCAACTTTTTCAGTCTCCACTTTCACTTTCATCAAGAGGCTTTTGAGTTCCTCTTCACTTTCTGCCATAAGGGTGGTGTCATCTGCATATCTGAGGTTATTGATATTTCTCCCGGCAATCTTGATTCCAGCTTGTGCTTCTTCCAGCCCAGCGTTTCTCATGATGTACTCTGCATATAAGTTAAATAAGCAGGGTGATAATATACAGCCTTGACGTACTCCTTTTCCTATTTGGAACCACTATACCAGCTCTTAATTTTAATGTCCAACCTTAGCATATTCTCAAAATGACTCAATTTAGTGACAGAGGTTTTATTTCTCCTGTATATTGCTTAAGACACAACCAAGGTGCACTGAGAAAAAAAAAAAAGTTCTCAAAGTCAATCAAAGCAATAGATTCCCAAAGCAGTGCTCTTTTCATCACACAACGTTTCTTCCCACGAGAATGGCTCAAATGTCCCTGCTCTGGTCAAGTGCTAGAATATCACCCTGGCCCCTAGTCCACTGACAGAAACTGGCTCACAGACTTTAACCTGTCTGGGCCCATCATCTCATTGCTTCCCAGGTAGCTCAGATGGTAAAGAATCTGCCTGCAATGCAGGAGTCCTGGGTTCGATCCCTAGGTCAGGATGATCCCCTGCAGAAGGGTATGGCAACTCACTCCAGTATTCTTGCCTGAAAAATTCTATGTACAGAGGGGCCTGATGAGCTACAGTCCATGGGGTCACAAAGACTCGGACATGACTAAGCGACTAACACTTTCACTTTCATTCATGCCGTTAGAACCAGAGAAGGTCCCTGTCTATGCCTTTCTCACCAGGAGATTATGAGGGATTGCCAATAAAAATGAACCCTAAATTTCTTGCAAATATAAATGCTAAAGAATAATAAGATGAAAGATGAGGGCAATAACATTGCTTCACATGATATTTAAGAGCCAGGGATGAAAGGCATTGTAAGAACTGCTATTATCTCTGCATATTCAAGTCCCCATCCTTCCCCCTCTGTTTTATCCTCTGTCTCTGAAATGCTTGATTAAGGCTCTTTTACAGTTTATTTTACTTTGTGTTTTTCCCCTTGCTTTGAGAAATACTTTACTGTATCACTAGGGACAGTTTACCCTTTTGTTCCATTCGAAGAGAAAAAATGCAGGGTTACCTCAAAGAAGAACCAACCAAAATCCAACGGGGATCTGGTAATGAAGAAACTTCACTTTGTTTTCAAGCAGGGATAGGAAATTACACGATAAATTATACAAGGCATGGGGGGTGAAAAGTGAGAGATGAATGCTAGTCAAAAATATTGGCCCCATGATTGGAGTTTCAGGCTAGCCCTCAGAGATTCATGGAACAAGAAGATTTTAAAGTGGGATGGATTTTACAAAACCTTTAATCCCACCTCCTACTCCGGCCTAGCATCATTTTTGTGATGGTTCTTAAGTGAGCTTGAGTCTTAGAGTTCAGTACTTAGGTATCAGCCTCTATTCATGGTTAGTTCAGAGTGGGGTGTCTATTTTTACTTGGATCTGCAATCATACTCTTGGCTTTTTTATTTACAGTTTCTGGTTCTTTCTTTGCGGACTTCATAGAGTACCCTTGGTCTTCCTTTATAGGGATATTGAAGAACTGGGGTTGGATTAGCATGTGCTAACACCCACAACTTCTACAAGGGTTCCTTGGATGATTTTTGATGAGATTGCACTAGTCTCCTTGGAGCCTGTAAGGGGACTGGAGAAAATAATTCAAGAAAAAAAAAAAATAGGAGGAAACAAATTTGATTTTTCTGGCCAAAAGTGGTAAACACCTTAGTGTGTGGATAACAGCTAAGAGGTTGGAAAATGGTTTCTAAGCAGCAGGCCTGGGCTGGCCACGAGCACGAGGGAAGAGAGGTGGGCTTAGGGACAGTGTGGGAAGGGCCCCTAAGATTGTTACCCAGGTCATGTAGGCTGAAGGTTGCTATGCTGGAGTGCAGAAGGGGTGATTAATGTGGCTGTGCAGGAGGCAGAGGAGGTGATTGCCTTAATTATGTGGGCGGAGGCTGATTAGTGGAGTAGTTGAGAGGGACGGTAGGGGTACACTGCAGCGCTTTAAGAAGCTCAGGTAAAGGGGTTAAAGAAAGGCAGCAGAAGGTGACAGGAGAGCAGAGGCAGGAAAGGGCTTTCTGTGAAGCTCGGAAATTAAATTCATTATTCAAAAGCATGTGTGTGAGTCCTGTGACAGCTTCCAGGGAAATCTTCTCCCCTTCCACTCTCTATACTTTCTTTATTGGATGTAATTTAACTAGGTGTATGTGGGTCATTTTTTCCACATGTATCTATACACCAATGCTACTTTTCTTTCACAACTACCTTACCTAGCTACTGGTCCTCAAGTTTCCAAGAACATGAAACACACAGAGGAGAAAGATCTTCTCAGGGTGTGATGGCAAATGTTTAACAACTGGCTGACTCTCCAGCAAAAGAAAGGGCACTGACTTAAGCATTGGCCGATTTCTATGCTATAAATACTCTCTTAATCAGCTACCAAAAAGACATCATGGAATGCAGAAGTGAGAAGAGATGCATAATAGCATGACATTATGTAGTATGGACACCACACCATATGGATACACTAGACATAAATAATGTCAAGAATATAGATGATAGCAAACTGTAGAAAAATTATTAATTAGGAAGTATTGAGGCTTTATTAACTTTGTTTTTAATATAATTTATTTATTTATATGTTTATATAATTTATTTTTTCCTAAAAGCTCTGTTTAACAACTGGCTTGCAAAATTCTGGAAAATTTATGATTTTTGTTTGTGAGTTGGTTCAAGCTGATTGCAGCCAACTGTTGGGTCCTTCTCCTTTCTCTCTTCAGTATGTTCAGGCGAGGATGTGTGTTGGCTCACTACTTCCGGGGGCAAAAAAGACGGACAAACTTGTAAGTATGGTAGTCTAAAAAGATAAATGGAGATTGGATAGCATCATCAATTCAATGAACATGAATTTGAGCAAAATCTGGGAAATAGTGAAGGGACAGGAAAGCCTGCTGTGCTACAGTCCCTGAGGTCACAAAGAGTTGGACACAACTTGGCAACTGAACAACAACAAAAGCTTAGATCTTAACAACACTTAGCCAAGTTAAAGCATCTCTCTATATATTTCATTTGCATATCTGTTTACAAAATCTGGTATGTAAGTGTATCGATATATGTATGACATGTACAAATATGTATTTCAATTATTACATAATTTTAATTTATAGATGTTACTGTATATACATATGATTGATTTAGATATAACAGTATCACATATATGCACACATTTCCTACCTATCCTACATAAAATATATAATGTTTATTAATCAGGAAAGTGCATTACCTATAGAAAATGAACTATAGCACAGTCATGGAATATTTGTTAACTATGTTCTTCAGGCAGGAACTGCAGAAATGAAAGAAGATCCCCAATCAGAAAAAACTTGTTCTTCCTTCCAAGAGTCTATAGTGTATCAGAACAACAACAAAAAATCTATACTACAGAAAATCAACAAGTACATCATAAGAGCTAATAATGATTATCATATATTGATACTGTGTTCTCTGCCATGCATGGTCTCTGGTGGCTCTCACAAGAAGCTTCTAGAGAAGAACTCTTATTATTTCCATTTTAAGATGGGGTCACTGATCCTGAGAGAGTTTCATTAGCTTGCTTAAGGTGAAGCAGGTAGTATATGACCAAAAGGGATTTCACCAAAGGTCTGACTTAGGACTAGAGCAGGATCCATCACTTCTTTCTGTAAACTAAGCTGTATGATTCAGACTATGAATGCTTCCATGGCTCCAAAGAAGAAAAACCCTTCATGAGCATCACAGAGAAACAGACATTTGGCAGCCTTGAAACAGATTTGCAGAGCTTCAGAAAAAGAGTAAGAGTCAACAATAGAGACTTTGGTAACAATAAGTACATATGTTGCCTCTGATAATCTGATGTACTTGGTAGAATGTGGAGGCTTATGGAAAAGTTTAAACCTAATTTTGGCCTATTTCAGGAATAATTCATGATCATTTCAATAGAAGTTCTGATTAAAAAAAAAACTTGGGAAAATTTAAATTTTTCTAATCAAATTAATTAGCCATATCAATAGGGTTACATGAGTGTTTAGACTATCTAAAAGAACAGTAGTTTAAAGAACACTTCAAGAAATTTAGATGGGCCCATTTTCATGCTTACAATTTCTAAGCTAATTGCAGATTATTCTTATCTAATCAGTGGAGCCTTAATGACCTCTCCTAGGCAACAGTAGGTTAGCCTATATAGAGATTATACATAAATTTGATAATAATTAAGGGTTTAAAGAGACTCATTTTAAATGTTCCCTAATTTGGTAATTTTATTGCAATTGTAAGGTGGGGTGTGTGTGTGTCTGAGAGATCAAACTTGGTAATTTTATTGCAATTGTAAGGTGGGGTGTGTGTGTGTGTCTGAGAGATCAAACACATCTTTATACATAGCTATAGATTTAGTTTTAAAGTGGAAATCAGGTTTTGTACTTATAACTTAAATGTGCACAATCTCACTTCTTTTTGACACTTTCATATGGAGGCTTGGGTTTGTCCAAATAGTGGGCAATCCCCTACATCTATAATGACAGAACAAATATTTATTGTTTCTTATTCTGTGCTAAATTCTTCTAAGTACTTTACGTAAATTAACATATTTACTTGTCACAGTTGTTTTATGAGAAAAGCATAGGTATTAAGTGCATTTTACCTATATAGAAACTGAGTCACAGAGGTTAAATGACTTGACAAAAGTCACACAGCTGTTAACTGGCAAAAAACATGTAATCATTTTCCATAGTTCCTATTTTTTACCAAGACACAATCCCCCCCTTCTTCAGCTCTGATTATTATCATTACAACAGGTCATAGTAAGAAAAAATATTCTGTTCCCTTGAATGCAAATTCTCACTAACTGTTGGAAGTTAGAAATGTGGGCTGTCAAATTCGTGATTTTCTCCTAAATCCTCATGTCAATTCAGTGCTGCCTTCTCTAATAAAATTACTATGGATACCTAACTCAGCCACTTGTTAATATTCCCATCCTTTTCAAGTCTCACATCAAATTCTCACTCTCCATTTCCTTCTATTCACTTTGCAAATGGCCTCAGGATTCTCCATTCTCAACAATGAATATCCCTATTTACACATTCCATTTGCTTTTATTTGCTGCTTTCAGATTTTAACACTAGAGGGCTGTGGCAAGTCTATCCCAGCTATTTAGCATTTTCCCAATCCTGCTGAAAATTCACCTCCTTTAACTTAGATTTACCTGTTTCATTTGGAAATTTTATATCATATTGTATCCTAAGCTTTTCATCGATTGGTAAGTGCATTTTTAAACAACATGAATTGAATTCCAACTCCATGCCAGACAGAATGTAGAATTCCTGAGATAGAAGTATTAAAAATAAAAATAGAACATTCTGAGCCTCGAGTAAGTAACCAACTTGACTGCACATTAGAGCCATTGGGAGATTTTTCTGGTGCCCAGGTTATACTCCATACCAATTAAATCAGAATTTCTGAGTAAAGGACCCAGGCATTCATTTTCTTGTTTTTCTTTTTTTTAATTTATTTTTTATTGGGGTATTGTTTCTTTACAATGTTGTACAACAAAGTAAATTAGCTATATGTATACATTTATCCCCTCCCTCATACACCCCCATCCCACCCATCTAGGTCATCATAGAACACAGAGCTGAGCTCTCTGTGCTATACACCAGGCTTCCAGTGTTTTCTTATTTTTAAACGTTCCAAGTGAGTCCAATGCGCAGCCAAGTTGGAGAACCTTTATATTAAAGGACACAAGTATTAATATATAAAGAAATGATTTTAAAAAGAAATGTA
The DNA here is from genome assembly GCF_029407905.1 of Bubalus kerabau. Classification (NCBI taxonomy): domain Eukaryota; kingdom Metazoa; phylum Chordata; class Mammalia; order Artiodactyla; family Bovidae; genus Bubalus; species Bubalus kerabau. The sequence continues at coordinate 178,126,121 of NC_073627.1, forward strand.
CACAACATGGAACACTATCAGAGACAGAGTAATGATTAACTCAGGTTTTTGAAGAGAGTGTCAGAGGATTTGTTGGGAGAGGAGTAAAGTTTGATTTAGTAAGAAGAAGTTGGAGAGCCTCTCAAGAATACTAAGCAAACCATGTTGTCTGAAAGTAGAGGATAGGAGGGGTCAGGAGAGGAAAGTGAAGAGACAGTCAAGATGGGAGGTTATGAATTCCCACTGGTGTCATTTTAAGGAGCTTGAACTTGTGTTCTGGGTAATGGGTGGCCTTTAAATGACATCAAGCAAAGGGAAGACCCAGTCACACTTAGATTGAGTAGAATTCTCCAAGGTAGGCTTCAACAGTATGTGAACTGAGAACTTCCAGATCTTCAAGCTGGATTTAGAAAACACAGAGGAACCAGAGATCAAGTCGCCAACATCCATTGGGTCATAAAACAGGCGAAAGGATTCCAGAAAGACGTCTACTTCTGCTCCACTGACTATGCTGAAGCCTTTGACTGTATGGATCACAACAAATTGTGGAAATTCTTAAGGAGATGGGAATCCCAGACCACCTTACTTTCCTTCTGAGAAATCTGTATGCAGGTCAAGAAGCAACAATTAGAACCAGACATGGAACAACAGATGGTTTCGAATAAGGAAAGGAGTACATCAAGGCTGTTTGTTGTCACCTTGCTTATTTAACTTATATACAGAGTAGAGCATATGAAATGCCAGGCTGGATGAAGCACAAGCTGGAATTAAGATTGATGGGAGACATATCAATAACCTCAGATATGCAGATGACACCGCCTTTATGGCAGAAAGCAAAGAGGGACTAAAGAGCCTCTTGATGAAAGTGCAAGAGGAGAATGCAAAAGTTGGCTTAAAACTCAACATTCAGAAAACTAAGATCATGGCATCTGGTCCCATCATTCCATGGCAAATAGATGGACAATAAATGGAAAGAGTGAGACACTGTATTTTCTTGGGCTCCAAAATCACTGCAGACTGTTACTACAGCCATGAAATTAAAAGATGCTTACTCCTTAGAACAAAAGCTATGACCAACCTAGATAGCATATTAAAAAGCAGAGACATTACTTTGCCAACAAAATTTCGTATGGTCAAAGCTATGTATGGTTTTGCCAGTAGTCATGTATGGATGTAAGAGTTTGAAAAGACCCTGAATCTGGCAAAGATTGAAGGCGAGAGAAGGGGGTGACAGCGGATGAGATGGTTGGATGGCATCACCAATTCAAAGGACATGAGTTTGGGTAAACTCCAGGAGTTGGTGATGGACACGTAGGCCTGGTGTGCTGCAGTCCATGGGGTCACAAAGAGTCAGACATGACTGAGCAAGTGAACTGAACTGAACTGAAGAGTTGGACCATAAAGAAAGCTGAGCAGGGGTCGGTCCCAAGATGGCAAAGGAATAGGATGGGGATTCCACTCCCCCCCCTCCGCCCCCTACCAAATTCATCAAAAGATCAGTTAAATGCTGAGCAACTTCCACAAAATGACTTCTGAATGCTGGTGGAGGACACCAGGTACCCAGAAAGACAACTCATTCTCTTTGAAAGGAGGTAGGACACTTTTCACTTTCATGCATTGGAGAAGGAAATGACAACCCACTCCAGTGTTCTTGCCTGGAGAATCCCAGGGACGGGGGATCCTGGTGGTCTGCTGTCTATGGGGTCGCACAGAGTCGGACATGACTGAAGAAACTTAGCAGCAGCAGCAGCAGGACAAAATATAAAAGACAAAAATAAAGACAAAAGAGGGATGGAGAACCATCCTAGGAAGGGAGTCGTCAAGGAGGATAAGTTTCCAAACAGTAGGGAACCCTCTCATAGGCAGGTCCATGGGGAGTTTTGGAATCGCAGAGGGCAACATGACTGGGAGGAAAAACAACACAGAATGCGAGCCTAACCCCAACTGCCAGTGGAGAAGCAGCCCAGACGCTTGTGTCGGCCACCAGTAAGCGGGGGCTGGACAGGAATCCACGGGCAGCATCATCTGTCCTTAGGGGAAGGCCTGGACCTGAATGCCCTGAGGACAATCTGAGGGAGCAAACATGCGCTAGCAATCCAAACAGTGGGATCTCCAGATGAAAAAAAAAGAGAGAGAGAGAGAGAAAGAGAACTTTTCTGCGAAAACCTCTAACGCGCAGCCTGGCCAGCTCACAGAACAAAGGATTAAGCAAATACCAAAGGAGAGCTAGCTGGCTGCACACCGGCCCCTCCCCACCACCGGAGGCAGAGAGGCAAGCATGCAACAACCAGAGCCAGAAGGCAAGGGACAATCTCAGCCCCAGAGACCAGCATACTCCACCTAACTGTGAGGAGGCTCCCAATTGCTAACCACACCTTCCTGGGATCCTGGACAGTTGACATCTGCCAGGAGGGTCGCAGCCTGAGATCAGCTCCCCAGAGGAGACTCGGGACAAACCCAGGAAACTGATCAGCAAGGACCAGGAGGTGATTAACACGCACAACCCACTAAGGACCGTGTGCTCGCCAAGCACCTGGTCACCTGAGCTGCTCAGACCTGGGATGGGCACAAAACGCACATCCAACCGAGTCTGTGCTCAAGACTGTACCCAAGAACCTGAACCTGAGTGGCTTAGACTTGGGAAGTGAACGAAATGCAGGGTCTGCTTTGGACAGTGCCCCTGCAGAGCACCCTGGAGCCTGAGCAGTGTAGACCTGGAAAGCACATACTGCCATGAGTGGGTCAAACCCAATATGGTCCATCCAGTGCAAGCACTCCCCACAATGTCAGTGATATTTGTTTGCAGTATCCCTCCCTCTTCACAATACAACTGAACAAGTGAGTCTAAATAAGTGACCACCTTTGCCCCCTTGTGTCAGGGTGGAAATTAGTCACTGAAGAGACTTGCAAACAGAGGGAGCCAAAATAAACAAAGAAGAGGCAACGGCTCTGGAAATGACAGGTGCAACAGATTAAAACCCTGTAATAAACATTGACTAAGCATTGGAGGGGGCCTATAGACCTTGAGAACAAGTACAAGCTGGAACAAGGAACTGTCTGAGACTGAACTGACCCCATACTGCCCATAACATCTCCAGAGAAATTCCTGGATATGTTTTTACTATTATCAGTTTTGAATTTTTTTTTAATTTAAGTTCTTTATTACTCCTTTAATTTTCTTTTTATAACTACTATTACCTTGCAAAGAAAGACCCGATTTTTAAAGCAAATTTCATATATATTTTTTATACTTTTTGTTATTGATTTTGTTTTGTATTTTTAATATTGTATTTTTGAGAGCCTAATGTTTACTCTAGGTTTTTAATCTTTGCTTTTTGGTATTTGTTATCAATTTTGTACCTTTAAGAATCTAATCTTTAGTATCCATTTTCACCTAGGGGTGTGATTACTGGCTTGATTTCTCTTTCCCCTTTTGACTCTCCTTTTTCTCCTGCAGGTTACCTCTATCTCCTCCCTTCCCCTTCTCTTCTCTACCTAACTCTGTGAATCTCTCTGGGTGTTCCTGGCTGTGGAGAACACTTAGGGAACTGATTATTGACTAGATTGGTCTCCCCTTTTGACTCCCCTTCTCCTCCTGATCACCTCTATCTCCCTTCTCCCTATTCTCTTCTCTTCTCTATGTAACTCTGTGAATCTATCTGGGTGTTCCAGACTGTGGAGAGCACTTAGGGAATTGATTACTGGCTAGATTTGTCTCTCCGCTTTTGACTCCCCCTCTTCTCCTCCTGGTCACCTCTATCTCCTGCCTCCATCTTCTCTTCTCCATGTAACTCTGTGAATCTCTCTGAGTGTCCCTCACTGTGAAGAATTGTTTCACCATTAACCTAGGTGTTTTATCATCTGTGCTGTATGGATGGAGAAGTCTTGAGGCTATTGTAAGAATAAGACTGAAAACTAGAGGCAGGAGGCTTAACTCCAAAACTTGAGAACATCAGAGAACTCCTGATTTCAGGGGACATTAATAGACAAGAGCTCACCCAAAAGCCTCCATACCTTCACTGAAACCAAGCTCTACCCAAGAGCCAACAAGTTCCAGAGGAAGACATGCCACACTAATTCTCCAGCAAAACAGGAACACAGCCCTGAGCATTAAAAGACAGGCTGCCCAAAACCATGCCAAACCCATCAACACCCCAAAACTCACTACTAGACTCTTCATTGCACTTCAGAGACAAGAAATCCAGCTCCACCCACCATAACACAGATGCAAGCTCCCCTAACCAGGAAACCCTGACAAGCCACTAGTCTAACCCCATCCACAGGGAGCAGGCTCCACAATAAAAAGGAACAACAAACTTTCAGCCTACAGAAAGGGCACCACAAACACAACAATCTAAACAAAATGAAAAGGCAGAGAAGTATTCTTCAGGTAAAGGAACATGATAAATGCCTGCCAAACCAAACAAAAGAAAAGGAGATACGGAGTCTACCTGAAAAAGAATTCAGAATAATGATAGTAAAGATGATCCAAACTCGTCAAAACAAAATGGAGGCACAGATAAATAGACTAGAGACAAGGACTAAGAAGATGAAAGAAATGTTTAACAAGGACCTAGAAGAAATAAAAAAGCATCAATCAATAATGAAAAATGCACAACTGAGATCAAAAGCACTCTGGAGGGAACCAACAGTAGAATAACTGAGGCACAAGATAGGATAAGTGAGGTGGAAGATAGAATGGTGGAAATAAATGAAGCAGAGAGGAAAAAAGAATTAAGAAGAAATGAGGACAACCTCAGAGACCTCTGGGACAATGTTAAATGCCCCAACATTCAAATTATAGGAGTCCCAGAAGAGGAAGACAAAAAGAAAGGGCAGGAGAGAATACTTGAGGAGACAATAGTTGAAAACATCCCTAAAATGGGGAAGGAAATAGCCACCCAAGTCCAAGAAACCCAGAGTCCCAAACAGGATAAACCCAAGGCAGAATACCCCAAGAAACATACTAATCAAACTGACAAAGATGAAACACAAAGAGCAAATATTAAAAGCAGCAAGGGAATAGCAACAAATAACATACAATGGGATCCCCATAAGGATAACAGCTGATCTTTCAATAAAAACTTTTCAGGCCAGAAGGGAATGGCAGGAAATACTTGAAGTGAGAAAAGAGAAAAATCTACACCCAGATTATTATGCCCAGCAAGGATCTCATTCAAATATGAAGGAAAAATCAAAAGATTTATAGACAAGCAGAAGATGAGAAAATTCATCACCACCAAACCAGCTCTTCAACAAATGCTAAAGGATCTTCTCTAGACAGGAAACGCAGAAAAGGTTTATAAACTCAAACCCAAATAAACAAAGTAAATGGCAATGGGATCATACCTATAAATAATTACCTTAATGTAAATGGGTTGAATGACCCAACAAAAAGACACAGACTGGCTGAATGGATACAAAAACAAGACCCTTATATATGCTGTCTACAAGAGACCCACCTCAAACCAAGGGCCACATACAGACTGAAAGTGAAGGGCTGGAAAAAAGATATTTCATGCAAACAGAGACCAAAAGAAAGCAGGAGTATCAATACTCATATGAGAGAAAATATACTTTGAAATAAAGACCATGAAAAGAGACAAAGAAGGACACTACATAATGATCAAAGGATCAATCCAAGAAGACATAACAATTATAAATATATATGCACCCAACATAGGAGCACCTCAATACATAAGGCAAATGCTAACAAGTATGAAAGGGGAAATTAACAGTAATACAGTAATAGTGGGAGACTTTAATACCCACTCACACCTATGGCTAGATCAACTGATCAGAAAATTAGCAAGGAAACACAAACTTTAAGTGATACAATGGACCAGTTAGACCTAATTGATATCTATAGGACATTTCACTTCAAAACAATGAATTTCACCTTTTTTCTCAAGTGCGCATGGAACATTCTCCAGGATAGATCACATCCTGGGCCATAAATCTAGCCTTGGTAAATTCAAAAGAAATCTAACCACTTCAAGCATATTTTCTGATCACAATGCAGTAAGATTAGATGTCAGCTACAGGAAAAAAAAAAGTTATTTAAAATACAAACATATGGAGGCTAAACAACACAGTTCTGAATAACCAACAAATCATGGAGGAAATAAAAAAATAAATCAGAACATGCATAGAAACAAATGAAAATGAAAACTCAACAACCCAAAACTTATGGGATTCAGTAAAAGCAGTGCTAAGGGAAAGGTTCATAGCAATACAAGCTTACCTCAAGAAACAATACAGAAATCAAATAAATAACTTAACTTTACACCTAAAGCAACTAGAAAAAGAAGAAATGAAGAACCCCGGAGTTAGTAGAAGGAAAGAAATCATAAAAATTAGAGCAGAAATAAATGAAAAAGAAACAAAGGAGACTATAGCAAAAATCAACAAAACTAAAAGCTAGTTCTTTGAGAAGATAAATAACATTGACAAACCATTTAGCCAGACTCATCAAGAAACAAAGGGAGAAGAACCAAATCAACAAAATTAGACATGAAAATGGAGAAATCACAACAGACAACACAGAAATACAAAGGATCATAAGAGTACTATCAGCAACTATATGCCAATAAAATGGACAACTTGGAAGAAATGGATGAATTCTTAGAAAAGTATAACCTTTCAAAACTGAACCAGGAAGAAATAGAAAATCTTAACAGACCCATCACAAGCACGGAAATTGAAACTGTAACCAAAAATCTTCCAACAAACAAAAACCCAGGACCAGGTGGCTTCACAGTTGAATTCTACCAAAAATTTAGAGAAGAGCTAACACTCATGTTACTCAAACTCTTCCAGAAAATTGCAGAGGAAGGTAAACACCCAAACTCATTCTATGAGGCCACCATCAGCGTAAAACCAAAACTAGACAAAGGCGTCACAAAAAAGAAAACTATAGGCCAATATCACTAATGGACATAGATGCAAAATTCCTCAACAAAATTCTAGCAAACAGAATCCAACAACGTATTAAAAAGATCATCATCATGACCAAGTGGGCTTTATCCCAGGGATGCAAAGATTCTCCAATATTTGCAAATCAATCAATGTAATACACCACATTAACAAATTGAAAGATAAAAGCCAATGATTATCTCAACAGATGCAGAGAAAGCCTTTGACAAATTTCAACACCCATTTATGATAAAAAAAAAAAAAACTCTCCAGAAAGCAGGCATAGAAGAAACATATCTCAACATAATAAAAGCCATATATGATAAACCCACAGCAAACTTGGTGAAAATGGTGAAAAATTGACAGCATTTCCTCTAAAGTCAGGAACAAGACAAGGATGCCCACTCTCACCACTACTATTCAACTTAGTTTTGGAAGTTTTAGCCACAGCATTCAGAGAAGAAAAAGAAATAAAAGGAATCCAGATTGGAAAAGAAGAATTAAAACTCTCACTGTTTGCAGATGGCATGATCTTCTACATAGAAAACCTTAAAGACACCACCAGAAAATTACTAGAGCTAATCAATGAATATAGTAAAGTTGCAGGATACAAAATTAATACACAGAAATCCCTTACATTCCTATACACTAACAATGAGAAAACAGAAAGAGAAATTAAGAAACAATCCCATTCACCATTGTAATGAAAAGAATAAGATACTTAGGAATAAATCTACCTAAAGAAACACAAAAGATCTATATTTATAAAACTATAAAACACTGGTGAAAGAAATTAAAGATGACACAAATAGGTGGAGAAATATACCATGTTCATGGATTGAAGAATCAATATAGTAAGAATGAGTATACTACGCAAAGCAATCTATAGATTCAATGCAATCCCCATCAAGCTACAATGGTATTTTTCATAAAACTAGAACAAATAATTTCACAATTTGTATGGAAATGCAAAAAACCTCGAATAGCCAATGCAATCTTGAGAAAGAAGAAGGAACTGGAGGAATCAACCTGCCTGACTTCAGACTATACTACAAAGCTACAGTCATCAAGACAGTATGGTACTGGCCCAAAGACAGAAATATAGATCAATGGAACAAAATAGAAAGCCCAGAGATACATCCATGCACCTATGGACACCTTATCTTTGACAAAGGAGGCAAACATATACAATGGAGAAAAGACAATCTCTTTAACAAGTGGTTCTGGGAAAACTGGTCAACCACCTGTAAAAGAATGAAACTAGAACACTTTCTAACACCATATACAAAAATAAACTCGAAATGTATTGAAGATCTAAATGTAAGACCAGAAACTATAAAACTCCAAGAGGAAAACATAGGCAGAACACTCTCTGACATAAATCACAGCAGGATCCTCTATGAGTCACCTCCCAGAGTAATAAAAACAAAAGCAAAAATAAACAAATGGGACCTAATTAAACTTAAAAGCTTTTGTACAAAGAAGGAAACTATAAGCAAGGTGAAAAGACAGCCTTCAAAATGGGAGAAAATAATAACAAATGAAGCAACTGACAAATAATTAATCTCAAAAATATACTAGCAGCTCATGCAACTCAATACTAGAAAAATAAATGACCCAATCAAAAAATGGGCCAAAGAAATAAACAGGCATTTCTCCAAAGAAGACATACAGATGGCTAACAAACACATGAAAACATGCTCAACATCACTCATTATCAGAGAAATACAAACCAAAACCACAATGAGGTACCATATCACACCAGTCAGAATGGCTGCTATCCAAAAGTCTACAAATAAATGCTGGAGAGGGCGTGGAGAAAAGGGAACCCTCTTACTCTGTTGATAGGAATGCAAACTAGTACCGCCACTATGGAGAACAGTGTGGAGATTCCTTAAAAAACTGGAAATAGAACTGCCATATGACCCAGCAATCCCACTACTGGGCATACACACTGAGTAAACCAGAACTGAAAGAGACACGTGTACCCCAATGTTCATCACAGCACTGTTTATAATAGCTAGAACATGGAAGCAACCTAGATGTCCCTTGGCAGACAAATGGATAAGAAAGCTGTGGTACATATACACAATGAAATATTAGTGAGCTATTAAAAAGAATGCATTTGAATCAGTTCTAATGAGGTGGAAGAAACTGGAGCCTATTATACAGAGTGAAGTAAGTCAGAACAAAAAAACACCAATATAGTATATTAATGCATATATATGGAATTTAGAAAGATGGTAATTATGACCCTATATGCAAGACAGCAAAAGAAACACCGATATAAAGAACAGACTTTTGAACTCTATGGGAGAAGGCAAGGGTGGGGTGATTTGAGAGAATAGCACTGAAACATGTATATTACCATATGTGAAATAGATGACCAGTCCAAGTTCGATGCATGAAACAGGGCACTCAAAACCGTTGCACTGGGACAACCCAGAGGGATGGGATGGGGAGGGAGGTAGGAGGAGTTTCTGGATGGGGGACACATGTACACCCATGGCTGATTCATGTCACTGTAAGGCCAAAAACCACCACAATATTGTAAAGCATTAGCCTCCAATTAAAACTTAAAATTAATTTAAAAATTAATTAAAAAATAAAGAAAAATTAGTAAAACTTGCTAATAATTTCTAAATTAAACATAAATAACAGTAAGTATTTTCATAAATAAAATTATTTTCATATTTATTAAAAAAAAGACAAAGAAAGATGAACAATGAAGAACTGATGCTTTTGAACTGTGGTGATGGAGAAGACTCTTGACAGTCCCTTGGACAGCAAGGAGATCAAACCAGTCAATCCTCAAGGAAATTGATCCTGAATATTTATTGGAAGGACCAATGCTCAAGCTGAAGCTCCAATATTCTGGCTACCCCATGCAAAGAACCAAATTATTGGAAAAGACTGTGATGCTGGAAAAGATTGAATGCAGGAGAAGGGGATGACAGAGGATGAGATGATTGGATGGCTTCACCAACTCGATGGACATGAAATTTGAGCAAGCTTCAGGAGTTGGTGATGGACAGGGAAACCCTGGTGTGCTGCAGTCCATGGAGTCACAAAGAGTCAGATATGACTGAGCAACTGAACTGAACTGAGACGATGCATGGAAAGAATATGGTTATGAAGTAGAACAGTTAGGAAGTCTTGTGATATTCCAGTGAGAGTTCGTGAGGATAGTGGCAGGGAAGGTGAAAACAAAATTAATAAACTCAGGATTCATTTGGAAGAGATTCTGCTTTTACTGATGGATTAACAGTGGATTGGATATGAGTGATAAGAAAGAAATGGAAATATAAATGAAAAGCAAGAATGAGAAGAGAATTAGAATCAAAGAGATTCTGTTTCTGGCTTGAAAATCCAGGTCTATATTGGATTCATTTATCAAAAAGAGGATAGTTAAGGAAAAGAATTATTCAGCTTTCCTCCCAAGCTTATACAGTTAAATTCTATTCACCTTAAACTTGAAGTGCCTGTGGAAATAGAGTGAGGAAATTTGTTTAAAGGAGAGAGTCACTGACTGTGTTAAAAGGGGCTGTGGAGGGCAAGGACAAAATGTATCCATTGGTTTTGAACTTGGAGGTTACTGGTGATTTTCACTACTTATATTCCAGTATGATAGTGATAGAAACCTAAATGGAATGGGTTGAAGAATGACTGTAAGATGAGGGAGTTGAGGTAGCAAGTAAGCAACGTTAAGGGGTGGAATAGAGAAATGAAACAGTAGCTGGATGAGAATACAAGGTCAGAATAGGGTTTCTTTTACCTAACGGGTGATGCTGTATCATGTACACTGATGTAAAATGATTCAGTAGAGAGTGAGTGTGACGTTGCAGAAGTTAGGGAAAAGGGAATATGTACAGAGGAAAAGCCCTTGAACCAATAAGACTGGTAATATCTCGAGTCCCCACAGAAGGTCTAACTTTCGATAGAAGATGAGTACCAAGGGAGGTGGGCTGAGGATTTATTACTGAGACATGACGAGGCTCCTCTCTGATGGCTTCTATTTTCTCAAGGGATGGCTTCCCTACTGGTACCTCCCTTGCCAGTCTCTTCTGTGATGTCATTAAACAGTAGGCCACTTCCCTCCCTACTACTTCCAGAGAAGAGGACTCAGGGAAATCAGCAATAGGGAAGGGGAGGAATGATAATTGTCTATCTTACCACTAAAACAATGACTTTTACTGCTCTTGCTGCTGTCATCAACACTGGCATTTCAGCCTTCATTCACTAAGTATTCCTATGTGCCAGCAGCAGTGTCAAATTCTTGAGATTTATTTCATGTAATCTTCACATGACGGTGTGCATCACAATAAACTGTGGAAAATTCTGAAAGAGATGGGAATGCCAGCCCACCTGACCTGCCTCTTGAGAAACCTATATGCCGGTCAGGAAGCAACAGTTAGAGCTGGACATGGAACAACAGACTGGTTCCAAATAGGAAAAGGAGTACGTCAAGGCTGTATATTGTCACCCTGCTTATTTAACTTCTATGCAGAGTACATCATGAGAAAAGCACAAGCTGGAATCAAGATTGCCAGGAGAAATATCAATAACCACAGATATGCAGATGACACCATCCTTATGGCAGAAAGTGAAGAGGAACTAAAAAGCCTCTTGATGAAAGTAAAAGAGGAGAGTGAAAAAGTTGGCTTAAAGCTCAACATTCAGAAAACGAAGATCATGGCATCTGGTCCCATCACTTCATGAGAAATAGATGGGGAAATGGTGTCAGACTTTATTTTGGGGGGCTCCAAAATCACTGCAGATGGTGATTGCAGCCATGAAATTACGAGACACTTATTCCTTGGAAGGAAAGTTATGACCAACCTAGAGAGCATATTCAAAAGCAGAGACATTACTTTGCCAACAAAGATCCGTCTAGTCAAGGCTATGGTTTTTCCAGTGGTCACATATGGATGCAAAAGTTGGACTGTGAAGAAAGCTGAGTGCCAAAGAAGTGATGCTTTTGAACTGTGGTGTTGGAGAAGACTCTTGAGAGTCCCTTGGACTGCAAGGAGGTCCAACCAGTCCGTCCTAAAGGAGATCAGTTTTGGGTGTTCATTGGAAGGACTGATGCTAAAGTTGAAACTCCAATACTTTGGCCACCTGATGTGAAGAGTTGACTCATTGGAAAAGACCCTGATGCTGGGAGGGATTGGAGGCAGGAAGAGAAGGGGATGACAGAGGATGAGATGGCTGGATGTCATCACTGACTCAATGGACGTGAGTCTGAGTGAACTCCAGGAGTTGGTGATGGACAGGGAGGCCTGGCATGCTGCAATTCATGGGGTTGCAAAGAATCAGACACGACTGAGTGACTGAACTGAACTGAACTGAATCTTCACATCGTTCCTATAAGGTACATACTATTTCCCCAGATTTTACAAATGAGAAAAATGAGACATACAGAGCCAGAAATAGAAGAGTATTTCTGAGGGCTAAGGAAAGATGTCTAGCTGGGTATAGCCAATTGTAGGCTTCCCGAGTGGCACTAGTGGTAAAGAATCCGCCTGACAGTGTGGGAGGCATTAGAGACGTGGGTTCGACCCTAGGTTGGGAAGATCCACTGAAGGAGGGCATGGAAACCCACTCCAGTATTCTTGTCTGGAGAATCCCTTGTGCAGAAGAGACTGGTGGCCTATGGTCCATAGAGTCTCACAGAGCCGGACATGACTGAAGCAACTTAGCTTTCACGCACACGTAGTCAATTGTGCCAAGTACTGCTGTATAAACAGTAAACATTTTAATTGATTTTGTTCTTCCACAAACTTCAGCATCCTTTCATTGAGTGCATACTATGGATGAATAAAAGAATGATCAGAAATTTGTTACTGGATGCACAGTGATTGTGGATATATCTCTTTATCTTTGTTCTCTGGTTATATGCTGTGAGCGATGCTGTACCTGGTAGATGACCCAAGAGGCTTGGACTTTTTATAGTGACCAGTGGTAGGAAACAAGCTGGACTGGTCCATTCTGCCATCCAGTAGGAGAGCAGCAACTTAAAGTTGTTCACAGCTCTTGAAAGCTTCATACTTAGGCACAATGGCAGAAAGCTTTTTGACAACTGGATAAAACTCAAATAGAAGAACAACTGCATTCCTGTTCTTCTTTCTCTCTAGCCATGCATATAACCAATACAGAAAAAAAAAAAGTGAGATATGTAGGAAAAATCAAATGAAATAAATGTCTGTTGAGTAAATGCCCACTGTACTTATAGTAGAGTTTTAAAAATTTGGTGCTTTTTTTTTTTTTGGTGGGGGAAGGGTTGTATTGTCTTGACTCTGGCAAGATTGATATTATTTCTCCCCTTGTTTCTGCAAGACAAAAAATGATGTGAAGTCCTAAAGCTGGCTAATGGCAGAATGAAAATTAACATCCAGGACCTAAAACTTCTACTTTCATTCTATGTCACTGTGGTTCTCGAAATCTAGCACATACCCACCCCTATTCATCTTAACCATTTGCATAATGATGACATGCCAGGACCTAGAGCTTAATTCCACAGTCTTTTGGACCAAACTCTTGGCACTGAACTCCAGGCATGTTTAAAGTCTTCCTCCTTTCCCTGAGGCATTCCCTGCCTGCCTTCCTTCTCATCTGTGATGAGTTCTGCCCACATCCCTTACTCACACTATCCCCATTTTCTAACCCTCTCTACTCTTTTACTAGAATGCAACAGTTTTCAAGATGCCACAATTTTTGCAGAACTCAGCTCATAAATCAATGGTCATGAAGAGTGACCATATTTTTCCCTTGACATGATCTTGAGATTAAAATAAACTTTTATTTTGTTTCTCTAAAAAAAAAAAAAAAAAAAACAAGCAAAATAAGCCCATTATTGGATTTACACACTGGGCCAGGATCTTAGCCAGACATACAGAAAGAAAAGAAAAAGGAACCAGCTTTTACCAAGTGAACACAGCATTTGCAGTATTATGGATATGCTACCTCTTTTCTACACGGCTCTGTAAAATAGGCATCACTCTCCTTATTACATAGAAGTAGAGATTGATTTCCAGTGAGATTCAGTACTAAATGAGGTAGAATTTCAATCAGGTAAGTATAGAATTGAAGGCAGGTAGAGAAGGGGATGACAGAGGATGAGATGGTTGGATGGCATCACCGACTCGATGGACATGAGTTTGAGCAAGCTCTGGGAACTGGTGATAGGGTGGCCTGGCATGCTGCAGTCCATGGGGTCGCAAAGAGTCAGACATAACTGAGCAACTGAACTGAACTCTGGAATAAGTGCTTTCTCCACTACACTACCCTACCTTCTTCAGAAGACTAAGCAAATATGTCCGCCTTTAAATATACCCAAGCCTAGTGTTTCCCAATAGCTCAGTGGGTAAAGAATCTGCCTGCAATTCAGGAGTCGCAAGAGATGTGAGTTCAATCCCTGGGTCAGGAAGATCACCTGGAGAGGGAAATTGCAACCTGCTCCAGTATTCTTGCCTGGGAAATTCCATGGACAGAGTAGCCTGGCTGACTACAGTCCATTGGGTTGCAAAGAATCAGACATGACTGAGCATGCACACAGAGAGAGAGAATAGTAAAGCGACTCTACTTATGTGAGCATCCATTATCCATGAATGTAAAATGATGGTCAAGGATAGTTGTTAATTGTACAGGTGTTGAAGCCAAAAGGATCAGAGCATTAATTCTAGCCCTGCCACCTTTTGGCATATACTAAGACATTTTGTAAATGTCTCAGAGTCTCAGAGTTCTCATCTTTAGATTGGGATAAAATGAGTTTGAGTTAGAAAGTTAGAAATTAACTTGAAAAGTTAACTAAGTTAGAAAGCTCATGGAAGATATTTAGCCTAGTTCTTTATATGTTAAGCATTCAATAAAATGGTGACTGTTTGTTATTGGGAGTATTAATGGACAGAAAGGGTGATGTAAAGTGCTAGAGCAACTAAGAGCCCAGGGCCCCTGTTCCCTGGGGTATTAGAGGGAAGACTTCACTAAAAAAGATTATGCTTGAATTAGATATGAAGAATGAATGAAGGAGGTCTCCAGTGGAAAAGAGCATGAGAACATGAAAAGTCACAATGGCCAGGGGTCTGGAGAGTGGCCAGTACACTGGAGACTTAAACATCCTGCATAAGTGTCTGGACTTCCTTGCATGAAGCCCCAAAGGAAACCCTGAGAAATCTTTAAGTGAGGAAGTGATGAGATGCTTTTGATTTTAACATCACTATGGCTACCGTGTGATGCATGGTCTGGAAACCCCGAGAGTCATCTCTCCTCCTTCTTCATTCTTTGTGCATAGTCACACTTCTGGGTCCTGAACATCTCAAGCTATGAAATCACATTTAGAGGGCATGATGGTGGAGCGGGGAAGGAGAGAGAGAGAGAAAGCAAAACAACCAAGGGGAAAAAGCAAGTCCCCAGAGATCCAGCAAAGATGCCCTCACTGTTCTAACATGGAGAAAATGAGAAAAACAAGGAGCACATTACAAACAAGAACATGTGTATGCATTTATTAACATTTCCAACGTGGATTTAATTTTCCGTGTGCATCCCGCCTCCACACAGCCCGGTGCATTTCATCTAACCTCCCGTTAAGTTGCATGTGAGCCATCTTTTTAACATGTCCTCGGGGGGAATCTTCAAACAGACTCTATAATCTCGCTTATAAATGACTCTCCTTCAAAATGCTGTTTACATTCATTCTTTTACCAGCTACTTCTCCACCCCACTGCTGCCGAGCTATGTATGTGAACCCCTGGCCTTTTAGAGGAGATGGACTTCCAACCCCTTGGTATTGTACGTGTGCTTTGGCATCAGGCACACTGGCTTTAGTTCCTCACTCCACCACTAACTTCACGAGGTGTGTCTCTCTGAGGCAGGAGGTCATCATCTGTAAAATCTGGCCAGTGATTAGAAATTTCCTCGTTTTGTTGTTGCAGCTTAACCGAGATGGTGTCTGCAGAGCTTTTAGCACGCGGCTGGGCACACACTGAGCACTCGGCATATCATGCGGTTATTCTTTTTGCATCATACTTCTTATCAGCCTCTAGAACTGAGTGCAAACACTGGTTTCTACCACTTATTAACTGTATTCCTTGAGGTATCTGAGTTTTGCTTCTATTATTTGTAAATGGTATTCATATGTAAACACTTAACTCCCAACATTGCATCGGGACAAAATAACACTAGCTGATACTTATTGTGTGTGTGTGTGTCTGTTCTAATATGTCCAGCACCAATTTCAAGCAGTTTAAGTGGTTCATTTTCTTTAACACTTTTAGCTATTTACGAAAGAGGCAATATTATTGTCCTCATTTTACAGGTGAGAGGAGTAAGGTACAGACAGGTTAAGTAATGTGGCAGGGCCACACAGCTTGGATTCCCATTCAAACCCAGGCAGTGAGGTTCCAGAGCTTGTTTTCATCATCATGTTACACTTGTGCCAAGAAATAGTTTGACTGCAAGCATTTTGCATGGTTCACTAGGCCTAGAAGATTGGTAATATTAATTTCTTTCACACTCTTACATCCCTCCCTCCCTGGTCTAGGAAGCAAATATGGCCGCTGCACATTGAGCAAAGCAAGGGGAGGATACAAGTCAAATTAATAGAACATTGCAAGGTGTGAATAAGGTGAATATAGTTATCATCATTGAGCCCCTCTGCTATGCAAGGCTTGAGATAAGGAAAAGGGGGTAGGAGAATGTGGCAGTCAGCTCTTTGCCCTCAAAGGACTTTAAATCTAGTAAAGAATTGGCATGCATGTCATTACCAATGATACAATGCATCTTCACAGATGACCCTTAAGAAGTGCTATCGACCTAGGAGAAATGATGTTTATTTCCATAGGGCAGGAAATGTATGATGATCATAGAAAACTGCTGCAAGCAGAGACGACTTAAGCTGTATGAGAAAATATACACAGAATCTGTTCTCTCATATTTCCCATTCCTAGCCCACTCCCCACTTGAAAATGAATGAAAGTGCTGGGAAGAGATCATCTTAGGACACGTGTATGCATTTACATTTTACACAGGTGGAAGAAAATATCTGCAACTCATCCTAGCCAGTTATGTAAATACCACATCTAAAGTCTTATTAGCCCACGTAATGCATTTACATAGATGATGAAAAACAAAGTGGAAGTCAGGCAAACTGCTCCACCAACCCTAGAACTGAATCTTAAACCAGTTCTTGAATAAAAATATCTGTCCAAAGGGATAATGGCACTTTCCAGGCAGTGATAGTGGTAAAGAACCAGCCCACTATTGCAGGAGACCTAAGAGACGTGGGTTCAATCCCTGGGTCAGGAAGATCTCCTGGAGGAGGGCATTGTAACCCACTCCAGTATTCTTGCCTGGAGAATCCATCGGACAGAGGAGTCTGGTGGGCTATAATCCATGGGGTTACAAAGAGTTGGACACAACTGAAGCGACTTAGCACATGTGCACAAAGGGATAATAGGTCACATGAAATAAGTCTGATAGTTGCAAAATTCCAGGTTTTTTAATGAGTTTCAGGTGAGATAGGTGACAGTGTGTTTGTATATGTCCAGCAAGGGGCACATATTAAAAGGATTGTTATTGCCTCTGCTTATGTCACCCTCATTCACTCCAAATACTAGCTCATGAAGCAGTCAGGAGTCAAGACATAAACTCAAATAGCCCTGAAGAACTTGGTGCTAGCACAAGCAGTTTGTTTTCTAGGGTTCTAGTCATGCATCCTGGGAGACAGTTCCCTGAGGGCGGAGGAGGAGGGGAGAAGCACACAATCAAGTCAATCTGAGGATTTGGGACAAAGATGGGGATGCTGTCTATATGGTGTCCCTCAATCGTCCTGTGCTCCCTGCTCCCCATTGGGTAAAAATGAAAACCTTGTCATCTTCAATTGTATCATTTCAAGTTTCAAAGCAAATAATTTCACCTGTAGAAAAAAATGAAAGGGAAAATTTAACAGAGAGATTGTAAATAGACCATAAAAATGGAAGTGGTATACCCCTTTTCAAACTATACACACAGTCCTCTCTCTCTCTCTCTCTCTCATACACACACAGACACACACAGACACAAAATCCCCTCCTCTGGGGAATATCTCCTCTCTATCCCCCTTTTGACCCTGAGAAGATAATGTGGCAAGTTTGTCAACAAGGATGGAAACTAAGGCAAACAAAGCCAAGATAGATTAAAAAATAATAGTAAATAGTAAATAAAAAAAAATAGTAAATAGTAAATAGGTCTGAAGTTAGTCATTGTAGGAATAAATACTTTTTCACAAACTGGTGAATCATGAGATCTTTACTGAATCACATCAGCACTCAGGACCATCAGATGCTAAGATAAGGTACAGTTACATCTAAAACACTCTGCTTAAGAAAGTAGTGATGTGAGCATTCAGATTTCTAGCATCCTAAATATTTCCTGGACTCCTTTGTCTACCTGGTAAGTGTATTATCATTCAGTTCCTCGCCTTTGATTCAAATTTCCTAATTTATGTTTTTCTTTGCACATTTTTCCCTAGATGGGGTGTGTGTGCATGTGTGCACACTCAAATTAAAACCAAGATTTTGCTATTTGGATCCCAAGTTTACGTATTGATGGGCAAATTTGTGTTTAAGTCATTTAACTATGCTCAAGGCATAGTTTCTTCATTTGGTAAAAAGAGTCACTTATAAGAAAGCCTACAGCCCAATTGTGGTAAAAATAGAGAACTTAATCATGCCTAGAAAACTATCCTAACACAAATGAATGGCAAGCAAAGGAAAAGACTAGAGTCAAACAAATGGCTATTCTGCCATTTATAAGATATATAACTTTGAGCAAGTTATTTACCCTGTTTCTGCCTCATTTTTCTCATCTGTGATCAAAGAATAGCAAATCCCATTGCACAGGATTGCTTTGAGGATTTGATTAAATGATGTCTGCATATCCTGGTTACTCTATAGATGTTCGCCATCACTGACTGTGAATTATCAATGTATTAACTAAATGCAAAGAATAATATTACTAGTGATATGAGTAATTTGATTTGATTGTTGACTCACTGAATACAGGGACTAAACTTTTAATTTTGCATCTACCAGATGATATATAAACTTGATAAATTAATTAGAATGAGCACACTGTGAAGCAGATTAAACAAGCAAATGTTTGATGGAAGTGGTGTGTGTCACTCCATGTGCTAAGATGTTTCACTCGTGTCCGACTCTTTGTGACTCCATGGACTGTAGCCTGCCACGCTTCTCTGTCCATGGGATTTCCCAGGCAAGAATACTGGAGTGGGTTGCTATTTCCTTCTCCAGGGCATATTCCTGACCCAAGGATTGAACCTACGTCTCTGATGTCTCCTGCATTGGCAAAAGGGTTCTTCCACACGATCTCAAAATGAGGTGGAAGAAATTGTGCAGTTCCCTTCTTCCAGATAAATGCCTCTAGGCTCCACCCAAATGGTCTCCCCAGGTTGCCTGACTTAGGGGAAGCTCTGTGAACTCAGGAGCCTTGGCAAACACTGCCGAATGGACAGTGATGGGGGATAGTGACGGAGTGACGGAGGATACGTCTCTGCTTCAGGAATCTCCCTGTAATTCCAAAAGATTGTGGCTGTTCAGTCTCACAGTCACATCTGACTCTTTGCAGCCCTATGGACTGCAGCAAGTCAGGCTTCCCTGTCCTTCACCATCTCCCAGAGCTTGCTCAAACTCATGTCCATTGAGTCAGTGATGCCATCCAACTATCTCATCCTCTGTTGCCCCCTTCTCCTCCTGCCTTCAATGTTTCCCAAGATCAGGGTCTTTTCCAATGAGTCAGCTCTTCACACCAGGTGGCCAAAGTATTGGTGTCTTAGCCTCAGCATCAGTCCCTCCAATGAATAGTCAGGATTGATTTCCTTTAGGATGGACTGGTTTGACTCTCATTTTGAGAGTCCAAGGGACTCTCAAGAGTCTTCTCCAACACCATAGTTCAAAGGCATCAATTCTTCAGCACTCAGCCTTCTTTATAGTCCAACTCTTATATCCATACATGACTACGAGATACAGGCACCCCAATGTTCATCGCAGCACTATTTACAGTAGCCAAACATGCTGCTGCTGCTAAGTCACTTCAGTCGTGTCCAACTCTGTGCGACCCCAGAGATGGCAGCCCACCAGGCTCGCCCATCCCTGGGATTCTCCAGGCAAGAACACTGGAGTGGGTTGCCATTTCCTTCTCCAATGCATGAAAGTGAAAAGTGAAAGTGTAGTTGCTCAGCCATGTCCGACTCCCTGCGACCCCATGGACTGCAGCCCACCAGGCTCCTCCATCCACGGGGTTCTCCAGGCAAGAGTACCGGAGTGGGGTGCCATCACCTTCTCCAAGCCAAACATGGGAGCAACCTAAATGTCCATCAACAGCGGTATGGATAAGGAGATGTGGTACATATATACAATGTGATATTATTCAGCAATAAAAAGAACAAAATAAATGCCATTTGTAGCAGCATGGATAGACCTCATATCATGAGAATCATGGATAGATTCTCATATTGAGTGGAGTCAGATAAAGACATATCATACGGTATTGCTTGTATGTGAAATCTAAAACAAGGCTACAAATGAACTTATTTACAAGACAGCAATAGAGTTACAGATGTAGAAAATAAACTTATGGTTACTGGGGTGTATGGGGGAGGGATAAACTGGAAGACTGAGATTGATATATACATACTATTATATATAAAATAGATAACTAATAAGGACTTACTGTATACAACAGGGAACTCTACTCAGTGCTCTGTAATGGCCTATATGGGAAAAGTATCTAAAAAAGAGTGGCTATATGTATAATAGATTCACTTTATTATAAACCTGAAACTAACACAACATTATAAATGTTGTAAATCATTATAAATCAACTATATCCTAATAAAAATTTATTTGGAAAAGAAATAACCACACCCTTGAAAGATTAGTCAGAGTCACCCTATAAACTGTAAAATGGTCAAGACAATGGGAAACCAAGAAACTACAAGCATGAAATAATTACAACAGGGGACCAGTTTGTTTTCAGAATAACTATGGTCTCAGGCAGTCATGTGAATTACTGTTTATCTGAAAGAGCATTTTGGATAACTGTCCAGCATTCATGACTTTAATTGGATTCTCAAAGGTATTTGTGACTCAATATCTAAAAGCTCTGCTTCTAAAAAGAGTAAGTTCCTGATAAATAACAGGAAACTCTCAGGGCTCTTTGTTGTTCTTGCTGCTGTGCACTCAGTCATGTTCTACTCTTTGTGACACCATCGACTGCAGCAAGCCAGGCTTCCCTGTCCTTCACTATCTCCCAGAGTTTGCTCAAACACATGTCCATTGACTCAATGATGCATCCAACCATCTCACCCTCTGTCATCCCCTTCTTCTCCTGCCTTCCATCTTCCCCAGCATCAGGATCTTTTCCAATGAGTCAACTCTTTGCATGAGGGGGCCAAATTATTGGAGCTTCAGCTTCAACATCAGTCTTTCCAAAGAATATCCAGGTTGATTTCCTTTAGGATCCCCTGGTTTGATCTCCTGGCAGTCCAAGAGACTCTCAAAAGTCTTCTCCAGCACCACAATTCAAAAGCATCAATTCTTCGGCACTCAGCCTTCTTTATGGTCCAACCCCAATATCCATACATGAATACTGGAAAAGCCAGAGCTTTGACTATATAGACCTTTATTGGCAAAGTGTTGTCTCTGTTTTTTAGTATGCTGTCTGGATTTGTCATAGCTTTTCTTCCAAGGAGCATGCGTCTTTTAGTTTCATGGTGGCAGTCACTGTCTGCATTGATTTTGGAGCCCAAGAAAATAAAGTCTGTCACTGTTTCCATTTTTCCCATCTATTTGCCATGAAGTAATGGGACTGGATGCCATGATCTTAGTCTTTTGAATGTTGAGTTTTAAGCCAGCTTTTTCACTCTTCTCTTTCACCTTCATCAAGTGGCTCTTTAGTTCCTCTTTACTTTCTGCTGTTAGTTTGGTGTCATCTGCGTATCTGAGGTTATTGATATTTCTCCCGGCAATCTTGATTCCAGTTTGTGACTCATTCAGCCTGGCATTTTGCATGATGTAATCTGTGTATAAGTTAAATAAGCAGGGTGACAATATACAGCATTGACGTACTCCTTTCCCAATTTTGAACCAGTCCCTTGTTCCATGTCTGGTTCTAACTGTTGCTTCTTGAACCTGCATACAGATTTCTCAGGAGGTAGGTAAGGTGGTCTGGTATTTTCATCTCTATGCATGTCTTATTTTTATCAGAAAGCATAATCTAGGAATAAGGTATGTGATGTACTCTTTATGAGTTGATTGAGATAGTATTTGTTTTAAGGAGACAATGGTATATTTTAATGAAATAGGGCCAGTGTCCATGAGATACCGTCATTTCGTGATGGATTTTGACATTGCAGGTGAGGGCAAAGAGCGCTGAAGTAGAGGTCACAGTGTCTGCATCCTACTCTGACCTCAGCCCTGAAACTCAATGGACCAGTGTCATTGACCTTCGTCACTCCACAACACACACAGTGATGTACACCCTAGGGGCCAGAAGAACAAGCCATCTCTCGCTGGAGTGGGGAGTGTGGCAGAGGACACTTCTTTCTCTCCCTCTTTGACAACAGAATCAGGGACTTGACAGTAGATGGCTTCACACTAGCATTTGGAATTGAAACTGCTTCTGCAATATTTTTTAGAAAACAGATTGTGGGTGGTGGTAATTCTAGCAGGTTTATTGGCTTAGTGGCACTTTTTTCTCTGGGAGTGGAGTACATTGTTATAAGAGAAATGGGGACCATTGAGTACCCTGACCTCCCTAGTTATACTGTTGAAAGAGTTAACCTTGACAGAGCACTTCCGAGGGCCCTCCACTAGGCTGTGTCCTTGACCTTCCAGATATTGTTATATTCTTACAAAACCCCTCCAGGGACATATTTTCCAGCCTCTCTTTCACAGAGGAGGAAACTGAGATTTGCAGGATTTAAATTAAAAAGTAGTTTAAAATCACAAAGCTAGCAAATGGTGGAGTCAATATTCCCACCCAGCCTATCAGACTTAAGAATCTACTGTCTCATACAGTGTTTATTGGATCCAAATGTTATAATTTAATAACTTTTTAAAGAAATAAATTATGGTAGTATTATGCATTGATTTTAGAAAATCAGGAAAAATTCTGAAAACTGTAAATCACTCACTTGTCCTCTTAACAAGAATTTGGTTCCCGCTGATAAAAGTAGTACAGTATATTAACACAGAAATTTACAGCTTTCTCCTTATTATTTCAGATGCTAAACATTTGATCCTTATAAAAAGCGTGGCTTTCTTGCACTAGGTCAGACGTGGCTCAGGAAATTTGCTCATCCCTCAGTTTTGTGCGCTTCTCTTCTGGGCTGTCACATGACAGATTCCTTTACTTTTTTCATTTCTCTGTTTAAACATCCATCTTGTCAGAGGCCTTTCCAGGTTGTAACATAAACTCTGTGAGATCAGGGGCTTTGGTTTCTACTATATTGCTATGATGGAACCTGGTATAGTTTCTGGCACATAGCAGGTACTCAATAATATTTGCTGAATAGGAACAATATTGGGTAAAAAAAAATTATGTTTCCCATTCAGAAGGAAGGGACTGTAAAATGATTCAGGTGAGAAGGCTTACTTACGGCTAGTAAATAGCAGAATAGGGCTTGGTGCCAATTCTCCTAATTCTTAACCACACGCTTTCTCCCACTTAGCTCAGCTCTGCCTCTAATGTAATTGGCTCTGAGCACAGGGCCAGCACGGCTGTGCATAAAGCCACATCAGTGTAGCACACCCAGTAAATGGATCTGAGTCCTGGTACTTAAGGGGAAAATGCAGTGTTGAAAGAATGGCCTCTTATTTATCTTTCTGAGGGCTCCATTTTTGGAAATGCTAACAGGAAGACAATGAATTACTCCAATGCAACGACAGGAAGCATAAACCTTTCCTTTGTTCCAAAGACTGGCGTATGTTCCACTTAACCTCTAGAATCCCAGGTTGAGGTCTCACATAAGTCCCACCCTGTTGCCCTCGGGTGAGTCACAACCTCTCCAGGACTCAGGTGTGTGTGTCTGTAATACTTCTGAGCTGGATCAAATGACCTTTAAACCCCACTGTGCTTTAACACTTTCGGTTGTGAACGCCCTGGGTGCCCTCCTCACCACTAGGAAAACAGACAAATCTCTGGGGCTGGAGAGGAAACACACTGGGTACATTAGTGTGAGATGAGTAATGAATCCAGGATCCCAACTTGGCTCTCAGATAGGTGGGAGAGAAAGCAACCCTGTTGCTAAGTTAAAAGATAATCCATTCTCAAGAACGAAATCTGTTACCTTACCCTGATACAAGCAACGCCAGGCCGAAAAGCATGGAAAAAAAAATACGTGGAAACAAACAAAAAAACAATACATGGAAAAGTTCTTTTGCTGCTTCTCCTAGCAGTTTTCTGATGTCTTTCTCTCACTTTGCGCTAACTGTCAAATGGTCTATCAAGAGGTTAGTTTGTAATTAAACTCAGCTCTAATTGCTGGAACAAGTAACTAATTGTGTTCTTAAATCCTTTTATTTTATACCCTAGAAACCAGTGCGTTCTTGCCTTTAAATGCTAGTGGTTTGAGAGAATCACATAAGTACAGCTTTTAGCAGAAATTTGGTTCATTTGAAGCTTTTACCCAGAGCATCAATCAAGAAAACTAAAAGGGAAAAAAAAAAAAAAAAAAATGAAACCAATTGGTGAAGGGAATAATTCTCCCTCCACAACAATAACAAAAATAAATTTGTAGAAATGTTCTGCCTTCTCTCTTTCTGAATTATAGATAGTGCCATGTTTAATGATTGGTTTATATACTAAGACCCATATTCAGGAATCTGTCTATTTTTAAATAGGCTCTCTATCTTTAAAGGGTCAGTTGGGTGCTTTTGAGGTATGGAAAATCTTTTGAAGCCACTCAGCTCCATTAAGTGAGTCATCATTTTGGAAAAAAAAAAAAGAGAATGTGAGTAATGCAAATGTCAGTTTAATGTGAATGTGAGTTATGTAGAACAAACAAAGCAAAGAGCCTGAAAGATTTTTGGAAGAACAACAGAGCAAAGACATTAATTCAGACATAGTGCCTGTATGTCCCTGTTAGGTAATGCTGGTGGAGGCCAGTGGCTCTAAAAGTTTAAAATATCTTTCTATATTTGGACAATGTGGTGACTGTTTTGGGTTGTGTCTCAGCCTCCAACTTCCCTTTTTCCCTCCCTATGAAGTCCTTCAGTTTTGGGTGCCAGAGACCCCACTCCCAGGCTTCCCAGATGGCACAGTGGTAAAGAACCTGCCTGCGAACGGAGGAGATACAAGAGATGTGGATTTGATCCCTGAGTTGGGAAGATCCCCTGTAGAAGGAAATGTCAACCCACTCCAGCATTCTTGCTTGGAAAATTCCATGGACAGAGGAGCCTGGCGGGCTACAGTCTGTGGGGCCACAGAGAGTTGGACATGAGCATGCACAGGCACGACCCCACCCCCAGTGTCCATGGCTTTAGTTTATCAGTGTAACCTTGCCCATCCCAAGCTCCTGGCCGTACTAGTGTGGTCAGTGCACCAGGGATACGCCCAGGACTTACACAATTTGGGTCAATAAGGACAAGTGAGAACTGGGTCAATATCTTCCTTTGTGCAACAGAGAAGTGCCTTCTTTCTCTTCTACTGTTTTTAAATGTGGACCATGAAACCCCAAGGAGAAAATACCCATCACATCTGTTGCCATCCAGAATCATTTGAATTTTTTTCTAATTTTTGGAGACTTATTTTGCTTGAAGTTGAAAATGCTGATTGATGGAGTCTGAGATGAACAGGAGCCATCTGACTTGTTCTAGAGAACTTGGACCTAGGATGAAGCTGACACCTCAGTGAGACAGAAAGAAAGAAAGAGACTATAGATCTTAATGACTTCATCAAGTTGTTTGATCAAACCTTGCCTAAAATTATATGTGCAGCTTTTTCTTAAGCTGGGTGAGTCAATAAACTCTAATATTTCCAAAAACATTTGTTGAACATTTAGTATATGGGAGCCAATTGTCTAAAACCAGCAATAGCATCAAATTAGAGGTTCCTATATTCCAGTATAAGAAGAAAAGGATCAAAATTAACAACGAAGCAAACAAAAAGAGAGGTGGAATGATAAAGCTGAAATAGAGCATAGTCATTTCCCAGGGCTACCATAATCAAGAACCACCAGCCAGAGGTCTTAAACCACAGACATTTTTGCCTCACGATTCTGAGCATTAGAAGTCCTAGGTCTACGTGTTGGCAGACCGGGTCCTTCTGAGGGCTGCGGGAAAGAATCTGCCCCAGGCCTCTCTCCCAGCTCCTGGTGATGTGCTGGCAATCGTGGCATTGCTTGGCTACAGTTACATTACCACGATTTCTGCCTTCAGCCTTGCATGGTGTTTTCTCCTATATCTTCACACTGTCGTCTCCCTGTGTATATATGCCTCCGTGTCAAAAGTCACCCTTTTCATAAGGACACCAATCATGCTGGGTTAGGGCACACTCTTATGCTACTCTTATGCCCATCTGAACTAATTATATCTGCCAAAAAACTCTATTTCCAAATTAAATCACATTCTGAGGCAACGGGGGTTTAGACTTCAACAAATTATCATTCTGGGGTGGGAGGGGATGCAATTCAACTCATAACACAGAATAATGTGATTAGGAGACACTCTAATCTTATGGTACGTGTGTACGCAATTGTGTCTGACTCTTTGTGACCCCATGAACTATACCCCACCATGCTCCTCTGTCCATGGAATCTCCCAGGCAAGAATACTGGAGTGGGTTGCCATTTCCTTCCCCAGGTGATCTTCCTGACCCAGGAATCAAACCTGTCTCCTGCTTGACAGTGGATTCTTTACCACTGAGCCATTTTGTATGGGTGATCATGCATTTCTGGGAAGATGCCATTTACTCTGAGAATTAAAAGGTAAGATGTAACTGAATGAGTAGATCTGATTATCTGAGGAGGAAAAAATTATTTGGGGCAGATGGAAAATCTAGTGGATAGTTTTTAATAACTAAGCTACCAAAAAAAAAAAAAAAAAGACCAAAGAGCAATGATTAAAAAAAAAAAAAGACCTTTATTGCTTATGTCCATTTGAGTTATATTTTCTATAATTTGAAAGTTAAGGAGTTAAGTAGGGTCTATCTGAATAAGTCCTATTAGGAATTTACTAACTATAATTTACTTATAAAAGCCCTAGTCCTTGTTTTATTTATTGCACAGTGAGATGACTTTCTACATCTTGCTTTGATACTTGTCAGATATTGTGATCTTTGGTTTTATTCCATGTCAGTTTTGCTAGTTGTATGTTTCTGAAGTTGGGGATCATTGTAGTACTATTTTTCTCTCTGGTGACAACCATAAGCTTGTCAAATAGGAGGGCCTCAACAAAAACTGAATAAATGACAGAAATTTCAGTCTAGTTTAGGAGCAGTGGTGTGCCAGTATAAGTCGATCAAGAGGCTAATCTGCCCTCCCACACCCCAAAACACCCTGATTTTTAGCAGATGCTGATTTCCAGGGTGTAAATATTTCCACCGTTACTTATTTCAAGCTACTAAATGACATCACAAGCTGACGAATGCACACAATTGCCTTTCACCAGCCAGCACCAGCTCACCATGATGGGGAGATCTATTTCAGGAATCTCTTTTGGGAAATGGGTCACACTTTGTTATCAGACTAACTTAGGTTGTAGGTTTGTTGCTAGCACTGAAAGCTGTGCAATCTTCAGAAATTCATCTCAGTTCAGTCGCTCAGTCGTGTCCAGCTCTTTGCAACCCCCTGGACTGCAGCACGCCAGGCCTCCCTGTCCATCGCCAACTCCCGGAGTTTACTCAAACTCATGCCCATTGAGTCGTTGATGCAGTCCAACCATCTCATCCTCTGTTGTCCCCTTCTCCTCCTGCCTTCGATTTTTCCCAGCATCAGGGTCTTTTCAAAGGAGTCAGTTCTTTGCATCAGGTGGCCAAAGTATTGGAGTTTCAGCTTCAGCATCAGTCCTTCCAATGAATATTCATGACTGATTTCCTTTAGGATGGACTGGTTGGATCTCCTTGCAGTCCAAGAAACTCTCAAGAGTCTTCTCCAACACCACAGTTCAAAAGCATCACTTCTTTGGCACTCAGCTTTCTTTATAGTCCAATTCTCGCATCCATACTGGAAAAACCATAGCTTTGACTAGACAGACCTTTGTTGGCAAAGTAATGTCTCAGAACTGAACTTCAATCTTAGTTGAGTGTTAATATCCTCATCCATGGGGCTTCTCTGGTGACTCAGATGGAAAAGAATCTGCCTGCAATGCAGGAAACCAGGGTTTGATCCCTGGCTCAGGAAGGTCCCCTGGAGAAGGGAATGGCTACACATTCCAGTATTCTTGCTTGGAGAATTCCATGGACAGAGGAGTCTGGCAGAGTGCATTCCATGGGGTCAAAGAGAGTCAGACCCAACTGAGGGACTAACACACACACACACACACACACATATCTATAAAATAAGAGTAATACTTGCTACAGAGGATTTTTGTGAAAATTAAAGTGAATTATCACTGATAAGGCAACCAACAGAGTAGAGGGTAACAAAAACTAATAACATGTTAGCTTTGTCTCAATTTTGTTGTTGTTGATAGGAAAGGTTTCTTATCTCTTGAATTTGGTTGCAAAAATGAAAATGAATCTAAATGCTGTGCTAGAACATGGAAACTTGTCTGAGGGGAAAGCCACATTTTCTACTGACTTTGACTCTAGGATCATTGCAAAAGGCAGGTATTTGAGTGGACGTCAATGACTGGAAGTTGGCCTTGAGCTCATGAGGCTTAATCTGTAGTTTTTTTCTGGCCACAGAGAGTATATGATGTCAGCATTAAAAAAAAAAAAAATGGAGATTCCAAACCAAGAAGTGGCTTGAAGGATTGAACTATGAGACAAAAGGCAGGAAAATCTTTGAGACTCAGAGGCCTGTCACTCACTCTACTCAAAAATGGCTTCATTTACATTTATGTTAACTTTTCTCTCCAAGAGGAGAATAGACAGTGAGCTTTCTTCTGTGAAGAGGGTTGCAAACTCATGTTTGAAGTGTTGGACAAATTAAAGGGAATAAGTGAAACAGACTCTGTGTATCTGAGAGAGAAAAAGAGAAAGAGACAAAGACAGAGAGAGAGGAAGAAGAATGTAGCTAATTAATTTGAAGATTGTATCCCAAGGCATTCAAATTTTAAAACATAGACCCAAATAAACACCCTTCATGGGATGGATTCCAAACCATGGGTCTCAGTTTGAGACCTGATGTATCACTCCTGCTTCTAGAATCCATGCCAGCTCAGTTTTTAATGGAGAGAAACACAATCAACTTGTTTTTTCGACTAGATTGGCTTATTCATATCTGGTTCTTATTTTTAGTGTTTCTCTTTTATCTATAATGAATATAAGATAATTGCAAATAATCTAAACAGAATAGAAAAGCATGTGGCATAAAGCAAAGTGCCGTCAGGGTCTCCCACGCAAAAGACGACATCTGAACAGTCTGCCGAATGACCTTCTGTGTCAGTGCACACACGTGCACACACGTGTTACATGCACATGTGCACACACAAGGCTCCGTGTGGCCTTGCAAACTGAGCTCATGCTATACGTGCTCCTATTTAACGGAAAACATACAAAGAATGTTCAGTTGCTTTTGCCTTAGAATCCTGCTTCTACAATTCAGCAAATTTTGGCTCAAAGCATGGCATAAAGTAATTGTAGTCCAGGTATCAAAGTCTCACATCTAGTCAGTTTCTACCTTGAAATAAAGTGTTTCTTCTTTAGCCTCATTTCTAACAGTTAGGGGAGAAAGGGGCAAGCCTGTTTTAGAAATCAGGCAGTACTATTATTAGAAATTTATCAACCTTTACTTATCTCTGGATGTCTTTCTCATCTCTCCTCACCGTATTTTATCTTCTCTCCGTTGATCTTTTTTCGCAGATGACCTTTCATCTTATTCCTCATCTGCTGGTCCCATCAACCCTAACTTTGTATCTGCTAAAACTCAGGTAATTGCTTTTAGATGGGTATAATTAAGAAGCCATTAGTGTAAAGTTTCATTTCAGTTTACGCCTTGGTCTGCATTTGAGCAGAGAAATATGAAATTAAGGTATTAGCTCCTTTCAGGAGTATGAGTCACGAGCTAATAAGTTTCAAGAGCAGTTTCTCAACTGTAATGATTGTGCTTTTCTCTTTGAAAATCTTCCTTTGGAATTCTCACAGAGGGAATATTTTAAAAGGAAGGCGAACAAATTATAATGACAGACCTGAATTGGGTACATGGTACCTGAAGGGTGAGTGTCCCTGGTGCCCTCAGAGGGTCATATGAAATCTTTAAAAAGTAGCTAGTGTGGGAGGGTCCAACCTAGAAACCCATAAATTCCCTTTCACGATTGTGTAAGAATTCTACTCTTTTGAGGACAGCTGTGAGAGGCATTGTAGAGGGGATTAATGACCTGAATGAAGAAGTTGAAGTCAAGATGACCTATTATGATTGGGGGTAAGCTAACTAGAACAGTTCTCAAATTTGGCTGCAAAACAGAATTACCTGTTATATGAATTCCCCGTGGCTGCCATAACCAGTTCCCACAGACTGGGTGTCTTAAAACAGTGAAAATTGATTCTCTTGCACTTCTACAGTCTAGAAGTTTAAATTCAAACTGTTGGCAAGACCATGCTCCCTCTGACAGCTCTAGAGTAGAATCCTTCTGGCCTCTTTCTAACTTCTGGTGATGCCTGGAAATTCTTGATTTCTTTTGTCTTATAGGTGCATTGAGCCCAATCTCTGCTTCCATCGTTCCATGGCCCTCTTCTTGTATATGTATCATTGTGTGTCCTCTCTCCTTACAAAGAGACACTAGTCATTAGATTTAGAGCCCCCAGTCCAATAGGAGGAGCTTCCCATGTGACTCAGAGGTAAAGGATATGCCTGCCAAGCAGGAGATGTGGGTTTGATTCCTGAGTCAGGAAGATTCCCAGGAAAAGGAAATGGCAACCTGCTCCAGTGTTCTTGCCTGGGAAATCCCATGGACAAAGGAGCCTAACAGGCTACAGGCCACAGGGTCCCAAAAAGTCAAACATGGCTTAGCAACTAGAGAACAATCCAATATGACCTTATCTTTCCATTTGCAAAGTAAAACATCTGCATCTTAGCAAAAGAAAAGCCATTGCAAAGACTTATTGTCAAATAAGGTCACATTTTGGGACTCCAGGAAAATATAAATTTAGGGGAATGCTATTCAACCTGTTGTACTTGGGAATATTTTAAAAGCCCAAAGCCCATGGTGCACACCAGATCAATTACATTAGAATTTCTAGAGGCCTCGGGGAGCTTGAAAAGAGACTGATGCTTGGGTCTAACCTCTGGAGACTCTGATCTACAAAATCAGTATTTTAAAATGTGTTTTACTGGATTGTTAAGGAAAGAGAATGAGCTCACATGAAGTGCAGAACAAAAGCCTAGCATATAATATCTACTCAATTAATATTTTCTTATTGATTGGTTTGGCGTGATGGGTTTATAAAATAAGGACATAATTTCACATATGTAAGGATGCAGTGTTCAGCAAGCAAAGGTCCCCTTACTCCTCTGCCCTTTCCAGGACAAACCCAATTATCTGCTTTATGTTCCTAGTGTCAGGGCTTCCCTGGTGACTCAGCTGGTAAAGAATCTGCCTGCAATGCGGAAGACCTGAATTCAATCCCTGTGTTGGGAAGATCCCCTGGAGAAGGAAACAGCTACCCATTTCAGTATTCTGGCCTGGAGAATTCCATGGACTGTACAGTTCATGGGGTCACAAAGAGTTGGACATGACTGAGCGACTTCCACTTCACTTCCTGGTGTCAGGGTTTTACCTAGTATATGGCTTTCTGTTACCATAACCCTTACACCTTCTGCTTTCCCAATAGACCAGTGCTTATCAGCTCTTACACATTTGAGTCTTTAATTGCCACCATCCTCCTCAGCCCCTTCCCTTACAGGTCAGTTGTAAGTGGAATGATGCTGAAGCTGAAACTCCAGTACTGTGGCCACCTCATGCGAAGAGTTGCCTCATTGGAAAAGACTCTGATGCTGGGAGGGATTGGGGGCAGGAGGAGAAGGGGACGACAGAGGATGAGATGGCTGGATGGCATCACTGACTCGATGGACGTGAGTCTGAGTGAACTCCGGGAGTTGGTGATGGACAGGGAGGCCTGGTGTGCTGCGATTCATGGGGTCGCAAAGAGTCGGACACGACTGAGCAACTGAACTGTAAGTGCTAATCTTTTCCAGTCTGCCAGAGTGACTAACAATCCTAGTTTGCTCAGAATTTAGGAATTATCCAGAATACAGCACATCCAGTGTTAATTCTAGGACCATCCCAGGGAAAGCCCCATGGCTAATCAGTCTAGGGCTGCTTCAATCAGTCATGGATAGCAGAATATGGCTAGTGTTTCCCCAAGAATATTACACATATTAGAAATGCAATGATCTCTAAGAGTGAATGCAAACATATAAAACACAACACGTGTCTTCGTGTCTACACAAGAGCTATCAGAGAGAAAACAATAATAATGATGATAATGATAATAATAAGGATGATAATGATGATGAGAATACTTACTGATCACTTACATTAATCTAGTTTCTATGCTAAGGGTTTTATATGTATTATTCATTTAATACACATAGCAACTCTATATACGAAGTGACATTATTATCCTAATTTTCTAAATGAAGAAACTTGGATTCAAGCAGCTTATGTAACTTCTGCTAACTTCTTAAAGCTAGTTTGTGCCTAGTTGCAAGTGTAAACCCAGGCGGTTTTCTCCACTGGTGGTATTCATTCCTGTACCATGCTGAATGAAAGCAGAAGGGTTGCAGCTGTACAAGTTAGAGAAGGACAGAGGAACAATACATCAGCCTGGCACAATTCACAAAGTCATCACAGAGAAAGAGGGGGCATTGAACCAGCACCTTCAGTCCATAATGCATCATAACTTCCCTTAAGCAGTTCATTTAAGGGAAACATTAATTAAGAATCTAATACATGTAGAGCACATATAGAAATATTGAAGCAATAAGAGAAGCCAGAGTTTCTATGGGAGTTGCTATGCCTCTGGCAGTGTGCTAAGCCCTTGATAGAGTATAACCTCAGGGTATGATTTCACAATAACCACCCAACAGAATACAAGAACTATCCTATCCTCATCACAGAAGAGACTTGTCGGTCAAAGCTACCAATGACCTTGACCCAGGATCTCACTGGTAGCTTATGATAAATTCAGGATTCAGACCTAACCTAACCAACTATCATGTTGGCTCATTCCTCAAACTGAACAAGGCATCAGAATGGGTCAGTGCAGCTTAAGTGAAAACAGAAAGTGTGTGGGGTCGATGCTTCATAGAAAAATTAGTTAATTCACCTGTGCAAGACTGGAGTAATGGCATGAAAGCTGTCCTCGTCTTTGGGGTATAGCAAGCCTTCATCTCCATAAGGAAGGGCGGAAGAAAAGGCAAAGGAAAACACTCCTGTGACAAAATCAAAAGTTGAGTTAATCAGGAATTAATTGAACTGTTCAGTCTCCTAAGGGGTGGAGGATGATGGGGGACCGGGAGGGGAAGGAAAAGCATATGCAGTCCCTCTGTTTAAGAGAGTGAAATGTGTCTCCTCACCCCTAATGCAGCCCCATAATGTTCTCATATGAAGTGAAAAAGCCAGACAATCAAAGACCATATGTCTTCTGCTTAGATCCACAGAGTGTCCATGTATTTTTAATCAAGGCTGCATCTCTGAAGGATGTTTATGCTTCCTTGACATAAAAGATGCTCCTGCAAATGAGCTCTGCACCAGGTCCAGGCTGTTGTTACCTTTGGCCATGCCAGGAGAAAGGAAGTTGGCAGATTCCCCATAATGCATTATGGTGAAGATAATGCAAATTGTACTTGAAGGATAGTGTGCGCGGAGCAGCCCATCAAGCCTGAGGAAATGGGCTTAGGAGCCACTGAAGACTTCACTCTCCAGCAGACCTCTCTGCTTCTACTCCATCCTCACACTCTAAAATACATTCTCCACACGGCACTCAGCGAGGTCTGCTCAAAATGTAAATCCAATTTCTTCATGCCTTCACTCAAACCTCTCTAGTAGAGGGTTTTTAAAAATAAAAACTAGACCCTTTTTCTGTGGTCTACACAGCTGTGCATGATCGATTTCCTCATCCCTATTTCATGTTATATACCACTTACCTACATTCCTGAGCTCAAGTCACATGGCCATGAGTTCTGTTTCAAAGCACTTATTATTCACTCTTGAATGCATTAACTCAAAAAATGTTTGAGTGCCAGGTGTGTTCCAGGAACTCCCTACCTGCTGGGAAGAGATCAGTGGACAGAACAGAGAAATCTCCTTGCCCTCTTGAAACTTATGTTCCAGTCAAAGAAGATAGACACCAGACAATAAAGAAGATGAAAATGTAAAGCGTATAGCAGCTAGAACATGATAAGGGGCTTCCAACAATGCAGGAGATGCAGGAAATGCAGAGACATAGGTTCGATCCTGGGTCGGGAAGATCCCCTGGTGGAGGAAATGGCAACCCACTCCAGTATTCTTGCCTGGAAAATTCCCTGGACAGAGGAGCCTGGCGGGCTATGGTCCATGAGATCACAAAGAGTTGGACATGACTAAGCACACTCTCATTCCAAAATCATTTATAAAAAAAGAAGTGGGGCAGGTTCAAAGTTAAGCAGCAAGGAGAACTAGGTTGCGACCCTGAATACAGTGGCCAGGGTGGGTGTCTCGCTCTAAGACCTTTTCTCTTACTGCTCCCTCTCCTAGGACCCCTCCATCCAGATATTTTTGTGGATTTCTCAAAACTCAGGTGTCAGCTCAAATGTCCCCTTTCAGAGACACCTTGTCTGATCCTTCCACATGAACTGGCTACTTCTCGTCACTATCTCACCACCTTCTGTGATGGAACTATCTGAGGTTACATTTTCCATGTATTCATTTATTTTGTCTGAAACCCATGGACCATAAATCCTGTGAAACCAGTGTCTTCATCACTCTACTATCATGGCTCCTGTGTTGAAAGTGCTGCCTAGCATACAGTAGGTACTCAACAAACATATGCTTGGATGAAAGAATGAAGGAACAATGATGGTATCAACACATTCAGTTGGCCTTTATAGGACAGGACAGGTGAGTAACACTTGGCCTTGAGAAATCATTAGCAGACATTATCATCTTGTCCTTTTCATAGCCTGGCATATGCTTAAGCAACACAGTCTAGGAAATAAGACAGGAAAATACTATCAAGAGCTAAGTAAGATGCTTAAATCTCCTACAAATTATACTTACTTTATATATCTCAAGTCTGTCTATTTTTCTCCATTCTCATTGCCACCACTCTGGTCCAAATGCCATCGCTTCTTATTTTACTGCTTGCACTCTTACTGCCACATGAAATATTTTTTTTCAAAGTCCAGGGAAGATGAGCCTTTAAAGTGTTTGGTTATGTCTTCCCATGTCTTGAGTGCTTCAGTTACTCCCTATTGATCATAGGATAGGGGTTCAAAATGTTCGAGTGACTTCCAGAGACTTCAAGGGCTGCCCATGGTCTGCTTCTCTAGCTTGCCCTCTCAGGACTCCTCACCAGCTCTCTGGTCTGTCCAGACTGATTTTTTTTTCAAGTTTCCTAAATGCCCAAACCTACTGTCTTCCCTTTGGACCACTAGGAGATAATTTCTCTGTTCAGCAATGTCTTCTCTGCTCTCTGTGTCATAGCCATAGCTAAATCATAGCCATCTTTTAAATCTCTGCTTCAACTTCATATCCTCTGACCAAGACTCTCTGATCCCTAAGTCTGGACGAGGTAACTCTTCTCTGTGACCTCACAGCATCTTGCACTTGACCATTACATTGCTTTCCACAGAGTGAACTGCAATTGTTTGATTTCTTGCCTGTCTCTTCCACTAGACTTAAGCCATA
Source organism: Bubalus kerabau (assembly GCF_029407905.1). Classification (NCBI taxonomy): domain Eukaryota; kingdom Metazoa; phylum Chordata; class Mammalia; order Artiodactyla; family Bovidae; genus Bubalus; species Bubalus kerabau. Next base: position 178,162,060 of record NC_073627.1, read on the forward strand.
ACAGGGCAAAAATAATTTGTCTCTCCTTCATTCTTTTACTTCAGGCATTTCACATAAGGTCTGGCTCATAGTAGTTGCTCAAAATATATTTGTTGAATGATTGGATAAAATGTAGAGTCAATTAAAAATAGTAAGAGTTTATTTCCAGACAGAATAGTGGGTATTATTTCTCATGCCAAAGCTCTCTTTGTGAGTCTTGCTACTCTGTGGCAATAGAGCTGAAAACGGAGATGAGATGTGGCAGAAAGTTGAGGGCACACAGCTCATCTTCAGATCCTGATGTCATAGAGTGTAATCAGGTCCTTCTGGTCAACCTTTGCCGATAGCCTTAGGCACCAAGGAACTCATCTACAGAGTCAAGAATTCTGACTCACACTGGAAATATTAAGCATAGTGACTTCCTCAGACGAGGAGCGTCTGATGTCTTGCTTAGTAGTGAAAAGACCTTAAGATTAGTGGTTTTGTCTTTGTCTAAAGACAAACAGGAGTGGCTGTAGATTTAGAGGATGCAAACGCTGAGAGGAATCTTTGAAAGCATATCATTCAAGAATCTCATTTCACTGACAGAGAAAACAAGAAATCTGGTGGTTAAGTAATATCCTCTCTGTTCTAGGATTGAATTCTTGACTTCTTCCCATTCTACGGTTTCTTTCACCTATTTAATTCAGTTAAACTCAGCATATTTTAATTTTTTTTTTTCTAAACCATTTGCCAGACATTATCACTATGTCTGCCTCGTCCACCCAGTTGAGGCCACATGTCAGTTCTGTGACATGTGCTTTTTGTCTGGTTCATCTTGCATCCCAGCTAGATGCAGAAACCTACCCCTCTTTAAAATCATTTGACTAACTCACTTGCACTGGAGCTTTGGTGAGCAACACATATTTTATTAAAAATATCATAGGGAAAAATGGGCAGGGAGGAGATTACATCACATATCTCTAAGCAAACAATTTAGCAATTCCCTCATGTAAAGATATAAATTCTCTAAAATCCTTTACCCATTTTATCACGGGAGTCTCTTCTTCCTCCTCTTAATGCATGTGAAGATTGTTCTAATTGACTTAGAGCTCTTCTGTAGAGTATTTTTCTCTAAGCATTTTAAATTATCTTTTTCTTTATGAGACATCATAATTTGGCTCTGAACTAGTGCCTACTTTCAACAGTGCTTACCCAAAGTTATTGAGGTCGTCCAGCTAAGCAAAGGGTCTTCCAACTAGCAGAACCGTCATCCTTAGACAAATGTATCTTTATGGGCATTGCAACTTAAGCTTGGTCAGCAAATCCCAAAACGTTGAATCATTAGTAATCTAAGTTTTGAGCATCCGAGTATTCATTTATAAAATATAAATAAAGACTCTGACCTCATGGAGATTTTGCGAGGATCACAGGAAATAACTGTGAAAAAAACCTGAAACATAACCCACCTCCGAGTGGCTTAGGAGATGCTCAGGGTATACTGCTCTCTTTCTCCTCAAGCAATTGAATTAGGTGTTTCTTTTGTCTCACAGCTCCTAACTGTGTTAGTGTTTAGGAGGCCTCTCAGCCTCTTAAAACTCATTGTTATTCCTTGAATTAACAAAAGAGTACAAAATAGTTCAGAAAAACACGACTGAAAAAGCATATGTAGTGGTTGGTTGTTCATGATGGAGACATGACTGTCCTGACACCAATCCAGAGCGTGACACCAATCTGTATGTCTGTGTGTGTGCCAGAGAATTTACAAGTGCTAAAACTCCTCTGTCGAACACTGTGATGTTTGAAAATGTTACCATTGTTAGAGTCTTTTGTTCCTAGCCCTGTCTGACACTGTGTAGGCTGCCAACTGTTAGTGGCAGACAAAGGCATTATGTGTTTTTATTTGGTCTCTATCTAGAAATGTCATGGTTTGAAAGTCCTGAAGCCGAGAAGCTTCTCTATTTAAAATCTGCTTCGTATTCCTAGCAGATCTTGGGAATAGTCACGCTATGCTCAGTAGCTCTCTGGGCATGGTTGAGCCGTGTCTTTGACAGCCACAGAAACCATCTAACTACGAGGTATTAGCAACCTAAACCTCCTGGTTCCAGAAGTTCAAGAGAGACAGGGTCTCCTGGGCTTCTTCCCATGGAATGGATGATAAAAGCATCCATGTGGGTGAGAAATACATTTATCTATAACACAGATGAAATAGCATATATTAAAAGAAACTGCCAGATGCCAGACCTTTGACCTGCATTTATGGTTATTGAATTACTTTTTTCTCATTCCCTAATTCCAATACTGTGTAAGTAATATGTACTCTGTAAAGGGCTATGGATATTACAGAGATGAATAACAACTAACTAAATATATATATCATGAATGATATCAGTTAATCTCCACAGCAATTTCAAGAGATAGACATATTTATTTTTATCTTCTAAAAGGCAAAATCAAGCTCAAAAAGATTAAGAAACTTGCCTAGGATTAACAAGTTAGTACTAAAGTTATGTTTCGTAGCAAGTATGTCTGTGCCAAAAGGTTAAAGTTTCGTCTTCAATGGGCTTTCTGCACATTTACCCCTTTAATATTACAAAAACCTTGACTGTGTTGTCTCTGTTTCACAGATGAGTAAAATAAAGCTCAGGGAAACTTGTTAATTGTTCAGAGAGATCATACAAATGTTCTACTAGAAGAACCCATGAAGTTTTCTTAGATTCTGGGGATCATCAAGGGGATAGAGGCAGGCTTAGGAGGATGCCCTAAATATTTCATAATATCTGGGGGGAAACAGGGGAGATGTTGAAGAAGAAAAAGGTTATCAAAGAGAGAAAAATGGTTACATCAGCATGGAGGCCAATTCTGCTTCTATTTTGGATGGTAAACCTACATTTTCTGTTGAGTTATGTAAGAGAAAGCTTGTGTTTGCGTTCAAAGGGCAAGCTTGAGGAAGGTTTCAGGACACTGCCTGCATTCTAAGTGGCCCTGGTGGTGGAGAGAATGGGCCCTGTTCCAAATTGATTAGTTCTGCTACCTTCTCATTATTGTTCCGCCTGAAGTTTGGCATGCAAGCAAGGTCATTCGATGCATAGGTCTGCGTGACTTAACTGATTCTGCTGCAGACTCCCTCTGCTCCACACCCCCACCCCCACCACAGCATGCCACCTGCACTAGAGAAAATTAAAAATCAGCCCATACATTTTACATGAGTTCCCAAGACCGATGAGAAATTAATGTTATGTTGTCTTTTGATAAAGATACAGCTGTTTTGTAAGATGTTCATCCAATTCAGTAATAGGAAACCTTCTCCAAATTCCTCCATGGAGCCTAGACTTCAGGAGGGGGAGAAGAGATGCATATCGACTTAGAATAATATGCTTGTGCAAGTTTTCTTCTTATAGTTCACCTTACAAAGAAATTTCAGGGTTACACATTAGGTTGCTGCCCTCCCCAAACTCTCAGGTGCCTTATTAATTTTTTAATCCCATGCTTCCTTTGAGGTTGTTCCCTTAGCCTGAGGAGCATATTCTTTTCATATTCTCACATGCAAATGCTTCCAGTTTTTCAAGGTTGACCTCAAAGTTCTCAGTTTTCACAAAGCCATTTCATATCCTCAAATCATATGATTGCTCTTTTGTTAGATCTTCAGAAATTCTTAGAGAAGTCCTGATCCCCTCTCACCATCCCCCCCAATAATGTGAGAATAATTACAGTTATATTTTAGGGTGGTTTTAAAAATTAGGGACTATATGTAAAATCCCTAACAGTATTTGACAAATAATAATGAATAATATTTGTTTTATTATTACTAACTACTCATAAGCAAATACAATATCTAAAGTTCTTTGCCTGGAATTCAAAACTTTTCATAGTCAAGTTCCAGTCTTGGCTTCTAGTCTTATATCCTAATACTTTCTCTAGGGTGCCTCTATTATCATCCCTTCAATATTCTTTATTAAGCTGAACTAAACTCCTCAGTGTTGTATGAATATTATGCATGGTAATTCCTGAGGGCCTCCATGGTTGTTTTTCTGTTCACTTTGCTTTCTTTTACATAGAACTTACCCAAGATCTCATGGTTGAAAAGTCACATAGACAGGTAGTAGAAGACTCAAAATTTAGATCCGGTTTCCCATACCTATATGTTCAGTCAAACTTTCGAAAGATGCCAAGTAATTGCTAAGAAGTGATTTGATTGGTTATGAGCATAAACTTTGAATGTAGACAAATGCAGATTTGAATGTTAGCTGATTGACTGCACAACTGCAAGTTAGTTCCTTTGGGTCCCTTAGTTTAAGCAGCGATCTTCATAAAAGGATGACAATCTGTATTATCATATAGTTATAATTTATTCAATCTTAAGGTCAAAATGCATATTAAAATTTATATTCCTAAGTGCATATTCAAAGTTATATTCATTATATAGCCTATATACTATGTTTAACAATACACATGCACGCATACATATATATATATATAATTTGATCCTTATCATAACTTTAAGATGCATGTGTATCTATATATTGTATGTTTATATTATATATACTATATGTGTGTATATTATATATGCATAGTATTTTGTGATACATGTATATTCTATGAGATTTGCCTAATTCTGGCACGAGGCAAAAATAGATCCAGGAATCATTTGGTTTAAGATAAAATACTACATTTATTACCCTTAAAGTTTGTGAACAACATGGTTTAGTTTAAACGTGAGGCTACATGAACTCGCCAAGCCCATTGCTGCACTTCGCCGCCCTCCCCAGGCCCTGGACGGCTGCCTAGAGGGCATGTGATCCACTGTCACTGCCTTAAAGACCACTGGGTGGAGACGAAAGCGCAGAGCGAATTCTTGATATTTACTAACTTGTAATAAATCATTTCTAAATATTTGAGAAACATAGGTGAACCTCTGCTATCCAACGGTCAATGACTCACTTATCCTCTGTGAGAGAGTCTTAGAATAAAGTTTCTTTCAAGAAGCCAAGAGTGTTCCTGGAGGAAAGATTCCTCCATGTGCGAAGCCGGGCAAGTTCAGGGACACAGCTTTCTCTTAAAACCTACCAGAAAAAAAAATAAATAAATAAAAATAAAACCTACCAGAATGATGTTGTTCAGTAAGCAACTGATTGAGTGCTACTTGTAATTAGTTCATTGCTGCTTTGAGTAAGTTTTGACTGACCATCATTGAAATATAATTACTGATACTAAATATATCTATATGATGAGTATTTTTTTTTGTATATGAAGGCACAAATAAACCTTTCAATGAAAATCACCCAATGAAAGCTTCTGTTTAGCAATGCAGTTTCCTCATCCCTGTGGAAGGCCCAACATCACCAAATTTTGCTGACTTGGCTTCAGTGAATTTTAATTCAACAAAAAGCCTGGTTGAACAGATGCGTTCGCAAGTCCCAGACCATGCAACACTCAATCTGTTTAACGGAAATGTTGTTCTAGTTCCATATTGGTGCTTTCTGCTGGAGCTGAATTTGTATCTTTCTGTCTCAGTGGAGCATAAATGTTAGGGGATGTCAGGAAGGGAGCCAGATCTAAAAGGGACAAGGGGTGAAGCGGTGGCTGTGAGATCACAGAGGCCAGAGTGTTGGAAAGATACAGAGAAAGATGACTCAGATTATTTCATCAAATAAAAAGGAGTAACTGCATCCCCTCTGTGAACCATCACAGCTGGCTTCCACTTAAAAGTGATATGAATTTAACAAACAATTTTGAGGCCGCACTGAGATTGTTAAATAGAGTATTGTCTATATGGGCATGTATTTTCCCTGTGCATGTACACATTTCAATCAAGAGATAAATATTAGGGAGAAAAAAGCTTCAATTAAAGTATTACAGTGTATATTGGGTGATTTCATTAACAGAGTCCTTGTTCTAAAGTCTTGGAATACACCTCTCTCTTTTATCTGTCTCTCTCCTCCTTCTTTTAAGCTTTCACAGCTGTGGTTGTCTCTGACTAAAATTCTATTTCCTGTCTTCTCCACCAGATGAATTCCTATTCACGACCAAATTCTTCTTTGAACACGCTTCACTGGGGAAGTATTCCTGACTCCTAAACTAAGAACTGGTTTCTTTGTATGCACTCCCATCTAACCAGCAGAGGACTGCTTAATATCCAGGTTGCAAACTCTAAAGCCAGAGTTTACAATTGATTTTACAAAAGTTCGCATAGTTTACATTTCACTCCACTACTTTCTAGTATTGGGACTTTGTCCACATTAATTCAGTTGTCCCATCTGTAAAACAGAAATAGTACTAATACCTACCCTTGCAAATGAGGTATTATTTATTTGAGAATTGAATGAGGCAATTTATTTAACAAGCTGAAACTAGCCTTCAGCTTTTCATTCTCTTCAACCAGCTTTGTTCTCAAACTGAAATAGAATGAAAAGAAACTATGAAAATCTAAGACTCCAAACTAAGAGACTGGACTTTATCTAGTAAGAATTGGAGAACTACTGAAGCTTTCAGGGAGGAGAAACAGGGTCAGATACAAGTTTTAGAAAATAGAAGGAAAAAAAAAAAGGAATCCAGGGTGAGAGGCAAGTGTTAAAATATGTTCAATATAGTCAAATGATTCAATTTTAAGCAATCACGTTTAATCACCATTCCCCAAAACTAAGAGCTCATTTACTTTTACAAATATTTAGGGAATGTTCACTAATGGTGGGGTGCTGAACTGTGGGCTCCAAATTCAAAGAGGAAGTTTGCTACTACAAAATAATCTAGTGGTTAAGAGCTTTGGATTTACAACCACATAGACCTAAGCTCCAGACACGACTGAGCATCTTCACTTTCACTTTTCACTTTCATGCACTGGAGAAGGAAATGGCAACCCACTTCAGTGTTCTTGCCTGGAGAATCCCAGGGATGGGGGAGCCTGGTAGGCTGCTGTCTATGGGGTCGCACAGAGTTGGACACCACTGAAGTGACTTAGCAGCAGCAGCAGCAGCAGACCTAAGCTCATCATCAAGCACTAGCCCGTCCCATCTGAACAAAGCTCTTAAAATATCTAAGCCTCAGTTTTTTTTCAAAATTTAGAAGATTAATTAAAATGATTAAATGAGGTACTGTATAATGTTAGTGCTCAGTCACTCAATCATGTCAGATTCTTTCTGACCCCACGGACTGCAGCCCACCAGGCTCCTCTGTCCATGGGATTCTCTAGGCAAGAATATTAGGAATGGGTTGCCATATCCTCCTCCAGGGGATCTTCCCAACCCACGGATCAAATGCACATCTTCTGCACTGGCAGGCAGATTCTTTACCCCTGAGCCACCTGGGGACTCCAGAGACTATATAAAAATCATTTAAAAACTCTTAGGGCATGGTACATTTTCAATTTTTTTAATATAAATTTATTTATTTTAATTGGAGGCTAATTGCTTTACAATATTGTATTGGTTTTGCCATACATCAACATGAACACATGAACACGTGTACATTTTCAACTAATGCTAGTTATTATTACAATTATCACTGTTGATATTATTTTCTAACAGTGCTAAATGACACCCTTCTCCAATACCAAGGTGCTCACAGTCTGAATAAAGAAAGCACATACGTAGGCATGTAAGTTACATTGTATTTGAGTTACCATGCTATTAAAAAAGGGCATCCCAGGGAGCACTGGTGGTAAAGGACCTGCCTGCTAATGCAGGAGACATAAGAGATGTGGGTTTGATCCCTGAGTTGGGGAGATCCCTTGAAGGAGGGCATGGCAACCCACTCCAGTATTCTTGCCTGGAGAATCCCCATGGAAAGAGGAGCCTGGTGGGCTACAGTCCATAGGGTCGTGTCAGGAAGCATGTAACAGGAGGCTTCCTGTGTGCTGTTTTGGCTCTGTCAGGAATTCTCTGTTCCTTATTAATTCCTGAATATTCAGAAATTAAGAGGAGAGGCAAGCCTCTCCTGGGACTAAGGAATCCAAGCAGTTCCTTCATTAGTTTTTCAATACGATGATAAGTACCCTCTTCCTTCTTGTGAACCATAGGGTAAAAGTGATTCTTTACAACTCTCTCTCTCTCTTTAATATGGATCGCCTATGTTTTGTAAGTCTGGAATTTTAATCTTTATCTTTGCTGAGAATAACTACAGTATATATGCCCACACCATGTTGATTAAAACACCTTTGCTCCATCAGAGCTCTGGTCCCTGTGTCTTTCTTTCTCTGTTTCTCTCTCTCAAGCTATTTCTTTGGAGTGCAGAGGCTCTCTGAGTTCACTTTCCTGCCTGGGCTTCTAAGACCCTCTCGAGAAGGCACTCTGCACCTTCACCCCATCGAGAGGGCGCCTGATGCCTCCATGAACAGAGTAAGCCCTGTGCCAGGGTCTTTATTGGCTTTCTGCATAAACCAAGGAATATCAGCCTCTTTCTCTCTCCTTTACTTTCTTTTCGGTCAACTCTGGACCACCAGGTTCCAGTCCATTAAAGGACCTCAACAGGGTCGCAGCATGCTGTTAAAAATAAATAGTAACTGAGTGTATACCAATATACACTCAATATATTTGTTAGGTACTTTTTCTGAGTGTAATAGCATTTAATACTTACAAAAACTGTATGAAGCCAATAACATAACACCAAATGGTCTAAAGAAGAGGAAATAGAGGAGCACAGGTTATATAACATGCCCACAGCCACACAGAGAGTGACTGCAGAGTGGTATGTGAGCTGAGCTAGTACAACAGAGCTGCATGCTTTAAACCACAAGTTGACTATGCCCCACTTTATAAACAAGGGAGGGATCATTTTAAAATCATGGGAGGTTTTGAAGAGGATGCAATGTCTGTGCAAGACCCTGACAGATGAGCTTCTCACTTTGTGTCCAGGAAAGCTTTGACTTAAACCATCCCAGATAGAAAACTACCCCCAGCTTTATCCGGAGCTAGAATGCCTTTTTATGAATCTGTTATACATTATAACAGTATCCATCATTGCTACAAAATCCTTCTATATAGTATTAAATATTTATGTTGGAACTAGGGCCAGAAGAAATGAATACCACCCCCCCCCCAGTAATGTAAAGGTAAATTCTAGCTGTCTATGCAAGCAAACACACCCACCTCCCCAGTCAAGATTGCTGATCCTATCCTACATCCAGGACAGCAAAGGAGACATGTGTGTAAAGAACAGACTTTTGGACTCAGCAGGAGAAGGTGAGCGTGGGGTGATTTGAGAAAATAGCATGGAAACGTGTACATTTCCACTTGTTGAACAGATGACCAGTGCAAGTTCAATACATGAAGCAGGGTACCCAAAGCTCTGGGACAGCCCAGAGGGGTAGGGTGGGGAAGGAGGTGGGAGGGGGATTCAAGGATGAGGGGACGCATGCAACCTGTGGCCGTCTCAGCTTGATGATGGCAAAACCCATCACGATATTGTAAAGTAATGATTCTCCAATTAAAATAAATTAATTACTTTAAAAAAAGATTGCTGATCCTAGGGACAGTTTTTCCGCTGATTCATAAGTGAAGGGAGAGGGACAATTTGAGGGTGATATTAATCTGTCCTTCTGTTTACCCATAATAATTTTCCGTATTCTGCACAGTCGACAGGAAATAACAATGGCACCATCGTTAGTATTATCACTGAAAGCAGCGATGACTGTTAATATAAATACAGCAGTGGACACAGCTGGTATCCCATAAACATCCTAAAGACATTCACAGAGATAAAACCTCTATGAGTAAATATAATTGATCGTAACCTTTTAAAGATGAAGACACTGAGGCATGGGATGATTTAATAGTGTATTCAAGATCACATAACTACAAATGCACCATCATGGTCATGGCCAGAAAAACCATTACTCAGTTCAGAGCTGTGGTTATAGATCTGTCTCAGCATCTTCATTTTATATTATGCCTTGTGACAGGGTGTGCACATTAACACTTTCATTTGCCACATCTCATTGCCCCCCAAGCCCAGTTTTGGGATGGGAGTAGAGACATTTAGTGGCCAAATCCCAGTCTTCCCTTGAATAGAGAGCCTGTGCCTTCCAACATAGTGGACAATATGTACACGATTTTCTCAGTTGGATGAAAGAACCAAAAGAAGAGGATATTCCTGAATATCGTTTAACAACACAGAGTATCTGAGAGTCACATCTTAATTATCATGCTTCCTTGCTTCCATAAACTTGAACAGGTCATGGGACATGCCAATGAAATGTGAACAGAAACTTTCTGTATTTTCCCTGCATGGAAACTTTTACAAGATGGCCCATCTTTTATTACAGTCTCTTCCCATTTCTTCAGTGTAGTAGAAGCTTTTTCTGGGTGGCATCTGCTATCACCTACATTGAGAGACTGTAGTGTAGAGCATTCACACTGGACTTTTGTTCCAGCACTGAGAGTTTAGATTTTTCCTCATCATGCTTATGTAATGTGATTCGCAAAGTGTTAGTGCTTTTGATAACATTTGGCAAGATACTAAGTAGAAGGGAATAGAAAGAGTCAGGAAGTATAGGGAATTGTAGAATTTAAAAGAGGAAACTTTTTCCAACAAAATTAACAAAGAGGTATCATTGAGAGCGTCATTGAATATAACAAAGGCCAGAGAAAACTTAGAATTGCAGCAAATGAAAGAAATGGCCATCACAACCACTGTTAAAACCTCTGAATCGATTAAGGTGTTCTAGAGGAAAGGTGTAATTAAGAGTTCAGTATCCCGTAAATGCATTCAATTGCACAAAATGGCTCAGAGGGAAAAAAGAGATGACAGTCTTGACTAGTCCATGGAAGTCTTATAAGTTGAACTTGTTGTAATTAAGGTTGCAGGGGCGGGGCGGGTGGGAGAGGAGGCAAGCAAACAAAGGCAGCAAATCTGAGAAATGTATCCAGAAGGGAACAGTGAGAGGGGTACTGGCACACAGCAATGTTTGGAGTCAGAGAGACATGAAGGCTATTAACACTTTCAGTGAGTGGCACTGCAAACAAGCTACAAACAGACTATGACTGTTTGAGGTTTAAAATAACACTGGTTCTGTCAAACTCCTAAGCAGGAAAGAAGCTGAGAAAGATGAACAGCCACCAAATAGGGCGTGTTCTCCAGTGCCCACTTGCAGATGTGGCCAAAGGAGGCTAAGGGAAATGGGAGAAGCTCATTTCCATCAGCAGGAAGTGGACCATGAGAGGACCATGGACCACAGAAAATGGAAGGGGGGAGCCACCCAGGGAGCAAAATAGGAGACTAATCTGGCAACATCTTCTACTTTCAGAGGAGACCTTATCAGATCTCTCCAGCTGATTTCAGGACTGTGATAGCCTAACTATTGTGTCTCTTCCATTTGTGACTTTGAGTGTTTATTGTGGTAATTCTGTGCATGTTCTTTTATTGCATATTGGCTGATTACATAACCTTTGATTTCTGTTTTTTTAATTCAGATCTCTGGGCCAAAAGGAACTACCTCTGGACTTGAAGAAGCAACAGGGAACTGCTTAGTTACCGGCACTTCAAGCTGATCACAGTAAGTGGATGAGTTGTCTAGAGTTCTTGAGCTGAGCTCTTGAGTTACTTCTCTTGGTGATTTGGGAATGAATAGGTTTTATAAGGAGGAAAAAGAAGAAACATTTGCCATTAGAAAAGCAGACTTAAAAGTAGATTTTAACTCTGTTCAAAAGTATTCCATATTTTCTCCCTTCTTGGCACATGGAAGAATCTTCCTTTCCCATGCTTTTAGGTTAGGCATTGTTGTGTAACTGGATTTGACCCAAAAAATTGTGAACAGATATACTGTATGTCATTTTGAGGTGGAAGCATTTAATTATCAAGCCAGCATCAGGCCCTGCCATGTTGTGGTAATCCTGGAAACATATGTGGGGCTGTGTCCCCCATCAGCCGGGGTCCCTAACTGACCATAATGAGCAGAGCATCCTGCTGATCTGAGATGGATGTGTGGTGTGAAAGGATTAAACCTCTGTTATTTTCATGCTCTGAAAGCTGCCGGCTATTCATTGAGCAGTGCAACATACCTAACCTGACTTGATCATGGGCATGATTTCAGGCCATGTAACTACACACATTCTCCTACAATTGTAGAATGGCCATCACCATCAATACGATGTATCACTTGACCCCAAACCCTGGACTGGCAACCAGATATTCTTTGAAATTATGGACACTTCTATCATGAAGACTAGAATGATTGCAAAACACTTATCTCCCTCCATGTCACAGTGGGAAACCAGCACTGTCCTTCCTCTTGAGTGATTTAAAAGTAATAAAGAAAAGGCCGGAGACGAAAAATTCAGCAGAATTGCATCCTATCTGGCTCCTCCACGTCCTAACACTTTGATGAAATGCAAGCAAATCTGTATCATTACTTCTTGGTTTCCTCATCCATTAACTGGAATAATGAAAGTAGACCTGACCATCTCACCATGGTGATGTTCTGAGTACCAGCTGCAGTTGGGTATAAACTTGGTCATAGGCTCAAATGTGCTGTAGATCTCTTGCATGAGGGGATATATAGTCCCATGCTTCTTGACATGTACACAACCGAATCTGTGACCCTAAGATTTCATGAAAGGAGAAGTTAACTCCTCCCCACAAAAACATGTTCTATGAATACACCCAATAGGAAAAATTATTTCATCAAAGCAAGCTAAGATTTTTTATGATTTTAGCCTTAATGTAAAAATTCTTCAACAGCATGGCATATTTTCTTACCTCTCACTTAATCAAGTAAAGATAATGCACATTGTGGTTGGTAATTTTTTAATAATTCAGTCTATTGCTATTCAGTTCAGTTCAATCAGTTCAGTTCATTTGCTCAGTTGCGTCTGACTCTTTGAGACCCCATGAATTGCAGCATGCCAAGCCTCCCTGTCCATCACTAACTCCCGGAGTTCACTCAAACTCATGTCCATCGAGTTGGTGATGCCGTCCAGCCATCTCATCCTCTGTCGTCCCCTTCTCCTCCTGCCCCCAACCCCTCCCAGCATCAGAGTCTTTTCCAATGAGTCAACTCTTTGCATGAGGTGGCCAAAGTATTGGAGTTTCAGCTTCAACATCAGTCCTTCCAATGAACACCCAGGACTGATCTCCTTTAGGATGGACTGGTTGGATATCCTTGCAGTTCATGGGACTCTCAAGAGTCTTCTCCAACACCACAGTTCAAAAGCATCAATTCTTCAGCGCTCAGCCTTCTTCACAGTCCAACTCTCACATCCATACATGACCACAGGAAAAACCATAGCCTTGACTAGACGGACTTTTGTTGGCAAAGTAATGTCTCTGCTTTTGAATAGGCTATCTAGGTTGGTCATAACTTTCCTTCCAAGGAGTAAGCATCTTTTAATTTCATGGCTGCAGTCACCATCTGCAGTGATTTTGGAGCCCCAAAAAATAAAGTCTGACACTGTTTCCACTGTTTCCCCATCTATTGGGACCCGGATGCCATGATCTTCGTTTTCTGAATGTTGAGCTTTAAGCCAACTTTTTCACTCTCCTCTTTCACTTTCATTGAGAGGCTTTTCAGTTCCTCTTCACTTTCTGCCATCGAGAGTAAGAATTTAAAAAAAAAAAAAAAAGAAAAATAAAATTCTTATATTTGTATACACTCCTTAAACAATAATTTTTCTCTAAGTGGGAGAAAGCAAAATTGTGAATTTTAAAATTCACAAGTTAAAAAATGTGTTTAATAAATAATTCATGGGAGTCAAAGGGGTAAATGCAATAAGTTCCTTAGAGAATGATTGAAACAGAACAGATGACAAAATATAAGAAGTAGCCCTCATTATTCTCCTGACAAAATTTCTTTAAAAAGCCTATGAACAGAAAGTAGAGTGAAATAGGAGAATGGAAAGCTTGCTGCAGTTGCAGAATTTTAAGGGAGTTATTTAACATTCTATGGACATAGTTCTAAAATATTCATGCATGTTGGACATAATTATGTCATTTTATTGTCCACTGCGTGTCAATGAAATGTCATTTTTTCACTGCAGCTTATATCACTTCTCCAGCAATTGGAAAATGCAAATGATTATAAACAGAGAAGTCTTAAGTGGTGAAGAATTTGTTTTATGAATCTTATAGTGGAACTTTAAAATCTGAATGCTGTACTCAGGGAATGATTGAGAACTAAACGGGCATATTTCTCAGCACAAAACACAGAGTGGTCCCTTTACAGCCGTCACATTTAAAGGAACATTGAACTAATGATTAAAGGGTTCAGGAAATATCCTAGTGAAGATTGAATAGCAACTAAATTGCTATTTCCAGTCTGGAAATGACCATTGTTCTGTGTTGTTTTAGAAGACTCCATTAGTATCAATGAGTGGAAGTTGTAAGGAAGATGATTCTGTTTCAGCTCAAAGAGAGACATCCTGGGAAATTCAGCTTTTCATGAGAAATTGTTAGAAATTGGTGATATGTTGGCAGAGAGATGCTGTAACAGTTTTATATGTGGTGAGGGCCAGAAAACTAGAAACCCTCCAGGGGACAGTTTGGCATCATGGAAACTACCTGTATTTTGATGTCAACCAGATTTGGATTCGAATCTTAACATTACCAATTTCCTGGCTGGAAGGATATTAAGGCTCCCTTAACTTTCTGAGCCTCATCTTTCCTCACCTAAAAATAGAAATGATCTACTCAAGAGTTGCAGTTGAGATTAAATGAGATGATATATGTAAAATTCCTAACAGATGTCCATCAAGTAATAAGTATTTTGTAAAAAATTCTGCAAAAGTGAGGCTTGTAGGCAGGTAGTACAGTTCTTGCTGCGTAGTAGGTTTTCAAAATATGTTAGACTTCTGTCTTGCAAATCGTTTTGATAGATTGGCTCTCATTTCTGAAAGCTCCCAGGGCTGTGTTTACTTTTAACATCTAGAATATGCATTCAGGTAAGAGTAGTTTCTTTGCCTTTCTGGTTTTAATGCTCAATTCTGTTTTCTCAGCCCTGTCTATATAATGAGTCTCTCTTCATGTCTTAGGATTGTGACAGAGAGAGAGAGAGTGTGTGTGTGTGTGTGTGTGTGTGTGTGTTATCCACCTTTAAAACTGCAGGTTTTTCTCAGGAGGACTTCAAAAGCAGTTGAAAATGAAATGTTCTTGATCCTTGTCCCAATTTAAATTAAAAGCCAGACTAGTGATATTAAATCCTAAAACAACTTTGGATTAGTCAGTCCAATTTATTTCCGTTTCGTGGTGAGAGGGGCAGGTACATTATTGTAGCATTGGTTTTATTTCCCTTTGTTGCAAAGAAATGAAGCTTCAGTTACAGTGCTTCCTGTGGCTTCCGAAAATGACGCACGGAACTGAAAATGACCTCTTGTCGTGATCAGCCTCAAAATCCCCCCGTCAACTTATTTTCTCTATCTTATCATTGTCTTTACTAAGATGTCTAACTAGGGTTTTGTGATACAAATGAAAATGTACTAATTCAGAAGACCTAAGCATAAATGCTGAGTCATGGCAATCATCTTTATTTACCAGTTTTTGAATGTATAGGATCAATAAACAACACTCTTTTCTTCTAGTCTTGCCAAAGCAAACTTCTCTGCAGGGGAAACTTTGAATTGTACAGCTTGGTTTATGGCCAGCTAGATTTATTAGTCAGAACAGGCTAGGTTATGCTGTGTAACAAACAACACCAGCATTTAAATGGACTAAAGACACAGTTTAATTCCAGCTTACATCGTGTTTTCCACAATGGACAGCAGGGTACTTCTGTGGCAGTCCAGGAGTTAAAACTCCAAGCTTCCACTGGAGGAGGTGCAAGTTTGATCCCTGGTTGGGGACCTAAGACCTCACATGCTATGTGGCCTAAAACAACAATGGATGGCAGAAGGGTTCTGTGCACAGTAGATCCTCACAGGCCCCACTAATGTTGAAATATGAAACAAGTTGATAGGTGGAAATAACATTCAATAGAGGGAGATCAACGTATCACTGTTATAACCTACAGGAGCTGCATTAAAGTATGGAGATTAAATGTGTATTCACAGTGGTCTTTTTCACATTTAACCCTGCCTTATCTCCGGTAATTGGATCATCTCTCAGCCATTGGTGAATAAAGTGAAGACATTTAAATTTTATGAAGTGATTTTACTTGTAGCCTCCCATCGGAATGGGACTCTGGATGATGAACAGGGCAAGGAATGTTGTATTCATTTAATAGAGGAGGTGATCATAACTAATATTACTGTAGAACTTTACAGTTTTAAAAACCTGTTCACACGTATCACTTCAATTAATCGTCACAATATGAAGAGAAGAAGAAGCAGAGAGAAGAAAGGATGAGAAGAAGGAGGGGGTGGAGAACTGTATATATTTTTCATTTGAGAACTCAAATTCTCTCCATGAGTTTAAGTGAATGGCCTCCTTGTTCAAGAGAAATCTCCATTCCTATGGAATCATGTGTCTAAGATGGAACTTTCTTTTGAATGACTCATGGCCTTTCTCTATCTGTAAGGAATGCCTTATTTAATTGGTGAACTTTGGAGAAGAATTGTGAATGCTTTTTTTCAGTTCTTCCTAAAATTACTACTATATCTGCCTGTGGCTTGCTCTTATTGGTGAGATCGCCATTGCCAAGCATTCTTTGTAACAGCTTGGAGTTTTTCAGTTTAGTTTATAACTGCTAGGATTTATCAGTCAGGATTGGCTAGGCTATGCTGGGTAACAAACACCACCAACATTTCAGCAGATTAAAGAAAAGGTTTCATTTCTGTTTACATTTATATAATAAGTGTGAGCAGAAGCCCTGCCTAATATAGACTTAATCACAACATTTTCTACTATAATTGTCAAAGCAGAAAAATGAAATGTGTCACATCACATACTGGCTCATAAAGTTTCCATCTTTAAGTGACACATGGAACTCCCATTCTTAGTTCATTAGCTAGAGCAAGTCACTTGGCCTGCCTAATTCTAAAGTGGGTGAAAGAATGCAATCCCCTTGCTTGCCTAGAAAATTAACTACTGCATATCAGTAGTTATGGTGATATCTGATATCTGCTGATCAGCAGAGAGATTGCCATCTGAATTGATGTCAAATTCAGTGATTTTCAGTGTATTCACAGAATTATGTAATCTTACCACAATCAATATTAGACTATTTTCATCACCCCAAAAAGAAACCCATACTCATTATTCATCAATCTATTTACTATTGATTTAATAAAACTGATTAGAAAACTGATAAATGAAACATTATTTGCTAAATTCAAAACACTTTGATTTTACAAACAATATAATACATATTAACTAAGAGGAAGCATTTATTTCCTTGAGATAGACAAGCAACTTCTTGATCCTCAGTAGAGAGTTGGGCATGAAGGAGTGTGTTCTCCTTTGTGCCTTATTTTCCATAGAAGAAGTCTGCTGCCATTGTGTCTTTTGGCTTTTCCAAGTTATGCTCTGCTTCTGTTTTCCCTTAAAACAGTACTTCATACTCAACAGTTTAGTTCAGTCACTCAGTCATGTCTGACTCTTTGCAACCCCATGAACCACAGCATGTCAGGCCACCCTGTCCATCACTAACTCCCGGAGTTCACCCAAACCCATGTCCATTGAGTCGGTGATGCCATCCAACCATCTCATCCTCTGTCGTCCCCTTCTCCACCTGCCCTCAATCTTTCCCAGCATCAGGGTCTTTTCCAATGAGTCAACTCTTTGCATGAGGTGGCCAAAGTATTGGAGTTTCAGCTTCAACATCAGTCCTTCCAATGAACACCCAGGACTGATCCCCTTTAGGATGGACTGGTTGGAACTCCTTGCAGTCCTAGGGATTCTCAAGAGTCTTCTCCAACACTACAGTTCAAAAGCATCAATTCTTCAGTGCTCAACTTTATAGTCCAACTCACACATCCATACATGACTACTGGAAAAACCATAGCCTTGACTAGACGGACCTTTGTTGACAAAGTAATGTCTCTGCTTTTTAATATGTTGTCTCAGATCAGATCAGATCAGTCGCTCAGTCATGTCCGACTCTTTGCGACCCCATGAATCCCAGCACACCAGGCCTCCCTGTCCATCACCAACTCCCGGAGTCCACTCGGACTCACGTCCATTGAGTCAGTGATGACATCCAGCCATCTCATCCTCTGTTGTCCCCTTCTCCTTTTGCCCCCAATCCCTGCCAGCATCTGAGTCTTTTCCAATGAGTCAACTCTTCACATGAGGTGGCCAAAGTACTGGAGTTTCAGCTTTAGCATCATTCTTTCCAAAGAAATCCCAGGACTGATCTCCTTTAGAATGGACTGGTTAGATCTCCTTGCAGTCCAAGGGACTCTCAAGAGTCTTTTCCAACAGCACAGTTCAAAAGCATCAATTCTTTGGTGCTCAACCTTCTTCACAGTCCAACTCTCACATCCATACATGACCACAGGAAAAACCATAGCCTTGACTAGACGAACCTTTGTTGGCAAAGTAATGTCTCTGCTTTTCAATATGCTATCTAGGTTGGTCATAACTTTCCTTCCAAGGAGTAAGCGTCTTTTAATTTCATGGCTGCAGTCACCATCTTCAGTGATTTTAGAGCCCAGAAAAATAAAGTCTGACACCGTTTCCACTGTTTCCCCATCTATTTCCCATGAAGTGATGGGACTGGATGCCATGATCTTAGTTTTCTGAATGTTGAGCTTTAAGCCAACTTTTTCACTCTCCACTTTCATTTTCATCAAGAGGCTTTTGAGTTCCTCTTCACTTTCTGCCATAAGGGTGGTGTCATCTGCATATCTGAGGTGATTGATATTTCTCCCGGCAATCTTGATTCCAGCTTGTGTTTCTTCCAGTCCAGCGTTTCTCATGATGTACTCTGCATATAAGTTAAATAAGCAGGGTGACAATATACAGCCTCGATCTACTCCTTTTCCTATTTGGAACCAGTCTGTTGTTCCATGTCCAGTTCTAACTGTTGCTTCCTGACCTGCATACAAATTTCTCAAGAGGCAGATCAGGTGGTCTGGTATTCCCATCTCTTTCAGAATTTTCCACAGTTTATTGTGATCCACACAGTCAAAGGCTTTGGCATAGTCAATAAAGCAGAAATAGATGCTTTTCTGGAGAAGGCAATGGCACCCCACTCCAGTACTCTTGCCTGGAAAATCCCATGGACTGAGGAGCCTGGTAGGCTGCAGTCCATGGGGTCGCTAAGAGTCGGACAGGACTGAGCGACTTCACTTTCACTTTTCACTTTCATGCATTGGAGAAGGAAATAGCAACCCACTCCAGTGTTCTTGCCTGGAGAATCCCAGGGAAGGCGGAGCCTAGTGGGCTGCCGTCTATGTGGTCACACAGAGTCGGACACGACTGAAGTGACTTAGCAGCAGCAGCAGATGCTTTTCTGGAACTCTCTTGCTTTTTCCATGATCCAGCGGATGTTGGCAATTTGATCTCTGGTTCCTCTGCCTTTTCTAAAACCAGCTTGAACATCAGGAAGTTCACGGTTCACAAATTGCTGAAGCCTAGCTTGGAGAATTTTGAGCATTACTTTACTAGCGTGTGAGATGAGTGCAATTGTGCGGTAGTTTGAGCATTCTTTGGCATTGCCTTTCTTTGGGATTGGAATGACAACTGACCTTTTCCAGGCAGCTGCGACACGGGCGCGCTAAAGCGCAGGCGGCTGCGAGACGGGCGCCCTAAAGCACTGCCGAGAGGAGCTACCCCACGTCCGAGGTCAGGCGCGGCGGCCAAGAGGAGTTACCCCGCATCCAAGGTCAGGGGCAGCGGCGGGGAGGAGATACCCCAGGCCCTTAAGCCTGAGGCCAGGGGCGGCAGGCGGGAGGAGCAACCCTACGCCGGAGGTCAAGGGCAGTGGCTGGGAGGACCAACCCCACGCCGTGGCTGCGCAGGCACAGGAGGGCCTAGAGGAGCTATCCCAAGTTGAAGGTCAGGAAGGGCGGCAGTGAGGAGATACCCCTTGTCCAAGGTAAGGAGCATTGGCTGTGCTTTGCTGGAGCAGCCGTGAAGAGATACTCCACACCCAAGGTAAGAGAAAACCAAGTAAGACAGTAGGTGTTGAGGGCATCAGAGGGCAGACAAACTGAAACCATACTCACAGAAACCTAGTCAATATGTTGTCTAGGTTGGTCATAACTTTCTTTCCAAGGAGTAAGCGTCTTTTAATTTCATGGCTACAATCACCATCTGCAGTGATTTTGGAGCCCAGAAAAATAAAGTCTGACACTGTTTCCACTATTTCCCCACCCATTTGCCATGAAGTGATGGAACTGGATGCCATGATCTTAGTTTTCTGAATGTTGAGCTTTAAGCCAAGTTTTTCACTCTCCTTTTTCACTTTCATCAAGGGGTTCTTTAGTTCTTCTTCACTTTCTGCCATAAGGGTGGTGTCATCTGCATATGTGAGGTTATTAATATTTCTCCCGGCAATCTTGATTCCAGCTTGTGCTTCTTCCAGTCCAGCGTTTCTCATGATGTACTCTGCATAGAAGTTAAATAAGCAGGGTGACAATATACAGCCTTGACACACTCATAGTTTGTTTCAAATCCTCTATGTTCTTATTTTTTTAAAATGAGCATGCAGCTTAAATGTGTTTGAAAAGTGAAAGTCACTCAGTTGTGTCTGACTCTTTCTGACCCCATGGACTATACAGGCCATGAAATTCTCCAGAACACTGGAGTGGGTAGCCTTTCCCTTCTCCAGGGAATTTTCCCAACCCAGGGATCGAGCCCTGGTCTCCTGCATTGCAGGCAGATTCTTTACCAACTGAGCCACAAGGGAAGCCCTAAATGTGTTTATACAGTGCCTAATATTAAAACTGACATTAATACCATCACCCTATATATATACAATTACCTGTATTTACATAAAGTGCCATCACATAACTTGGTTCACTTTAACTTCGCAGTAATTCAGTAAGATATCTATAATTACGTTGGTTTTACAGATGGGAAAATAACAATCAGTGGTAGGTAGGACCTAAAACCAGGTTTACTGATTTTATGCCCAGGGATCTTCCTTGTAGGGCTTTTGGTGTATTATTCCTTATGGAATTGCTAAAGAGAAAGGAAGACTGATAATCAGCACTATCCTTCTACATCCCAAAGATAAATAGACTGACATGGTTCAGTGTTTGTTTATCTTTAGATTGAAAGTGATTGACTGATGGAAAACAATGGATTCTTTAGTTCAGAAATACTGAGAGAAATTCTAAGAGCAAAAAATGATGTGATCAGAGCAGAGCCAGGGATCACAAGAAACTTCACATCGAGGCACATAAACCAGACATTGGTGGGAACATTAAGGCAGGTGGACAAAGCTCTTGGGAGGCACAGATTCAGAGCGAATATGGAGTTAAGAAAGGTAACATGTCAGAAAGATGGTTGAATTATAGAAACCTTTTTGAAGCCAGACAAGGCAGTAAAGATGAGAGATAAGATACTTGTTGTTCAGTTGCTAAGTCATATTCGACTCTGTGACCCCATGGACTGTAGCACACCAGGCTTCCCTGTCCTATTTCCCAAAGTTTTTCCCAAACTATTTCCCAAAGTTTGCTCAAACTCATGTCCATTGAGTCAGTGATGCCCTCCAACCATCTCATCCTCTGTCGTCCCCTTCTCCTCCTGCTTTCAATCTTTCCCAGCATCAGGGTCTTTTCCAGTGAGTCAGCTCTTCACATCAGGTGGCCAAAGTGTAGGAGTTTCAGCTTTAGTATCAGTCCTTCTAATGAATATCCAGGGTTGATTTACTTTAGGATTGATTAGTTTGATCTGCTTGCAGTTCAAGGGACTTTCAAGAGTCTTCTCCAACACCTAAATTTGAAAGCATCAATTCTTAGGTGCTCAGTTTTCTTTATGGTCCACACTCACATCCACATGACTGCTGGAAAAACCATAGCTTTGACTAGATGGACCTTTGTAAGCAAAGTGATGTCTTTGTTTTTTAATACACTGTCTAGTTTTGTCACACATTTCCTTCCAAGTAGCAGGCATCTTTTAATTTCATGGCTGCAGTCACCATCCACAGTGATTCTAGAACCCAAGAAAATAAAATTTGTCACTGTTTCTACTTTTTCCCCTTCTATTTGCCTTGAAGTAATGGGATCTGATAGCATGATTTTTGTTTTTTGAATGTTGAGCTTTAAGCCAGCCTTTTCACTTTCTTCTTTCAATTTCATCAAGAGACTCTTTAGTTCCTCTTTACTTTCTGCTATTAGTGTGGTGTCATCTGCATATCTGAGGTTATTGATATTTCTCCCAGCAGTCTTGATTCCAGCTTGTGATTCATCCAGCCTGTCATTTTGCATGATGTACTCTGTGTATAAGTTAAATAAGTGGGGTGACAATATACAGCCTTGACATACTCCTTTCCCAGTTTTGAAACAGTGCATTGTTCCATGTCCAGTTCTAACTGTTGCTTCTTGACCTCATACATATTTCTCAGGAGACGGGTAGGGTGGTCTGGTATTCCCACCTCTTGAGGAATTTTCCAGTTTGTTGTGACCCATACAGTCAAAGACTTTTGCTTAGTCAGTGAAGCAGAAGTAGATTTTTTTTTTCTGTAATTCCTTTGATTTCTCTATGGTTCAACAAATGTTGGGAATTGGATCTCTGGTTCCCCAGAATTTTCTAAACCCATCTTATATATCTGGAAGTTTTTGGTTCATGTACTGCTGAAACCTAGCTCGAAGGATTTTGAGCATAACCTTCCTAACATGCAAAATGAACTCAACTGTATGATAGTTTGAACATTCCTTGGCATTACCCTTCTTTGGGATTGGAATAAAAACTGACCTTTTCCAGTCCTATAGCCACTGCTGAGTTTTCCAAATTTGCTGACATATTGAGTGCAGAACGTTAACAGCATCATTTTAGGATTTGAAACAGCTCAGCTGGAATTCCATCACCTCCACTAGCTTTGTTCATAGTGATATTTCCTAAGGCCCACTTGACTTCACAGTTTAGGATGTCTGCCTCTAGGTGAGTGACCACACCATCATGATTACCCCTTCATGAATCACAGCCTTGTCGTGGTTAAGAGGCTTGCATAACTCAATGAAGCTATGAGCCATGCCTTCAAGGGCCACCCAAGACAGACAGGTCATAGTAGAGAGTTCTGACAAAGTGTGGTCCACCAGAGGAGGGAATGCAAACCACTTCAGTATTGTTGCCCTGAGAACACCATGAACACTTTGAAAAGGCATAAAGATATGACACTTGAAGATGAGCCCCTCAGGTCAGAAGGTGTCCAATATGCTATTGGGGAAGAGCAAAGGAAAATTACTAATAGCTCCAGAAAAAAATGAAGAAGCTGGGCCAAAGCGGAAATGATGGTCAGTTGTAGATATGTCTGGTAGTGAAGTCCAATGCTGTAAAGAGTAATGTTGTATAGGATTCTGGAATGTTAAGTCCATGAATCAAGGTAAATGGGACACAGTCAAGCAGGAGAGTGAACAAGTGGCAAGAGTGAACATCAATATCTTAGGAATCAGTGAACTAAAATGGATAAGAATGGCTAACTTAATTCAGCTGACCATTACATCTACTACTGTGGGCAAGAATCCCTTAGAAGAAATGGAGTAGCCCTCATAGACAACAGAAGAGTCTGAAATGCAGTACTTGGATGTGGTCTCAAAAATTACAAAATGATCTCAGTTTGTTTCCAAGCAGACCATTCAATATCATAGTAAACCTAACCACTATTGCTGAAGAAGCTGAAGTTGAACGGTTTAATGATTACCTACAATAACTTGTAGAACTAACACCAAAAAAAAAAAGGATGTCCTTTGTCCTTTTCATGATAGGGGATTGGAGTTCAAAAATAGGAAGTCAAGAGATACCTGGAGTAACAGGCATTTAGCTTTGAGGTACACAATGAAGCAGGGCAAAGGCTGAGAGAGTTTTGTCAAAAGAACATATGGGTCATAGCAAACACCCTTTTCCAACAACACAAGAGAAAATTCTACACATGGACATCACTGAAATCAGATTGATTATATTCTTTGCAGCCAAAGATGGAGAAGCTCTATTCAGTTAGCAAAAACAAGACCTGGAGCTGACTGTGGCTCAGATTATCAGCTCCTTATTGTAAAATTCAGATTTAAATTGAAGAAAGTAGAGAAAATCACTAGACCATTCAGATATGACCTAAATAAAATCCCTTATGATTATACAGTGGAAGTGACAAATAGATTCAAGGGATTCGATCTGGTAGATAGAGTATCTTAAGAACTATGGACAGAGGTTCATAACATTGTGTAAGATGTGGTGACCAAACCATCTCAAATAAAAAGAAATGCCAAGAAAGTAAAGTGGTTGTCTGAGAAGGGTTTACAAATAGCTGAGGAAAGAAGAGAAGCAAAAAGCAAGGGATAAAGGGAAAGGCATACCAATTGAATGCAGAATTCCAGAGAATAGCAAGGAGAGGTAAGAAGACCTTCTTAAATGAATAGCCAAAGTAGAGGAAAATAATTGAATGGAAAAGGCTAGAGATCTCTTCAAGAAAATTATTAAGATGCTAGGGAGACACAATTCTGAACAACTTCAGAAGCACAGTGTTTATTGGGCCATGAGCATGGGTTTCTAGTTGGAAATATGTATATTTTAATACAGCTTTGATGCATATTAGGTATTTGGCTTTGGGCAAGTTTCTCAACTTCTCTGAGTCTTAGTTTCTTTGTTGTTAAAGTGGGGTAATAATTTTTATCTCAAAGTTGTGTTTTGTTCCATGCCCACATCAGTTAGGCAGCATAGGTGTGTAAGCCCATAGCATTCCACAACCCACAGTTATAAGCATCATCACATTTACTCACTTCTATAATATAATTCACCCATGACTGGGTCTTACTGATTACTGCTGCCTCTGCGACACTTCCTGGCAGATGAAAGTCACTGAAGAAATGTTTGTAAAATGGTTTTTATTAAAATAACATGGGTGAGGTGGATGAAACTGGAGCCTATTATACAGAGTGAAGTAAGCCAGAAAGAAAAACACCAATACAGTATACTAACGCATATATATGGAATTTAGAAAGATGGTAACAATAACCCTGTGTACGAGACAGCAAAAGAGACACTTATGTATAGAACAGTCTTATGGACTCTGTGAGAGAGGGAGAGGGTGGGAAGATTTGGGAGAATGGCATTGAAACATGTAAAATATCATGTATGAAACGAGTTGCCAGTCCAGGTTCGATGCACGATACTGGATGCTTGGGGCTGGTGCACTGGGACGACCCAGAGGGATGGAATGAGGAGGGAGAAGGGAGGAGGGTTCAGGATGGGGAACACATGTATACCTGTGGCGGATTCATTTTGATATTTGGCAAAACTAATACAATTATGTAAAGTTTAAAAATAAAATAAAATTAAAAAAAAAAAATAAATAACATGGGTGAAATACAGGGCATATGGTAGGCCATTAACAGATGTTAGATTTGCTTTCTGCTAAGGAAGATTTCAACAAGCTTTTTTCTGTAAAGTGCCAAACAGTCACTACTGTAGACTTGGCTCCTCAGTTCTACTGATGCAGTGTGAAAGCAGCCATAGATAACATGTAAATAAATGAACATGGCTGTGTTTCAATAAAACTTTATTTACAAAAACAGGAGATTTGACCCTACAGCCATAGCTTCCTAGCCCTGGATCCAGAGGATACATATGTATATTACCCGACATTCGCTTTTTGAAATAGCCTTTATTCCATATGCTTAACATTAGCTTGACTCAAAATGGTTAAAACAGAGAGAACTCTTTCACATGGGGAGCATTCTCACACATTCAGGGAGAATGCTTCTCTGAAGAATGTTTTTCTACTACTTGAAAATCATACAGATAGACTAAATCATCTAGAGGAAAAGATTCATAACTGGAATCCACTTCTCTTGCCCTCACTATACTGTTATTCTTCTTTTTCTTCCTTGTTTTCTTCTGCATTTTCCCCCACCACATTCACTCTTCATACCCCTGTCTGTGCACAAAATGTTACATCACCCTTCCCTTGTCTGGTGCCCAGCCAAACATCAGTGCCATTTCTCCATAATAATAGAGTCTGAAACTTTAAAAGGAGAAGAAAAGATTTCTGAACAGTCAAAACCTGATATCTCAGTATCTATGTAGTGATGTCCACATATTTTCTTCATAAGAAAGAAAATCCTCTGGACCTATTTATTCTTACTTTGCTTTTAAGTAAATTGAACATACCCGTGTTTCCAGACTTTTTGTTGTTACAGATGATAAGTAAGGTCAGCAGATTTTAAAGGCAGCTTCAGGCAAAGACGCAAGGAAGCAGTGAGAGGGGCGGCTCAGATGGAGCGACTGAAGGGAGAAACTGAGAAATCACACAAAACAAACAGACCCAGGCAATGAGAGCAAAACAGACACCATTTGGAACCTTCTAGAGGGAAATTGAAGTGATTCAGCATGCATGTGAGTGTTCATAATGATGTCTCTGTCTCAGGAAGTGATAGTTCAATTATGTGCAAATACCATGCAATTAGTTTTTTTTTTTAAAGGAAATTAGTAAAATAACTCACATAAGCTACTCTCTAAAATGTCAAATTAAAATTTAAAAACCAGTTTTGATCTTTAGATGCTTGTATTTTAGTTACTTGGAGAAAAATAAATTAATAAGTAGCAAATCCTCATCTTTAGACATCTTAAATATAAGACCATCATCTTTGTTGAGCACTCCAGAATTTTCAAAGTCTTTCTCCAATACATATTTTAATTTATCATCAGAAGAATCATTTGTGATTAACATAATAGATAAAAATGTATTCTTTTTGTTGATGAAGAAACTGAGGGTGTGTAGCTCCTTTACACATGGGAGCTGTTATCATCTAATTTTTGCCCAGACTACTACTGACAATATCAATAACCTAGTCTAACTTTTTCTCTCTCTCCAGTGCCAATAAGCCTTTGGAAATGTGGCTGGATGGCAACAATTAAATGATTAAATCATTGTAATAGTATATTGCAAATAATTATTTTGGATGAATTTTGTTTTTGTTTAGTTCAGAAAAGATTTGGGAGGTAGAAATATCTGTTCATTAAATATAGACAATCAACCGTGGGTATTAGGTATGAAGATATACACATGAACAAGACAAAAGTTCTAGCCTCTAGTACTGCAAAGCTTAAATCCATGGTTCTAAATAGGGATGGTTTTAGGACCTATGGGAAATTTGGCAATATCTGGAGATAGTTTTGATTGTCATGACAAGGTGGTGGGATAGTGGAAAGGTAGAGATACCTTTGGTATCTATAGGCTAGGGCTCTTAAACCTCATAAATGGCAGAGGACAGCCCCTACTTCCTCCACAACAGTGGGTTATTAGGTCCCAAATATGAAAAGTTCCCAAGTTTAGAAATCCTGGCTTAGATCAGAAGGGGAAAGAGTTACAGAACAATGTGGTCTTATAGTCGTCCATAACAGACTACTATAATTACTCTGCTATGGACCACTATAAGAACCTAAGTAAATAAATAAATCTGATTGGGCAAGTTAGGGAAAGTTTCATGAGGACAATGTCTGTGGACGGTCTAAAAGAATGGTTGAAAATGAAGACCTCAGAGGATCATGTATGCTAAAGAGCTCAAACGTAATTTGGGGGTCAGTGTTTCTCAAAAGGACTTTCAGAGACTCCTAGGGTATGTGGGGGACCAACAGTGTAAAGAGAAGCATTACACATGCACACAAATACATGCATGAATTTCTGTGATCAAAGACTAAGCAAAGCTAACTTAACCAAAGTCAAACAGAATCCTTTGCTGTAAGACTTCTTAGAGCCGTAAGATGTGACTTTTTAAAAAGGAGATACACAATTGTGCATTTCCAAATTGAATCTTACCAGACAAAAAAATTTTTTTTTTTTTAAGAAATGCATCTCTTGGGATTGGTGTTGCATGGACCACAGCTTTGAAAAACACTGTTTTAGATAACAGAAGTTCATTTTAGGAGTTAACCAGGGGAAATAGTCTGAGCACATATTTAGTTTTGGAGGCTAAGTGGTTACTATGGGCAACAGGGGTGGGAAAGAGAAATGGGCAACAGGGATTCTAGTTAGCAGATTATCACAATCGTTAATGGAAAATGGTCAAGGTCCCGTGTCAAGGTTGTGGCTCAGTGGATGGTTTGGAAGGACTGGAATTCATAGCCTAACCAGACTTGAGGGTATTCATCCAGATGAGAGCAATCCACTTTATTCCTCATCTCGTGCTCTTTCTCTTTTTAATTTATTTCATCCATGGCAGAATGTCCATCTACTAGTAAAATTACAGCATAAAAGACATACTCCTGAAGTATGTACTAGGTTTGGGATTTTGACCTACAATGGATGGAAAGCTAAGACTCTACCAGGCACGGCAGTCACTCACCAAGGCAGGAGTGAAGCCAGTGTCTGTAAGCAGAGCAGGTGGCCTTTATGAACTGCAGCCTTGCATCTTTGTGCAACGCACCATCTCCAGTTTCTAGGGCCCCCTGAATGGTGGAAAGTTTGGCAGTTCATGCCTCACTGAGCTCCTTGCTATATGAGGAGCTCCAAAGTTACTGAACAGTCCACACTGAACCATAAATTATAGGATAGTTATTTCTTAGTTATTTAGCAGTTACAGTGCAATTAGTTCCACTTAATGTCAACTTTTGCCAATACGTCTTCCATTAGGCTGAAAATTATAGCTTGGTTCTATAACAGCCATAATGTTCAAGCAACTTACAGACTCCAGCTCACATCTGGGAGGGGAAGGCAGGAAGGAAATTGCTAGGAAGACAGAGTTGATTTGTATGTGGATGTATGATCCTCATTCCTAATTCAGAAACCATCCACTGACAAATTCACAGCCCCCTTCCGCATCAGTGATTGAGCAAGACGGTCAAAGAAATACAATGCCCACAGCTGGGAGGTGTGGTGTGGCTTATGGAAGATAGGATTAAACTTGTCAGTGCTGAATTTCCAGGGTCTGATGAGGTGAAATCCAGACTGTGCCACTCCCTGGGTTTGGAGAAAACTTGGACTAGTTCAGATTTGTTACTCAGTTCAGAGTTTGCCAACGGATCATTGCTTTCACTAGACTACTTTCTCACCGAAAGTATAAGAGAATTACATGAACCAAACTTCCTTCGCTATTATCCCAAATTAAGACAGCCCAAATATTGTTCACGTTATAATGTACAATTTTAAAGAAACAAGGCTTAGTATTTAATATATATACCCGAATTCATCCATACAATGGAGTGATGTTTTACAAAGCAGTTATTTTAGAGGAATCTCTTGGCTTAATTTTCAGACTGCTTTTGGATCATTTGCTAAAAACTCAATCACAGCACCTGTTTGTTAAACACTTACTGCGTGCCAAGTATGATACTAATCATTTCTTTTTTTCTCATTTCATCATCACAACAACCTCAGAAGGTTTATATCTCATGATAATTTATTGTTTATAGGTAAGGACTCTAACTACTAAAGATTAGTAACTTCCCCATGGAGTGTTCTTTTAACCCAGGTCTTCTAGAATACCAAACCCATACTACTTATAATCTTATAATGCCATTTCTTTAATATATATTGGTAACCATACAAGATGAGCCAGGAAATAAAGAAACAAAGTGATCCTAGAGTAGATGTGGAAGGAGGAGGCTCCAAAATGATATGTTTGTCGGACTTATTTCACTTAGCTTAGTATTCTCCAAGTTCATCCATGCTGTTGCATATGGCCTAACTACATTCTGCTTTCTGGATGAGTAGCGCTCCATCACAACATAGTCTTTGCCCAGTCAATCACTGATGGACACAGGATGCTTCCATAATTTGGTAATTATAAATAATGCTGCTATGAACATTGGGGTGAATGGAGCTTTTTGAATTACTGTTTTCTTTCTTTTTTGGGGGATATATACCCAGGAGTGAAATTGCTGGGTCATAAGTCAGACAGAGAAAGACTGTATGCTATCACCTATGTGTGGAATCTAAAAAATAAGACAAACTAGTGAATATGACAAAAAGGAAACAATGCACAGATGTAGAAGACAAACTAGCGGTCACCAGTGGGGAGAGAGAAAGGCAGTGGAAGGGGAGGGAATTAGGAGTGACAAACCATTCATTATGTGTAAAATAAATAAGCTACAAGGTGCTGATACATAATACAGGAAGAGAAACCAATGCTTTATAATAACTATAAACAATATAACCTTCAAAATTGTGAATCACTATGTTGTACCCTGTAATATATGTGATATTGTACATCAACTATATCTCAATAAAAAGTACCTTATTTTTTAAGTATTTTAAATAGAATAGACAAAATAACATACCTGCTTGTGTATATGTGGGTACACAGTGCAATTCATAGACCGACTCTGAAACTGTTCACCAAGAGGACATCTGTTTTGAATGACACCAGCTTCGTTAGCATGTGTGACTTATGACACAGAGGGTCAGCAGGAGCCTGAACTTTTCTGTTGTGCTTTCCTTTGCTTGTGTGTCTCTTGCTATCCTTATGCCATCTGGCCTTGAAATAGAACTCACCCAGCTCAGTGCTTCCCTCTTCTTTTCCAGGGAGAGATGATCAGCTTTTCCATGAATCTATTAATAAGTTAAACTTTCTTAAACTTAACTCCTCCATGAGTACTTTAGAGCAAATATTGAGTCCAGTATTGTACTTTACAACTCAGGCATGCTAACTAATGCGTGGTGTACCACCGGAGCCACAGAAACTTAGTAATGAGACGGTACCAAAGGGAGCATATAATGTCCCCCCCAACACGTGTCTGTTCAGTTCATCTGAGCCGACTCATTGGTAAACACCTTGATGCTGGGAAAGATTGAGGGCATGAGGAGAAGAGCATGAAGCAAAGAGGATGAGATGGTTGGATGGCATCATCAACTCAGTGGACGTGAGCTGAGCAAACCATGGGAGATAGTGAAAAACAGGGAAGCCTGGCACGCTGCAGTCCGTGGGGTTGCAAAGAGCCAGACATGGCTGAGCACCTGAGCATCAACAACAATCAGTTTTTAGAACCTATAAAGCTACCTGTGCCCTATTTGATAAATTCTTTACCTTAAAAATCCCCTAAGGCAATTTTACATCCTAATTAAAGAAAGGTTGCGCAGCTAATGGTAAAAGTGGCTCGTATGGTAGATGTAAGTCTTCACAAAGAGCCTGACCTTAGACAGCTCAGGGCGCAACCAACATGTGACAGGAAGAAGGAAGTAGTTTAGATTTTAGCTTGTACCTTTCACTTTTATTTAAAAACTTGTGCCTAGATCTGTTCGTAATTTAACAGTTTTATCTTCTCAGGATGAATTCAGGGCCCTGCTAATGAGGTGACCTCTGTTCACTGAGATACAGGACCGGTTGTTAAAGACTTAGAAAATGCCTGTGCACTTACAGGAGAGGGGGGGGATGAGCTGGTTCAGATGTTTTGAGTTCAGAGATCTACAACTGTTTGAAAACCCAGGGAATTGAATGGGAATAAAATTGTCCACATCAAACAAAACTTGTCCATGGCTTTTGTGCCCAGTCTGATCCTTTGGAGTATCAAAGAAATCCTTTCCCTCTATGGACAAACTAACCACATAGAAATCAATAAAAGAAGAGGCAGAGATAAGAAAGTTTGCCAGCTTCAAGCAAGCAGACAGAGCAAGGGCTGGGGAGGGTCCAAGGGAAGGTGCCTGGGGTGGGGAATGAAGGAGGAATAGAGGAGGGAGATCACGGGGCTGTTAAAGGGACAGGACCCGGCAGCGAAAATCATGGGTGAAAAATGGGAGTTAATGGAGGAGCAGGAGAGAGAAGAGAGACAGAGCTAGGGAATGACTTTGTGATTGAAAGAACATAAGGGAAGGGAAAATGGAAAGAACTAACCCATAAAGCCATTCAGTGTACCTGAGTACCTGTTACCGGGGCAGGACTCTCAGAGGGAGTGTCTCCTGAAATGTTTCCATCTGGGCCCTGCTCAGTCCTGGCCCTGGTGCCTACCGCACTCTGGCACCATCCCTGGCCCTAAAGACAGAGCACTGAACAAGCCAGTGCCCTGCTCCGAGGGGAGACGACAGAAGGGTGCTCAAGCAGACCACTGTGAGCCGGTGAGATGTGCACTCCAAGAGGGATTCTCACGGGTTATGACAACATAGAATAGGACAGCGACTTCACTCACCCAGGAGAAACCGAGGGTCAGGAGATGAACTGCAGAAATAAAAAGATAGGAAAGTTGGAGAAAGACTAACATTTTGTCGTTCCTGGGTCTCTAAAATACTTATTTATTTATCCATGCCCGATCTTAGTTGCCGCATGAGGAATCTTTCACTGTGACCCACGGGCTCTCTAGTTGCAGTGCACGAGCTTAGTTCCTCCACAGCACGTGGGCTCTTAGTTCCCTGAGCAGAGACTGAATGCACATTCCCGGCATTGCAAGGCAGACTCTTAACCACCGGACCACCAGGGAAGTCCTGTTGTTGCTGTTTATGTTGGTGTCGGTGAGGAAAACGATGGCGATTGTGATAACAGCCAGTGTTTATTTTCAGGGCGCTTGTGTCTATTGTTACCTCTCCAGACGTAGGTTCTTCCCAGAGGCCATCCCATATCAGCGCAGACGTTTTTGCATCTGGATTCGCGTTTGAAGTTGAGGCAATTCCCTCAAGACTGTGGTCTTTCACTACCTGAAAGTGCGGAAGAGAGGAGAGGAGGGCAGGAAAGAATGGGATGAGAAGGTGAGAGAGTGTGTGGGGTAAACAGAGAACAAAGAGAAGGAGGAAGCCGAGGAGAGAAGATCTGCAGAAGATGGGAGAGTGGGGAGCGTGCAGGAGATGGAAGGGTAAAGGGGAAGGACATGCAACAAGGAGCCAAGATAGTCCTTGGACGATACAAGGTTCCTGCCGGAGAAATGGTGGCAGCAAGGAAGGGGTCAGAGTGGGGGTGGAGGACAAGGACATACATAAGAAAACTGCTGTGGACTGAGGATCCGGAGTGTCTGAAGTGAAAGAAATCAACAGAAAGGGGCAGTGAGAGAGGGAGGGAGAAGGGACAGCACTGAGACAGCCCTGGAGTCAAATGGCAGCCGGAAAAGGCCCTCCTGACCTGACCGAACAGGCCCACCTGGACACGGACCTTGGATCCCCCTGGCCCTGGCCCCTCCACAGAAGCCAGAGCTCCTGGCTCTGTGCCCGATGGTCCCCACAACAGGGGGAGATACACACAGAGACGTGAGGCTGTGTCGCTGTCTCTGGCTAATATTAGCGTTCTGAACACAGGTTGCCTTTCCTGCAGTCATTTGGAAAGGGATCCTATCACAGTGAGGACGGAGGAAAGAAGGCAAGGCTGTGTGCTTTGGAGAGGCAGACAGAAAGGCAGCAAGGAGATCCTGGCTCCAAACGTAAGCAAGTTTTCAAGACCAACTGTCCGATTTTATAGATGGAGAGACCTGTCTATAAAAAAATGAAAGTCCTGTCTAGATCACTTAACAAGTTGACCCCAGACTTCTGTCCAGTGTACATGCTGACCCCCATCTGTGATGGAGAGGAAGGGGAAGAAGAGACCCAGGGAATGCAGGGACCTGGGTAATTAAAGCAGTGTGAAGGGCCAGCCTGCTCCTCTGCAGTTCCCAGTGGTACCCGCGCTTGCCTTCAGGCACCCGAGTTCCCAGAGCTCAGGTTGTGAGCCTGCAGATGTAAGCAGGTGCTGCTATTTCTGTCCCACTCTCAGACTATTTTCAACTTCAGGATGCAGCCTCCCTCGACTGCTGGAGGGACTTGTGAAAAGGTGGATCTGCTGGTACTTCATTTCTTCCTTCCCCCACCCAGGCTCCCCTTCTGCCAACCAAACCACCCACTCTGTCTTATTCCTGCAGCTAAGGGGTATTTGTACACCCCACCAGCTGTGGCTAGGACAATCCACTTCCTGAGTAGAATGAGTTGCTCTGGCTTCTGCAGGAATACGTAGGAGGTAACCTCAAATAACCTCTCTGTGTAGGCACCTTGGAGATCCCTTAAACTGACACCAATAAGCGTCCTAGCACAAAACTGGGGCTTGATGTACATGTTTAGGGCCAATGAATGAATATTGAAGCACGTATCCTCCATGAGGACAAAGATTTTTCCTAACATTTGACAGCAAGTGAGTGGCAGTGTCAAAAGTAGAAGGGATTCTGGTTCAGTGGGCAGGAATAGAGGTTAAGGACCATCCAATACAGGTATGTCATAATAAACCATGAAGGCGGTGCTTCACCTGTTTTTAGTCCCCTTTCACGCTAGTGACTTCAGAAGTAATCAAGAGCATCCAGGCATAACAAGACCTCCGAGACAGAAAGGAGTGTAGGGCATGACTCTTTGGATCAACCATAAAGGTCACTGCCTGTGCAGCGAGGTGGGGCAGGGAGTGTGGTGGGAAATGCAGACTGTGCTAAGCAGAGGAGACTCATAAGCTACAAGAAAGTCAACCCTATGAAGTCACCAAGCTGAATTTCTAAGAGCCAAGAAGGACCCCAAGGACAAGAAGAGTGGGGCAGGAGGACATGCGAGAGAACAGAGAGTGATTGTGTGGGTTCCTCCAGAATCATCAAATCACACACAAAGGGAATGGCCAATGGGCCAGGAAAGGCACTTGATATAGCAGTGAGAAGTTGTGTGGGAGGAAGGTGTTTGGAAGAGCAGCTGATGTCAGAGTGCTATTTGAAGGGTTCCAGTCTGAGAGGATGGGAAGGAAAGGGCTGACAGTAGGCAGTTGGCTGGTCTGTTTTGATGCAATGACAGTTGATGCCTCTGCTGAATTACCTCTGAGCTTGAGGAGGTGATCTTGATGGAATGGGGAGGGGCTGAAATGGTCTCTCCCGGAAGAGGAATCTTCTCCCAAATCAGCCTAAATGTGGAGGAGTCAAAAGCCAATTCCAGAAGTGCTTGTTTCCCTAAAGAACTATAAAAGGGAATCGATACCTGAGAGTCAGTGGATCACTGTTTCATGGGAGATAAGAGCTAGTGTGGTGCGGTGAGCATTGGCTAAATGGACTCTGCCTTTAGCACTATCTGTGATTTTGGGAGAAATCACCTCACATCCTGAAGCCTCAGTTTCCCCATCTATAAAATAATGATATGTTTTAGATGTTTTCTGAGGCCACTCTGAGTTTTTTTTTCTTAAAAAAATTTTTTTTTTGCAAATATTTAAAACATTCACATAAAGTTTGGGGGAGGTGATGCTGAAGCTGAAGCTCCGATGCTTTGGCCAGCTGATGCGAAGAGCTGACTCATTGGAAAAGACCCTGATGCTGGGAAAGATTGAAGACAGGAGGAGAAGTGGGTGGCAGAGGATGAGACGTTGGATGGCATCTCTGACTCAACTGATATAAATCTGACCAAACTCTGGGAGATAGTGAAGAACAGAGAATCCTGACATGCTGAAGTCCATGGGGTTACAAAGAGTTGGACACGAGTTATCACGTGAACAACAACAACAACATTTGTCATTCTTTCTTGATGTGGGACATCCCTGGGGATAGAAAAGCCACGTCTCTTCATTTAATTACTCTTCTCTGGATGAAAAAAAGAGTCACTTCCAACAGAGAACCTGGAGGCTTTGAGGGAAAACTAGTTTAGCAAGGTGCTGGTAATTGCTTAACCATCAGTTAGACTCTGAGATCCTTGAGAATCAAGCTAAATATTGAGGAGATTCTGGGTGCCTTCATACTTTCAGTTCCTTGCAAGTCCGCTTCCTCATATGCATAAGCAAAGCGGCTTCTTTAACCAAGGTCAGGTTAAGTTGACTGGACAGGGGCACACTTTGCATTTGGCTGCAAGCCAGTGGGGACTTAATCACCATTACATCTCATCCTGCAAACTTTGTGGCTAGGTAGGCTTCATGTTCCTTTATGCACTCTCTTTCTCCAAATGCCTTTCCTTACAAAGAGCATTTCTAAAGGTTGAATACAGTGATTAGTGACACGTACACGTTTAATCTTCTGCAACCTTTCCCAGTCTGGCTCCCCTCTGTGCTTTTAGTCCTTACAGTTTTATGCTTGTATCAAGGAAATGTTTTCATCTGTCTCACTGCTATTTTCTTTTCTGTCTTATAAATCCTTAAAGAAATGTAGTGTGAGTGAATTCAGCGAGAGGCTGGATGAATGGCTCCAGAGAGTGAGTTCTCTTTGTCTAAAGAGCAGTCTCTATACACAGAGAAGCAAATAGCATCTTCCAATTCTGTCAACGTGATTATTAAGCATTTATAGAGCTTTCCCCTCTCTCTATATAACAGCTACAAGCAGTTTAATTAGTTGGTTTTCACCCCAGAGTTGTAAAGATAGACGATTCAATTTATCCAACCTTAGATTAAATGCACATTTGAACCTACGTTCTCTGATGGAGTACCAAGAGTGCTTTGGCTTGGAGTCCAAAGCCCCAGGTTAACCTTTCAGGCCAGCAGTTTTTAAGTGATGTGACCTAGTGCAAATCATTTCATGGTTCCAGGGTTAATGCCAAGAAAGAATTCATATCAAGATGCCAACAGAGCATGGATTCTCAGTGATAACAGGATGTTATACTACCCCCGAGGGGTTAAAATTGGTTCCTATGGAGCAAAAAAAAGTCTTACTCTTTACATATAAAGCACAGATTTACATTGTACAGAAGTGGATATAGAGTATATGTATAGTATTAAAATTTTATGAAGGGGAACAGCTAGAAAAATAAAGTTTAGAGAATCTCTGGGTAGAGGGGTGTGGTTGGCAATAATGAAAAAAGCTGAGAAACCCTGCCGTGTAGAATAAAGGATGGAACACCCACTGAGCACACAAGAAGTTCCAGCCCTCATGCATCCATCAATCCTCCCAACCCTGTATGGAAACTGTGGTCATGTTTCTTTATGAAGAAGGTTCAGGATGGGAGGCGACTAGACCATGTGTGCAAAATACCTGTTGCATGTTAAAATTCTATGCAAACAGAATATTCTTGGTAATTCCTTTCTTAAAGATAATTTTATTTACTCACACTGTGCGGGATCTTCAGGGCCGCATGGGCTTTTTCTCTAGGTGCAGCGAGAGAGGGCTGCTTTGGCTGTGGTGCCCAGTTTCCCCACTGTGGTGGCTGCTCTCGTTGCAGAGCCCGGGCTCCGTGGTGAGCAGGCTTCAGTAGCTGTGGTGCACAGACTCAGCAGTGGCGGGGCACACTCTTACTTGTTCCACAGCACGTGGGATCCTCCTAGACCAGGACTGAGCTCCTGTCTCCTCCATTGGCAGGTGGGATTCTTTACCAACGAACCAGCATGGAAGCCCAGGAATTTCTTAATGTATATATAAAGTTAGCAATTGATGGAATATAAACTACCCATAACTAACAGCTTTAAAGAGTAGCCATTTATTTAGTTCACAATTCTGTAGGTCAGCAAATGAAGCTGGATTCAGCTGAGTAGTTTCAGCACTGGCTGAGCCCTCTCAAGCATCTGCAACAATCTCCAGGTCCCTTAGGCAGCTCTGTTTCTGCAGGTTGGCTGGCTCTTGGGTTTGGGGTTCAAGGATACCTAAGATTGGTGTCTGTCACCATTTAGCAGGTGAGATCCAGTTTGTTTTCACAGAGTATCGGCAGGGTTCCAAGAGACCCAGATGAAGTGGGAAAGACCACTTGAAGTCTAAGCTCAGAACCAACACAGTGTCACTTCAATCAGAGCTTATCTGTCAGGTTCAGTTCAGTTCAGTTCAGTCGCTCAGTCTTGTCTGACTCTTTGCAGCCCCATGAACCGCAGCACACCAGGCCTCCCTGTCCATCACCAGCTCCTAGAGTTTACCCAAACTCATGTCTATTGAGTCGCTGATGCCATCCAGCCATCTCATCCTCTGTCGTCCCCTTCTCCTCCTGCCCTCAATCTTTCCCAGCATCAGAGTCTTTTCAAATGAGTCAGCTGTTAGCATCAGGTGGCCAAAGTATTGGAGTTTCTTTCAGTTTCAACATCAGTCCTCCCAATGAATACCCAGGACTGATTTCCTTTAAGATGGACTGGTTGGATCTCCTTGCCATCCAGGGGACTCTCAAGAGTTCTCTCCAACATCACAGTTCAAAAGCATCAATTCTTCAGCTCTCAGCTTTCTTTATAGTCCAACTCTCACATCCATACATGACCACTGGAAAAACCATAGCCTTGATTAGACAGACCTTTGTTGACAAAGTAATTAATGTCTCTGCTTTTTAATATGCTATCTAGGTTGATCATAACTTTCCTTTCAAGGAGTAAGCATCTTTTAATTTCGTGGCTGCAATCGCAAGTCCTAAAGTCAACCCAGTTTCAAGCAGCAGGGAAATGAACTCCAGCTCTCAGTGTTAGAGGCTACAGTGTCATCTTGCAAAGATTGTGGATAAATAATTGCATCACTTTTGATTACCAATCTTTCTCAACATAATCCTGACTAAATTATAGTCTGTGACTTGTCCATCTTATGGGCAAAAACACACCTTCAAAACTGTGAACTATGATATGAATATTATTGCAATCCTGTGGCTTTCAATTCCTAAAACCATGCTTGGAAGATGTGAATGAAAAAGTTAATGCAACATTCTCTTTTATATAAAGTATAAATGCTAAGTGAAATAAGTCAGTCACAGTTGACAACTTCTGCATGATTCCACTTTATGAGGTGTCTATGACACTCAAACTCATCCAGGCAGAGAAGAGAGGGGTGGTTGCCAGGGGATGGGGCTGGGGAAGATGGGGAGTTGTTCAGTGAGTATAAGTTACACAAGATGAAGTAACTCTGGAGATTCTCTGTACAACATCGTGCCTAAAGTTAGTGATAGGATGCTGCTGCTGCTAAGTCACTTCAGTTGTGTCCGACTCTGTGCAACCCCATAGACGGCAGCCCACCAGGCTCCCCCGTCCCTGGGATTCTCCAGGCAAGAACACTGGAGTGGGTTGCCATTTCCTTCTCCAATGCATGAAAGTGAAGTCGCTCAGTCATGACCGACTCTTAGCGACCCCATGGACTGCAGCCTACCAGGCTCCTCTATCCATGGGATTTTCCAGGCAAGAGTACTGGAGTGGGGTGCCATTGCCTTCTCCAAATGATAGGATATTGAGTACTTAAAAACTTGAAAGGAGAGGTCGCATGTTAAGTGTTCTTACCACACACACACAAATACACAGAAAGCAGAGGACACAGGGAGACCTTTGGAGGTGATGGATATGTTTATTATCTTGATTGTTGTGATAGTATAAGAGATGTATGCATGTATCCAAACTCACCAAAATGTTTAAATATGCACAGCTTTATATTTATTAAGTACACCTTAATGAGGGACTTCCCCGGTGGCTCAGTGGTAAGGAATCTGCCTGCCAATGCAGGAGACGAAGGTTCCATCCCTGGGTTGGAAGATCATCTGGAGAAGGAAATGGCAATTCATTTCAGTATTCTTGACTGGAAAATCCCGTGGACAGAGGAGCCTTGCAGGCTACAGTCCATGGGGTCGCAGAGTCAGACACAACTTAGCAACTGAGCATGTACACACATACCTTAATAAAATGGAAACAATTTCTAAAAAAGAACTAAATACAATATAGTCCTTTTTCAAAGCTTGAAATACCCTCCATCTGAGGAAGGAAGCTGAATGCACATGCCAACTAGCCATTCATCTCAAATCTCCAAATTCTACGGCAGCATTAAGGTAGAGCGTCAGAAAGTGGAGTGGATGCTTAGACACCATTGTATCACCATCCCACAAAATTTCCTGCCCTGAGTTAGTGTCACACCCTCTGCCCTTATGGAGGGCCAGTCTGTGCAGCACCCAAGAGAACAGATTTCGGAATCTTTTATAAAACTCTGGTTGTGGATAAAGTGCACTGAATCATGCTTCATCTTTTTTTCTTTAAATATGTGTATATATGCTAAATTTCTTCTAGGGGTTAAGGTCCAGAAAGAATTTTTCTCTATAGATGAATTTGTATGTTTCCTATTATTGTGCAATTCAAAATGTTTCTCTTTATAGCTTAGCTGCCAGAAAATAAACTAATTATCCCTGTGCTATAATCTTCTCAACTCGAGTGCCTGAAAGTGCCAATTCTAGCTTTTTTTTTTTTTTAATGCCTTTTCAAATAACCTTAAATGTTATTTCTCTTACTTGTTTTAAAAGCTAAGTCACCTTAAGCCATTTCAGAAGAAGTCAAAGGACAAATTTAAAATAATTTTTTTTAAGTGAACTAATGTCCTGAGGAGATGTTTGCATAATTATAAGTTTAGGTTTGAAAGATTAGCCCTTCAGATGCTATTTTTATCACCCTACATACAAAGACTGTGTTAAGCTGCTTCCACATAGATGGGGGCACCTGTGCTGGTCTCTTTTGTCCCAGTTTTATTTTTCTAAACCATGGTCATATGCGTTGAAGAGCTTTTCTATTCAGCTATAGTATTTTCTCATAACAATAGAATTCTTTTTTTAAACATAGAGAATATTATGTTTACTAGGCTTACTAATTATATTTAATGACACTATTTAGATAAAGATTTAAAGTACCTTGAAATATACCTAGCTTTAAATTAGTCCTCCCTTTGGTAATCTTCTAGTTGCTAACAACTTCTAAAATGCTATTTATTTTCCTAATCATTGCAAGCTCGACAGCTCTCCTTGGGCTGCTCTAGATTTGAAATCAGATGGCTACTTTTCAAAAGGGTAGAGATTTTTATCTCTCAGGTCCACTGCTGTTTCTCCAGGGCTGAGACCTTGGAGGCCAATAAATATTTATTGAGTGATTGAGTTAAGTATGTGTTCTGACTCTCTTCAGCTTCCAAGGAGATTCTTCATGATTTCTTGGCTTCTCTGGTAGAACTATCTCAACCATGCGATGGGCATAAAAGTACATGTTGGAAGTGTTGGTTGCAAAAAACTGAGTAAGAGAGTGGCCATGAAAAGCCACTGTAAATTGGGAAGAGCTGCATGAGTGACAAAGAATCTTTTTCCTCTTTGGCTTCATCTTCTTCCTCATCTCTAACATCATCCTTGCCATCGTGACTCGTGGCCCACCTCTGGAAACAGCTCAAGCTATTGTCCTCTAGAACTGCTTTGGACCAGCACACCTGGCTGTTCTGAAAGTTCGCAGGCCAGCACAACTGTCCCAGATCATATCCACCCTTGGCCAGGCAGTGAAAGCCCCAGCCGCGTACAAATGTCATTGCTGTCATTCAGTTCTATACATTGCCTTCAGCTCTACAGGTGTAGCCTGTTATGCCCTTTGAGACAAGAGTGGGACATTTCTCCTTTGTTACATTCCATCGACCGCCTCCCCTTTTCATAGGAGAGAAGCAGGAGAGATGGTGAGAAGGAGAGAAAAAGAGCCACGCAAGAACAGACAAAAGCACCCAAGCTCTTACTTCTTAAAGAAGTATATGATACTTAACAATGCATTTCACAAGGAGAACTAACGGGCATCAAACTGATATAGAGAGAAATTTTCTTAAGGAATTAAAAAAAAAAATTTTCAAAGTCATTTTACAAGAAGGAAAAGTAGAGTAGGATGTAGATGATAGTCACAACTAGGATGATGGAGGGGCTCAGGGAACATCCCCGAGACGATGCAAGGAACACTTTTAGTCCAAAGGCCTGGCTCCAAACCTTGGATGGAACCCTGCACCCCTTTGAATCTGTCTCTTTCATCTGTAAACTACAAGTTCAATAGAAGGTTGTCGCTAAGATCTTATACAAGCCTTAAATCCCATGACTCTGTCCACAGTGAGAACAAAGCCCACATCATTTTGGTGACATAGAGACAGAAGTGGGTTCAAATAGCAGCAGAACCAGTTTCTCCAGAGTTTATTCTTTCTTTGTTAGTTTTTTCCTTTTAAATTATTTTTATTGGAGTATAGCTGTCTTACAGTGTTGTATTAGTTTCTACTGTACACTGAAATGAATCAGACATACATACACAGATATCATGCCCCCTTTGGACTTCCTTCCCATTTGGGTTGGCACAGTGAATTGAATTGAGTTCCCTGTGCTATAGAGTGTTTTCTCATTGGTTATCTATTTTATTATTGTGTTGTGTGGCATTCTTAGTCTCCCAGTTGTGTCTGACTCTTTGCAACACCATGGACTGTAGTCCGCCAGGCTCCTCTCTTCATGGGATTTCCCAGGCAAGAATCCTGGAATGGGCAGTCCTTCCCTTCTCCAGGGAATCTTTCCCACCCAGGAATTGAACCTGGGTCTCCTCCATTGCAGGAAGATTTTTGTAATACATAGTCTCAATA
The DNA here is from genome assembly GCF_029407905.1 of Bubalus kerabau. Taxonomy (NCBI): domain Eukaryota; kingdom Metazoa; phylum Chordata; class Mammalia; order Artiodactyla; family Bovidae; genus Bubalus; species Bubalus kerabau. The sequence goes on from NC_073627.1 coordinate 178,204,147, forward strand.
CTGTATATGTGTCAATCTCAGTCTCCAAATTCCTCCTACGTAGATAACAAATGTATGGATACCAAGGGGGAAGCGGGGCAGGTGGGAGGAATCTTGGTTGGTTTTAATGTGACATTTGTGTCTGGTTCCTGAAATGGCCTCTGTAGGACCCTCTACTTTTCTCCTTTGCTGTGTTGGCTAAAGCGGATGGTACAGGGGCGGGTGGTAGTGGTTCAGGGCTTTGCCTCTCAGAGACTTTCTCAGAGTCCCCTGTAGGGCTAGTTTAAAGAAACTCACTGTTAGTTCAGAGTTTAGTCGCAGAATTTAATTTACGTGTTTAAATTACAACTAATAGTGATGGATAGTGAAAGACATTTAGTTATCAAAAGGAAGCATGAACCTCAATTTAAAAAAAAAAAAAAAAAACAGAAAATGAAAACATATCTCATCCTAGTGAAAACTGTGTATGTCTTTCCAGCATCAGCCCATGGGCTTGTCTCCAGAGATAGGAAATATGATTACTTTTTAACATTTTATCCTCAGCCTAACCAATGGTGGATTCTTGGCATTTGTAGACATGAACTGAATCCCTCTTATCTATTTCCTAGATAAAAGCCTGTTTGAGAAATAAGGCTACTGTGTTTATGGGAAACAGACGATGAAGACTGCAAGCAGAACAGATCCTTAATCCTGTGAAGTTCTTTATCTTGGATTTGTTTTCCTCTCAAATGCCTTTAGAGAGGAATGAATTTTTGTTTTGGTTTGGTTTTTTGCAAATATGGAGTTTTAAAAAGTACTGTGAAATCTTTAACAAATAATAATTTTACACTGTACAGTTCATCAATAAAATCAGTTATGGAGAATTATGTAATAAATTAAATATGAAATGTAGTTGGAAGTAACTGCTTCAAGGTATCAGCTACATGCCACATTAGAGCCAAGGCAAATAGGTGTAATATTTATTAAACCAACAAAGTTGAGAGGGCAGCAGTCATTCAGGAAATGTCATTGTAATTTCCAAAGAAAGAAAATATATATATATATATATATTCCTTTATTATCAATACTTCAGAATTGAGTTTCGTTTTTTAAAAACAGAAAACCACTATTGAGACAGTATTATGTTGAACCATAAGAACCATAAGGTAAAAATTGTTGGGTACTGGTATGTTTGTGTGGAGGCAAAGATTTTTCTCCTTGACCAAAAACTAGTCAGTCTTCTCTGAACCCTTTATCAATGATATTCTATTGGCATATCTTCTAAGAGCCCAGTTTTAGGAAGAATGATGTCAAGACAAGTTGAGTTAGCCAGAATTCACCGTCCTTAAAGTCTGTTCACCCTCCGCATCCTTCAGCACCCACCAGCTGATATCCGATCACCCTGCCTGACCTCAGTAAGGACACTGTTAGATCTGTTAGCAAGAATGACCATTCCTTCTTAGAAATTTCTACCTACCAACTCAGCCCAGCTCTGCTCATTAGCCATAAAAACCCACTCTTCTTTGTATTCAGAACTGAGCCCAGTTCTACAATGAGGTATCTTTTCCTCAATTGCAATAATTTCTCATTAAAATATATTTTTATCACTTTAACTACTGACCAGTTATGAATTTCTTAAGTCAGTGATTCAGTCTGATTGACAATTACACACTACACTACTATATATAAAATAGATAACTAATAAGAACCTACTCAATAGCACAGGAAACTCTACTCAATACTCTGTAATGGCATCTATGGGAAAAGCATTAAAAAAAAAAAAAAGTGGCAATATATATATATACACATATATATACTTCCCAGGTGGCACTAGTGGTAGAGAACCTGCCTGCCAATGCACAAGACATAAAAGATGCAGGTTCAATCCCTGGGTCAGAAAGATCCCCTGGAGAAGGGCATGTCAACCCAGTCCAGTATTCATGCCTGGAGAATCCCATGAACAGAGGAACCTGGCAGGCTACAATCCATAGGATCTCAAAGAGTAAGACACAACTGAAGCGACTCAGAACACACACATGACTGATTCATTTTGCTATACACCTGAAACGAACACTCCAATAAATATTATATCAACTATATTCCAATAAAAATTTGAAAAATAAGTAAATCTCTATATATATAAAACAGTGCTAGAAATCATGGAATTTCAAAGACAAATATAGCCTTTACCATATTAATTCATTTCTATTCTATTTTCTTTGACAGAGAATGTGAAGAGATTAACCAAAACATTAACTATGAAGTGGCAAAAACATAAATTGATTAAAAAGAAAATCAGGGAATCTGAACATTATATGGAAATACAAGATCAGGGAAAATTAAAATTATACAGCTCCTATGCTCTTACCAGGGCTTCCCAGGTGAGGCTAGTGGTACAGAACCTGCCTACCAGAGCAGGAGACATAAGAGATGCGAGTTCGACCCCTGGGTCAGGAAGATCTCCTGGAGGAGGAAATAGAAATCCACTCAAGCATTCTTGCCTGGAGCATCCCATGGACAGAGACCCCTGGAGGGCTACAGTCCATAGGGTTGCAAAGGATTGGACATGACTGAAACGACCTAGCGTGCAATTAGCAATTGCAAAACTGATTCAGAATATGACTATGAGCCCCCTAACAGCCAAAGGATAAAAAGTCAAAGGATGTTGATTTTGCACATAAATGAAAAGTCTCAAAAAATTAAGATTTATGCCACTGAAGTCTGAGTCACATATGAAAATGAGTGGTCTGTTCAATTAATAGATATTTTTAACACTAGAAAGCTAAAAGAGCTATAGCCAGCTTTTGGTACGGTTATTGTTGTCTTATGATGGTGGTATTTTAATTTATTTTGTTGTAGTTTTTTAGTGAGATGACAGAGAATGGGCATTCAAAGGGGGAATTTTAGAAAAACATTGTTGAGAAAATTTCACTGGAATCACATTCTCAGAAATGTATAGGATAATGATATCCAACACATAAAATATTTAATATGTGTAAGACACCATTCTAAATTTCTCACATTTATTGGCTCATTAATTCTCACTATGATCTTATGAAGTAGGAAGTTTTACAGATAAGGAGACTGAGGCATCAGACAGCTAATTAACATGCCCAAACCGCATAGCTGGTAAGTGCCAGAACCAGTTTTCAAAGCTGGCAGTTCAAAGCTCATATTCTCAATAGCTTACACCATCCTGTCTCCCGTATTAATCGTTTTGCTTGTTTATAGCCCTTTAGAAGACTTATCAATTAAACATGCATCCAGGTCCACCCATAGCACACACAAAAGTGAGGAGAGAATGGTTTGTGACTTGGAAGAAGAGATATTCTTTCTATTAGTACATGATATTGCCAGACAATGGGCACAGTGCAATAAATGTAGACATAACGTAGGAGTTTGTGGAACATGATGGTTAACAGCATGGGTTTTGAAGCCAGAAATACCAGAGTACGAATACGAATTGCATTTTACTACTAGACTTCTATGATCGTTTTCCAATCCTACTTAGTCTTAATGGTCTCAGTCTTAAAGGGGGACAGTGGTTTCTATTCCACTGAGTTTGTGCAAGGATTACATGGTATAATATGAAAAAAAAAAATGAGTTTTAGTGTATTTTCTGGCAGATGGCAGCTCACAACAAAGAGAACCAGTAATGGATGTAATAATTTGGGTAGACAGCCAGAGGACCAAGTCCTCAGACAAGGATTAGTGACCACTGTAACCTTAGCTGAAGTTTTACAAGTGGAGCAGAGAGTATCCAGATTGACCTAAACAGAGAGACCACCAAGCCCAGAAGTTCATCAGTGGGCAAAGATGGAAGAGAAAAATGACCCTTCATCACTATTTCAGGATAACTTCCTGTTATAAGTTGAGAAAAAATTAGCCATAGGTCTCTTCATGTTTAGCACTTCAATTTTATCAGTGTTATCAACTTCCAGGGCATTATAGCTGAACAAGCCCTGAGTTTAGCAAATTCAACTTCTTCACTCCAAAGTCCATGAAAAATACGGCTGGTACCTCTCACTCCAAGGTTCTTTTTGCTGCCCAGACTGCCTTACTGAGACAGAGGTTCATTGATACTGCTTAGGGATGTCCTATGCCAGATGACTCTGGGCATGTATGTGTGTGTGTGTGTGTGTGTGTGTGTGTGTATGTGTGTTTCCTCATAGCTCAGAGAAACATGAGGAGAAGAAAAAGAAATCTTCCCGATTGAGAAGAAAAAGAAAGGATTGAACCAGAGAAGCTACAGAGACAGTCACTAATATTATAGAGATTTCAGTGATTTCGTACCTCATCTTGTGTAGCATGAGAAATGATCAGAATGGCTTCTGGAAATAAGTGATGGTTGAACAGAGGAAGAAGAAGTTCACTAGGACAAGGTTCCTTTTTCAAGAAAGGAGTTCTGAAAAGGGCTTCCCTGGTGGCTCAGAGGTTAAAGTGTCTTCCTGCAATGCAGGAGACCTGGGTTCGATCCCTGGGTCAGGAAGATCCTCTGGAGAAGGAAATGGCAAGCCACTCCAGTCTTCTTGGCTGGAGAATCCCATGGACAGAGGAGCCTGGTGGGCTACAGTCCATGGGGTCGCAAAGAGTCAGACACGACTGAGCAACCTCACTTTCACTTTCACATGCCATCCCTACTTGGAAAGTGTAGACCCCACACCGAGGGATGAAGTCACACACTTCATCACAAAGGAAGGGCTGGATCCTCTCAGTATAATATCTTCTGCTTTGCTCTTAATTCTCTGCTCAAACAGAACTGCTATAATTCTATTTTCGAAATGAAGAATGCCTGGCACCAGGACGTCAAATAACCTTCCCATGTTAAACAGTTTGGATTCAAAACCAAAAATTGGATTCAAAACCCAGATGTCCTGGCTCCAGATACTACACACAACCTTAAGTTCCTCAACTACCACTCAACATTCTAACGTGAAATCAAATCCACTCAAAAGTGAATCTCCCTTAAAGAGCAACACAATTCCGGAGGAGAGCATGCAAGAAGTTCAGTTTGGTAAATGAAACCAAAGTGTATGAATAGAAGTTTATTTTAGCTTATATAGTCAGAATTTATTTGATAATTTTAACTGCATGCTAATTCACAAAATGATCAGAAAATGAGCCGGGTCTTGATTTTTTAACAGTAATTTTTCTGACAAAATTGTATGATCAAATGAAATGAAATCCTTCACTTTGCATTTAACTTTCATATCATGATTAGGAGGAAGGTAATTTTTGTAAAAATATTTGAGAGATTCATCATTCTTCCCCAAGGCTTTTCCTAATCCTTTGATATTCAAATATTTCTCTTTTGAAGCTTCTAATCATCTTCCTTGTTGATTTTCTCTTTTTCAATTGTTAATTGGTCTAACTCAGCCTAATCCTCCTTTGCCAATGGCTCAGAATGAGATTCCAGGGAATCTTAGCATCAGTTTCATCAACTTCAGGATACTGTGCCGCTTTCTCCAGACTGCAGTTTCGTTTTGCAGGTGATAAGCATTGTATTCTCACCATGATTGTGCATGCTCAAAACGTTTTATAAAATCAGTGATAGCCTAAACAACAAAAAATTATTTTCACAAGATGGGAGGAAACAGGGTCAATACCTTGGTAGAGACTAAATTCGTTAACAACCAGCTTTTTGAATATTTTTGAGACTTTTGCACAGCCGTGACTATCTGAATTCAAGTAATGAACACTCATACAACAAGGACCCTATATACGGATACCTTGAAATTCCTCAGGGTTTCAGAGCTGCCAAAGGGGGAAAAAAGAGACCCCCACCTGCTCAGTTTAAGAAGTAGAATATTTTGGGAAAAGGAGCAGGAAAAAGATTTTATAAATAGAGTTGTATTTTATATGTACATTCAGCATATGGCATATAGCTCCTAGTAATATATTTCACCAAGTTTAGTGGTAGTAAAGTTTTTTTTCCCCCTGTACTTTGATAAGTTAGAGCATGCTGTGTGGTTCTGGGGAGCTGAACTGCATGCACGCAAGCCCACTGGCTTAGCTGAAGTACCCACTGTCTTCAATGGATAAAGGGTTTCTGAAATTCAGCACTCCCAACCACCATCCTTCTCCCAGGGAAAAATAAATAATTAGATCTATCTCCTTAATCTGTAGCTTTCTTGTGGGGCTAGGGAGCGAACATTTCCAAGAGGAAACTTAGAATAATATCAGTGCTACCGATTCGGTTTAGAGGGCGTCCCCGGAGTCTAGCTGGTTCCTTGTTGTCAAGGAAGAGAAGTAACAGGAACCTTTTCTTCAAGGAGAGGGGGATGCGGGTGTGGAGATGCTCTTTCTCCTCTGCTCTGCCCAGAGCCTTTCTCCAGAGCTGGTTTGTGTGCAGGGAACCGGCCATCTGCTGTGTCTGGGCATGCAGTGCATATGTCTGAGCGCGGGAGGAGAAACGCAGACTCTCAGTTTTGTAGAGCTTTAGTTCCAGAAATTCTTGTGTCTCTGGAGCTTCCTGGAGCCAAAGAAGTAAAGGAACAAAAGTTGTCAGTGGGCTGTGCTTTCGGTTTCCATCTTAGCCTCGGAATCCATAAACCCCTCTATTCTCAGCACAGGACTCAACTCTGTTCAGGCCCCACATTTTTATTAAGCTGATTGTGTGTGTGTGTGTGTGTGTGTGTGTGTGTGTGTGTGAACGAACACACTAGCTACCATTTTCTACACGTTACGTTAACATATTTCAGTCTGTGTGATCAGAGATGTGTGTCCCTTACCTCTTTGAATGCTTATGCCAACTCTGGCAGGAAGATCTTTTTATTCCTATTCTATAATAAGAAAACTGAGACTTAGCAGGATTAGAAAACATGCCTAAAGTCAAGAGCTAACCAGCTACAAAGAGTAAGAATTTGATGAGTTCTCCTTTACTATGACAGGAAGAGTCAACATCGAAGGATTAAAAAGTGATACCACTATGAATGCTCTGCTATGTTTAAAATGGATAACCAACAAGAACCTACTGTATAGCACAGAGAACTCTGCTCAATGTTTTGTGGAAGTCTAGATGTGAAGGAGTTTGGGAGAGAGTAGACATGTGTATTGGAGAAGGCAATGGCACCCCACTCCAGTGTTCTTGCCTGGAGAATCCCATGGACGGATAAGCCTGGTAGGCTGCAGTCCATGGGGTCGCTAAGAGTCGGACACGACTGAGCGACTTCCCTTTCACTTTTCACTTTCATGCATTGGAGAAGGAAATGGCAACCCACTCCAGTGTTCTTGCCTGGAGAATCCCAGGGACAGAGGAGCCTGGTGGGCTTCTGTCTATGGGGTCGCACAGAGTCGGACACAACTAAAGTGACTTAGCAGTAGATATTTGTATATGTATGGCTAAGTTCCTTTTCTGTTTACCTGAAACTATCACAATATTGATAATGGGCTATACACTAATACAAAATAAAAAGTTTATTAAAAAATAAAAGAATGAGAATATGAAACCAGGTCTCCCTGACTCCAAAACCTATAATCTAAAGTATCATCTCTCTTATGAAACACATGTGTGTTTGTATGTGTGTTCAGTTCAGTTCAGTTCAGTCACTCAGTCGTGTCCAACTCTTTGTGATTCCATGAACCACAGTACACCAGGCCTCCATGTCCATCACCAACTCCTGGAGTTTACTCAAACTCATGTCCACTGAGTCAGTGATGCCATCCAGCCATCTCATGCTCTGTTGTTCCCTTCTCCTCCTGCCTTCAATCCTTCCCAACATGAGGGTCTTTTCAAATGAGTCAGCTCTTCGCATCAGGTGGCTAAAGTATTGGAGTTTCAGCTTCAACATCAGTCCTTCCAATGAACACTCAGGATTGATCTCTTTCAGTATGGACTGGTTGGATATATACATATAATAGCATTGTAGAGTACTATATAGTATATGGCCATAAATATATAATACTATACAGTATCTTATCGGAGAAGGCAATGGCAACCCACTCCAGTACTCTTGCCTGGGAAATCCCATGGACAGAGGAGCCTGGTGGGCTGCAGTCCATGAGGTTTCGAAGAGTCAGACATGACTGAGTGACTTCACTTTCACTTTTCACTTTCATCCATTGGAGAAGGAAATGGCAACCCATTCCAGTGTTCTTGCCTGGAGAATCTCAGGGACAGCGGAGCCTGGTGGGCTGCCGTCTATAGGGACACACAGAGTCAGACACGACTGAAGTGACTTAGCAGCAACAGCAGCATATGGTATCTTATATAATAAATATAATATTATATTACAATACATATATAATACCACATAGTATTTAATAGTATAAATATATGGGCTTCCCTGATGGTTCAATCCCTGGGTCGGGAAGATCCCCTGGAGAAGGGAATTACTACCCACTCCAGTGTTCTTGCCTGGAGAATTCCATAGAGAGAGGAGCCTGGTGGGCTGTATATATAATAGCATTATATAGTGCATATACTATATGGCAATAAATATATAATACTGTACAGTAACTTATACAATAAATATGATAGTATATTAGTAAGTATATAATTTCATAACAATACAATAAATACATAATGCTATGTAGTATTTTTATAATACTATAGGATATTCAAAATACATTCCACACTAATTACTACAGTGGGATGGGTAGTGCTCTGGTGTAAAGACTCCCTGAAGTCTGAGCTCCTAGAGTCTCAGGAGCATCAGAGTCCTTTTATTAGCATGTACTCAAATGTTCTGCAGTGGGGAGTATTCAGATCGGTGATTTCATGAATCTCTTTCAACTCTGAGATGTTATGATATCATAATTATTACATGATATCAGATACTGCTTCTCTGATTAGAGTATCTATACCTCCAGGGGTAAACCAACGATCAATTTTACGGATAATAAGTATTTCAAAGGCTATATTAAAACAAAAAAGGGACATGTTGTTGGATTTAATTTAAAGGTGTGTATGGCATTTTGCCATAAGACAGGAGACTTCAAAAGAATTTTGTGCTTTTAAAATGCATTTTAAGCTACACGTCCCTAGATTCCTATGAGTACATGCTGTTCTCTTTAGTCAGAAGATTTTCCTTGGGGGTGGGGGGAATAAAATGATGAGCAAGCTCTCAGGGACTCTTTGACTAAGATCATTCAACTCTCATTTCTAATTCACAGAAAGTATTTCCATATTTTGAATTGGAATCTGCCTTTCCTTGTGGCGCTAAGGACTGAACTTCCTCTATGGAGCTGGCCATTCCTTTCATTAAGCATGATTTTCAGAAAAGGCCACGTCCTTTCATTATTCTGCCAAAGTCTAGAAGTTTATCTGTGCCATTGAATTGTTTATCAAGCATATTCGGATCATCTGCCCAGCTAGATCCATCCAGAACCCAGATCACACAGCCTTTCTGGCAGAAACCAGTTCTCTGCCCCAGGGCAGACCATTCCCTTCTGAGGGCTGCAGTCTCCTTTTCTGGACCCAAAGATGCAGACTGGTCATGTCTGACAGTGACTGCTCTGGGTCATGAACAGAAGCTTAGAGCTAAGACCTTTTGAAGCACCACCCAGCTCTGCCCTTGAAGTGAGTAGGCCGCTTGTTCCTGTGCTTATTTTTAAAAAATTTAACATGTCCTGGCATCTCAGAAATGAGCCAGTCCTCCAATTCCATAGTAAGCTTACAGGGTAACATTTTGACTGTCTAATTTTTGTGAGTAAATATCAGAGGTGAGCATTTGCATAAAGGCAACACCCACAAAATGATGAGATAGTGTTCACTTCAACAAAGGAGCAGAAGAATGAGCTGGGCTGCCTGTGTCCGAACTAGTCACCATTAACACACTGGAGAATGTCGTAACACAGTGACGACATCTAATCAGTGGGAGAAACCCACGTCCCCACTGCTCCACCACGGCTACGTAGCTTGCCCACACCAATCAGCCCAGGCTAAAAAGCCACAAAGACCAACTCTCCCCTGGCGTTCACGGTTCGTTATAAACCAGCCCCACTGCCCTTCCCAGTTCAGTCTCCTTCCTCTGAAGGCCTTCCTCTTTCTTTCCTGGGATGTGCTTTTGTGGCTCCATGAATTTGCAGAGGCTGTTTTCTCTGCCCTCAAATGCTCTTCCCCCAATTTGGCAAATTTCCTTTTCAGCCTTCATGATCCAGATTAATGGAGCCTGAGCTTTGGAGGCACATAGAGCTAGGTTTAAATTCTTGTATTCTAATAGGAGTGCAGCTTAGGTAAGCTACCTCTGAGTTTGTAAATTGAGTATAACCATAATTACTATGTTATATAATTGCTGTGATTAGCACATTAAATACAATTTTAAAAAATTACTAGTAAAATGCTTATTACATAGTTGACACTTGGTTATTTTTGTTGTTCTTAATAGCATTTGGATTTGAACTGGTGTCTGTCTCACTCTTAATTCCTAGTTCTTAATTGTTATTCAATAAACCCATTTTATTATTCTAAATCAGAGGTCTGCAACTTTCTACAAAGGATTGCATAGTACATATTTTAGGCTTTGTGGGTTGTGAGGTCCTTGTCAACTTTGCTGTTGTAGTGTGAAACTAGACTGCTTGTGGTATTCATTTTGAAATATATATAAATATTGAATCATTATGTTATACACCTGAAACTGTAAAATGTTATCTATCAATTACAACTCAATTTTAAAGAGAATAAATATGCATTGGAAAATAACACAATCTCATTGGCCTCATATAAAAAATAACAAGCTAGAGCTTTTTGAACTCTGATATCAAATACCAGATTTTATTCATCTTGTAATGCCCAGCATCTAGCTCAGATGCCTTCAAACTACAGCTCATAAGCCAAATCTGTCCCTCTACCTGTTTTGCAAATATAGTCTTGCTGGAACATAGCCTTCTCTGATGGTTTATGTATCGTCTATGGCTGCTTTTTCACTATAAAGGCAGAGCTGAATAGTTCATAACAGATACTGTGTGACTCCCCAACCCTAAAACATGAACCATCTGGCATTTTTCAGAAAAAGTCTGCCAACCTAGCTCAATGCTTGGTATGTGTTTATTGCGTGAATGAGGGCTGACCAGAAACAGGCAGAATGAATAAGACTTTGCAAGACTCAGTGAAAGAAATAGGAGGGATGCAGGAGCCATAAAGATTCATAGGTCAGAGAGCCAGCAAGAGTGGTCATGGAGCAGAGGGAAGTGAGTTTGGTCCCTGGGCTAATCCTAGTAACTTGTCAACCCTATTCAGTGCTTCCTACTAGATGTCAACAGGCACAGCCACGTCCAGAAGGGGAAACTGAAGCCCAAAGGAGGAAATACTTGGCTCAAGGTCATATACCTGGTGCAACATTGAGTTTGTACCAGGCTGACTGTAGTCCAGAGCCTTGGAAGTGATATGCGGCTCATGGAGACTTGGGCTGAAATGTCTGGGTCACCCCCAAATTGAATGGTCATAATAGAGCTTCTGATGCTCTACAGTGCCTATCTTGTATCTGTCCATCGGCATATCCTGGCCTATGGGTTGAGATGATCACCTTAAAAGTGTGCTTATTTTTGGAATGACTACCTATAAAATTTTAAAAACACATTAGAGTACTTCAGTTCAGTTCAGTAGCTCAGTCCTGTCCGACTCATTGCCACCCCATGAATCACAGCACGCCAGGCCTCCCCATCTAACGCTAACTCCCTGAGTTCACCCAAACCCATGTCCATTGAGTTGGTGATGCCATCCAACCATCTCATCCTCTGTCATCCCCTTCTCCTCCTGCCCCCAATCCCTCCCAGCATCAGGGTCTTTTCCAATGAGTCAACTCTTCTCATGAGGTGGTCAAAGTATTGGAGTTTCAGCTTCAGCATCAGTCCTTCCAATGAACACCCAGGACTGATCTCCTTTAGGATGGACTTGTTGGATCTCCTTGCCCTCCAAGGGACTCAAGACTCTTCTCCAACATCACAGTTCAAAACCATCAATTCTTTGGTGCTCAGCTTTCTTCATAGTCCAACTCTCACATCCATACATGACCACTGGAAAAACCATAGTCTTGACTAGATGGACGTTTGTTGGCAAAGTAATATCTCTGCTTTTCAATATACTATCTAGGTTGGTCATAACTTTCTTTCCAAGGAGTAAGTGCCTTTTAATTCCACGGCTGCAATCACCATCTGCAGTGATTTTGGAGCCCAAAAAAATAAAGTCTGACACTGTTTCCCCATCTATTTCCCATGAAGTGATGGGACCAGATGCCATGATCTTCGTTTTCTGAATGTTGAGCTTTAAGCCAACTTTTTCACTCACCTCTTTCACTTTCATCAAGAGGCTTTTTAGTTCCTCTTCACTTTCTGCCATAAGGGAGGTGTCATCTGCATATCTGAGGTTATTAATATTTCTCCCGGCAATCTTGATTCCAGCTTGTGCTTCTTCCAGCCCAGCGTTTCTCATGATGTACTCTGCATAGAAGTTAAATAAGCAGGGTGACAACATACAGCCTTGATGTACTCCTTTTCCTATTTGGAACCAGTTTGTTGTTCCATGTCCAATTCTAACTTGTGCTTCCTGACCTGCATATAGGTTTCTCAAGAGGCAGGTCAGGTGGTCTGGTATTCCCATCTCTTTCAGAATTTTCCACAATTTCTTGTGATCGACACAGTCAAAGGCTTTGGCATAGTCAATAAAGCAGAAATAGATCTTTTTCTGGAACCCTCTGGCTTTTTCAGTGATCCAGCAGATGTTGGCAATTTGATCTCTGGTTCCTCTGCCTTTTCTAAAACCAGCTTGAACATCTGGAAGTTCACGGTTCACATATTGCTGAAGCCTGGCTTGGAGAATTTTGAGCATTATTTTGCTGGCATGTGAGATGAGTGCAATTGTGTGGTAGTTTGAGCATTCTTTGGCATTGCCTTTCTTTGGGATTGGAATGAAAACGGACCTTTTCCAGTCCTGTGGCCACTGCTGAGTTTTCCAAATGTGCTAGCATATTGAGTGCAGCACTTTCACAGCATCATCTTTCAGGATTTGAAAGAGCTCAACTGGAATTCTGTCATGTCCATTAGCTTTGTTCATAGTGATGCTTTCTAAGGCCCACTTGACTTCACATTCCAGGATATCTGGCTCTAGGTGAGTGATCACACCATCGTGATTAGCTGGTTTGTGAAGCTCTTTTTTGTACCGTTCTTCTGTGTATTTTTGCCACCTATTTCTAATATCTTCTGCTTCTGTTAGGTCCATACCATTTCTGTCCTTTATCGAGCCCATCTTTGCATGAAATGTTCCCTCGGTAGCTCTAACTTTCTTGAAGAGATCTCTAGTCTTTCCCATTCTTTTTTACCCTCTATTTCTTTGCATTGATCGCTGAGGAAGGCTTTCTTATCTCTCCTTCCTATTCTTTGGAACTCTGCATTCAGATGCTTATATCTTTCCTTTTCTCCTTTGCTTTTTGCTTCTCTTCTTTTCACAGCTATTTGTAAGGCCTCCTCAGACAGCCATTTTGCTTTTTTGCATTTCATTTCTATGGGGATGGTCTTGATCCCTGTCTCATGTATAATGTCATGAACCTCCATCCATAGTTCATCAGGCACTCTGTCTATCAGATCTAGTCCCTTAAATCTATTTCTCACTTCCACTGTATAATCATAAGGGATTTGATTGAGGTCATATCTGAATGGTCTAGTGGTTTTCCCCACTTTCTTCAATTTAAGTCTGAATTTGGCATTAAGGAGTTCATGGTCTGAGCCACAGTCAGCTCCTGGTCTTGTTTTTGTTGACTGTATAGAGCTTTTCCCTCTTCGGCTGCAAAGAATATAATCAATCTGTTTTCAGTGTTGACCATCTGGTGATGTCCATGTGTAGAGTCTTCTTTTGGGTTGTTGGAAGAGAGTGTTTGCTATGGCCAGTGTGTTCTCTTGGCAAAACTCTATTAGCCTTTGCCCTGCTTCATTCTGTACTCCAAGGCCAAATTTGCCTGTTACTCCAGGTGTTTCTTGACTTCCTACTTTTGCATTCCAGTCCCCTATAATGAAAAGAACATCTTTTTTGGGTGTTAGTTCTAAAAGGTCATGTAGGTCTTCATAGAACTGTTCAACTTCAGCTTCTTCAGTGTTACTGGTTGGGGCATAGACCTGGATTACTGTGATATTGAATGGTTTGCCTTGGAAATGAACAGAGATCATTCTGTTGTTTTTGAGATTGCATCTAAGCACTGCATTTCAGACTCTTTTGCTGACCATGATGACCACTCCATTTCTTCTAAGGGATTCCTGCCCACAATAGTAGGTAAAATGGTCATTTAATTTAAATTCACCCATTCCAGTCCATTTTAGTTCGCTGATTCCTAAATGTCGACGTTAACTCTTGCCATCTCGTGTTTGACCACTTCCAATTTGCCTAGAGTACTTCATAGATGAACAAATCTATGACTGATGAGGCATGAAATTTCCATCCAACCATATTTGGTCAATGTTATTCTCTACCCCAAACCCCTTTTGTAAAGCCCATTGTCCTCTACCAAGGTACTTGTGATGATTCATTTTAGAATGGTTTCCTTTTGTTTAGATCTCACCCTGTTTAGGCCCCAGTATCACCATGGTACTTTTGAGTATCAACAGACAGATCAGACAGAGTCTTACAAAATCACAGCTAGCTAGTGAATTCATGTGGACCTACTTATAATCAAGGATACATTATTTTTTGTTTTTGCACTTTCCAGCTAATACCCTGACTATCCCCTTCATCACTCATAAGTAACAATTGTCTCTCATAGTCAACCAGATATCCCACTTCTTGAAGATGTCCAAAGAATATAAAAACCTTAGGAGTTGAATTGCATCTGGCAGGAGACAGAAGATTTTGCATTCACACAAATTTCCATTGCAGACTTTTTTTTTTTTTTCCTGGTGTGTGTCAATTTCAGACTTTGTTCTCTAGGGCAGAGGCAAACTACCTATCCAGAGTAATAAGATCAGAACTGACCACTCACCTTGGAGGCATCTAGCCCATTTTTCCTAATCACATCTTCCTGCCAGTGCTTGCCTTCCCCTAGTGCATTATACCTCCCTAAATCCTGGAAAATCTGATTGTATGAAAGTTCTACCTAAGTCCGGACTCTTATCCAGTGAGCCTGTTCTTGACTTGTAGGGCCAAACAAGTCTTCTCCATTTAGGATATAAAATACCTTCAAAGAGTTGAGAATGGCTTTCATGCCTTTCCCTGTACCCTACCTTCATTCAAGTCCAGCATCCCCAGTCTAACCACCTGTGTCAGTTAGTTTGAAATCTCAGACCACTTCCCATGGGCATAATCCCACACACCAGTGCTCACTAAGAAGGCTTAAATATTTCGTTTTATTTATCACTTTTCATATTTGGCAATAATTGGATTTCACTGCATACTTAAAAGGAAAATGTGTGCATGGACATCTTTTCTTTTTGTGGAATCATTTGTTCTAGATTCTGAAGTCTAGTCCTAGAAGGATTTGAATAAAGTCATACTCATCTTTCATCTTTCCCCATCATATCCATCTTTTTCATCTACTTCTGTGTCTGTTCTACATTCATTTTTTCCAACCCTATTCATTTTTATAAATGATAATATAATTATTATGCCTAAAAGAAATTGAATGACTTTCCTGAGTTCATGCTGTGAAATGACATATCCTTGCAAGTATTTAAAGCTAAGAAAATAATATTTAAGTAGAATCACTATGTGCCAAGAGCTTTTAACATGTTTTCTTATTCAATCTTTAAAGAAAGCTCCATGCTTTCATTCCTATTCAACAGATGGTGGGACTGAGGCTAGGAGAAAGGAAGGCTTCACAGATGCTCAATGGAAGTGAGCCCAGATCTTTAAAATTTTTCCAGAAGACCACCCTTCTCTTTAACTCAGAGTTCTATTTAAATCATAACCTCACAACCTTAGGCCAATGATGCTGCTTCTTTCTGAGAGAAGCAATTATTCATTTCCCCCCATAATTATAAAGTCTTAGAGCAGGGAAAGACCATATGGAGGTTGTCAAGTCCAACTTGATTACTAAGAAGAAAAATATGCACTAATGTTGGGCTTCTGCATAACTTGGTTTCCTTTCTGCTTTAACAGCTAGCTTTCCAAATTTTTGCAAAGTTAATATCCCAGATTAAAAAGAATCCATCATCACACTCACCCGAACACGTAGTGTCACCTTATGACATCATGGTCACCATAGCAACAGCTGGGCGTTCGCAGCATATTGCCTTCAGTTAAGGATCATGGCAATGAGTTAACAAAGTGTGGCAGCTTCAGATGCTGATGTGAACAGGAAGGGAAGATGTGGGAAAGGAGAAGCAGGTGTGCTGCTTTCCCTGCCAACATTCCTTAGACCTGAGATGAGGTGGGAGTGAACATGTGAATAATCCTTAAGGAACAAAAATAAACCTCTTAATCATCTAGCCAATGAAAAGAACGAGACGGGGAGAAGGACAGAAGAGAAAGGAGAAGGATTCTGGCATCTTATTTCCAAATGTCAGAGTGTGGAAGATTCTTGATTCTTTGCTTTTTGTCCTTGAGCTTGTATAGCATATCAGAAAGAACGTGGAATTAAACAGCCCTGGGTGGAAATTCTAGACTGTACCACTTAAAACCTTTCGCACTTGGGAAAACTCTCTAATCTTTTGAATCTCAGTTATCTCTCTGTAAAAGGGGTGTGACATTTGCATTCTGAGCGATCAAAAAAGAGAAAAATCAAAGGGTAATTCAAGTCTACACGCAATGCCCTCAGTTTATCTTTTTCTTTCTACGTAGTTAAAATTTAGACTTAACAAAATATGGTAGTCAGTGGTGGGCATGTGGATGGCCATCCTATCCATTCCTACACTTTTCTATATGTTTGAACTATTCTATAGTCGTTTAATTTTGAAATGAAAAGATGTTAATTTGCTTAACTTCCAGTTATGTAATAGAGATGTGTTCTAGGTACTTATACTCTGTGAGATTGGTCAAAGCCCTCCACTTCTCTGAACCTTCAAACTGTATGAAGAGAAAAATAGATTGTATGCTTCTGTTTCTCCCACAAGCCATTGTTACTTCCATCACACCTTCATATCATCCGATCCTTTCTACACCCAGGGATTTATCCATCACTGAAACTGTAGCATTGAAATTGGACACTTCTTTCTTCTTTTACAGTTTTTATTGGGGTATAGTTGATTTACAATGTTGCATTAGTTTCTGTTGTACAGTAAAGTGAATCAGTCATACTTATACATAAATCCACTCTTTTAAGATTCTTTTCCCATATAGGTCATTACGGTGTATTGAGAAGCATTCCCTGTGGTATATGGATATTTATTTCTATTCTTTTTGTTTGATGCATGTCTTTCTGATTAGACTTCAGACAGGAGGCTTTGCATGTCTTTTCCTTATTGCGCCCCCTGGTTCTAGCACAGTCCCTCACACAGAGAAGGTGCTGAATATATACATTTGTTGAATAAACAGGTCTTTAGCAGCTATTGTTATTTGAGATAGGTACTCAAAAATGTCTGCAAAATATTATTGAACACCTTTATTGTACCATTATATATGTCTGACTTTGTTATCTCACTCGTTAGTCTTTTGGGCTTGAATCTCTGTCTCAAGCTGAGTCTTTTTCTGTACGTAGTTTTCTTGATCTCTTTCAATATACATGTGTCTTTCTTTTCTCTCTATGCCTTTTAAAAATCTCCCGCCCTGTCTCCTCCACTCAGTCTCCTTTTTTTTTTTTTTTAAGCACTGTGATCTTTAAAAATATTTTTCCTTGGGACTCTCCTGCCAACATAATTCCATGTGAGTTACATTCATTTGCAAAACCTTTCACTGCATGAAGATGTTTTATTTAATTAGTAAAAGTTCAATTATTTTTTGTCCCTGACAGAGCATCGTACATCACCGAGTCCAGAGAGTCATTAGCTATGAAATTAATCAAGGTGGAAGAAGGCAGAATAAAATCCTGGACGTTGGTGTAACTCACCATGTCTCAGGTTCAGCAGAGCCTGCCTTCCAGGATCAGCCTTCTCAGGACTTCCTGGGCCATTCCTGAGTCTCAAGGTGCACAGGGAGGGAGGCTGCTATTCACCTGCTGCACGGCCTCAGACTTGATGCTGCTGCTGCTCAGGGACAGAGCAGGGGGTCAGGGAAACTGAGGGTATTTGAATATCTCAAGCACAAAATATCCCACCTGGGAGCTCCCACGACTCTTTTGAGAGGAAGTATTTGTCTGCCAGAGCCTCATTCAGGTTGGGTAGAAAATGACTGCTTCTACCCTTGAGGGATAAAGAAGAGAGTTTGTGTTTACATCTCTGCCAACTAATATACAGCCCTTAGGGAATGCTGACTTCAGATTATGACATCTGTTCTTGTTCAGTTGCTCAATCGTGTCTGATGCTTTGTGATCCCATGGACTGCAGCACGCCAAGCTTCCCTGTCCTGCACTATGTCCCTAAGTTTGTGCAAAGTCATGTCCATTGAGTTCGTGATGCTATCTAACCATCTCATTCTCTGCCATCTCCTTCTCCTTTTGCCTTCAATCTTTCCCAGTATCAGGGTCTTTTCCAATGAGTCTGCTCTAAGCGTCAGGTGGCCAAAGTATTGGAGCTTCAGCTTCAGCATCAGTCCTTCCAATGAATATTCAGGGTTGATTTCCTTTAGGATTGACTGGTTTGATCTCTGTCTGTCCTAGGGATTTGCAAAAGTGTTCTCTAACACCATATATTTAGGGATAAAACAGGAAACATGAATATAAACACCCAAGAAGCATTTTAACTTGATTTTAATGTTCTCTGAGCCTCAGTTTCCATGTCAGTAAAATGGGAATAATGATGTCTGTGTCCCTTGCAGAATCGTTGCAAGAGTACAAGAAAAAACTAAAATTAGCATTGGGATGTCAAAATGACACTTTATTTTCTGGAGTTCTCGAAAGTAACTTTGTCAAATACAAAATCCTATGTTGGGATTAAAACAAAACATGTGACCACTAGTCGCACAATTCTGTTCACCATGTGGATATGAGAGGCAGGTGTCATGTGTAAAAGAGAACCCTGGTCGGAGCACATCTCTACCCTTGGTGACTTGTGTGACTTCAAATCTCTCTGTGAACTTCAATTACACA
This sequence comes from Bubalus kerabau, assembly GCF_029407905.1. NCBI lineage: Eukaryota > Metazoa > Chordata > Mammalia > Artiodactyla > Bovidae > Bubalus > Bubalus kerabau. The sequence continues at coordinate 178,223,145 of NC_073627.1, forward strand.
GCAGTAAAATAGAGTGGAGGTCATCTACCAGAGTGTTGCTGTAAGAACAGAGTAAGTTCATGAACATCTACCTGCCTTTATTCTGTCTTGAAATATCATCAGTTAAATGTTATGTTCTTGGTTGCTTCAATACAGCTGTATGATCTTTATAGAATGGATATGCTCTAGTATGTTATCCTTTCTCTTAGCATTATTCTCTCTCCTGAATCTTTGCATTAATTTCTTTCTTTGGAATCTATCATTTAGGCAGCTTTTACTAGGTATAACATGTGATATAAAGTAGTTTGCTTATATTACCTCATTTACTCCTCTAAACAACTCTGTCAAAGTTGGGCAGTTTCTCCATTACACTGAGAGGAGGTGAAAACAGTTTCCAGTAGCATATTAGTAAGAGGGAGGCCCAGGAGCCAGAGGAGTCAAAGTGTTAGCCGCTCAGTCGTGTCTCTTTGTGACCCCATGGACTGTAGCTCCCCAGGCTCCTCTGTCCATGGAATTCTCCAGGCAAGAATACTGGACCGGGTTGCCATTCTCTTCTCCAGGGGATCTTCCTGACCTAAGGATCGAACCCAGGTGTCCTGCTTTGCAGGCTGATTACCATCTGAGCCACCAGGGAAGGAGTCAAACTCATCACCATTTGTTTCTGAAGCTGGAACTCATTCCTATCCCAGTGTTTCTCAACGAGATTTCTCTAGGAACTGTCAGAACCTCTGAATCCCTCTGGGATGCTCAGATATAAGGTATGGGCCAGCCTAACGTCAGGTTGGGTTTCTAAGTAGAACAATGTGCTTGCTATTCTGCATGTTCTTTCTAATGCAACATAACACACAGCCCAGCAGGTGACCCGAGCCTGGCAACTGGTAAATTGTAATAACGGTAATACTGTGCCTCAACACAGTAACTTTCATCTGAGGACTCTGCTGACATTAATTAAACTTCACAGCCTCCTCGCTCTTTAAGGTCAGGACTACCAATTGTAAAGAGAAATAAACTGAGATGATAATGACTCTCATCAAAATCAAGATGGATCATTTGTCAGAATAGCCTCTAAAGCAGATGATAGAGGCCCAGTCCCTAAGTCAACGGAAACAATCATCAGATAAGTGTGTCCCTGAAAGCACCAGCTGTGAAGTCAGTAGACACATCTTTGGCCTGACCTTGCCGTTTATTATCAGGGTGAATTGAGTCAGGACACTTTTCCTTCTCATTCTCTGTGAATCCATCAGTAGATCAGGGGAGCTGCTGGTCACTGTGCTGCTTAACTCACTATGCTCATATCAATATGATCCTTAATAATAATAATTTAAGAATATAGTTACTACTACTAGTAGTAATATAATATTACATTAGTATTAATAATATGATATATTATATTAGCATGACTAATACTACTAATACTAAACTAATATAATTATATTTGCTAATTAATTATATTCACTTATATAATTATATTTATTAATATTATAATTAATCATCATCATCTTCCAACTGTCCCAAACAGTGCTTCATGACTTGTGCTACCAGGATGTTCAAGAATCATCTTGGGGATTGAAGGAAGGGGGGTTCAGTTCAGTTCAGTTCAGTTCAGTCGCTCAGTCGTGTCCGACTCTTTGCGACCACATGAATCGCAGCACACCAGGCCTCCCTGTCTATCACCAACTCCCAGAGTTCACTCAGACTCACGCCAATCGAGTCAGTGATGCCATCCAGCCATCTCATCCTCTGTCGTCCCCTTCTCCTCCTGCCCCCAATCCCTCCCAGCATCAGAGTCTTTTCCAATGAGTCAACTTTTCGCATGAGGTGGCCAAAGTACTGGAGTTTCAGCTTTAGCATCATTCCTTCTAAAGAAATCCCAGGACTGATCTCCTCCTTGCAGTCCAAGGGACTCTCAAGAGTCTTCTCCAAAAGGGAACCCTCTTACACTGTTGGTGGGAATGCAAACTAGTACAGCCACTATGGAGAACAGTGTGGAGATTCCCTAAAAAACTGGAAATAGAACTGCCTTATGATCCAGCAATCCCACTGCTGGGCATACACACCGAGGAAACCAGAATTGAAAGAGACACGTGTACCCCAGTGTTCATCACAGCACTGTTTATAATAGCCAGGACATGGAAGCAACCTAGATGCCCATCAGCAGATGAATGGATAAGAAAGCTATGGTACATATACACAATGGAGTATTACTCAGCCATTAAAAAGAATACATTTGAATCAGTTCTAATGAGGTGGATGAAACTGGAGCCTATTATACAGAGTGAAGTAAGCCAGAAAGAAAAACACCAATACAGTATACTAACGCATATATATGGAATTTAGAAAGATGGTAACAATAACCCTGTATACGAGACAGCAAAAGAGACACTGATGTATAGAACAGTCTTTTGGACTCTGTGAGATAGGGAGAGGGTGGGATGATTTAGGAGAATGGCATTTAAATATGTATAATATCATATATGAAACGAGTCGCCAGTCCAGGTTCGATGCACGATACTGGATGCTTGGGGCTGGTGCACTGGGATGACCCAGAGGGATGGTGTGGGGAGGGAGGAGGGAGGAGGGTTCAGGATGGGGAACACATATATACCTGTGGCAAATTCATTTCGATATTTGGCAAAACCAATACAATTATGTAAAGTTTAAAAATAAAATAAAATTAAAAAAAAAAAAGAGAGTCTTCTCCAACACCACAGTTAAAAAGCATCAAGTCTTTGGCGCTCAGCTTTCTTCATAGTCCAACTCTCACATCCATACATGACCACTGGAAAAACCATAGCCTTGACTAGACGGCCCTTTGTTGGCAAAGTAATGTCTCTGCTTTTCAATATGCTATCTAGGTTGGTCATAACTTTTCTTCCAAGGAGTAAGCGTCTTTTAATTTAGGTGCATCAGATAAATGCAGATTTCCAGGGCCAACCCCAGCGATTCTAATTTAGTAGTTCTGAAATGGGACTCACAAATGGAAAATATGTAACCATTTCTCAGATGCTTCTGAGGAGGTCTGGGACCCACTGGAGGCCAACTTTTGTTCTGATTCTTGCATTTGTATGGGTTATAAGGGGCGTTTCTGCTCTTGCTCCATCTGTTCTCTCCCCCATTTCCCTCTCCTATTCCACTTACTGCCCTAGATTCCACCTTAAAATGTGGATTATCTGCTCGTTTTCAACAATTGAAAAATATTTTCATATTGGGGTAAATTATAGGCAGTCCACTTGTGGTGATGTAACAGAATGGCTCCAGAGGAAATTTTGTCTCTAATAACAGCAGATCTTCACCAAACACTTACTGCATGCGAGGCACTGTTAATTACTTTTTTTTTTCTAAAGTGATTTTTCATGTATACTAATTTTCAATAAAATGTTAAATGGTGGAATACTTCTTTTTTTTAATTTAATTTAATTTTTAAACTTTACAATATTGTATTCATTTTGCCATTTATTGAAATGAATTCGCCACAGGTATACATGTGTTCCCCACCCTGAACCCTCCTCCCTCCTCCCTCCCCATACCATCCCTTTCAATGGAGTATTACTCAGCCATTAAAAAGAATACGTTTGAATCAGTTCTAATGAGGTGGATGACACTGGAGCCTGTTATACAGAGTGAAGTAAGCCAGAAAGAAAAACACCAATACAGTATACTAACGCATATATATGGAATTTAGAAAGATGGTAATTACTTTTACATGTTTCAATCGACTTGAGCTTCACAGCAGTCTAATAGGTAGATAATTCATATTATTATCCTTGTAGCTGAAGAAACTAAGGCACAGAGAGGTTGAGGGATTTGTCCAAGGCCACACATCAGGGCTAGGATTTGAACCCAGACATGGTCTTTCCTCTTAAGCCCTGTTTATAGTCTCTCAGATAATCCAGAGAAGACTCTGGTAACTATTACTATGAAGTACTAAACAATACTGGGAGCTTTGAGATTCTGATTAAAAAAATCATAAAAGCCTCCCCAGGAAAATTTTTCTATCATTGAAAAGGGCAACAAACTTGTCTCTGTGGCTTTTGGGTAAAATTACAAAGCACATTATGGGTAAACACCAAGAACATTTTAATAGTCCAAGCTGTCAGGTTTTAACAGTCAGAGTTAGATTTCTTCAGGGAGGTAGTGAGCTAACCACTGCAAGAGATGCCGAAGCAAATGGTGAGCAGCAAATGCACAGTGATGCTGCAGATGGGATTTTTCTACAAGAAATCAATTGCCTCTCTGGAAGGGAAAAATGTAACTTGACAGTCTCTAAAGAAGGCACCAAAATACAGAGTCTCAATAGTGTAGTATTCATACTGTCTCATATGTGATAATAACTTAAAATATTTTGAGTTAAGTCAAGAAGCTGGGGGCAGGAGGAGAAGGGGACGACAGAGGATGAGATGGCTGGATGGCATCACTGACTCGATGGACGTGAGTCTGAGTGAACTCCAGGAGTTGGTGATGGACAGGGAGGCCTGGCGTGCTGTGATTCATGGGGTCGCAAAGAGTCGGAAACGACTGAGCGACTGAACTGAACTGAACTGAACTGAACTGAAAGAAGCTGGAAAATGCAGCCACAAACCTGGAAACTGACCCAAAGATGATCCAGCTATTAAAATTAGCAACAACAAAAGACAGCTATTATAAATATTCGAGGACTCAAAGGAATGTATAATCATAAGTCAATCTCCACTAGTCAAATAGAAACTATAAAGAAGAACCAAATGAAAATTTTCTAAACAGAAGTATCATATCTTAAATGAAAAACTAATTGATTTGGTTTACTAACAGATCAGAGAAAACAGCAGAAGAGATCAGTGGAACTGAAGACATGATAATAAAAACTGTCTAAAACGAAGACAGAGAAATAAAGAGACAAAAAAGGCAAAGCTTCAGTGACTTGTGAGACAAGATCAAGTCCATTATATCAATATCCATATAAAAGGAGTCCCAGAAATAGAGGAGAGATAAGGGGACTAAAAAGAAAAAAAAAGAAAAAACCAATAGAATAAATAATGGTGAAATGTCTCCCCAATTTGGTAGAAAACAAACTTACAGATCCAAGAACATCCAAAAGCCAAAAAAAAAAAAGCCCCCCAAATGATAAAACAAAAACAATGATGTCTAGAGATATTGTAGTCAAACAAGCAATATTTAAAGGAAAATATTGAATGAGTCCAAAGAAAATGACACAGAGAGGAAAAGGGCATAAATGATGCCTGATTTCTCATTAAAATCAAGGGAGGAAAAAAGACAATCAAATGACATCTTTAAAGGGCTAGGTGGGAAACTGTCAGCCTAAAAGTGTACATCTAGAAAAAATATCCAGGAACACTGAAGACATCTTTAGTTTTTTAAACTGAGGTAGTTTGTCTATAGAAGACTGGAGTTACAAGAATGGGAAGAAAGTTCATCAAGTTAAAGGAAATTGGCAGATATACAGAAAGAGATAACAAGTACTAGGAGAGGTAAGCTTATGCATAAACGTAAATGAAACTTTAAAAAATTGTCTCAATGTATTTAAAATGCATATATCTATTTACAGCAAAATATAGACTACTACTTATATATTGCAGACATATAAGATATGTGACTTCATAAAAAGGAGAATGGGTAAATAGAACTCTACTGTTGCAAGGTTCTTTCACTTAACTGGATATAGTGACATTAGCTCTAAATAGACTATAATAGGGAGAAGGCAACGGCACCCCACTCCAGTACTGTTGCCCGGAAAATCCCATGGATGGAGGAGCCTGGTAGGCTGCAGTCCATGGGGTCGCTAAGAGTCAGACACGACTGAGCGACTTCACTTTCACGTTCCACTTTCATGCATTGGAGAAGGAAATGGCAACCCACTGCAGTGTTCTTGCCTGGAGAATCCCAGGGACGGAGGAACCTGGTAGGCTGCCGTCCATGGGGTTGCACAGAGTCAGACACGACTGAAGCAACTTAGCAGCAGCAGACTATAATAACTTGAGGATGCATATTGGAATCCCTAAGGCAACCAGTATTTTAAAAATGAGGTGGTGTAATGGAAAAGCCAATAGAGGGATTAAAATTAAATGCTTGAAAATATTTGATTAACCCAAATGAAGGCAGGAAAGGACAAATAGCAAAGTAATAAGAAAATTGTAGACCTAAATCCAACTATATGAATAATAATATCAAATCTAAATTAACTCAACATTACAATTAAAAGGCTGAGATGGGCAAACTAAATAAAAAAGCAAGATGATTTGCAGTTGTGTGGTACTTTAAACAAAAAGTCACAGATAGTTTAAAAGTTAAAAGATAAAATAAAAAATACCATGCAAACATTGATTAAGAAAGTTCGAGTGACTATATTAATATCAAACAAAATAGACTTTAAGACAAGTATTGAAAATGTTTATTTTGAAATTATGTCAGATGTACAGGAAAATCTCCAAACAGTTTAAAGAATTTCTTTGCACTCAGCACCCAGAGTCTCCAAATGTTAATATCTGAGCACATTTCTCAATATTGTTTTCTCTTTACATCCGTCTTCTTCACCTTCCTCTTCCTTTCTTTCCTTATTTGTGTAAAGATCCGAACACACACACTGTAGTCTGCAGATCTTTTTTTCCTGAGTCACTTGAGAATATGTTGCATAAATGATTCTCTTTTACATTTAAGTAGTTCATTGTGTATTTCCCCCAAACCGGAACATTCTCTTACATAAACAGGAACGCAAAGATCAAAATGAGGAAATTAACATTGCTACCTTATTATTATCTAATCTACAGATCCTATTTAACTTTTCCCAATCATCCTTCTAAGGTCTTTTTTACAGCAAAAATAACTTTTTTTTTTCTAGTTCAGAATTTAATTCAGCATTAAATATAGCACTTAGCTTTTATGTCCCTTTACTTTTCATTAATGTGAAATGGTTCCTCAGCCTCAGTTCTTTGACCTTGAGATGTGGAAAAATCACAGGCTTTCTGTGGTAGAATGTTTCTCAAACTAGGCCTGTCTGATGTTTTCTCATGACCAGCTCAGGTGATGCATTTCTTACAGAAGTACCATAGGAGTGATACTGTGCCCTTTTTTCCACCAAATATTAGGAAGAAAATGGTGCCTATTTGTCCTATTTCTGGTGATTAACTTTGATCATTCAGCTAAGGTGGTGTCTGCCAGTTTTCTCCTTTATAAAAGTTACAATTTTGCCTTTGCTTAATAAATATCTTATTGGGAGATTCTTTGAGACCCTGAAAATATCCTGTTTCTCATCACACTTCTACCTACTGGTTTTAGCATCTATTGGTGGTTCTTACCTGAAACCATTATTACCAAGGGGGTTTCTAATTGATGGCCAGGAGTATAAATAATAACACTGGAAACTGTAAAAAAAAAAAAAATTTGTTGGGAAGATATAGGAATCATTAAGAGTATATATGCCTAAAAACAGAGCTTAAAAATACATTAAACAAAACTTCTAGAATTAAAGGGGAAAAGATATAAATCCAGAGTAATCACTGAAGATTTTAAAATACATAAAGCAAATAATTAAATAAAAATAGATATATCCATAATCATAATGAAAGTTTCAACACTCTTCTTCAATAGTTGATGAATTAAAAGAAAATCTGTAAGGATATATTTATGACCAACACTATCAACCACACTAACATAAGTGAGAGTTATGCCACATGACACCCAGGAACTCTAGAGCATACGAACTTTTCTAAGATAGACAGCATTTGAGACTATTAAGTATATCTCAGTAATACTTCAAAATAGATACCTTACAGAATATAACCTCTCATCAAATGGAATTGCATTAGAAACCAATAACTTCTAAGATATATGGAAAAGTCCCAAATATTTGTCCATTAAAATACTATCAGAGAGAGGGACTTCCCAGGTGGTCCAGTGGTTAAGACATCGCCTTCCAGTGGAGGACGCGTAGCGTGGATCCCTAGTCAATGAGCTAAGATTCTATATGCTTCATGGCCCAAACAACCAAAACACGAAACAGAAGCAGTAGTGTAACAAACTGAATAAAGACTTTAAGAATGGTCTACATTTTTAAAAAAAAGTCTAAAAGCAAAACAGTGCTATCAGAGTGGACAGTGCCTTAGCCAAGGGGGTGGCCTTTTAGACAACTTTTAAATATAGATTCTGCTGTGAGACACACGGGGGTCTTGGAAGATAAACACTATTATAATCCATCTCACTGTTATTTAACATTTGCATATTTCAACAGAGAAATTTACAGGTAAAGAATGAATGACGATATAATTCAACATAGATGCAGACATTTAATCCCGTGATTTGGCAAAGACCTTTATTGGGTGAGGGAAGTAAATCATGGATCAGAACATATGCCACCCTCCAAGCTGGACGGAGTGACTCCTCAAGCTGGATGAAGGAAGGGAACCCCGTGCATTTCACAGGACCTGCTCTGCCCTGGGGTCTCAGCGGCGATCTCCGCCATGATTTGGAGAGGAGCGATGCATGGCTGCCCTGCCTTTCCCAGATTCTGGTTTGTAGAGAAGCTGACATTATTCTGGCTTCAGGGAACTATAGAAATGAAGCAACAGCCGCAGAATTACCTGGCAGCACATTGCTGCATAAATGCCACTGGATCTTTATTAGAATGGGAACAGAATGCTTCAGAGCAGCTGACCTCAGGAGGCTATTTCTGCCAGTAGACTGTGAAATAAAATTGCATCTATATCCAGATATACCCTTATATATTTTATTTTCCTTGTTTTATCTCTAGTAACTATTTTTTCTATTACAAACATTATTCTTTGTGTAAGATACATGTATGTATGTATATATATATTTTATATATATATATATAATTTTTTTTAGGTGAAAGTGAATTCAGTGCTCAAAGCCAGGTAAGTCATTTTTTTCTTTTTGTTCCCCTTTTAGAACATTGCACTGTCCTCATTATTTTGGAAAATAAATCAGTGCTTTAAAATGATTAGGAAACTAAAAGGGTGGAAAGTCACACTTGATTTATTCTTTCAGTTGATGAACTTCACACTTGAGAGGCAGAAAGGGGACTTGAGAATGTAACTGTGAGCTTGGAATCCATGTGCTAGTCAGAATGGGTGTCAAGAAGAGAAAGGTGGAGGGGGGCGCATTACAAATTAAGAAAAGCAATTCAGTGAAGAAGTGACTCTAAAGGTCAGGCTGCTAAGAGTCCCTGCAGGGTGAGAACCAGAAATCACACGTTGCGGCCCACGCAGGCCCACATGAAGGACCAGAATAATTGATGATATAAAAGCCAGAATCTGCGTGATTCACAGGATCTTAAACCGCCCACAGACGTGCAGCCCAACTGTCTCTCTGCAAACAGTACAGAACTCTGGAGATGGGGGAGGGCTTGGGGCTGCAGGGTGATAAGAAAGCTAGACAGAGGGTTTATATGAACAGGCCCTGAACTGTGTCCCCCTCCCACGCACTGAGTGTTTTTTAATATTTATTTATTTGGCTGCATTTGGTCTTGCAGCATGGGGAATGCTCACTGAGGCATGCAGGCTTCTCTCTAATTGAGGCATATGGGTTCTAGAGTGCCCGGGCGTGCTAATTGTGGGGTACAGGCTTAGTTACCTTGGGGCATGTGGCATCTTAGTTCCCTGACCAGGGTTGGAACCTGTGTCCCCTCTTTGGAAGGTGGATTCTTAACCCCTGGACCGCCATGGAAGCCCCCACCTGCTATGTCTTGAAGATGAACAAGGAACGAACGGGTACCACAAGAGAATCCGAATCCCCACTGTGTGTGAACCTGTCAGCCAGTCACTAATGACACAGTCTGGTTCTCTCTCTGATGAGAAGCTGGGATGCGGTTGATGCGTGCCTTCAAAGCTTGCTTAGACACCCTCCTGCTCCTCGAATGTGACTTGAAGCAGCACAGTCAAGCCTGCTTGGGGGGAAATGACACACCCGGTTCCCAGCGGAGGCTGGCGAATGGTGAAAAGCATGCAAGGAAGATGCTCATAGCTGGGCCTGCTTTTTAAGGCCCAGTAAGCCTGTCCATTATTAACTGTGCCTCAGTTGCTGACTCAGACTTGCCCCCTCAGATGAATTAACTCTTTCTCCCTTTGGGGAAAGCTAGGAAGTGGGTGTTGGAGGGGCAGGCCTGGTGTGAGGAGAGGGACAGATATTGATAATGAGTTGGGCACAGGCTCTGCCAAGCTCACTTGCTTCAGCATGAATGAGTCTGAGTGAGTTTTGCTCATCACTTGTCCCCTTAAACGGACTTGATGTTCCAGTAACTGTTTGCAGTGCTCCCTACATGTATCCTTGGTCCTGTTATCTTGAATCTGGCTCTGGTGACCCTCCCTTGCGATTTCTCTAAGTCAGGGCGGGAAGAGGCAGGCTGCTGGGCTGGTACAGAGTGAACCTGGTAAGCACATACCCTCTCTGGGGCTGCCATTCCTGCTCATTCACTGGGTGCACAGCCTAGTGAGAGGTACCTCAGGCACAGAGCTTAACAATTGCTGCCTTTGAGGTGCTCGCAGTTCAGTAGGGGAGACCAGTCATACATACTGTGTTGGGGTGTGCTAGTTTGCTAGGGCTTCCCTAACAGAACGACCACAGACTGGGGGCTTAAATTTGTTTTCTTACAGTTCTGGAGGCTGGAAATCCAAGATCAAGGTGTCAATAGGGTTAGTTTCTTCTGAGACGTCTCTCCTTCTCGTGTGCTCACAAGATCATTCCTTCAGGCACATATATATCTGTGTCCTAATCTCCTCTTCTTACAAGGACAGAAGTCTTGCTAGATGAGGACCCACCCATCTATATGATCTCCTTTTATCTTAATTACCTCTTGAAAATCCCTGCCTCCAAACAGGATCTCATTCTGAGATAACCTGTGGTTACAACTTCGACATGTGACTTTAGTGGGGACGAAACTCCACCCATAACACAGGCACTGTGTTGGAAGTAATAAACTAGAAAACATAGCCCCTACTTTTGAGATGTTCTCAGGCTAGTGGGAAAGCAAGGCTCCATCTGAATATAAATCAGGCAGAGATACAACACATTAGGAGCGTAATTTAAAAGTGAAGGAATAAATATATTCACAAACAAATACTCTACAAGTGTTTGGAGAGGTTTCTTGGAAGAGATGGTAAGAATGTTAGGACTTGAATGGAAGGAGGTACCCACTATCCCTGTCACTTATAAACATTGACCCTTGGAAAGTTTTTGTCTTTTCATCTAGCAGGAAACTCTTAACACAGTAATGCTCCCAGGGGTTGGGGTAAGAAGGGAAGGGAAGGAGGAGGAGTGAGAAACCAGGGTCTGCAGTTCAAACTCTTGCCTCTTAGTAAATCCAAACTCTTTTTTGCTCAGCATCCTTTGTGTCATCAAAGATCGTTGTTAATTATTACCACTCAGCTAAACATTCCTAATTCCCTCAAATATGCTGGGGCCATGTAAGAATGAGAAGGAGCCTTAGAATCCTGTGAAATTTAGGAGGAACATGGATGGGATTTGGGACTTCCCAAGTGGTGCTAGTTATAAAGAACCCACCTGCCAATGCAGGAGACATAAGAGACGGGTTCTATCCCTGTATACTTCCTACTCCAGGAACATCCCCTGGTATAGGAAGTGGCAACCCACTCCAATATTTCTTGCCTGGAAAGTTCCATGGATAGAGGAGCCTTGCAGGCTATAGTCCATAAGAGTCAGACATGGCTGAACGACACAGCACGCCTGTGGATGGGATTTAGGGAGGGCTGGGAGCCTCCAAAACAAGAATGAGCTTTGTGGTTATATTATTACGTTGCACTCCGGTACGGTCCATAGTTGTCTTTGCATAAAGATCATGTTGCACCTTTATAGAACACTCTCCAAGGCTTCCTTCCTTCCAAGGCACTTGGAATGCAATTCATTCTCATTACCAGGGCCTATAAGATCTGACCCCTGCTTATTCTCTAACATCGTCCCCTGCAACTCTTCTCCTTAATCACTCAACAGCAGAAACCCCAGCCTCTTTTCTATTCCAAAGACACACCAAACTGACTCTGCTATTGCCATAGCTCTTGTCTCTCCCTGGAATGCCCTGCCCCCAGACCTGTGGCTGTCTGGTTCCTTCTGGTCATGCAGCTCTTAAACACCACTGTCTTTACACACAAAGTACTGTTTTTCTCAGTCTGTGTTGCATGACCCTCAGTATCCTGTTTTATTTTCTTGGTATCCCCATCACAATCTGAAATGATCTTCTCCATATGTTGGTTTTACTGGCATATCTCACACCACACAACTTGAATGTAAGTCCATGAAACCAAAGCCCACGTTTATCACTGTTGTCCAGGCTTCTGGAATTGCATCAGGCACCCAGCAGGTGACTGATGCATGCTTGATGCACAGATCTGCAGAATGACCCACCATCCTTCACTCCATCTCATGCTCATTAAGTGAACAAAGAGCAAACCGCTAACAAGAAGTCAAACTGAGAGAGACCAGTTGCTTTCAACCTGTGCCTTTTTTAAAAATGAGAAAGATGAGGCCCAGAGAAGTTCATTCACTTTAACAAGCCCTGTATAGCATCATTTCAGCCTTTTCTGCCATCTGGGAACTTTTGTTTGGACCTGATCCAGTTGCCAACGTCCTTCCCAAAATGTGGTACTGGGAATATCCTATAATAGGCTAACTGGAAATAGCAGGATCGCCTCTCTTACCCTGAACCCCGTACCTCTTTCAATGCTTTAAATTCTTTTACAATATCTTCCTGTGCCATCAAGCAGCTTATTACTTGTAGTTCTTTTGGAAGCAGTTGCCATATTTTCTGTTATTAGTTATTACCAATCCAAACAAACACTTTAGTTTTCCCAAACTCTAGGAGGAGGTATTTTTAAAAAGGCCATCTTAATTATACATCAGCAATGGAGAATCACAGAGGATTCATTAACATAATAAACAGAAGTCTGTTTCTAGCATCCCACAAGCAAGGTGATAAAAAAACAACCATTATTTGCTGCTCAACAACTGTGGGTTTCTTTTCCAAGTTCTTCTCCCAGCTTTCTAAATGTGAGGCCTCTTCTAGCTGCCTGTGGTGTCGCCGGAGGGGAAAGGGAGGGCTTTAAAGAGGAAGTGGCTCTTGGTCTTTGCCTTGAGATAGAGATAGAAATGAGACAAGAAGGCTCCCAACAGACAGTCTCAAAACAATAACGCGACAAAACATGGAGAAGAGTGAATATGGGAAGAGCACAGCCTTACTGCCAGAGAGACAGGAGACCCAAAGCTTGCTTCACCACTCACTAGCTGTGGGACCTTGGTCTGAGCCTATTTCATCCTCTTCCAAATGGCAGTATCCCCTGCTTCACTGGATGAGAGAACGTTGTGTGTCTGAATATCCCAGCATGGTGTGTGGCACATCCTTAGACGTTCTAGTTCCCTCTACCCAAAAGAGCATCTTTAGCACCCCGCTCTGAGATGGTTAGATAACATCACTGACTCAATGAGCTTGAATTTGAGCAAACTCCAGGCTGGTGGCTCAGATGGTGAAGAATCTGCCTGCAATGTAAGAGATCTGGGTTCAATCACTGGGTCAGGAAAATCCCCTGGAGAAGGAAATGGCAACCCATTCCAGTATTTTTGTCTGGGAAACCCAATGAACTGAGGAGCCTGACAGGCTACATTCCACGGGGCCATAAAGAGTCAGACACAACTTCGCGACTGAACAACATCACCATGACTTTCCCATCCTCCACCTCTTCACCTTACCCTAACTTGGGAAACTGACCTAACTTGATTCTTCCTGGGACCCCAGTGGGTTCTAGAAGCCTGCAGCCTCTGAGTGGTAGCTGCCTGCGAGTTGGCAGGAAAGAGTGGTATGCTGGAGTGGGGATTGAACTGTTGCCATTGGAGATGGCAACAGATGCTTCCTGGTTGAGCCTGAGTTGGCTAAATCAGGGCTCTGTGGTTTGAGACAGAATCCAAATTATTTCCAATTAGGAGATTGTAACGACACCTGCTCTTAACCCACCGGCTCCTCACGGCTGCCGACCTGGCCTCATGTGGTTGAGAGCTTTAACCTGGACTCGAGATTTGTACCTGGGAGCATCCTGTACACATATCATGTTTGAATTATTTAAATTTCTTTCTCTGAACCTGAGGTCCTCCTTAGCTTAACAACAGTCCTGGGAGGGGGCAAAGGGCAAGAGAAGAACAACTGAGTTCAATTCCAAACTTATATCACTTGCTGTCTTTTTGACCTGTGACTCTGTTTTCTCACTTGAAATGAAGATGATAACTTGGTCCTGTAATGATGATGTAAACGAGATGCCCAGTGTGAAAGTGCTTCATCAGTGGGGAAGGACTATACAGTCCCCGTATCCGTGGGTGTGGAACCCGCAGAGTCAATCCCGAGTGCTGAGGGTCCTACGCTGCTTTACTTCAAGGCCTTGAGCATCTGCAGCTTCTGGTATCCTCCTGGGTCATGGGACCAATATGGGGTGGATTCTGGGGGCCAACTGCACAGTCCTTCATATCACTGGAGGCCCCTTCACGTGAACTCAAGCCTGATGCTGCCACTGGAAGGAGCGCCCAGGATAAAGTCCGATGTGACTGATACAAATGTGCCTTAAGGCTTAAACCAGTCATTTAACTCCCCAAACCTCCTTTTTGTCTTTCAGACTGAAGTACCATCGGTAGTAGGATGCTTGCCGCACAGGGCTTACAGTTTTCTGAGTGTTGTGCAGAGCCCTCTGTAAACTGTAAAGCACTGTGTACACATGAACAATTATTATTATGTTCTTAGGGCTTTTTTGGGGTTGGCACCAGTTGAGTCAGCTGAATGCTCTGAGCAAGAACAATCTGTTTTCTTTCCTCTTGGCAAAGAGCACAAAAGACAGAGAAGCTCATAGAAACTGGGGCAGGAGAAAAAAGTTGACTCTCCCTGTAACTCTCTCTGACATACACACACACACTCATGCGCACACAACTTGCCTTCAGATTCCCACAAGTTCAGCATCCGGAATACCACAGCAGAACTTGGGAAGTGGCCTCATTTTCTGAGCCGTCTCTGTAGCCCAGTCCCGACCCTCCCGCTCGGTGCCCAGATACAGTTAAGATCTAAATTAAGAGCAAGGCCCTGGCTCCAGCAGGCCGGGTCGCATTGTGTGGCGCCCAAGGCTTGGCTCCCAGGCCACCGGCTCTGCCATTTCTTTACCCTCTCCTTAACCCCC
This sequence comes from Bubalus kerabau, assembly GCF_029407905.1. Lineage (NCBI taxonomy): Eukaryota > Metazoa > Chordata > Mammalia > Artiodactyla > Bovidae > Bubalus > Bubalus kerabau. Next base: position 178,238,291 of record NC_073627.1, read on the forward strand.
AAGTCAAGCAGTCTTTATGTTAATTTCTTTTGTCTGAAATCTTCCGACTTCTCTCCAATTGCTCGGACACTACCTGCTCCCAGCCGCCACACTCTCCCAGCCCTCTCCTCCTCCCGCTCCTGGAAGGGCTTCCTTCCCATCTGCTCTGTCTCCACTCCAGCAGCAGTTTAATGGGTTCTTCTCTCTGCAGCCAGAGGGACCTTTTTTTTTTTTTAATGCAAACATCTCTGCTTAAAACTTGTCAAGGTCTTTCCACTGCTCTACAGTAAAAAGAAAAAAAAAAAAACAATACCTGAGCACAGCTCACAGGACTCTCTGCTAGTGGGCTCAGTCTGTTTAGCCTCTGCAATATTCCCCTTTGCCCTCTGATCTCCCCGCATACTGACCTTCAGTCTGTTTAGGGAACTTGCTCTTTCTGTGCCAGTGTATTCCAGGAACTTCTCGAGCAAGCCGCTCCTCTCCTGCTTGCTTTGCCCCACTTCCAGCTAATTAGCTCTGCACTCCTGCAGGTACCAGTGAACCATGCTTCTACCAAGAGGATCTTGCTCCGTTTTCTCAGTGGCTTAGTCTCTGTACTATGCGTGTTCACAGCACTTCAACTCTACCTGTATGGCAGTTATCTCAGCTTGCCATCATATATATCTGTATCTATCCATATCCTTATGTATCTATATATATATTTCTGTGGTGATATAGTTAATGTTGCATAACATCCTGAGCTCTGAAAGCACAGGAATCATACCTTTGCTGACTATGTTGTCCTAGATTTCCACCCAGTAGCAGAAATTACTCCGAATGAATGGAGGTGAATCTGGGCAATTGATGTCCCCTTTCTCCTTCTTCTCCTTCCTCATCTACACAGTGAAGCTAATATTACTTTTTCTACCTGCTTCAAAAGATACACCAAAAAGACAAATGAGATCACATACCTGATGAGGGCAATGCAAATAAAACATCAGCTTTAAACTGTATTTTAGGAAATACAGCATAAAAGTTCAAAATAAGGCCTCTAGATTTGGAGACCCTCTGAGTCCAAATCCAAGATCTGCTTCTAACTGTAGCTTTAATATGGTAATTAATCGCTAGAAATGAATTTTCTTATTGGGAAAAAGGGGGAAGTGATGATGGCATGTGTTTCAAGAGATTTATTGAGATAATGAATGGATATTATCTGTATAACATAGCTGACTCATAAATGTTGACTATTGTTATGAAAATACCTCCACCTACATCCTAATATGAAAATCCCCATTCTCATATTCATGTAGTGGTGCTTTGTTGAGCTAAAGGAAACTCAAGAGTTGGGAATCATTCCCTAGACAGTTTGGGAAATTCTTATCTCCAGATAAGTCCCTCTTCCAGGAAAGTCCCTCTTTCTCATTCAGGATGAGTAGTTTTTCTATAATTTTTATACTTATGAAAATCTCTCCTCTAGAGTTGTACGAGTCCTTGGGTCAAGGATAGGTTGAGTGGAAAGTTTTGTTAAGAGCTCATTTGAACAGTTAGTCTCCGACATTCTTTGGGAAAAGGTACTTACCCAGTTAACTGAGAACCAAACAGATTCCAAAGCTGTTGTCAATGTGTGTTACCTCTCCAACAGAATTAAAGCAGTGTATGGAAGGGATCTCAGAAGTCCTGAAATGTCCCTCCCTGTTCCTCTCCACCTGTCAAATTCTATCCATCTCTTGAAACCCAGTCCAAAAGCCACCTCCATATGAAATTATCTCTGACTGTGTCCGGGCTGATTTAAACATTTCCTCCAGTGAGCTCTTCCTCTGCCCATCTTTTAGCCATCTTCCATGAACACCTCTCACATGCTTCATTAGACAAAAGTTATAGCTGTATATTGCTTGTCTTTCTTGCAAGAATGAAATAGGCTAAAGTTGTTAAAAGCACGTGTGTTCTTTGTCAGGCACCTGAATTTAAATCCCAACTTCTTTACCTGTTTGCTGAATGATGTCAAAAAAGTTAAGAGCTTATGCTTCTGGAAGGCAGCTAGATAAGAGGCTGCCAAAATGTATCTTACAGCTATTTAGTGAAAGGAAACTTTTTCTGAGTTCAGAGGGTTTAACTTCATTGGGAATTAACTATTTGATGGTGGTTCTTTGGATATCTGGTAAACATTCTAGATAATTTCATCTATTGCCCTTCAGCCTTTGGGATCTGAAGCAAGGTCTTTAGTGTTTGTACATCTGGGTTCCTATCTCATCTCTCAATGCCATCATTTATTCTGAGACCTAGACTTGTAAGTCACCTCTATAACCATTGATTTATGTAAAAAGAAGAATACCATCCCATAAGATCCTTATAAGAATCACTTAGATCAGCAAACTTTTAACAACACTCTGTAAAATATTAATCAAAGAGCATATAATAGATATTCTGGAAAACAAAAAACCTGGCATGGTCAAATGTGGAATTGGTCAAATGTGGTCAAATTAGGAATTGTTAGTTTAAACAAAGTTGAAGAGATTTATTTAAGGTAGACCTTTATAAGATCTTTCTATGTCAACATGCATTATATTAATAAACCTTCAGAAAAGATGTGTAAGGTTTGATGTCTCTAAAAGTATCAGGCGTAGAATCTGTGATAGCCAGAGCTCTTGACCTCTTGACAAGTGATGGAGCCAAACTCAAAATGAAGAGAGAGAGGGAGAAAGATGTTCTTTTAACTAAAAAGTCTCTAGGAAAGCCTATATTAAGAGGATCAAAATTAGTCATCAAAACAGGGTCCATGTTTATTCCTGGGTTCTGATGATAGTTTCATGTTTTTGTTCTTTGAGTAGAGAACTGGGTCTTTACCCATCTCTGAATTAAACAGTGATGACAGTAAGATGGATACGATGCTCTGATTAGATGTGCTCCATCCCTGAAGCTTCAGATGAAAGCATTTCCACATTACTCACATGGACTTAAGAGTATTAGAGGAGTGACTTAGGGTGCCATTATCAGAATGGATACGAGTAAGTTAAATGACATGATACATGCCACGGAATCATGCCCTCTTTGGGGAGGTGTGGAAAATCAAATGGGACAACGACACGGCGTTCTTCGGGAAATATGAATGAGATGGTTATGAAAGGGGCCTGGCCATGCTAGGCCCTCATGAAACGTCAGTCTTCTTTCCTTTTTTGCTCTCCTTATGCTGTTTTCGTGTCTGGTGACACTCAAGGAGCCTCTCAAATGAGCCAGTCAAACCATGAGGAAAAATCTGTGAATCCCTAAAGATCGATCCAAGTATCGAGTCTGAGAACCTAGCTCAAATTTCCAAGCACTTGAGAAATTCTTTAACCTCAGTCATGAGACCACTCCTATAGAATGCCTGACTATATTCTACTGGGCATTCTTTAATTGAAGGAACCAAAAATAGCTGTTTCCATATACCACATACCATACAGCCCATGAGTCATACATATTTATTAGTTTAAAAGCCACAGGAAAGACTTTCACAACTTTTTGCTCAGGCCATTATTAAGATGATTTTCTCCCCATTTTCTCTGAAGACATTAATACTTCAAGGTGGCCTTGGCCTGCTTCCTCTTCCTCTCCTCCCTCCCTGCGTGCTTTGGGCTCCCCCTGTACCTGCCTCACTTCCTCGGATGCCTCCTGTTTCAGTCCCTGCACTCCCCTTGGCCAGTCTCTCTCTCTGGCTTCAGGGATGCCTCTATTTCCTGACTTCGTGATCTTTATTTTTGCCCCTATGTGCCTGCCCTCGGACCTTTCGGACGCCTCACCCTTGAACCTCTTTCCTCACTTTAGGCCCTGCCATGGTGTTGCATTCTTAAATATTGTCTCCTCCAATTGGAAACTGTATGACCTTTTGTTTGCAGAAATCATATCCATATTCATAAGTTGCTAAGCATATTTTGTAAGTCAGAACACATTGTGAAATACACTAACCCCTCCTGCTGTTTCAGCTTGCCTAACAGAGGAAGCTACAGTCTCTTGCAATTTTGTTCCAAGGAATAAAGGCAATGTTTGGCAAATGGAATGTACTCCAGCTTCTGCTGGAGGGAAAATACTGAGAAATCACACCCTGGTTAACCTGCTGGGGCTTTTGTCTCCCCAGCAATACCTCTGAGTGTAGGTAAATAGTAATAATAGCAATAGTAATAATGAAATTGTATGTACAAGTACATTTTTCATCTGTAGGTTTCCCTCCCTGTCCCAAAGCACCTTAGCTTCTGGAATGACCATCAAGCATCCAAATCTGTTTTTCAAGAACCAGGCATGTCATTCAGACAACAAAGAACTGAAACTAAATTACTGACTTGTAATAAAACAAAAGAGGAGAGGAAGACAAGTTTTTATTGAACTTCTCCTTCAGGTCAGCACAGGATTAGGTTTGTAGTCCTACTGGAGCTTCGAAATGATATTATTGAATATCTAAATGTAGATATAGAGACATGTAAATATAGATATCTTCTTAGCTCAGACTGCGTTAACAAAAATACCATGTGCTAGCTGGCTTAAACAACAGAAATTAATTTTGCACAGTTTTGGAGGCTGGAATTCCAAGATAGGGTGCCAGGACAGTCAGGTTCTGGTGAGATCCCTCCTCCTGGCGTACAGATGGCTGCTTTCTCAATGTGTCCTCTGTGGGGCTCAGTAGTCTCTTTTTCTTCTTAAGAGGAGACTAATTCCATCATGAAGGTCCCACCCAAAGATCCCCCCAAAGACACTGCTTCCTAAGGACATCACATTGAGAGCTAGGGCTACAACATGTGAATTTGGGTGTAGGTAAATATGCGTTTAGTCTATAAGAATATGTTTCAGTTCTCATAGAGGTGGAAACCAAGGTTCCAACATAGTCCAGGATCACACAGTAGGTGAGTAGGGTAAATTTTGGAGCCCAGTCTGTCTATCTGGTTCGAAATCCTGGTACATTTAAATCCATGGGTCTTTTACAAATAAAAGAGAAAGGAGGAAGTAATTCAGACTCTTATGAAGTCTTACAGTGATGGGAAGTTTACTTCCTCTCAAGGAACCCTGCTGTTATCATAGTGTAGGTAATAAAGCAGATTGAGGGCTTCCCTGGTGGTCCAGTGGTTAAGACTCCATGCTTCCACTCCACAGGGCACAGGTTTGATGCCTGGTTGGGGATATAAGAACCCACATGCTGTGTGGTGCAGCCAAAAAAGAAAAAAAGCACAGATTGAGAATTATGCTCGTCTCATTTTTAGACTCGTCTGGTTGCAAATAGTTGAACATAACTAAGCGACCAAGCATGCACTGCTGCGCTACTCCCATTATACAAGTTTCCCCCTCTGGAGCTCCTCATCCCTAAATAAAGGCACACGGAGGTGTGGTCTGTTCTGAATGATCAAAGCTCTCATTTGTGAAGTGGCCCCAATGTGCCATGTGCCAGATACCCAGTAAGCTCTCAACTAAATCTTCCATTGGCATCAAACCATTTTTTAGATGAGGGCTCAAAAGGTAAAATGAACCCACCTAGCAATTGGAACCCAGAACTGGCCTCAAGCTTGTTGACTCAACAAAAATTCCAAGTAACAGTTTAAATATCCTTTCCAGGGGAGTGCAGATTCTTCTTGCAATATGGAAAAGAACTCCAGGGGTGGTCTTATACATGAAGGTGAACAGGGAACTCTCAGCCCATTGATTTTTTGCTATAAACACAGTCCCTCAAAGTGAAAGACACATGCAATCTGCCTCCAAGGTCAAATCCTAGTTGCCCCTAAGGCCGATCATGGTTGTGGTCCATTTATCTGATTACGACTCAAAGCTAAAGAGGCTGAGGTTTATGTGCTGCGATTTAAACCTGCGGTTCCCGGGGATCTCAGGTGTGTTGCAGGTGCTGCACTAATTAAGCCTTCCCACCGACTCTCTCTGCCTTGCTGGCTGTATGTCATTTTTGCTAGTGCCCTGCATGCCAGGCTTATACTGCCACTGAGACTGTGCACTCTGGTAAAACCTTTCATCTTCGTATCTCAGGCTGCTTTTCAAACAATAATTAATTAGGCCTCATAACCCCCTGATGAGATTATTATGTATAAACACAGTCTCGTGCACTGCCCAGGGAATTTTGTCATCAGGAGTTGGAAGTCCAATTCACACCTCCACACAGACCTCAGGCTACCTCTGCAAAGGCAAAAGAAAGAAGAGATGAAAAGGGGTGATACAGTGATTCACAACATGAAAAACTCCTATGTTGAGCAAAAATTGAAATATTTTTGAGCATATAAAACTCATAGGTAGTGTGATGGTCACTCATGGAGCACTGGAGTTGAAGAATAGATGATCAAGGCCTTCAACCTGCCATTGATGTGAGTTCACAGAGGTGATGTCATCAGTGTGACCTTGGCCAGCAGATTAAATCCCTGAGCCTTAATTCTTCATCTGGAAGGAGCGCTAGTGAGAGTTCTTATTTTACAGACTTCACAGAAGAGTTGTTCAATCAAGTTAGGCTATAAATTACAAAGAGTTTGGGGGTTTGTGAAGTGTTATATAAGTATTAATATTTGCTATCACTGTGTTCTGAGCTCATGGTGACCTGCAAGATAGAAGATCAGTTTTGTTCTGTTTGTATGTGTGCGTGCTCAGTCGCATCTGACTCTTTGCAGCCCAAGGGACTGTAGCCCACAAGTCTCCTCTGTCCTTGGGATTCTCCAGCCAAGAATACTACTGGAGTGGGTTGCCGTTCCCTACTCCTGGGGATCTTCCTGACCCAGGGATCAAACTTGAGTCTCTTGAATTGTCAGGAAAATTCTTTACCACTGAGCCACCTAAGAAGCCCTCTGTTTACCGTGCACTTATTAAGCACCTAGAAATCTCTGCACTGCTTTTGGAGATGTATGGTACAAAGATAAAGACAATTATTTTCTGAGGATTGTCTGCTTAATGGTGTCTATGCCAGGATACTGTGGAGACAGATCATGGGATTTTAGTCAGCACTGGTTACAATGCTGTAATCATTCCCAATTTTTTATTAGTAACTGGACACTTTGGGAGGTGATTAGGTAATTTGTTGTTATTGTTCACTCTGGAAGCTGTGTCTGACTCTGCAACCTCATGGACTGTAGCACACCAGGCTTCCCTGGCCTTCACCATCTCCCAGAGTTTGCTCAGACTGACATCCATTGAATCAGTGATGCCATCCAACCATCTCATCTTCTGTCATCCCCTTCTCCTCCTGCCTTTAGTCTTTCCCAGCATCAGGGTCTTTTCCAATGAGTTAGCTCTTCACATCAGATGGCCAAAGTATTGGCACTTCAGCTTCAGTATTCGTCCTTCCAATGAACGTCCAGGGTTGATTTCCTTTAGGATTGACTGGTTTGATCTTTTTGCTATCCAAGGGACTCTTAAAAGTCTTCTCCAGCACCACAGTTTGAAAGCATCAATTCTTCAGCAGTCAGTCTTCTTTATGGTCCAACTCTCACATCCATATGCATCTACTGGGAAAACTACAGCTTTGACTATAAGGATCTTTCTCAGCAAAGTGATGTGATTAACTCATGAATGGGATTAGTACTTTTATAAAAGAGACCCCACAGAGCATCCTTGCCCCTTCCACCATGTGAGGATAGAGCAAGAAGTCTGTGAGGGCCTTCACCCAGTTTCTGGAGATTATAAGCTATCCAGTCTGGTATTTGGTTAGAGCAGCCCAAATGGGCTAAGACAGTGATACAGCCAGCTCGCACGGCAAAGCTGTATGCTTTCCTACAATACAGAATGAGAACCCACTATCATATTCTTACTGAAAAAGGAGGAAGCAGATGTCCAAAATCTGTTATTTGTGGCTAGAATATGAGCCGCTTCTCTTGCTTAATAACATAATACTTACATTGCTTACTTTGAATCTTGTTCATCAAATTTACATTTTAAATTCTATATATATAGAATTGTGCTGAAATTTATTTTTGCAGTGGCTATAAATCTGAGGACTTCATAATTTTTTTGAAAGAGTTTGGTGATCAATTTGATATGTAAAATGACACTTGTTATTGCCCTATTTTTTTTAAGGTAATAATTTCTCACAGAGAACTTTGTTGTAGAATTATTTTGACGTCCTGATTCTTTTCTTCATTATTGACAAAGAGATAACTTACTAATTTAGTAACTATTTATTGAACATTGCTAGCAGAGGTACAAAATGATACAAGTATTTGAAAAACTTGGTTAGTATCTCATAATGATAAAAAATGTACATGTACACCAAGACCCCAGATTCCCTCAATAGAAATGAAAACTTCTCTTTAAACAAACGAAAATGTGTGTTCACAAAAAAGACAAACAGGAAAGTTAACACAGCTTTGTTTAAAATAGCCAACAAGTGGAAAATGTCCAACAACAGGTAACAAATATAGTCAATTCATAGTATATAATAATCAGCAATGCAAGAAACTATCAATGATACAGGGAGCTCATCAGTGAGATGGTTAACTCCATGCATCAAATCGACTGGGCCACGGAGTGCCCAAGTTCAGTCCAGTTCAGTCGCTCAGTCAGGTCCAACTCTTTGCGATCCCATGAATCGAAGCACGCCAGGCCTCCCTGTCCATCACCAACTCCCAGAGTTCACTCAGACTCACATCCATCGAGCCAGTGATGCCATCCAGCCATCTCATCCTCTGTCGTCCCCTTCTCTCTTGCCCCCAATCCCTCCCAGCATCAGAGTCTTTTGCAATGAGTCCAACTTTTTGCATGAGGTGGCCAAGTATTGGAGTTTCAGCTTTAGCATCATTCCTTCCAAAGAAATCCCAGGGCTGATCTCCTTAAGAATGAACTGGTTGGATCTCCTTGCAGTCCAAGGGACTCTCAAGAGTCTCCTCCAACACCACAGTTCAAAAGCATCAATTCTTCAGCGCTCAGCCTTCTTCACAGTCCAACTCTCACATCCATACATGACCACAGGAAAAACCATAGCCTTGACTAGACAGACCTTTGTTGGCAAAGTAATGTCTCTGCTTTTCAATATGCTATCTAGGTTGGTCATAGCTTTCCTTCCAAGGAGTAAGCATCTTTTAATTTCATGGCTGCAGTCACCATCTGCAGTGATTTTGGAGCCCCCAAAAATAAAGTCTGACACTGTTTCCACTGTTTCCCCATCTAGTTCCCATGAAGTGATGGGACCAGATGCCATGATCTTTGTTTTCTGAATGTTGAGCTTTAAGCCAACTTTTTCACTCTCCACTTTCATTTTCATCAAGAGGCTTTTTAGTTCCTCTTCACTTTCTGCCATAATGGTGGTGTCATCTGCATATCTGAGGTTATTGATATTTCTCCCGGAAATCTTGATTCCAGCTTGTGTTTCTTCCAGTCCAGCATTTCTCATGATGTACTCTGCATATAAGTTAAATAAGCAGGGTGACAGTATACAGCCTTGATGCACTCCTTTTCCTATTTGGAACCAGTCTGTTGTTCCATGTCCAGTTCTAACTGTTGCTTCCTGACCTGCATACAGATTTCTCAAGAAGCAGGTCAGGTGGTCTGGTATTCCCATCTCTTTCAGAATTTTCCACAGTTGATTGTGATCCACACAGTCAAAGGCTTTGGCATAGTCAATAAAGCAGAAATAGATCTTTTTCTGGAACCCTCTGGCTTTTTCCATGATCCAGCAGATGTTGGCAATTTGATCTCTGGTTCCTCTGCCTTTTCTAAAACCAGCTTGAACATCAGGAAGTTCACGGTTCACGTATTGCTGAAGCCTGGCTTGGAGAATTTTGAGCATTACTTTACTAGTGTGTGAGATGAGTGCAATTGTGTGGTAGTTTGAGCATTCTTTGGCATTGCCTTTCTTTGGGATTGGAATGAAAACGGACCTTTTCCAGTCCTGTGGCCACTGCTGAGTTTTCCAAATTTGCTGGCATATTGAGTGCAGCACTTTCAAAGCATCATCTTTCAGGATTTGGAATAGCTCAACTGGAATTCCATCACCTCCACTAGATTTGTTTGTAGTGATGCTTTCTAAGGCCCACTTGACTTCACATTCCAGGATGTCTGGCTCTAGGTCAGTGATCACACCATCATGATTATCTGGGTCGTGAAGATCTTTTTTGTACAGTTCTTCTGTGTATTCTTGCCACCTGTTCTTAATATCTTCTGCTTCTGTTAGGTCCATACCACTTCTGTCCTTTATCGAGCCAATATTTGCATGAAATGTTCCCTTGGTATCTCTAATTTTCTTGAAGAGATCCCTAGTCTTTCCCATTCTGTTGTTTTCCTCTATTTCTTTGCATTGATTGCTGAGGAAGGCTTTCTTATCTCTTCTTGCTATTCGTTGGAACTCTGCATTCAGATGCTTATATCTTTCCTTTTCTCCTTTGCTTTTCACTTCTCTTCTTTTCACAGCTATTTGTAGGACCTCCCCAGACAGCCATTTTGCTTTTTTGGATTTCCTTTTCTTAGGGATGGTCTTGATCCCTGTCTCCTGTACAATGTCACAAATCTCAGTCCATAGTTCATCAGGCACTCTGTCTATCAGATCTAGGCCCTTAAATCTATTTCTCACTTCCACTGTATAATCATAAGGGATTTGATTTAGGTCATACCTGAATGGTCTAGTGGTTTTCCCTACTTTCTTCAATTTAAGTCTAAATTTGGTAATAAGGAATTCATGATCTGAGCCACAGTCAGCTCCCAGTCTTGTTTTTGCTGACTGTATAGAGCTTCTCCATCTTTGGCTTCAAAGAATATAATCAATCTGATTTTGGTATTGACCATCTGGTGATGTCCATGTGTAGAGTCTTCTCTTGTGTTGTTGGAAGAGGGTGTTTGCTATGACTAGTGCGTTTTCTTGGCAAAACTCTATTAGTCTTTGCCCTGCTTCATTCCGTATTCCAAGGCCAAATTTGCCTGTTACTCTAGGTGTTTCTTGACTTCCTGCTTTTGCATTCCAGTCCCCTATAATGAAAAGGACATCTTTTTTGGGTGTTAGTTCTAAAAGGTCCTGTAGGTCTTGATAGTACCATTCAACTTCAGCTTCTTCAGCATTACTGGTTGGGGCATAGACTTGGATCACTGTGATATTGAATGGTTTGCCTTGGAAACTAACAGAGATCATTCTGTCGTTTTTGAGATTGCATCCAAGTACTGCATTTCAGACTCTTCTGTTGACCATAATGGCTACTCCAATCTGAGGGATTCCTGCCCACAGTAGTAGATAGAATGGTAATCTGAGTTAAATTCACCCATTTCAGTCCATTTTAGTTTGCTGATTCCTAGAATGTCGACATTCACTCTTGCCATCTCTTGTTTGACCACTTCCAATTTGCCTTGATTTATGGACCTGACATTCCAGGTTCCTATGTATATTGCTTTTTACAGCATCGGACCTTGCTTCTATCACCAGTCCCATCCACGGCTGGGTATTGTTTTTGCTTTGGCTCCATCCCTTCATTCTTTCTGGAGTTATTTCTCCACTGATCTCCAATAGCATATTGGGCACCTACCGACCTGGGGAGTTCCTCTTTCAGTATCCTATCATTTTGCCTTTTCATACTGTTCATGGGGTTCTCAAGGCAAGAATACTGAAGTGGTTTGCCATTCCCTTCTCCAGTGGACCACATTCTGTCAGATCTCTCCACCATGACCCGCCCGTCTTGGGTTGCCACACGGGCATGGCTTAGTTTCACTGAGTTAGACAAGGCTGTGGTCCTAGTGTGATTAGATTGACTAGTTTTCTGTGATTATGGTTTCAGTGCATCTGCCCTCTGATGCCCTCTTGCAACACCTGCTGTCTTACTTGGGTTTCTCTTACCTTGGGCGTAGGATATCTCTTCACGGCTGCTCCAGCAAAGCACAGCCACTACTCCTTACCTTGGAGGAGGGGTATCGCCTCACCGCTGCCCTTCCTGACCTTCAATGCAGGATAGCTCCTCTAGGCCCTCCTGCGCCTAAATACCTGGTTAAACATGATATTTGGGTCTGTTTGTGATGGTGTTTCCAAATGAGATTAGTTTGATTGATGGACTAAGTGAAGCAGGTTGCCTTCGGCAATGTAGATGGGCCCCATCCAATCCATGGAGGGCCTGAATAAAACAAAAAATGTGGAGGTGATTGAATTCATTCTCTGCCTAGCTACTTGAGCTGGGACATCAGTCTTCTCTTCCTCAGTGCTCCTGATTCTCAGGACTTCAAATGCAGACGGAGCTCTGTACCATGGGCTCAATGGTCCTCAGTCCTCTGAACCACCTCAGCAGCTCTCCTGGGTCTCCAGCTTGTACATACTAGATCATGAGACTTGTCAGCACTCCACGACTGTGTGGGCCAGATTCTTACAAAAAGTCTCTTTCCATACACATAGAAGTGGTTCTCTTTCTCTAATGAACTCTAGGGAAGGAAACCAGACACAAGAGAATATTCTGTATGATTCCACTTCCATGAAATGAAAATAGATAAATTAACCTATTGTAAGAAAAATCAAAATAGTGGTTGTCTGAAGTAGGGGGTGGAAATTGACTAGAAAGGCAAACAATGGAACTTTGGGGGCTGATGGAAATGTTTCATCATTTTATTGAGGTAGTGGTCATAAGTTTATATTCATTAGTAAAAACTCACTAATTTGCAGACTTAAAATGAGCACATTGGTCTTACTGTTGTAAATGATGCCTCAGTTAAGTCAGTTTTATACATGTATATAAAGATTTTATATACATTTTATTGCATTAAAAATTGTCCAAAATATTAATTTCTTCCCTCACAGACTGGTTAATTTCAGTTCAGTTCAGTTCAGTTCAGTTGTTCAGTCATGTCGTACTTCTTGCAACCCCATGGACTGCAGCATGCCAGGCCTCGTTGTCCATCACCAACTCCAAACTCATGTCCATTGAGTTAACTCAAACTCATGTCCATTGAGTCACTGATGCCATCCAACCATCTAGTCCTCTGTTGCCCCCTTCTCCTTCCACCTTCAATCTTTCCCAGCATCAGGGTCTTTTCAAATGAGTCAGCTCTTTGCATCAGGCAGCCAAAGTATTGGAGTTTCAGCGTCAACATCAGTCCTTCCAATGAATATTCAGGACTGATTTCCTTTAGAATTGACTAGTTGGATCTCCTTGCAGTCCAAGGGACTCTCAAGAGTCTTCTCCAACACCACAGTTCAAAAGCATCAATTCTTTGGCACTCAGCTTTCTTTATAGTCCAACTCTCACATCCATACATGACTACTGGAAAAACCATAGCCTTGACTAGATGGACCTTTGTTGGCGATGTAATGTCTTTGTTTTTTAATATGCCTTCTAGGTTGGTCATAACTTTCCTGCCAAGGAGCAAGTGTCTTTTAATTTCATGGCTGCAGTCACCATCTGCAGTGATGTTGGAGCCCCCAAAAAATAAAGTCTGCCGCCATTTCCACTGTTTTTCCATTTGCCATGAAGTGATGGGACTGGATGTCATGGTCTTAATTTTCTGAATGTTGAGCTTTAAGCCAACTGTTTTACTCTCCTCTTTCACTTTCATCAAGAGGCTCTTTGGTTCTTCTTCACTCTCTGCCATAAGGGTGGTGTCATTTGTGTATCTGAGGTTATTGATATTTCTCCTGGCAATCTTGATTCCCTCTTGTGCTTCCTCCAGCCCAGCGTTTCTCCTGATGTACTCTGCATAAAAGTTAAATAGCAGGGTAACAATATACAGCCTTGATGTACTCCTTTTCCTATTTGGAACCAGTCTGTTGTTCATTGTCCAGTTCTAACTGTTGCTTCCTGACCTGCATATAGGTTTCTCAAGAGGCAGGTCAGGTGGTCTGGTATTCCCATCTCTTTCAGAAATTTCCAGTTTATTGTGATCCACACAGTCAAAGGCTTTGGCATAGTCAATAAAGTAGAAGTAGATGTTTTTCTGGAACTCTCTTGCTTTTTCCATGATCCAGCAGATGTTGGCAATTTTATCTCTGGTTCCTCTGCCTTTTCTAAATCCAGCTTGAACATCTGGAGGTTCACAGTTCACATACTTTTGAAGCCTGGCTTGAAGAAATTTGAGCATTACTTTGATAGCATGGAGATGAGTGTAATTGTACAGTAGTACGAGCATTCTTTGGCATTGCCTTTCTTTGGAATTGGAATAAAAACTGACCTTTTCCAGTCCTGCAGCCACTGCTGAGTTTTCCAAATTTGCTGGCGTGTAGAGTGCAGCACTTTCACAGCATCATCTTGTAGGATTCGAAATAGCTCAACTGGAATTCCATCACCTCTACTAGCTTTGTTCATAGTGATGCTTCCTAAGGCCCACTTGACTTCACATTCCAGGATGTCTGCCTTTAGATGAGTGATCACACCATCTTGATTATCTGGGTTGTGAAGATCTTTTTTTGTACAGTTCTTCTGTGTATTCTTGCCACCTCTTAATATCTTCTGCTTCTGTTAGGTCCATACCATTTCTGTACTTTATTGAGCACATCTTTGCATGAAATGTTCCCTTGGTAACTCTAATTTTCTTCGAGAGACCTCTAGCCTTTCCCATTCTATTGTTTTCCTCTATTTCTTTGCACTTATCACTGAGGTAGGCTTTCTTAACTGTCCTTGCTATTCTCTGGAACTCTGCACTCAAATGGGTATATCTTTCCTTTTCTCATTGGCTTTTGGCTTCTCTTCTTTCACAGCTATTTGTAAGGCCTCCTCAGATAACCATTTGCTCTTTGGTATTTCTTTTCCTTGGGAATGGTTTTGATCCCTGTCTCATATACAATGTCACAAACTTCCATCCATAGTTCATGAAGCACTCTATCAGATCTAGTCCCTTAAATTTATTTCTCACTTCCACTGTAGTGAAGTAGTATATGAGCACATTCAAAGCATACATCTAAAGGAAAAAAATAAGTTTAATCAGCTATACCTCAATACAAAATAAAAAGTTTAAAGTTTGGAAATAAATAATGTGCTTAACTCATGGGAAGATTAAAATGTCTGCTTCTTAAACTTTCTCAGCAGAATATCACGCTTCAACATCTGCTCTCCCATTTGGTATCTGAAGCATACAAGTCTCCCTTCAATGTCTAGGATGTTGTGTCGACCTCAACCCTGGATAACAAGTTAAGTCTGCTGAATGCTTATCTGTGCGGGGCACTGTAATAGCTGCTTTATGGAGACTACCTGGTTTGCTCCTCAGAAGGACCCGAGAAAAGACGATCTTCTTCCCTTTTGGAAAAGCGACTAGCAAAGGGCCTTGCCGGTGGCCCACTTATGGCACACCTGCCTGGATTCCAATCAGAGGGAGATGGTGACATGCATGTGTATGAACCAGAGAGGACCATCACTCCTTCATGACACAGTCTCTGCGAAAGCTTGGCTTAAGAGCTCTGGTATTGGAGATGAAGCCATGAATTTAAAAGATGCTTACTCCTTGGAAGGAAAGTTATGACCAACCTAGATAGCATATTCAAAAGCAGAGACATTACTTTGCCAACAAAGGTCAATGTAGTCAAGGCTATGGTTTTTCCAGTGGTCACGTATGGATGTGAGAGTTGGACTGTGAGAAAGCTGAGTGCCAAAGAATTGATGCTTTTGAACTGTGGTGTTGGAGAAGACTCTTGAGAGTCCCTTGGACTGCAAGATCCAACCAGTCCATTCTGAAAGAGATTAGCCCTGAGATTTTTTGGAAGGAATGATACTAAAGCTGAAACTCCAGTTTGGAGTTTGGCCACCTCATGCGAAGAGTTCACTCTTTGGAAAAGACTCTGATGCTGGGAGGGATTGAGGGCAGGAGGAGAAGGGGATGACAGAGGATGAGATGTCTGGATGGCATCACTGACTCGATGGACGTGAGTCTGAGTGAACTCCGGGAGTTGGTGATGGACAGGGAGGCCTGAAGTGCTGCAATTCATGGGCTCACAAAGAGTTGGACATGACTGAGTGACTGAACTGAACTGAAACTCATCTAACTTCTGCCTGTGAATGAAGTCCTATCAGCCAAATAAAGTTCTACAGAACATGATCTCAGGCCACTGGCAGAAACATTATTTCCATGATTCTCTGCTGTTTTGTACCCTCTGATTTAAGGTCAAGGCTAGGAGTCTCTATTTTAACTGCATTTATATTTTGGGGTGTTGTTGTATTTTGTTTCTAATAAAATGATAGCAGAATGAAAGTCAACTATATAACCTGTGGAAACCTGTGCAAAATAGATAGTTGGGCATTGGTCAGGGCAGAAAAGTGAATCTCTACTTCCTAGAGGTTCATTACCCCAACCCATGGGCAGCACCCCAAGAGATCGCAACCTCTAATAACAATAGGAACATATTAAGTGCCTGGATCAGGGGTGGGCAAGAGGCTGCTGCCAAGTTGCCCACTGAATGCATAACAGTGATAGCCAGCCAAGGCAAGATGCCCAGTGCCTTGCCTCACCCCAGGAGGCCACCAGAATTGCTCCCACACCCTACTCTGCCTGGTGACCACAGACTGGCCCCCGCTGTGGACAGAGGATGATGGTGCAGTTCAGCCTTTGCTCTGTCACTGAGATCTGCTCACTCTCCTTGACAGAGGGTGGCAGTGTCCATGACGTGAGGGTTGAGAGGGAGAATCTGAGCAGGGCTCAGGGCACCAGGCTTGGAGCGTGGAGTCTGGGGACACATCTCAAGAAGGTGGAACCCCATGTGAGCGGCATCTCTATGCCCTCAGTGCATGCTCCATCATCCCATCTGACTTATCTCACAAAACAGACTCAAACATAAAATACGAGCATTTCAAGACAGCAGCAGAGCTTCTAACACATACAGGGGATCCTCCCCAGTGGGGCTGTGTGTGGTGTGGCTGCACTTGGTCACGCACCTGCAAAACTGCCCCTGGCTGATAGCAGGGCACGTGACAGTTCAGAGCACGGGTTTGGGGATGAAGCGGCCTAGATTCGTATCCCATTCCACCATTCAGTAGCATGTGACTTAACATAGCTATGTGGTTACTTAACCACACTGTGCCCTAGTTTTCTCATCTGTAAAACAGTGTTATTATGAAAATTCAACATATAAAATGAATTAAGCACTCAGGCTATAGTACCTGGCACATAGTAAAAGTTATATCAGCATTACCTATTTGCTCATTATTTATAATTATTGCCCGCATAAATGTCCCAAAGCCCTTGTATGCATGTCTATAAGCAAAGCCTTTTGCACCACTAATTCACCAATGTGAGTTATAACACGCAATACCTCTCTATTCAGTCATCTCCTGCTGCATGTTTTTATTATTAAATAGAGGGTTCCAAAAAATATTAAAAAAACAATTTATAAAAAGCAAAAATGTCTTTACATGAACATACATACATAATTATTCTCATTTTTTGCACATAAGAGGCAAAGACTTGCCAATATGCATGCATATTTTTACAAAGCTGCAATTGTACTTATATATCATTTATGTATTTTTCACTTAACGGTAAATTGTAAGCATTTGTTTGTGATATTACATTATCATAATTATCATTGTAATGGTTGCATAATACCCTATTATGTTGATACATCATAATTCACCATAAATGATTCTCCTATTGATGGACATTTAAGTTGCTCCCTTTTTGGGGCAATTATGGCTAATGCTATGGTGATGAGCACTTAGCTTTATCCTTTGGTTGAGTTATTTTCTTGAGATCCATTTCCAGAAGAGGGATTGCTGGGGCAAAAGGAATAAATATATTTATTTAGGTTTCCATCTACATATTGAGTCAGTGTTTTCCAAAAGGGTAATCATCGTAGTAGTAATAATAATAATAATAGCAGCAATAAGGGGCATTACTCTGCAGAGACTGTGCTAAACTCTCAGCAGGTATTACATCATTCCATTCTTTCTAGGGTTCTAGGTATTGTAATTCCCCTTTTATATATGAGGGGACTAAGGAAGGGGGAAGTTAAATAACTGGTCCAAGTTCATATATTTAGCAACCAGAGAAGTTGGGAATACTGAAGCTGATACTGAAGCAGGCTAATTAAACGAGGTATTTAAACACTCCTGTTTATTTTTTGTTCTTGATGTGGCCAGGACCTTACACATTTTCAGACATTTTTCTCTTCAGAGTCCCCACAGAGATTCCCCCTAACACCCACACACAATGAATGCTCTTTGGAATGCTTTCTCATCCTATGTAACATTAGAAATAAATGGCAATTGTTTGCCTTCATCTATCTGCTCTTGTTTTTCTTGCTCTTCCTCACCTCCCTGCCTCTCTGTCTTTTATGCCTTCTCTTCTTTCCCTTCTCTCCCTCCTTCCCGTGTATTTGGAAGATCTTTTATGTGCTAGGTTTTACTAGAAGTTGATATGGAGTCTTTATCCTTTTTCTGTCTCCTCAGTTACCATCACATTTTCCCCTCACAGGTCTTTAAGCAATTGTGCCAAATGTTAACAAAAAATTTCATCTACTTTGCATTGCTATCTTGCAACTTATTTTGAGTGCCGTTAAAATTTAATTGGTGACTTCATATTTTTCTTTAAATATTCTAAGCTATTTAAGAAGTTTACAGAAGTCTGAACTGCAATTTGCATCCACCTCAGAAAAAAAATTTTAAAAGAACATGTTCACAGTTTATGTCACGTATATTTCTATAAAATGCATGATAATCAGTCTAGGTATGTGCAGACTCTATTCATACACTTTCAAAGATGATCATTTGGGATAAAGCAAAGTATACATGTTTCACAAAGTTCATATAGTAGCCAAAGCATTTTTAGTGTCGAGTTGATGTACTCCCATTATTTTTTATATAATTTCTGTTATGGGAAAGAAATATTCACATGGTTGTAAGCAAGCATTTACTGAACCTCTAGACCCTGGTGGCTCAGATGGTAAAGAATCTGCCTGCAATGCAGGAGAACTGGGTTCCATCCCTGGGTTGGAAAGATCCGATGGAGAAGGGAATGGCAATCCACTCCAGTACTCTTGCGTGGAGAAGTCCATGGACAGCAGAGCCTGGCAGGCTACAGTCCATTGGATCACAAAGAGTTGGACACAACTGAGCAACTAATACATATGAGAAAAAATTGATGGGGAATTAAATTAGAAGTTTAAAAAAGCAAAACAAAAGAAAGAAAGAAAACACAGGGAAATTGGACAGGTTGCAATAAGTCCCCAAACGGAAGAATCATCTCGTAGCCATCACATTCTATTACAGGTGTTATGAGAGCACCAGAGTCTCCAGACACGCAGCACATAATTCAGTGGTGAACTTTAGAACCAAGCTCGGTTGAGAGTAACTTTCTAGATTGCAGTGCCCACCTCTTGGGACTTATATGTCCCTCTATCTCTCTCATTCCTTCTCCTTCTCACCTCTTTCCCCCCTTAAGCCCCTTTCAATCTACAGCAAAATGAAGCTTTCAAATACATTATTCAGTCCTGAAGGAAATGTCAGCTCTTTCTTTCCTCTCTCCATTTATTGTTTTCTCTGGTTTTCCTCCTGGCTGCTGTTGCAGACCCAAATCTCAGTGGTTCTGGCCTGTGATATTTTGAAATAGAAAAGTTTCAGGGAAATATTTCCCTGAGCACCTGGGAGTTGAGTAGCTGAAAGTAAAAAAAAAAAAAAAAAAAAAATCAGAAGTCACTAATAACTCCCTTTTGCTGTGGTTGTTAATGGAATGCTAGGGAGACCGGGCATGAATAAGAAATAGATAAACCCAGGTAGACCCAGGTCATCCTCAGGCTTCAGGGGATCCTGAGGCCAAATAGCTTTTTCCAAAAAGGAAGAAATAATGTATTGACAATAAACCAAAACCCAAAGACATTTATGTACTTGCTTAGTCAACTCACTCGAGTCCTACTCTTTGCAACCTCATGGACTGTAGTCTGCTAAGCTCATCTGTCCATGGAATTTTCCAGGCATACTGGAAGAATACTGGATCAGTATTCATTTCCTACTCCAGGGGATCTTCCTGACCCAGGAATCAAACCTGTGTCATTTATTTGTTTATAGAGCAATAATTCCAGATGTTCAAGCTGGATTTAGAAAACGCAGAGGAACCAGAGATCAAATTGCCAACACCGCTGGATCATCAAAAAAGCAAGAGAGTTCCAGAAAAACATCTATTTCTACTTTATTGACTATGCCAAAGCCTCTGACTGTGTAGATCACAACAAACTATGGAAAATTCTTAAAGAGATGGGAATACCAGACCTGCCTCCTGAGAAATCTGTATGCAGGTTAAAAGCCATAGTTAGAACTGGACATGGAACAACAGACTGGTTCCAAAAAGGGAAAGGAGTACTTCAAGGCTGTATATTGTCACCCTGCTTATTTAACTTATATGCAGAGTACATCATGAGAAACACTGGGCTGGATGAAGCACAAGCTGGAATCAAGATTGTCAGGAAAAATATCAATAACCTCAGATATGCAGATGACACCACCCTTATGGCAGAAAGAAAAACTAAAGAGCTTCTTGATAAATGTGAAAGAGGGGAGTGAAAATGTTGGTTTAAAACTGAACATTCAGAAAACTAAGGTCATGGCATCCAGTCCCATCTGTTCATGACAAATAGATGGGGAAACAATGGAAACAGTGAGAGACTTTATCTTGGGGGGCTCCAAAATCACTGCAGATGGTGACTGCAGCCGTGAAATTAAAAGACGCTTGCTCCTTGAAAGAAAAGCTATGTCCAACCTAGACTGCATTTTAAAAAACAGAGACATTACTTTGCTGACAAAGGTTCTTCTAGTCAAAGCTATGGTTTTTCCAGTAGTCATGTATGGATGTGAGAGTTGGATTATAAAGAAATGTGAGCACCGAAGAATTGATGCTTTTGAACTGCGGTGTTGGAGAAGACTCTTGAGAGTCCCTCAGACTGCAAGGAGATCAAACCAGTCAGTCCTAAAGGAAATCAGTCCTGAATATTCATTGGAAGGACTGATGTTGAAGCTGAAACTCCAATATTTTGACCACCTGATTCGAAGAACCAACTCATTTGAAAAGACCTGGATGCTGGGAATGACTTTGGGCAGGAGGAGAAGGGGACAATAGAGGATGAGATGGTTGGATGACATCACCGACACGTTGGGCATGAGTTTGAGCAAGCTCTGGGGGTTGGTGATGGACAGGGAGGCCTGGTGTGCTGCAGTCCATGGGATCTCAAAGAATCAGACACAACTGAGCAACTGAACTGAACTGAGAGCAATAATAATGTAAATTGCAATGACTTCCTCAAACTTTGGGAGACAACTTCAAATTTGTTTGTTTCTGCTGTGTTTGGTGCCTCAATACCTCCATTGTATCTACATTAATTATACATCTCATTCCTCCATCACAGCCTGAGGTCTCCACACACAGAATTGTGCATGCTAGGTTCATCTTCAAGCACACAGGAGGTCTAAATGAACCTTTCCTGAATGAACTGCCATGGAAGACCCAATCGTGGAAAGAAAGTCCAAGCAAAGCGACAAATGGGAATCTTTCCCTCATCTTTTCAAATACCGTGCAACCTAGGAGGCCTTCATGTAACAAATAGACTGCTTACATGATACAACTGAGGAGCCTTTCAAATGTCTAAGCTCTGACATCTACTGCAGTATTGCTTACAAAAGAAAACCAATAAGAGAATACCTTCTCAACCACTATCGGTGAAGAATTGAGTGGTTTTGTCCATTTAAGTGGGCTGTTGAAAATATGAGCTCATGTCTGCAGACATCAGTAGTGTCCCACATGCTCTTTTAAGGGGAATAAAGAATTCTGCATATACAATACATGGAATTAACTAGTTGTTCATATGCATTTGTGTTTCTGGAAGGATCTAATGGATTAGCTAACATGAAGGAGTTGTCTTTTGGGGTTGGGCATTGGGCTAATGTATATCATCTCACTTAACCCTTATAAGCAATTCAGAGAGACAAGTAGTTATACTGAGTCCCAGTTCTTCACTTGAAGAAATGGAGACCCAGAGAAGTTGAGTCACTTGCTCAGAGTCACACAGGTTGGAAGTGGTAGAATTGGGACATGAACCCAAGTAGAAGGAAGTCAGAACAGAGCTGCTAAGTGTCAAACTACTTCCTAACCACACCTGAAACAGTGCTTCCCTGGGGGTGACATCGCTGAAGAGCTTTTACTTTCCATTGTGTAGACTTTCATTCTGTTCAGTTTTAGCAAGCATTGTCTTCATCATAACAAGAAAATTGAATTTTGAAAAATTAAAAAGCAGATTCAAAACATCCTGTGTGTGTGTGTTAGTCACTCAGTCATGTCTGACTCTTTGCAACCCCATGGACTGTAGCTCGCCAGGCTCTGTTGTCCATGGGATTCTCCAGGCAAGAATACTGGAGTGGGTTGCCATTGCCTTCTCCAGCAAAACACCCTAGGGGTTATTATAAACCATGCTAAGCTAAGGCAGTGTGGAAAAATAGGAAAATATTTACAATATCAATGACCACATAAGTGAGAAAAAGAAGGGGAGGGCTAAGATGAAGAAGGAGGAGGAGATGGTGCAAGAATAAAAAGAAGCAGCAGGAGGAGGAGGTGGGGGAGGAGAAAGAGAAGAATGAAAACCTTTGCTTTCTCTATGGCTCTAGGACTCCAGGAAGAACAGCAACATGGACAGCACTAGTTTGCACAACCAAACCACAACTAGCTTTTTCATAGTATTTGTTTTTAAGCCCCACCAAATCTTTTCCCCTTCCTTCCCTCTTCCCATGTGCCTTTTGCCACCCTATACGGCATGCCCCTGTATGTGGCCTGTTCTGTGATGCTAAGTTAAAATCGAGGCATAAATTAGACTTTTTTTGTGCAGACTCATTTGTGCAGTTCTCCTATACAAGAGAATCATACGATAACTGGTTTCTATTATTTTTAATTGAATTAGGCAATCTCCTGTGTAACAAAGAATTGACTTGCCCTATAGCTTTGCCCAAGAGAAATAAGGAAAAGAAGTAGTGCTAAGGTTCAGGCCAGGCAGAGATAAGGGAAGCCAATGTCCCTGTGACCTCAAAGGAGCCCTTCAGTACATAAGCTGGTTGACCTGGTGATTACACTACCACCCCCACAGCTCTGAGACACCCCAGTGAATGCTTAAGTTCAAGTGTAGAGTAGGACTCTATCCTGGATCTGAGATAGGTCTAGCATCTTGGGTGAGATAGATGGATCAGTGAATCCAGTTTAGTTAACCTCCCAGTGGCACAAGACTTAACTTCTCTGAGCTTTCATGAATAAAATGGGTCTAATTGCCCTCCTTTCCAGGGCTGTCATGAATATTAAATTGGATAATATGTATAATGCTACTTTCAAATGATAAGTACTACATATTTTTGATGTTCCCTTTCTCCTGTTTCTTTCTAACTCATTCCCACAGCCTTGCCAGTGCTGTGTCTCCCTCACCGACAGAGCTTTCCACTTTTCTTTAAGAAAAAATACCAGCTCTCTCCTTTAATATCTGATTTGGAGCTCAGATTTGTAAAGCTTTCTTTTGTCTAATGCCAAGCAACACTGACCTAGATTCAATGGTGTGGTCTCCCCAAGGTTCAGTTTCCCCCCATGCAAAGTGAGGTGATTGGAGAGGATAACTTGAGTCTTGTTTTAATACTATCTCCTTAATTCTACGCATTTTCATTTAACTCGCTCTCCCCTCCCTCTTTGTGCATTTCTCCCCTTTTCTGCGTCACACTCTGCCAGTGAATAGAAGTCAAACCATAAATCAGATTCAGGTGTTTACTTGCATTGCTCACAAATAGAGGACTTAATTGTGCAAGAATAGGTTCCCATTTTTTCTGATTGAATTAGTCAGTTCTGTGTCTTTCTATTCCCTCCCTCTGGTTTTTCCTCTATTTTTAGATAGACAGTCTGAAAAGTCTTAATATATCAATGACATTTATAACACATGTTAATATCTGAAGCGTCAGTGCTCTATTTGTAGAAATGACTGCTGATGTGATGAGATGCTTTTATTATATCATGACTTCTATTATAAATAGGATAAAGCTATGCACTCTTTTTTTTTTCCCAAAAAAATTAGATAAAAATAATAAACTGTCCCCTGCTCCCCTTTGTCAACCATCCGTTTCAAGTACTAGTTTTTACTTTTTGGGTGCACTTTTTATAAATTGCTCTTTACAACTTCAGGGTGAATATCTGTCTCCTGGAATAGATGACAGAGAATTCTGGGAGAATGCATTAGGGAGGTAAATGGAGACACCTGGGGATCCATTTTATAATTTTCGTAGCTTCTCAAGCCCCCTAATGGGGCCCAGCACCTCAGAACTCTGGGGGTGGCCAATGCTCTGCTCTTTGTATAAAACGTAGAACCCCCATCTCTGCAACACCACATTTTGCCCATCATTAAAAAGCATTTTACGATTATATGAGTTGGGAGTTAAGAGCATCTGTTTGGGGAGCACGCAGACTGGTGCTGGAGTTGCTGCTCTGTTCCTCAGCAGTGTGTCGTTTGGGTAAGCCACTCTGCCCCTCTGAGCTTCATTTCCACCTATAAAAAGTAGAAAATCAATGCTTCTGCTTCAAAGAGATAGTCTGAGGATACAATGAGTTGGCATATGAAATATATTGACTACATCTTAAAGATTCAAGAGTAGTAGCAGTTGTTAATTTCGGTTGTATTTATTTGTATTACTCCTGCTACTACTTTTACTACTATCTGAAGGATTTCTTCCTTACTCTGCACCTCCACACAGACCATCTGCTTATCTGACCTTCCACCAAAATTTAGCTAAATGTCATTTGCCACTTTCTGACTGTCCAGCTTTATTATGTCCCCTTGCAGACCAGACCCAGACATGCACACATACAACCTATACTCTAACCATACAGAGTTTTTAAAATTATTATTTTTTATTTACTTACTGGCTGTGCTGGGCACAGCATGTGCGGTCTTTCATCGTGGCATGCAGGCTCCAGAGCACGCAGGCTCAGTAGCTACAGCACAGGGACTTTGTTGCTCTGCTGCATGTGGGGTCTTAGTTCCCTGAACATGGATAGAACCCACATCCCCTATGTTGGAAGGTAGAGTCTTAGGTCACCAGGGAAGTCCCTAACCATACTGGATTTTACCTTCATTTTCCAGTATGCCAGGATTTTACAAGACTTCATGGTCTTGCTCTGCCCTCTGCCTACCTGTCTTCCTTTCCACCTCAGCTCACTTTCCAGACTCAGCTTAGATTTCACCTCCTAGAAAGCCCTTGTTCATCTGATCTGAGGTTAACGTATCTCTATGATCCCTGTGCAGTGCTGGAGTGACTGTGAGGAGATACCCCATGTGCAAGGGCAGAGAAGCCCCAGCAAGATGGTAGAAGGGGCGAAATTGTGTTTAGAATCAAACCCCATATCCTCCAGAGATGCTCAGAAGGCTCACACAAACCTTGTGCACACCAGGACCCAGAGACTGCATAGAGACTGAGACAGAACTGTGTCTGAGCATCTCCTGTGGAGGTATGGGTCAGCAGTGGACTGTTGCAGGGACAGGGCATAAGCCCTCTTGGAGGAGGTCACCATTAACCTACCATAGAGCTGCCAGAATTTACACAGGACTGGGAAATAGACTCCTGGAGGGCACAAACAGAATTTCATGCACACCACGCCCCAGAGGAAAGGAACAGTGACCCCACAAGAGACAGACCGAGACTTGCCCATGAGTGCTCAGGAGTCTCCAGTGGACCCGTGGGCCAGCAGTGGCCTGATGCACAGTAGGGGGCCCTGACTAACAGTGCATGCATGGGACCTTTTGAAAGAGTTCAGCGTTATTTTCTCTACCTGCACAATAGTTTGGCCCCAGGTAAATAACAGGCAGGGAACATGGCCCCACCCTTCAACAGAAACTTGGATTAAGGATTTACTGAGCATAGCCCCACTCATCAGAACAAGACCCAGTTTCCCCCTAACTCAGTCTCTCTCATCAAGAACCTTCAATAAGCTTCTTATCCTTCTCCATCAGATGGAAGACAGGCTGAAAACCACAAGCACAGAAAATTAAACAAACTAATCACGTGGACCACAGCCTGGTCTAACTCAATGAAACTGTGAGCCATGCCAGGTAAGGCCACCCAAGATGGACGGGTCATGGTGGAGAGTTCTGACAAAACGTGGTCCACTGGAGAAGGGACTAGCAAACCACTTCAGTATTCTTGCCTTAAGAAGCCCATGAACAGAATGAAAAGGCAAAATGATAGGACACTGAAAGATGAACTCCCCAGGTCGGTAGGTACCTAATATGCTACTGGAGAAACAACTCCAGACAGAATGAAGAGATGGAGCCAGAGCAAAAACAACACCCAGTTGTGGATGTGACTGATGATGGAAGTAAAGTCTGATGCTCTAAAGAGCAATACTACATGGGAACCTGGAATATTAGGTCCATGAATCAAGGCAAATTGGAAGTGATCAAACAGGATATGGTAAGAGTGAACACTGACATTTTGGGAATCAGTGAACTATAATGGACTGCAATGGGTGAATTTAACTCAGATGATAATTACATCTACTACTGTGGGCAAGAATACCTTAGAAGAACAGGAGTAGCCATCATAGTCAACAAAAGAATCTGAAATGCAGTACGTGGATGCAGTCTCAAAGACAACAGAATGATCTCTGTTCATTTCCAAGGCAAACCATTGAATATCACAGTAATCCAAGTCTATGCCCCGACCAGTAATGCTGAAGAAGCTGAAGTTGAACGGTTCTATGAAGACCTACAAGACCTTTGAGAACTAAAACCCAAAAAAGATGTCCTTTTCATTATAGGGGACTGGAATGCAAAAGTAGGAAGTCATGAAATACCTGGAGTAACAGGCAAATTTGGCCTTGGAGTACAAAATGAAGCAGGGCAAAGGCTAATAGATTTTTGCCAAGAGAACCCACTGGTCATAGCAAGCACCCTCTTCCAACAACACAAGAGAAAACTCTACACATGGACATCACCAGATGGTCAATATCAAAGTGAGATTGATTATATTCTTTGCAGCCAAAGAGGGAGAAGCTCTATACAGTCAGCAAAAACAAGACTGGGAGCTGACTGTGGCTCAGATCATGAACTCCTTATTGCCAAATTCAGACTGAAATTGAAGAAAATGGGGAAAACCACTAGACCATTCAGGTATGACCTAAATCAAATCCCTTACGTTATACAATGGAAGAGATTCAATAGATTCAAGGGATTAGATACGATAGACAGAGTGCCTGAAGAACAATGGATGGAGGTTTCTGACATTGTACAGGAGCCAGGGGTGAAGACCTTCCCCAAGAAAAATAAATGCAAAAAGGCAAAATGATTGTCTGAAGAGATCTTACAAATAGCTGCGAAAAGAAGAGAAGCCACAGGCAAAGGAGAAATGGAAAGATATACCCATTTGAATGCAGAGTTCCAAAGAATAACAAGGAGAGATAAGAAAGCCTTCTTCCATGATCAACACAAAGAAATAAAGGAAAACAATAGAATGGGAAAGACTGGCGATCTCTTGAAGAAAATTAGAGATACCAAGGGAACATTTCATTCAAAGGTGAGCACAGTAACCAATAAAGGGCAGAAATGGTATGGACCTAACAGAAGCAGAAGATTTTAAGAAGAGGTGGCAAGAATATACAGAAGAACCATACAAAAAAGATTTTCATGACCCAGATAATCAAGATGGTATGATCACTCAACTTCCTGCAATGCGAAGTTGAGTGGGCCTTAAGAAGCATCACCACGAACAAAGCTAGTGGAGGTGATGGAATTCCAGTTGAGCTGTTTTGAATCCTAAAAGATGATGCTGTGAAAGTGCTGCACTCAATATGCCAGCAAATTTGGAAAACTCAGCAGTGGCCACAGGACTAGAAAAGGTCAGTTTTCATTCCAATCCCAAAGAAAGGCAATGCCAAAGGATGCTCAAACTACCACACAATTGCATTAATCTCACATGCTAGTAAAGTAATGCTCAAAATTCTCCAAGCCAGGCTTCAACAGTAAGTGAACCATGAACTTCCAGATGGTCAAGCTGGTTTTAGAAAAGGCAGAGGAACCAGAAATCAAATTGCCAGCATCCACTGGATCATCAAAAAAGCAAAAGAGTTCCTGAAAAACATCTGCTTTATTGACTATGCCAAAGCCTTTGACTGTGTGGATCACAACAAACTATGGAAAACTCTTACATAGATGGGAATACCAGACCATCTGACATGCCTCTTGAGAAATCTGTATGAGGTCAAGAAGCAACAGTTAGAACTGGACATGGAACAACAGACTGGTTCCATATCGGGAAAGGAGTATATCAAGGCTGTATATTGTCACCCTGCTTATTTAACTTATATATAGAATACATCATGAGAAATGCTGGACTGGATGAAGCACAAGCTGTAGTCAAGATTGTTGGGAGAAATATCAATAACCTCAGATATGCAGATGACACCACCCTTATGACAGAAAGTGAAGAACTAACAAGCCTCTTGATGAAAGTGAAAGAGGAGAGTGAAAAAGTTGGGTTAAAACTCAGTATTCAGAACACTAAGATCATGGCATCCAGTCCCATACCTTCATGGCAAATTCATGGGGAAAACGTGGGAACAGAGAGAGACTTTATTTTGGGGGGCTTCAAAATCACTACAGGTGGTGACTGCAGCCATGAAATTAAAAGACGCCTGCTCCTTGGAAGGAAAGTTATGACCAACCTAGACAGCATATTAAAAAGTAGAGACATTACTTTGCCAACAGAGATCCATCCAGTCAAAGCTACAGTTTTTCCAGTAGTCATGTGTGGGTGTGAGAGTTGGATATAAAGGAAGCTGAGCGCCGAAGAATTGATGCTTTTGAACTGTGGTGTTGGAGAAGACTCTTAATAGTCCCTTGGACAGCAAGGGGGTCAAACCGGTCCCTCCTAAAGAAATCAGTCGTGTATATTCATTGTAAGGACTGATGCTGAAGCTGAGACTCCAATGCTTTGGACACCTGATGCAAAGAACTGACTCCTTGGGAAGACCCTGATGCTGGGAAAGATTGAAGCAGGAGGAGAAAGGGACAACAGAGGATGAGATGATTGGATGGCATAAATAGCTCAATGGACATGAATTTGAGTAAACTCCAGGAGTTGGTGATGGACAGGGAGGCCTGATGTACTGCAGTCCTTGATATTGCAAAGAGGCGGACATGACTGAACAACTGAACTGAACTGAGTGATCCCATTAAGCTCCTGTTTCAGCTCTGGCCTGGCTTTTGCCAGCATGATCAGTTTAGTTAACTGAGTTCACTTCTCAGACTATGACTTCATGGTGGGTAGCCATTCTAACTCACATGCCTTTGTATCCCCAAGTCCTAGCACATATCACAATGACTATGCCATTATCAGCCGACTTCTGTCCCTTTCTGATCCCTCCTGGTGTAGATTGTCAATCCTTCCAGTTTGTGGAGATCAACTTGGTTTGTGCTGGCCTCCATTATCTCTCAGTTCAGTTCAGTACAGTCACTCAGTCATGTCCAACTCTTTGCGACTTCATGGACTGCAACACGCCAGGCTTCCCTGTCCATCACCAACTCCCGGAGTTTACTCAAACTCATGTTCATTAAATCGCTGATGCCATCAAACCATCTCATCCTCTGTTGTCCTCTCCTCCTCCAGCCCTCAATCTTTCCCAGCATCAGGGTGTTTTCAAAGGAGTCAGTTCTTCACATCAGGTGCCCAAAGTATTGGAGTTTCAGCTTTAGTATCAGTCATTCCAATGAATATACAGCACTGATTTCCTTTAGGAGGGACTGGTTTGATCTCCTTACTGTCCAAGAGACACTCAAGAGTCTTCTCCAACACCACAGTTCAAAAGCATCAATTCTAAGGTGCTCAGCTTTCTTTATAGTCCAACTCTCACATCCATACATGACTACTGGAAAAACTATAGCTTTAACTAAACAGATCTCTGTTGGAAAAGTAATGTCTCTGCCTTTTAATATGCTGTCTAGGTTGGTCATAATGTTTCTTCCAAGGAGCAAGCATCTTTTAATTTCATGGCTGCAGTCACCATCTGCCATGATTTTGGAGCCAAAAAAAAAAAAGTCTCTTACTGTTTCCATTGTTTCCCCTTCTATCTGCCATTAAGTGATGGGCCCAGATACCATGATCTTAGTTTTCTGAATGTTGTTTTAAGCCAAGTTTTTCATTCTCCTCTTTCACTTTCAACAAGAAGCTCTTTTGTTTTTCCCTTTCTGCCATAAGGGTGATGTTATCTGTGTATCTGAGGTTGTTGATATTTCTCTTTAAGAATTTTCCACTGTTTGTTGTGATCCACACAGTCAAAGGCTTTGGAATAGTCAATAAAGCAGAAGTTGCTGTTTTCCAGGAACTCTCTTGCTTTTTCAATGATCCAACTGGTGTTGGCAACTTGGTCTCTGATTCATCTGCCTTTTCTAAATCCAGATTGAACATCTGGAAGTTCATGGTTCATGTATTGTTGAAGCCTGGCTTGGAGAATTTTGAGCATTACTTT
This sequence comes from Bubalus kerabau, assembly GCF_029407905.1. Classification (NCBI taxonomy): domain Eukaryota; kingdom Metazoa; phylum Chordata; class Mammalia; order Artiodactyla; family Bovidae; genus Bubalus; species Bubalus kerabau. The sequence goes on from NC_073627.1 coordinate 178,268,594, forward strand.
ACTAGCATGTGAGATTAATGCAATTGTGTGGTAGTTTGAGCATTTTTGGCATTGCCTTTCTTTGGGATTGGAATGAAAACTGACCTTTCCAGTCCTGTGGCCACTGCTGAGTTTTCCAAATTTGCTGGCATATTGAGTGCAGCACTTTAACAGCATCATCTTCCAGGATTTGAAATAGCTCAACTGGAATTCCACTAGCTTTGTTCGTAGTGATGCTTTCTAAGGCCCACTTGACTTCGCATTCCAGGATGTCTGGCTCTAGGTGAGTGATCACACCACTGTGATCACCTGGGTCATGAAGATCTATTTTGTATTGTTCTTGTGTATTCTTGCCACCTCTTCTTAATATCTTCTGCTTCTGTTAGGTCCATACCATTTCTGTCCTTTATTGAGCCCATCTTTGCATGAAATGTTCCCTTGGTATCGCTAATCTTCTTTAAGAGATCTCTAGTCTTTCCCATTCTATTGTTTTCCTCTATTTCTTTGCACTGATGACTGAGGAAGGCTTACTTATCTCTCCTTGTTATTCTTTGGAACTCTGCATTCAAATGGGTATGTCTTTCCTTCTCTCCTTTGCCTTTGGCTTCTCTTCTTTTCACAGATGTTTGTAAGTCCTCTTCAGACAACCATTTTGCCTTTTTGCATTTATTTTTCTTAGGGAAGGTCTTCATCCCTGCCTCCTGTACAATGTTACAAACCTCCTTCCATTGTTCTTCAGGCACTCTATCATATCTAATCCCTTGAGTCTATTTGTCACTTCCACTGTATAATGGTAAGGGATTTGATTTAGGTCATACCTGAATGGTCTAGTGGTTTTCCCCATTTTCTTCAATTTCAGTCTGAATTTGGCAATAAGGAGTTCATGATCTGAGCCACAGTCAGTTCCCAGTCTTGTTTTTGCTGGCTGTATAGAGCTTCTCCCTCTTTGGCTGCAAAGAATATAATCAATCCTATTATGATATTGACCATCTGGTGATGTCCATGTGTAGAGTCTTCTCTTGTGTTGTTGGAAAAGGGTGTTTGCTATGACCAGTGTGTTCTCTTGGCAAAACTCTATTAGCCTTTGCCCTGCTTCATTCTGTACTCCAAGGCCAAATTTGCCTGTTACTCCAGGTATTTCATGACTTCCTACTTTTGCATTCCAGTCCCCTATAATGAAAGAACATCTATTTTGGATGTTACTTTCAGAAAGTCTTGTAGGTCTTCATAGAACCGTTCAACTTCAGCTTCTTCAGCATTACTGGTCGGGGCATAGACTTGGATTACTGTGATATTCAATGGTTTGCCTTGGAAATGAACAGAGATCATTCTGTTGTCTTTGAGACTGCATTCAAGTACTGTCTTTTGGACTCTTTTTTGATTATGATGGTTACTCCATTTTGTCTAAGGGATTCTTGCTCATAGTAGTAGATGTAATGATCATCTGAGTTAAATTCACCCATTGCAGTCCATTATAGTTCACTCATTCCTAAAATGTTGATGTTCACACTTGCCATCTCCTGTTTAACAACTTCCACTTTGCTTTGATTCATGGACCTAACATTCCAGGTTCCCACACAATACTGCTCTTAAGAGCATTGGACTTTACTTCCATCATCATTCACATCCACAACTGCTGGCTCCAGCTCCATCTCTTCTTTCTGGAAGTATTTCTCCACTGATCTCCAGTAGCATATTGGGCACCTACCAACCTGGGGAGTTCATCTTTCAGTGTCCTATCTTTTTGCCTTTTCATACTGTTCATGGGGTTCTCAAGGCAAGAATACTGAAGTGGTTTGCCATTCCCTTCTCCAGTGAACCACATTTTGTCAGAATTCTCCACCACGACCTGTCCATCTTGGGTGGCCCTATATGGCATGGCTCATAGTTTTATTGAGTTACACCAGGCTGTGGTCCATATGGTCAGATTGGTTAGTTCTCTCTGGTTGTGGCTTTCATTCATTTCATTCCATTATCTCTAGCACATCTTTATTTATTCAGTAAACATTCTTGAGTGTTTACACCTACTTGGACCTAACATAGATGATGAGGTTTGGTGATACATAATTTAGAAGACACAATACTTCAGCCCTTTTCTCCATGCCAGTCATGTAGAGTAACTTTCCAGCTCTCATCCCCTTCCCGGCATTGGAAAAGGTGAAAGGTCAGGATTATACACAACCATTTTCTCTACGTGGCATCATTGTCTCTGCTCACATTCTAAGGACTAGAATTTAATCTCTTGTTCACTACAGACTGTAAGGTGAGCTATGATATGTACTACAGTGGTCACATGCTGTGCAAAATATGGAATTTTTCTAATTAAACAGGGGATACAGTATTGGTGAACAATGAGTAATCTCTGCTTTAGGAACTCTACCTGATGGCCAACATTGTAAAAGACAGACTTGGCCCCTGCATTCCTGAATTCTTATGGTCTAGCTGGAAGGTGGACCATGGTCGATTAATGTTGCTATGTGCCGGGGTCAAAGAGGAAGCAAGGTCAATAACAAGTTGTGAAGAATAGGTGAGGCGAGCCAAGTGAAAACTGTGGGGAAGGGGAGTAAAAAATCCTAACAAATGGAGCTGCACAAATGCCTGGAAAAAATAAATAATATGGCATACTTCAGGAACCTGAAGATGTTCAGCATGAAGGAGTGAGGATGGAAGGAAATGTGTGGCTGGAAGAGCAAACGGGCAGCAGGAATCAGGGGCTTGAACCAAATCAAAAGATTTGAGTTTTAACCCGTGATTGATGGCCAATGTCACAATATTTTAAACAAGGAAACAAGAGAAATCGCAGGGACCCACACAAAATTGAGAAAAGAAGACTTGGGTGATCCATCAATTTGCTATAGTCAAGGAGCATGTTTTAGAAATGTATAGTTTGCCTGATGGAGGGGGCTGGAGAGAGAAGAGAATTGGAATAGGGAGGGGAGGAATAACACTTGCAGAAATTAGGATGGTCTAAGTTTAGCTTCTCAAAGGTGATTTGCCAGAGGCCTGAATCCAGTGCACCGAAGCCCTGGGGCACCCAGCAGCACCTCACATGCTGTGCTGCTTCCCAACAGGACTGCCTTGGAAAATGCAAGAAAGGAGGGGAAATGGAGGGAAAAAAGCTCGCTGAACTCCCTTACTCTTCAGCTGCCCCCAGCTATTTGAAAAGTGAACTAATAGAGGGTTAGGGACGAGGGAGACAGATCTGTGCTTGCATCCTGCCAAGCAGAGGAAGGAGCAGTAACGTGACAGAGGTATTATTAGGCTGCCTCTCTGGCATCCTTGGAGTAATCCCCCGAGGGTTTAGATTGAAGTGGAGCAGTCGCAGAGCAGCTAACCCATCCTCCACGTGGAGGGAGCGATGGCAGCACTTTACCTGCAGACGCAAGGGCAGCAGCCCTTACACTCGCGCAGATTCTTGCTTGTTAACATCTTCTGCCGGGTGTGGGAGACTCTGTTCATGGCTTCACAGATCTCCCAAAGAATGCACACATTCCTCCCGTTCTCTATCTTTTTGCTACTGCTTAAGAAAGAAAAAAATCACTTACACATGTGTACGCATGTGTGTATGAGTGTGTGTGTACATGCCAACCCTTCCTTAACAAAATCTAGTCTTTTTTTTCCTCCGTTTTCTCTTCCTGCGGCCCTAGAGGGCTAAAGAGAGCCTCTCTTCCATCCTTGAGAAGACCTGTCAAGCAGCAACATTTCGATCCCTTTAAGCACTTTAAAAGTAATTTGCTTTCCCAGGGCTTCCTGCTCAGAATTTGGCTTGGAGGCTTGGGGAGATTGCAGAAGGAAACTCAGAAAACTACTCTGGACTGGAAGTCTTGAGTCCTGAGTGTCTAAGAGCCACCAGGAGTGACCTTTAGGGATCATGGTACAAATTGAAGGAATGTTAGGGGTTGAAGCACAGACCTTCCACCCAGAAATTCCACTTCTGAGAATTTCTCCTGAAGAAATGATCACAAATGTGTGTACACAAATATGTGCAGAGAAGGCCAGTAGTGACATCATATTTAAATATTTTGGAAAAGAAAAGAAACAACCTCCCCCCAAAGAATTGGAGAAATCCAATTGTCACCCTAGGGAATAAATTATATTAATTACAAGGCATCTTATCTCTGCAACAGAAACACACACTCAAAGAAAAAGAAAGACTAAACTGATAAACAACAAGAAATGTCAGGTCAGGGATGTGGTATTTACCAAATGAATAGTTTTTAAAAGTCTAGTAAAATGCCATAAAGTATATTAATTTGACAAATCTGTATTGAACCCTACTCTGTGCCAATGCTGGCAATACATTGCTTAATAAATACAGGCCTGGACCATGCCTTCAGGGAGATTATGGTCTGGCTTAGGTAAGAGATGTTGGGTTTGAATAATAGTACTAAACACGATTTTGTATATTCTTTCTTCTTTTTTTCTGGTAATTGAGAAATATTTTTGTTTCTGTAATTTAAAATGTTTGCAAATAAGTGACCTTGTATTTGGACAACACCTTTAGTCACTAAGTCTCTGCTCCTTGCAGCTGTCGATGCAGGAGAGATGGGGGCAGGGAGGCAGGAGGGATATGTGTCATTGGGCAAGAATCTGCTGTGGAACAGATGTTGTCCTATTTCACCCTATTCAGTCGCCAGGACACCTCAGGGAGCCATGAGCTCATCCTTAATGCTGTTTTGCAATTAAGGAAACCCTCAGATCAAGAGGCTCATGTTCAGGGCTATATTAGAATTGACCCAAGTTTCCCAGTTCACCCGTCCTTCAACTGCATGAAATTGAGCAGAAATGGGACATGACTTAGTGACTGAACAACAACAGGGAACTCCAACTGAATTTCATACCACTCCCTGAAATACTAACACAGAGCTAGTCCCTTGATTAGTTCCCCTTTTTAATTCTCTACCTCCTACGGGTAGCTTCACCTCCTCTGAGTCAGATTTTACATCTGTAAAATGAAGAGGGTAATAATTTCCTCCAAAGGGTTCGTGTAGTAGTAAATTAGTTAATACACTGAAACTCTCCAAATAAGTTCTTGGTCAATGTTATCTGTCATCATTGTCATTATCGTCATTAGCATTGATTGCACTGTTTTTTTGTCCCAGTCTTGCATAGACAAAACCACCAGGCTTCATGGGCTCTTCCTTTTTCTCAGTGTCTCCCTCAGCTTCTAATCAGGCACCAAGTCCTATGGATACTTGCCTTCATCATATCTCCCATCATGATAGTCTTTCTTTGATAACTCAGGGCAAAAAATAAGAGTAGGGATTGTATGGATATGGCAGCTCTCAGAGATTAAGCAGAAGAATCAATGGCTATGAGTCCCAGAAAGACAAGAGGGGCTTCAGAGGCACAGATTCCAAAAGGGAAGTCTGATGAACAGGCAAGATAAATGATCGCTTCAGCGACATAAAGAAGTCCCACTTCCCTGGATTTAACAGCCGGAACGAGAAGAGAGGATTCTCTATCTGCAGAGGTCTTTTCAGAATCTAAGCCCAGTCTGTTCTGCTAGCTTATCCAGATTAGCAGAGAGCAATCGAGCTACTTAGGGCTGAGCCTCTCGATAGAGGAGAACGTATTTTAAAAGAGTTGGTAAAACAATTACAACATTAAAAATTATTTAAAAACCAGCTATGTGATTTTGGAGTGTGTGACTTCAACTCTCTGAGCCTTGTTTCCCTCCCTGGTAGTTAGAAATCATAGCGTTTGTCTCATGGGACTTTTATGAAGATGAAATATATGTAATCGGTCTGGCACATAGGAGAGAGTCAATAAATGGTAGCTGCTATTGCTACTGTCATGGGTGATAAAATGAGGAAGACAGCTGTTTTGTTCTGGTAAGGAAGCAAGAAACAAATGGACATTTAGTGATATCTAACAAATTAAGTGTGAGTGTATATATGTGTAGATACACATATAATTGATGCTGATTGTTAATAATTTATGGTTGTTAAAAGTCAAGGATTGTTAATTGGTATGGTTGCTAACAGTATGTTAGCTTTGGCAGTAGTTATCTTGTATTGCTTTTGAACTGTGGTGTTGGAGAAGACTCTCAAGAGTCCCTTGGACTGCAAGGAGATCCAAACAGTCCATTCTGAAGGAGATCAGCCCTGGGTGTTCATTGGAAGGAATGATGCTAAAGCTGAAACTCCAATACTTTGGCCACCTCATGCGAAGAGTTGACTCATTGGAAAAGACTCTGATGCTGGGAGGGATTGGGGGCAGAGGAGAAGGGGACGACAGAGAACGAGATGGCTGGATGGCATCACTGACTCGATGGATGTGAGTCTGAGTGAACTCCGGGAGTTGGTGATGGACAGGGAGGCCTGGCGTGCTGCGATTCATGGGGTCGCAAAGAGTCGGACACAACTGAGCGACTGATGTGATCTGATCTGATCTGATCTTGTATTGAGATGATAAAATGAAATACCAATAAAAACTCTGGACTTCCAGTTCAAGGGGCTTGCTTGCTGGTGAACATGTTGATGGGCTAGTAGGGTAATGTGCTCCGGTTCCATACACAGGACACAGAAGCTCTGTTCAGGGCTCTCCAGACATCATGCTGCGTGCTTTTCAGTTGGATGTTCCTGAGTTATGCTGCTTATTAAAAAAACTATAATCAAGTGTATAGACCTTCCCTGAGTTCTGGGAGTCATGCTATTGAATTATTGAACTTGCAGAGATCATAAGAATCAGTAGCTGGAATTAGTAACCGGTCAGTCAGAGGTCTGAGAGACCTGGGGTCCCCATGAACATATGGCTGGCATCCATGATGAAGGCAGTCTTGTGAATCCTTATGGAGGTTTGTGACAACTCTTGGGGGCTAGTGCCAAAATTAAATTATAGTCACCAGTTAGTGTTAGAACAGTTAGGGTTAAAACAGCAGTTGAGTAACAATCTACCACTTAACAAGCTAAAGAAAAATCACGTGATCATAACAATTGATGTATAAAATAAAATTCACAAAATTCAACATTCATGATAAAAAAAAAAAAACTCTCAGAAAATAGGAATAGAGAACTTTCTCAGCTCTGTAAGGAGAGCTTTATTTAAAAACAAAGCAAAACCCCTATAGCCAACATTACACTTAATGGTGAACAACTGAGTGTTTTTGCCCTAAGGTTGGCAACAAGGTAAGGGTATTTCAAGACTCTTATTCAATATGGTGCTGGAACCTCTAGCCAGGACAGTAAGATAAGAAAATGCAATAAAAGGCATATGAATCAGAAAAGATCCAATAAAAATTTCCTTATTAGAAGACAATGTGGTTGTCTACGTAGACAATCCCGAGGAACTAAAAGGGGAAAAAAAAAGAAAAAACCCTAGACTGAGAAGGAGTTCAACAAAGTGTCGTAGAATATAATACAAATGTAAGAAAAAACAGCACATTGTATTTATTTATACTGACAGTGAACACGGTGAACACCAAAGTTAACAATATAATCATGTTTTCAGGACTTCCCTGGTGGTCCAGCGATTAATAGTTAACACTATTAACACTTCCCTGGTGGTCCCCAATGCAGGGGACACAGGTTCAATCGTTGGTCCAGGAAGATTTCACTTGCCGTGGGGCAACTAAGCCCATGTGCCACCACCACCGAAGCCCGTGTGCCCTAGAGCTCCTGTCACAGCAAAAAGAAGCCATCTAAATGAGAAGCCCCTGCTCTAGTGAAAATGCCACATCTTCCAAGTTGTCATAAACTTTTAAGTCCATTTCTGTCAAAACCCCACCAAGGTTATTTTGTAGATATAGACAAGATTATTCTAAAATGCTGAAAAAGGAGACCGAAGTGGCAGAATGAATCTTTAGCTCCAGACTGATTACAATAAACTACAACTATGAAGGTAGTGAGGCGTTGCCACAGAATTAGACACGCTGAACACTGGAACAGCACAGAGAACCCAGAAACAGAACCACACAAATGTGCCTGGCTGATTCTCGCCAAAGTTGTTGCTTTAAGCCGGTCAGTCTGTGGGAATTTGTTACGGTGGAAATTGAAAACTAATACAGGGTCTTCACTAGTGAAATATGAATGAATCCTGAGACAAATCGAGGACTGCTCTCCTAAGATCTAAGGAAATATTTTAACTTTTACTAGCCTTAGTTTCTATGTTTGTAAAATAAAGATAACAATTTCCCCAAAATAATAGGGCTGTTTTGAGTATCAAATGAGGTCATTCATTTAAAGTAGATAACCAAATGCCTGGAGTTCGGTTAGTGTTAATATGTGTTAGCTTATTATTGGCAGAACTATAGTTGGTTAGATCAAAGTCACAGAGGAAAGAGGACAGTAAAGAAAAGTACTAAAAATGAATAAACACAATAAATAAAAGTCCTAAAAGTATCTTTTTCTTTAATGAACCAGATTTGACTGCAGTAAAAATACATTCCGTTGGGTGACCCTTCTCCTGAATCACTTTTTATTGTTCTGAAAATATTGATCTCTCGAGGTAGGTTCCCCCCAAAGTTTTTTAAAGTACTATAATTCTCCAACAGTAAAAACAAAACTCTCACTTTTTCTCACTGATTTGAAATACAAAGGCCATACTTAACATTTTTAATTTTATTTTATTTCTGCATATTTTGGCAAATTGCTTGTGTAAGAAAGGCCTGGCATTTTCACAAATTATCTTGGAGCTTGTGAGCACATTTTTTTGAGCCTAGTCTTCTCTTCATATGTCTTAGGAAGGATAAGCATAAAAAGATCTCCTTTCTTTGAACCACTGCCTAGACCAACTGCCATCATCGACAGGGTGCAGGGTGGGGTTGAGAAGATGTTATTGTTTAGAGACCAGACTAAACCTCACAACCCCCAAAAGGAAGAAGCTAACAAAACCCAAAATTAACATTTTTAGCCTTCAAACTGTGCTTTTAGTCTCAAAACCAAAGCTCACAAAGGACTGCTCTTCCTTTGTTCATGTGACCAACCATTAAATATATATTGAGCATGTAGCAGGAGGGAGACACCTTTAGTCGCTGGGAATATGTCTCTTGCTTGCATAAGGGTGATAGTTTAATGTTCACCACAGTCTTGTGCTCATTCATGCACCAGAAATTCAACTAGATTCTTCATACAGCCCTTCCCACTGCCTAGGTCCTAAGACGGCTTATGTTTGGTTGTTATGAAAATGAAAAATTATTGCTTTTGTTCAGTCACTAAGTCATGTCCGACTCTTTGCAACCCCATACACTGCAGCACACCAGGCTTCCCTGTCCTTTGCTATCTCCCAGAGTTTGCTCAAACTCATGTCCATCGAGTTGGTGATGCCATCCATCCAGCCATCTCATCCTCTGTCATCCCCTTCTCCTCCTGCCCTCAATCTCCCAGCATCAGGGTCTTTTCCAATGAGTCAGCTCTTCGAATCAGGTGGCCAAAGTATTGGACCTTCAGCTTCAGCATCAGTCCTTCCAATGAATATTCAGGGTTGATTTCCTTTAATATTGACTGGTTCGATCTCCTTGTTGAATGATGAAGTAGATGAATTCTTTTCTCTCATTTAGATTTTTGGTCTGTGATCCTTCCTTCATAGTGTGATCTAATTTATCCCTGTCTTCTCTCAGGGTTATTTGCTGCCGTATCAACATGCTTATGGTTGTTGTTGTTTTCTTTCCTTCTTCACAACCTTTATGGCAGTATGAAATTATTTTGCCTATTTATTCCTATATTTGCCTATTGTCTGCCACTCCTATTTGTTTATAAATTACAGGATAATATTGATGTCAAATGGCTTTTACCTTTAAAGCTTGGTGCCCAAATCTGCATGTACTATAGCCAATGCTCAAAGCACATTTGAATGAATGGATAAGGGCATCTTTAGTTTCACTCCTACTGGTCTGCAACTGCATGTGGTGCCCTCATACGGTTATTAAGTACTTGAAATATGTCCAGTCCAAAGTAAAAGATGCAATAACATACACTTTGGATTTCAATGACCTGGTACCCCCCAAAAGTGAAATATTGCATTAATAAATATTTACATTGATTTTATGTTTAAATGGTAATATTTTTAATATATTGGGTTAAATAAAATATATTATTAAATATTTTAAAAGTTAACTTCACTCTTACTTTTTTTTCATTTTTAAAATGTGGCTATTAGAAAACGTAGAATTTTATATGTAGCTCACCTCTGTGGCTCACATTATGTTCCACTGGACAGTGCCAGTTTACAACCACAGCCAGGAAACACCAATTCCAAGAAATACACCGATGTGGATAGGTTAATTAATATGAGGGCCCAAGCAGAAGCAAGAAACACTTGAAATAAATTCAGATGCTGTCTGTAGGCAGCTTGGAAAGTGACCGTTCCCACCTGAGAGCAATGGAGCCAGTATTTCCAGGGAGGGGTCTGATGGAAGGTAGAGGCCACACCCACTCTGAGAATCCGGGAAAACCCGGACTAGGATTAAGGCTGCCACAGTCTCATACTAGACCTTCTCAGAAACCGCAGCCCTCCCCTTGATGTGTGACCCACAGGCTACCAGGATGGTGGGCAGCGATTAATGGTGACAGTTTTACGAGCACAGCGGGGCGCAGGGATACAGACGAGGAGCTCCCCGGACGCGCAGGAGGGACTTTTAGAGACCATTAAATCAACGCTGTGGTATTTTATGTTTCACTCCAACAGTCCTGGCTTCAGATAGGCCATTCAGAGAGGCAGCTGGGTCTGCTCAAAGGAAACTTCTCTGAAATTACAGTGGCAGGCAGAAATACCAGGTCTGGTTCCGCTTTGCTTCAGGTGTGGGACTTAGAGACTTACTCCCCTGGGGAACTTCATCTTAGAAGGTCTGCCCAGTGGAGAGGAGCTGCTTTTTATCCCGGCCTCCTGACCCCTATATTTTTCTTTGGATACTTTGCTTCAAGTGTGTGAATGTAAAGAAAGTCAAGGATGTTAGTGTTGGCATGGCCCTAAAATTTTTCTCTACCACTGATTTGTTGTGTTTTTAGCGGACATGGAATTCTCCACGGAGGAAACATCTAACAATGCCAATTTTGTAATTCTGTCCAAGATCTGGGGCTCAGCGATCTGTATCCCTGATCCCAAGCGATGCTGACGTTGATGGTCTGAGTAGCAAATCTGGGGCCTTGCGTCATAGGCCATGTGAAGAAATTGAGGTCCCATGAGGGAAGAAACTTGGCCAGATGTCCACTGAATCCTGAGTTCTGGAGATGTAGCCCTGATCGTTTCAATGGCTTACTGAGCCAAACCAGGATCAGACTTTGGCAAAACTGACAGGCAAAATATTTGACAGAGTTGGGGGTTATTGTGGTTGTTCAGTTCTAAGTCACATCTGACTCTTTGCAACCCCATGAGCTGCAGTACGCTGGGATTCTCTGTCCTTCACTATCTCCCAGAGTTAACTCAAACTCATGTCCACTGAGTCAGAGATGCTATCTAACCATCTCATCTTCTGCCTCCTCTTCTCCTCTTATCCTCTATCTTTCCCAGCATCAAGGTCTTTTCCAATGAATTGGCTCTTCCACTGTGTACCTTTCCCCAAATTACATCCTGCTTTCCCCCTGTAGACCCAATTTGAAGCCTGCAAACAAAGCATAACAGCTTTAACACCTCAGATGGAGAATCCATGTATAAACTGATTTGTTACCTGCACACTCACAGCTCTTCATCACTGGAAATGGATCCTGTGTTCTTTCTCTCTCTCTCTATTGCTAATTATTATTTAACTAGAGAAGCTTCCCTGATAGCTTAGTTGGTAAGGAATCTGCCTGCAATGCAGGACATCCTGGTTTGATTCCTGGGTTGGGAAGATCCACTGGAGAACAGATAGGCTACCCACTCCAATATTCTTGGGCTTCCCCTGTGGCTCAGCTGGTAAAGAATCTGCATACAATGCGGGAGACCTGGGTTCAATTCCTGGGTTGGGAAGATCCCCTGAAGAAGGGAAAGGTTACCCACTCCAGTATTCTGGCCTGGAGAATTCCATGGACTGTATGAGTGCATGGGGTGGCAAAGAGTTGGACACAACTGAGCGACTTTCACTTTCACTTTTCAGAGAAACCCCCAAGAACATGGAAAATGCATGGTGGATTTTAATGTTCACATGCGGGTAACCATTGTAGAATCCAAAAAGAGAGTAAAATCAGGAATGACTCACATGAGCCCAATGCCTTTCCATTCCCAAGAAGCTGGCAAGGTCCCCTCATGTCTCAGTCTAGGTTCAAGAGGGCTGGATATAACCAGGAAAGAAAGTCCATTTGGAGATTGCCAGTCAATAACAACCAAAACCAAGCATGAGTTTCTGAAAGTAGATTGATAAACATCAGCTCCTTTGGGATCATATCTGATGACGGGTGGTCACTTCCCCTAGTCTCTAACCATGCTAGCCTCCATATTTCTGGCCACCAAGTCACACAGTGGGACTCCCAATCATCTATCTCTTCCACATGCCCCTGGCTGGTGGGTCTGAGTGTGTGAGCGTAACAATTTGGCACTGTCTCTGAATCTAGGTTCTGATTTTCCTTTTGATTCCATTTATTATTATTCCTACCTTTGCTCCACCAGGGCTACATCTTAGGCACATTTTAATAAATAATACAGAAGAGTGGCCTCCTTGAGCATTTGAGCGTGTGTGTGTGTGTGTGTGTGTTTGTGTGCACAGTATGTGTGCATGTACATGCATGTATGTGTGTCCCGAGTGCACTGACAGAAAGGACAGGCATTCATTAGTTCCTTAGTGCTGCACTGGAAACTCATCTTCACTATATAAGCACACCTCCGCAAGTGACAAACACAATCATGAATTATTCAAGGCCGCAGCAATCTCAGCATTCACCACTGAAGGGGCTCTTGCAGAAAAAGACAGGACTTGCACAGGTGAAGCAGGAGCCAGGGATATTTCCAAACTCTCTCCGCAATTGTATCTTTCATTTTTACATCAAAGTGAGCCACCCAGTGCTAGAAGTGCAGAGTAGTGGCTAATGTACGACAGCTTGGACATCCCTTGTGATGAAGAGCTCACCACCTCAGGGGAGTTCCCCTCTGCCATTTCCAGGTAACAGATTCTGCTTGTCCTAAGGGATTCTCAAGAGCTTCAAGGAACTCATGTGTCCCTTCTTCTACCTGTGGTATTTCATACCTTTCCTCAGGCCTCTGCAGGAGTTTTATAAGTAGTAAACAATATTCCCTTTCTTTTACAATCTTCAGAACTTATTGAGAAATAAGATTCAAGAAATACACCAACGAAAATCAAACATCCCAGGTCTGTTACCAGAAAAAGCTTATCTGAGGATAAATCAGGTCAGCCATTATCAAGGGCTTCCTTTTATTTCACCCTTGAATTAAATGTACCTTCCCTTATCACAGGCAGTGCTGGACCAGGCCAGATCCCACCCACCCACCCCACCGTCTGGGCAGAGACCACCTCTGAAAGCACAGGATTGGAAAACATGGAGATGAGCAGGTCCTGGAGACAGGTGGCTCAGAAAGGCTGAGATATGCCCACCCAGATTCTCCTCTCAAACCGCCCCCCCCCCAACCCCCATCCTGTCAGTGAATAGTCATCCTCCGGGGAAGAGGGAAACCAGAGAGAAACAGGAAGTCTCTCCTTTCGGGCTTTGGATTGGGAATTTCCTTCTCTTCGTGGATACTTGAGCTGGGGGGCGGGGAGGGGGAGAGAATCACCCCTGTTCCTTCCCAAGCAATTGCTATCTCTTGTTCCACTGCTCTCATTAGCGCATCATCTTGGCTGATCTTCCCTGAAAGTCATTTGTGGTTTAAACTACCCCTTTACTTGTGAGCCTGAGCATAGATGAAACTAGGCTGTCTAGACGGGGAGGAGAAAACCGAGGTCCAGCGTGGTTAAGCTGCTCCTTCGAGATCGCACGCCCAGACATCCAAGCCCCGCCTCCTCCCCTCTGCGATGCTTTGCCACAGCCCCCGTGCTGCCACGCTGGCTCCATGGACGAGGACCATTAGCAGGGCAGGCTGCTGTTACAGTGTTGTCTGTCAAATGAAATATGATTCTGAGATCCTGGCCGCCTGAGCCGGATGAAGACTGGCAGCCCCAGGAGGAGAGAGAGCATTTGACGCAGCACAGCCCCTAATCCATCCTGCCTCCTTGCAGGGCACCGGGAGAGCCGTCAGGCGTCCCTATTGCCTTAGCGAATGAGCAGACGCCAAGCTGAGAGCGGCCCACCAGAAAAGCAAAATGGACGACTTTGTGTTCTAAGGGAAGCGTTTGATCAAAGGGGAGGAAAACAAGAACAGGGGGATAAAGGTGAGACAAATGGTTAAGGGGACAAAAAAAAAAAGGTTTCATTGTGCTAGAGTCTGAGAATGTGAAAAAAGGGAGAGGGAACCAGCCCTCATTAATGGAGCCCCACGCCCTGCACACCCTTGGCGGGTGACATCCAGGAGAATCCTGCTGGATTGGCCTGGTTTCATACCCAATCGGAAGTGTGGCACTAAACGTGATCTATTTTCAATGTATTGCAGTTGAATTATTTAATTCGAAATTTAGCTTGTGCCACAGGCACTGGAGCGGGAGCAAGAAGAATGAGCAAAATGATTTCATTGGAAAACGGTTTAATTTTTAATTATGAGATGGGGGCACTTTGAGGGAATGAGGTGATTGCTCCACAAAGCTCTGTCTCCTGGATCCGTATGGCAGGCACTTGAGCATATCTAATTATCCCATCCTGACGTCTGTCCACTGATGCTGAGAACTGACAGGGGACAGAGGCACAAACAGTGTAATTATAATAATAACAATTATCATTGCAGCTCGTGTTTGTGTCAAGGAAATTTCCACTGATTTTGTTCATTGTTACAGATACCGTAAGGTAACCTTGAAGTCTTTTTGTCTTTTTGTGTAAAAGAAAGGCTACAAAGCCCTTGGGATAGTAGAAGAGAGACTTGGAATGAGGAGCAGGAGATGCGAGTTCCATGGTTTCTATGGCAACAGTGACGGTGTCACCTTGAGCAAGTCACTTTACCTCCCTAGGCCTTAACTTCCTTTGGGGCCGAAGACTTTTCTTCTGCCAACTTTAAAATATACCTCTCTTCTGTGATTCTAAACTAGATGTCTGTTCCTTGTAGATGAATCTCCTTGGGGAATCCAGATGAACCTTTCATTCTACTAACTATCTTTCTATTTATCAAAGATCATTCAATAACTCTTTAGTGAGTGGCTTTCCGGTGGTCAGCAGTAAAGAATCCAGCTGCAATGCAGGAGCCGTGGGTGATATGGCTCTGATTCCTGGGTCAGGAAGATCTCCTAGAGGAGGGTATGGAAACCCTCTCCAGTATTCTTGCCTGGAGAATCCTGTGGACAGAGGAGCCTGGCGGGCTACAGTGCATAGGGTCACAGAGAGTAAGACATTACTGAAGGGACTGAGCACATGCAATATTGTGCTGTGACCCATTATGATCACTGGGAATCAGGCAGACGTGGATAACTCAAGAAATGCTGACTGCTAGCCCCAGAGCGTTGGACAAGTTAATCGATTTCACTAAGCCATATCTCCCTAAAGTGGGGAGAATGGTAGTACTTACTTAAGGTGTGTGGTGAAAATTCAGTGAAGCAGCCTATGGCAAGGATTACTGTTTTCTTGTCATTACTTGATTTAGAATTGATAACAAACGGTCCAAGGGAAAAAAAAGATCCATTTATATGCATACGTTTATGTTCATGTGGATGTGTAAGCACAGATGTGCAGAAATGTGTGCGTCCATAAGCACGTGTGGCCACATAGAGGGGTACACTTGGTCCGTATGCACACGCATTAGTGTATGCTTAAGCACATGGCCATGCACATGCCTACGCGCACATCCATATGTGGCCGTGCATGTATTTATCCACGGGCATGCATGTGTTCAAACACACATCCGCACAGATACGTATGCACAGAGGGTATTTTGACAACACTGTGAACAGCCCCAGCAGCAAACACTGTGGAGGTTCCTATAATTTAATTCAGCAAGTGCCATGAAACTTCAGTTCTGCTCCAGGGGGAGCTGGAATCTCCAGCTGCACTGGGGCGTTAGCTCTTAATCATCATAAGTCAATTCAAACAATGCTTTAAAACATCAGTTTTCTCTATCATCTGTACAATCTGAAAGATAGAGTATGAATTTCATTCCAAGTGCGTCAGATCAGATCAGATCAGTTGCTCAGTTGTGTCCGACTCTTTGCGACCCCATGAATCGCAGCACGCCAGGCCTCCCTGTCCATCACCAACTCCCGGAGTCCACTGAGACTCACGTCCATCGAGTCAGTGATGCCATCCAGCCATCTCATCCTCTGTCGTCCCCTTCTCCTCCTGCCCCCAATCCCTCCCAGCATCAGAGTCTTTTCCAATGAGTCAACTCTTCGCATGAGGTGGCCAAAGTACTGGAGTTTCAGCTTTAGCATCATTCCTTCCAAAGAAATCCCAGGGCTGACCTCCTTCAGAATGGACTGGTTGGATCTCCTTGCAGTCCAAGGGACTCTCAAGAATCTTCTCCAACACCACAGTTCAAAAGCATCAATTCTTCAGTGCTCAGCCTTCTTCACAGTCCAACTCTCACATCCATACATGACCACAGGAAAAACCATAGCCTTGACTAGACAAACCTTTGTTGGCAAAGTAATGTCTCTGCTTTTGAACATTCTATCTAGGTTGGTCATAACTTTCCTTCCAAGGAGTACTAAATCAAGAGGAGAACTTGACAATGGTTCTCAAACTTCAGGGTCATAGCAACTCTCAGAGCATGCATCAGATGCCAATCATTTGTCCTCAGCCCCAGAGATTCTTAGTCTTATGTGAGGCCTGGGAACCTACATTTAACAAGCCTCATCAATGATATAGATGCTGGTAGTTCATGGGGTACCTTCTGAGAAACACTAAATTAGAGAAAATCTAAGCCCCTTATTTTGCAACAGAATAAGTAGAGGTCCCAAATGGTGCCATGACTCTCCAAAGTTCCACTGTTGTTAATGGCAGGATTGGATTTGGAACACAGATCTTGTCCCTGTTTCTTAACAAAATGGTACATGGAGTTATTATTTTGCTTGTGCAAGTCTCTCAACTTCCAACAGAATTTTGAGCTTTATTAAAGTCATTCTGCTCTCTCTCTCTCCAATTTTGCTCCATTTCTTTCTCTCTCTCTGTGTCCAGTGTTTGAATAAGCATGATCAGCTAAATGGGGGCTTCTCCAATGGCTCAGGGGATAAAGAATCTGCCTGCAATGCAGGAGACATAGCAAACTTGAATTTGATCTCTGCATTCAGACGATCCCCTGGAGAAGGAAATGGCTACCCACTCTAGTATTCTTGCCTAAAAAAATCCCATGGAAAAGGAGCCTGTTGGGCTATAGTCCATGGGATTATAGAGTCAGACTTGGCTGAGCAACTAATCACACATACAATCAGCTAAATGATGAGAGTAAAGAGTGGATAAATGTATGAGAAAAATATCTTGGCAGAAAGGGAAATGACTGAATTGGGAAGAGCGTAAATATGTCTCTGTTCCTATTTTGTGATCAATACTATGTTGGAGTTTTGCATCAACACAACTGATTAGAGTGTCTAAAGCTCATACAAGTTTATTGTGTACATATTTTTGGTCAGATAAGGATCTATAGTGAGGGATTGTTTTGACCACTTAACACTTTTGAGACTGATGCCTGTGTATTAAGTTCTTTTTGTAATTTCCTAATGCTTTTCAATACATGGTCACAAGATAGCTGCTACAGCTCCAGGCATTGCATTTGAATACAAAGCAAGAAGAAAGTTGGGGAGACATTACAGCTTGCTTCATTTTTCCTCTTCAGTTCAGTTCAGTCGCTCAGTCGTGTCCGACTCTTTGCGACCCCATGAATCACAGCACGCCAGGCCTCCCTGTTCATCACCAACTCCCAGAGTTCACTCAAAGTCATGTCCATTGAGTTGGTGATGCCGTCCAGCCATCTCATCTTCTGTCGTCCCTTTCTCCTCCTGCCCCCAATCCCTCCCAGCATCAGGGTCTTTTCTAATGAGTCAGTTCTTCGCATGAGGTGGCCAAAGTATTAGAGTTTCAGCTTCAGCATCAGTCCTTCCAATGAACACTCAGGACTGATCTCCTTTAGGATGGACTGGTTGGATCTCCTTGCAGTCCAAGGGACTCTCAAGAGTCTTCTCCAACACCATACTTCAAAAGCATCAATTCTTCGGCGCTCAGCTTTCTTCACAGCCCACCTCTCACATCCATACGTGACCACTGGAAAAACCATAGCCTTGACTAGACGGACGTTTGTTGGCAAAGTAATATCTCTACTTTTCAATATGCTATCTAGGTTGGTCATAACTTTCCTTCCAAGGAGTAAGCGTCTTGTAATTTCATGGCTGCAGGCACCATCTGCAGTGATTTTGGAGCCCCAAAAAATAAAGTCTGACACTGTTTCCACTGTTTCCCCATCTATTTCCCATGAAGTGATGGGGCCAGATGGCATGATCTTAGTTTTCTGAATGTTGGTGTTTAAGCCAACTTTTTCACTCTCCTTTTTCACTTTCATCAAGAGGCTCTTTAGTTCCTCTTCACTTTCTGCCATAAGGGTGGTATCATCTGCATATCTAAGGTTATTGATATTTCTCCCGGCAATCTTGATTCCAGCTTGTGCTTCTTCCAGCATTAAGGAACAAATGCTTTCTTTGAAATTTTACTAGGCTTTGGTTTGTATATCACTGTGGGAATATTTAACTGGAAATTTGCTCTCAGAAATTAGAGATTATGTCAGCAAAGACAAAGAAGGGATTACTTTGGAATATTTTGCGTCTTCACATTTATATCATAATGGAGAAAGGAAAGACAATATAGTATATTTTTCTTTGCCACTATTTCAGGTGATGGTGAGAAAATCATCTTTTCATATATCAAGCAGTGTTCAAGCTTACATACCAACAACTGAATTAGATGCTATAAGCATAAAGTACAAATAGTAATGGTTCAAGTCCTCATTTTTACAGTTAAAGATAAAACCAGGACAGTGATCCTGCAATTCAGCATGACATGAGCTACGATGGAGACACAGCATTCTATTTTTGCATGCCATTTCCATGTTCTTTTAAGTGTTTATTTGCTCTCTATAGGTCTTCCCATAAAGAACTAAAACCCACAAAGTTCAATATGAGCAAAACTGAGACCACCTTACTAGACTCATCTTGTATTATTTTTTTCCCTCATTCTGTGCACAAGTCCTTAATAACCCTCTTTAATTCCTATAACTGATTAAGCTTATTCTTACTTTGCAGTGCTCTTCCTTGTCTTGAATATGTTTTACCCAGTTTCTCAACACACTTCATCTATCAATCCCTGTTCGCCATTCAGATTTAAGCTCTCAAGTGATAGCTGGCTCCCTGATGAGATCATATCCCCTTCTTGCTGCCCTCATAACATTCACAGTGACTATTGTTTCTTGCTGGGACAATTGTGGGGCAATTTGATTCATATATGTCTCTCTATATTCTAGACACCATGAGGGAAGGGGGGGAGGTGTACTTGGTAACCATTTATTTCTCCAGCACTTAGTGCTTCAGTTCAGTTCATTTCAGTCACTCAGTCGAGTCCGACTCTTTGTGACCCCATGGACTGCAGCATGCCAGGCCTCCCTGTCCATCACCAACTCCTGGAGTTTACTCAAACTCATGTCCCTTGAGTGGGTAGATAGTTATTAAAAGATAGAGGGCTTCCCCAATGACTCAGTGAGTAAAGGATCTGCCTGCAATGCAGGACACACAGGGGAAGTGGGTTCAATCCCTGGGTTGGGAAGATGCCCTGGAGGAGAAAAATGGCAACCCATTCCAGTGTTCTTGCCTGAGAAATCCCTTAGACAAAGGAGCCTGGCAGGCTACAGTCCACAGGGTCACAAAGAATCAGACACGACTCAGTGACTGATGCACGCATAAATGGATAGATACATGAAAGGGTGAAATGAAGCCACAGGTTATACTTAGGGGTCCCAGCCTCCATGAAGGACTTAGCATTTGAACTTGCCCCCTTTGATGCTGTTTTCCCATCTTTCAAATGGTTTATAGCTCAATGATGGCTAAGAGATGTTCCAGCCCTATTTTTCACTAAGATGTACTCTTGAGGCCTGACTCTATGTCTGTCTTTCTGTGTGCCCTGGGCAATATGCTTCACTGCCATCAGGCTCCATCTCAGTCTCCATTTCTTCAGAGAGATATTTCATGTTCCTGGGTAGGAAGAATCAATATTGTGAAAATGACTATACTACCAAACACAATCTACAGATTTAATGTGATCCATATCAAATTACCAATGGTATTTTTCCACAGAACTAGAACAAAAAATTTCACAATTCATATGGAAACACAAAAGACCCTGAATACCCAAAGCAGTTTTGAAAAAGAAGAATGGAGCTGGAGGAATCAACCTTCCTGACTTCAGGTTATACTACAAAGCTATAGTCATCAAGACAGTATGGTACTGGCAGAAAAACAGAAATATAGACCAATGGAACAACACAGAAAGCCCAGAAATAAACCCATGCACCTATGGGTACTTTATTTTTGACAAAGGAGGCAAGAATATACAATAGAGCAAAGACAGCCTCTTCAGTAAATGATGCTAGGAAAACTGGACCAGCTACATATAAAAGAATGAAATTAGAACACTTTTGAACACCATACACAAAGATAAAATGGATTAAAAACCTAAATGTAAGACCAGAAACTATAAAACTCTTAGAGAAAACATAGGCATAAATCAAAGCAAGATCCTCTATGACCCACATCCTAGAGTAATGGAAATAAAAACAAAAGAAAACAAGTGGAACCTGATTAAACTTAAAGGCTTTTGCACAGCAAAGGAAACTATAAGCAAAGTGAAAATACAACCCTCAGAATGGAAGAAAATAATAGCAACTGAAATAACTGACAAAGGATTAATTTCCAAAATATACAAACAGCTCATACAACTCAATACCAGAAAAACAAAAAACCTAATCAAAAAGTGGGGAAAAGACCTGAACAGACATTTCTCCAAAGAAGACATGCAGATGGCTAAAAAAAACATGAAAAGATGCTCAGCATCTCTCATTATTAGAGAAATGCAAATCAAAACTACAGTGAGATATCAACTCACACTGGTCAGAAGGGCCATCATCAAAAAGTCCATAAACAATAAAAGCTGGAGAGGGTGTCAAGAAAAGGGAACACTCTTGCACTGTTGGTGAGAATGTAAATTGATACAGCCACTATGGAAGGTGGTATGGAGATTCCTTTAAAAACTAGGAATAAAACCACCATATGACCCAGCAATCCCACTCCTAGGCAAAAAGCCTGAGGAAACCAAAATTGAAAAATACACATGTATCCCATTGTTCATTGCAGCACTATTTACAATAGCTAGAACATGGAAGCAACCTAGATGTCCATCGACAGATGAATGGATAAAGAAAATGTGATATATAGACACAATGGAATATTACTCAGCCATAAAAAGGAATGCATTTGAGTCAGTTCTAATGAGGTAGATGAACCTAGAGCCTATTATACAGTGTGAAGTAAGTCAGAAAGAGAAAAAATTAAATATCGTATACTAACACATATATACGGAATCTAGAAAAATGTTACTGAAGAATTTATTTACAAGGCAGCAATGGAGAAACAGACATAGAGAGTAGACTTATGGACATGGGGAGAGGGGAGAAGAGGGTGAGATGTATGGAGAGAGTAACCTGGAAACTTACATTACCATATGTAAAATAGATAGTCAATGGGAATTTGCTGTATGTCTCAGGAAACCCAAACAGGGGCTCTGTATCAACCTAGAGGGGTGGTATGGGGAGGGAAATGGGAGGGAGGTTCAAAAGGGAAGGGATATATGTATACCTATGGCTGATTCATGCTGAGGTTTGACAGAAAACAACAAAGTTCTGTAAAGCAATTATCCTTCAGTTAACAATAAATAAATTAAAAAAACAAAAACAGTAGAGATGACCCCCTTCCAAGCCTGAAGCATCAGTAAGTTTTTGAAACTCCAGAAGGTATGTGAAAACCCCAAGATGGGAGATGGAGGGATTCTGCTGACCTGTGGATTTGCAGGTGTATCTCAGCAGGTTCCCAGGAGCCATTCTTAAAGGGACTCAGTGTGTTACCCAGAATAATTTATAAATGAAATGAAAAGAAAATGGACTCGTTATAATGAACACCACTAATTCACCACTCCAGACTCCACTGTTTAAACAGCAAGTGTCAAGCGATGCAATTGTCATTTGTCGATTGAATTCTGCTATTTTGCCTGTTGGAAATGACCAGCCAACACCACAGCGTGCAGACAACGACATGACTACTAATTAGCATATATATTGTTTGTCCTGGAATAAATTTATGGCAAACAGCAATATTTTACACTCCAGTAAAGTTAATAAATGAAGCTTTGGGCTATAAAAATTTCATGTTCCTTTGTGCAAAGGTCAATTATAAATAGTTAAGCACATATTCATTCAAGAGCTGGAGGACTTGCAGCCAGGAGAATGAAATATATTCTCGTCAATTTACACTCTGGCTGGACTTGCCTTTCATTTTATAGCCTTGATGACATCCTTCTTTTCTGGTCTGCACAGTCTGGTTCCCAAAGAACTCTTCTGGCTGGAGGGACTGAATGAAATGAGTATGTAAATGTCCCCAGGTCTGCTGTTTGATACCTAGAATATATTCAATAAATGTCAGTTTGAACTGAAGAGGGCAGCACATGTGAAAGAAGGGAACACAAGGATTCAGAGCAACTCCTGACCCTCTTTGCCCATGGAAAGAACACTGGACTAGAGTTAGATGACGTGGGTTTGAGTCTCAAGTCTGTCGTGAATTGGTAAGAGAACTCAGCCAAGTGATGCTCTTCTCTCTCTCCAAGTCTTAATTTTCCCATTCAAAAAAAAAAAAAAATGAAGGGCATGTGTCGAAACACAGGGAACCCAACCTGGTCCTCTATGATGACTTATAAGGGTGGAATAGGAGGGGAGATTCAAGAGGCAGGGGATATATGTATGTAATTATGACAGATTCTCACTGATGTGTGGCAGAGACCACCACAACATTGTAAAGCAATTACCCTCCAATAAGAAAAAAAAAAAAAATTAAATCCCAGAAGAAAAAATGAAGGGCATGTATTACATCAGTATTCCACTTACCTATTGCTGAATAACAAAATATCCAAGACATAGATTGGTTCAAGGTGTTTCAAAATTCCAATCATTTTATTACATTGCATGATATGTGGGTCAGTCAACTGGGCAGGGCTCAGTGGCACATCTCCTGTTGCATATGGTGACATTGGTCATCATTCAGTGGTATTTGACTGGTGGAGAGCTCATCTGAAGAGTGCAAGGTCGTCTCTCCCATACGGCCGGTGCTGTGAGGGGATGACTGGGAGGCTGGGCACTGCTGAGACTGTTGACTGGATTGTCTAAGTGTGGTCTCTCCAGCATGGCCTTGTCAGGATAACTGGACTTTGCACATGGCAGCAAAGGGCTCCCAGAGAGAGTTTTCCAAGGAACATGAGGTTAAGTGCCACCACTTTCTTAAGGCCTGGGCCCAGAAACTAGCAAAACACCATTTGCACCACACTTTATTATTCAAAGCAGTCACAGGGACTATCCAAGCTCCAATGAGGCAACATAGACCCTGTCTCTTGATGATCACAAGGTCGAAGATTCTTCATCTATTTTGAATCTACCACTACCCTTGTGTTCTGATTTTGTTGCACATTGAAAAGTGTTGCATAGGAAAGGATTTGGTGAATGAGTAAGCTTGAGAAACAGTGGGCCAGAGAGTTGAGCAATTTTTTTTTTTTTTAACTGCAATAGTCCTAGGCTCTTTTACACATTCCTCATTCTATTAATGCTTCAGTGTTTACTTTGTACCAGAACCCTGTCAGGCTACAAAAATGAAACAGTGAACAAAATGAACTTACATTGTCGTGAGGGAGGGATTTAGACAATAAAAATAAATGCATGAAGTCAGATCCCTGTATGGGGGTTCCCAGGTGGCACTCGTGGTAAAGAACCTTCCTGCCAGTGCAGAAGACATAAGAGATGCAGGTTTGATCCCTGGGTCAGGAAGATCCCCTGGAGGAGAGCATGGCAACCCACTGTAGTATTCTTGGCTGGAGAATCCCACGGACAGATGAGCCTTGGAAGAGGGGCTACAGTCTATAGAGTTGCAAAGAGTTGACACGACTGAAGTGACTTAGCATGCACACAGATGCCTGTATATGTTATGAAAACAGTTTGCAGTAATAGAGAATGACAAGATTTACTCTTTCAGATGGGGCAACCAGGTGGCTTGAGAAACCATGTGTCTGTAGGTAGTTAAAGAGCGAGAATGGAAACCGTATGGAGAGTTTACACACAGTAGTAACAGTGGGGTCCAAGGCCCCCAGGGTGGGGGCATTTTGGGCCAGAATGGTGGGGATGGAGTGAAGAAGTTCCTAAGGGGCAGAGGTGAAATCAAAGAATTAGGCAGGGCCTTGGGAGCCATGGCAGACTTTGGAATTTGCTGAAAGTGTAATGGAAAGCCACTAATGAACAAAGATGGGATGAAATCTCACTTTTAAAAGATCTCTGTCCCTCTCTCTTCTTGCTCTAATAAATAAATAAATAATAAGAGGCAAGTAAGTGGGGAAACAGGAAGCCATCACAATACTCCAAGTAAATGGTGGTGATGACAGGATGGCCCCTGCAGAGGTGAAAGCAGAGAGAGGAGAGGAGATTTGAGTTTAGATCTTATGGGTGGTAGAGGTGACAAGCTTTGCTGGTGGATGGAATATGGGATGTAAAGGAAAAACAAGAGATGCCATTGAGAGTTTGGATCTATGCAAACTGTGGGGAAGTAGTCTTAAATAAGTTAGTACATGTTGTGACTATCAAGGTGAACACTTGCAGACAAACTCTGAGGACCAGAGTTCTAAGGGACACATTTAGGGAAATGCCAAACAACTCCTCTTGTCAAAGAAAAACTGCAGCAGACAGAGTTAAAAGGCAAGGAAGACTTTCCTGAGGAGGTTAAGATCCAGATGAGCTACTGGAAAGGGGCTGGAGGATGATTTGGAGAGGAAGGTGTTGGTCAGTGAGATTAAGCCATCTGCGTTTGCTAATTGCTGAATATTCATTGGAAGGACTGATGCTAAGGCTGAAGCTCCAATACTTTGGCTACTTGATGCAAAGAGCTGACTCATTGGAAAAGACCCTGATGCTGGGAAAGATTGAAGGCAAAAGGAGAAGGGAGTGGCAGAGGATGAGATAGTTAGATAACATCACCGAATCAATGGACATGAATTTGAGCAAACTCCGAGAGACTCTGGAAGACGGGAAAGCCTGGCATGCTGCAGTCCATGGAGTCACAGAGATTCAGACATGACTTAGCGACTGAACAACAAAATAACAAAAAATTTGCTGATTGACATCCATTGAAGTTAGGCTCCTACCCTCCCACAGAGGCCAAGAGGTAGGGGCAGCTACCTAGAGGATTGCATTTTAAAGGAATGGCTCCCAGGTCCGTGAGAAAAGCATTCCTGAATTGGGAAACTTGCAAGAGTCTAGGAGAAGAGTTTCATCTCAAAGGGGCAAAGAAGGAATGAAGACTGTACATCTTCTGAAATAAATGCTCTAATTTAAGGGAGATCAGGGGCCTATGGCCAGGAAGAAACTGTCTAAAGTTTAGTCAAGCTGAGGGAATGCTAAGACCATCCTGGTCACTCTCTATCATCTGATGCTTCCAGGTTTGAAAATTTAGTCACATTGGTGAAAGTTCTAGCAACTGGCGTCTGTTCTGCCACAGACCATCTGGTTGACCCTGGACAGTAATAGTAAATTATCTTTGTCTCCGCCTTTCAATTCTTCTCTCTCAAAAACTTTGCATTTTCTGATCCTTCTTCCTGGAAGGATCTTCTCCCAGATATTACGTGACTGACTTCCTCATCTCCTTCTAGTCCTTGGTTTCAGTGGGGCCTACCCTCATCACATATTTGAAGTGGCAACTGTCACTCTGTTGCTTGTTATCCCTTTTATCCTTAATCCTACATCATTTATTTATTATGTTTCTTATTGATAATCTGTTGCCTCCTGTTGGAATGATAGATTTTGGGGCAAAGTAACCCATCACAGATTTATTTATGATAGAAGAAAAAAAAAACACTTAGATGTACAACATTAGAGGAATATTTAAGAAAGCTAATTCCTCTAGTTAGAGAAATAGTATACAGCCACTTAAACAATGCTTTCTTGATGGCTCAGACAGTAAAGAATCCGCCTGCAATTCAGGAGACCCAGGTTCCATCCCTGGGTTGGGAAAATTCCATGGAGAAGGGAATGGCAACTCACTCCAGTATTCTTGCCTGGAGAATTCTATGGACAGAGGAGCCTGGAGGGCTACAGTCCACAGGGTCACAAAGAATTGCACAATACTGAGTGACTAACACTCACTTCCATTTAAATTATGTCTAGGGAGAGAGCCTAATAAGGAAAGCATCTATATAGAGAGGATAATTTAAAAGAATTTGAGTATAAAATTACAAATAAATATAATTATTTTTAAATTACAAAGAGAAAAAAAACATCAGAAGAAAACATGCCATGACATTCATAATGATGACCCTCACATATCCAAAGAGCAAAACATTATATATATGTAGATAGACATCTATCTCTCTACCTAGATGTAGAGAGAGTGTGAGTGAAAGTGAAAGTCGCTCAGTCGTATCCAACTATTTAAGACCCCATGGACTGTATAGTCCATGGAATTCGCCAGGCCAGAATACTGGAGTAGGTAGCTGTTTCCTTCCCCAGAGGAAACACTTACCAAAAAAATGTTGAAATTTAGAAAAAGAACCAAACATTATATATATGTAGATGGATATCTATCTCTAGATGTAAATGTAGGTAGAGAGATAGATGTCCATCTACATATATATAATATTTTGTTCTTTTTCTTAATCTCAATATTTTTAACTTTTTAAATAATGATCAGGTTTGTTTTCGGAGTGGAAAAACAGAATCTTTTAGAAAATACTCCAACATTATGACGTTCCTGGTCCCCAGTTTGTGACACATCCCTGGAGTTCAAACAGCTTTGGCATTTACAAGGGGACCCACCTTGACATGTAAAGTGAGTCCCAAGAGCAGAGAAAGCTAGAGCCTATCTTTCAGACAACCTCCCATGGAGTTCTGCAGGGGAGTGGAGAAATAGAAGCCCAGCAGAAGGAAGGAGGGGAAGGCAAAGCACGGTGAGCGTTTGGGGGCAGAAGCTTGCCCTTGGAGAGCTCAGGCACCTCCACGCTGCAGAGCAGAGCTGGGAGGGGGCGCAGCAGGTACTGTCAGCATCAGCCAGTAACTAGGCAACTAAAACATCTGTAAGGAAAGCGCAGCTTCATGCGAAATGCAGGGATGTGTTTTAAGAAGACGCAGTGGGGATTAACAGCCCTGTGATTCATGGGAACAGGCAATTTGTCTTCAGTTCTATGTGTCGAGTGTAGGGGACAAAAGTATGGAGACATGCAGGAGGAGTGTGACAGTGAACTGAGCGATGAGCACAGACGGGCGAAGCACCAGAATGACTCCTCTTTAATTATTTTGAGCTCCGCCTTTGCCTGGGCAACGTCCGGGGGCAGTTTTCTCCCATTTGTGTCTGTTTTACTCTGCTTTGTTTTTTAAATGCTGAAATCAATTTCTCCAAGATATTTCCTTGGAGCAAAGGGAAAGCTGTGTTTTATTGAATACTTGCTAGGTGTCAGTCATTACCGGCGGTGGTATCTTTTAAACCTCTCCATAACCAACAGTGCAGGCATCACTATTATTCTTAATTCAGAGAGCAGTAAATTAAGACTTAACAGACATAGTGCAGTTTTGTTACAAAGACACATATCAGTAACCAGAGAATCCTTGTACAGAATTCACGCCTGCCTAACTTTACTCCCCATCCCTTTCTACATTGCCGATCAAATTATATATGCATGAATTTTTCCTCTTGAGTCGCATTCAGCGAGGCCGCAAAACCTGTTGCTCAGAATTCAGGGTATTATGGCTGATTGCAAAGGAGCTTTTAGTGTTGAGTCTGTTGATTTTCCAGGCTGTGCACTGACGTGACAGCTTCACGTGCTTCTCAGCGTTCAATTTTCTAGCAAAATGGAAAATGCAATTACAGTATTCAGCAAAATATTGTTGTTGGTTCAAAAAATAATTAAGCATCTTATTAAATCGCTATTTTACCAAGCGGGATGCAATGACTCTCCAGGGCTTCATCACGGAAAAGCAAGGACTGCTCAGAAAGGGTGCACATGTGTCTGTCAGGGGGAATGCCTCTCCAGGGGGTAATAGTTAATAACCTGAGTTCTTACGAGAAAGGGTGGCAAGGCGACTCCTTTATGAGGCAGACTCCTTTATTAGGAGTTTAATGCTAAGGTTGACTGAAGCTCTTTCCTTTGCAATAGCTTTGGAGTTTATTTCTCCAGGATCCATTTTTACTGCTTGACCTTAAGGGAATTAGTTGCAGGGAGAAACCTAGGAGGTGAAACACCAGTTCGGAATGTACTTCGTCTCTCAAAAGGAATAAAAATGCCTCTATTAGAGCACAGAAAGCATTAAGCATTTATTGTGTACCTACTATGCTCTGGGCATTGGATAAGGACAGTCTCTGTCTTATCTAGAGAGAAAGGGGATGAAGTATCAACATCAATGACAAACTCACCATCTACTGAGCATCTATTCTGCCTCAGGCGCTGTGCAGAAGTGCTTAGCATGCAGTTTCTCACTGATTGCCATACCAGCCTGAATGGGCATTTAGCAGAGGACGAATTGTAAGCACAAGGAGTTTAATAAATTGCCTAAGCCACAGAGTGAGTAAATAGGAGAGATGCTTTTGATTTCTAGAATCTTCATCTTGGCCACTATTTTTCATTGGAGGCTTAAAAAACTAATACTCAGATATTAAAGAGGTTATTCTCTGTGGGGGTGGGGAAACCCTGTGTAACATTATGTGTTTCAGTTCAGTTTAGTTCAGTTGCTCAGTCGTGTCCGACTCCTTGTGACCCCATGAATCGCAGCACGCCAGGCCTCCTTGTCCATCACGAACTCCCGGAGTTCACTCAGACTCATGTCCATCAAGTCAGTGATGCCATCCAACCATCTCATCCTCTGTCATCCCCTTCTCCTCCAGCCCCCAATTCCTCCCAGCATCAGAGTCTTTTCCAATGAGTCAACTCTTCGCATGAGGTGGCCAAAGTACTGGAGTTTCAGCTTTAGCATCATTCCTTCCAAAGAAATCCCAGGACTGATCTCCTTCAGAATGGACTGGTTGGATCTCCTTGCAGTCCAACGGACTCTCAAGAGTCTTCTCCAACACCACAGTTCAAAAGCATCAATTCTTCAGCCCTCAGCTTTCTTCACAGTCCAACTCTCACATCCATACGTGACCACAGGAAAAACATAGCTTTGACTTGATGGCCTTGGCAAAGTAATGTCTCTGCTTTTGAATATGCTATCTAGGTTGGTCATAACTTTCCTTCCAAGGAGTAAACGTCTTTTAATTTCATGGCTGCAGTCACGATCTGCAGTGATTTTGGAGCCCAAAAAGCAAAGTCTGACACTGTTTCCACTGTTTCCCCATCTATTTCCCAGGAAGTAATGGGACCAGATGCCATGATCTTCATTTTCTGAATGTTGAGCTTTAAGCCAACTTTTTCACTCTCCTCTTTCACCTTCATCAAGAAGCTTTTTAGTTCCTCTTCACTTTCTGCCATAAGGGTGGTGTCATCTGCATATCTGAGGTGATTGATATTTCTCCTGTCAATCTTGATTCGAGCTTGTGCTTCTTCCAGCCCAGCATTTCTCATGATGTACTCTGCATATAAGTTAAATAAGCAGGGTGACAATATACAGCCTTGACGTACTCCTTTTCCTATTTGGAACCAGTCTGTTGTTCATTGTCCAGTTCTAACTGTTGCTTCCTGACCTGCATACAGATTTCTCAAGAGGCAGGTCAGGTGGTCTGGTATTGCCATCTCTTTCAGAGTTTTCCACAGTTTATTGTGATCCACACAGTCAAAGGCTTTGGCATAGTCAATAAAGCAGAAATAGGTGTTTTTCTGGAACTCTCTTGCTTTTTCCATGATCCAGCAGATGTTGGCAATTTGATCTCTGGTTCCTCTGCCTTTTCTAAAACCAGCTTGAACAACTGGAAGTTCACGGTTCACGTATTGCTGAAGCCTGGCTTGGAGAATTTTGACCATTACTTTACTAGCGTGTGAGATGAGTGCAATTGTGCAGTAGTTTGAGCATTCTTTGGCATTGCCTTTCTTTGGGATTGGAATGAAAACTAGCCTTTTCCAGTCCTGTGGCCACTGCTGAGTTTTCCAAATGTGCTGGCATACTGAGTGCAGCACTTTCACAGCATCATCTTTCAGGATTTGAAAGAGCTCAACTGGAATTCTGTCACCTCCACTAGCTTTGTTTGTAGTGATGCTTTCTAAGGCCCACTTGACTTCACATTCCAGGATGTCTGGCTCTAGGTCAGTGATCCCACCATCGTGATTATCTGGGTCGTGAAGATCTTTTTTGTGTTTATGTGTTTTTGTGTTTTATATGTTTAAGGGAAGACAAATCTCATTTCAAAACCTGGCTCTATTTTGGGAATATGGACAATTTACTTTGCCTTTCTGAGATTGTCTCTTTACCAATGTTACTAGAACCAGAGTAGACAATGGAATCACTCAGGGCATGTGTACGTGCTAAGTCGCTTTAGTTGTGTCCAACTTTTTGTGACCCTAAGGAGGGTAGCCCACCCAGCAACTCTATCCATGGGATTCTCCTGCAGGAATACTGGACTGGGTTGCCATGGATCCCAACCCAGGGTTCAAACTCGTTTTCCTTACATCTCCTGCATCGGCAGGCAGGTTCTTTACCACTAGCGCCCCCTGTGAGCCCAGAGTGTTTGCTGAAGTCCAAATTGTTGGGTCTGACTCCCAGGGTTATGGATTCAGTTTGTCTGGAGTGGGCCTGAGGATTTGCATTTCTAAGAAGTTCCCAGGTGATCTTGATGCCACAGGTTTAGAAACTCACCTGGACAAACTCTACCATCTGTAGTCCAAACCCAAGTTTGAAACCCAGTTTTCAGTCCAGGGAAACCTGAAAGAGTTTGCTGTGTACAGAGTGTTTGCTTTGAGGATTTGGTCTGTATTTCCTAGCTATGTGGTCTTAGCTAAACTGATGAATCCTTTTGAGCCTCAATATCTTCATCTGTAAAATGGGACTATTGCTTTCTTGGTCAGCACACTATTGGTGAGGATGCTATGAAGTCTTTTATAATATCTAGCTTATTCTCTGACTCAGAAACTCAGTAAATGGTGATTCTCAACATTGGAAAGTTATCATGACTATTTTCATGATGCCTGGCTTCATATTCTTATTTTTTGTTATTCACTGAGTCTACCAAGCACTGTAACATTTTCTTGGCAGTGTTTTTATTTCTTATGTCTCCAAAGCCCTTATTATGAAAATATGCTGTATTTCCTGTAGAACACCCAGGTCAGAGCGAGTGCCACTCCCACACTACACATCATTATTGTTGGGAAATGTTACTAGATAGTTTGAGTTCAGAAAACAGATTCACAGAATCCTCGAAAAGAAAGAATCCTGGGTTTAGAATTCTGGGTTTAGAGCCTCTGTTACCTTCAAAGACCAGGAATCACCAGGGAAGAACCCCAGAGAGCTGAAGTTCAAGTTGAAGAATGGTTAACCCCTTGATGCCCGAGGGACTGTCTCTCAGATTAGGAAATTTCCCACCCTATCCTATCAAAACACCATGGCTAGTGAATTTATATTAATAACTGTTCATCAAACTAGTTAGAAACCTAAATAGATTGAAGATATGTTTTATTATTGAAATAAAACCTAATATCTCCCACCGCCCTCAACTCGAAGCAGAAGTCCCTGAATACTATTTTCCCTCTCATCTTGGTCCTGGCTGAAAATCAATGCATCTGGTTCACCTTGAATCTCGAGCTGCATATTTTTAGCAGCAGAAAAGCCTATGTTGCCAGAATCCCTGCGAAAAAGGCAGATAACCCCCACCCCCACCCCCAGTGTCCTCCAGCCAAGGAGGAAGGCAGAGGCTCAGAAGAGCAGGGCGCCTACAGCTTGGGTAATTTGCCAGCCCTTCACTCTTAACCACAGAGCTTGCTGGATGCTCCTGAGGACTGAAGGACCACGTATCAGGAGTTAGAATTTTCAGACAAGATTGCTAATCTCAGGCCACCAGTGCCTTTGACTATTGAGATCAGGGCAGAAAGAAGGTTTAGAGTAATAATAAAAAAAAAAAAAATAAAAGCTCTAATGCATTATTATTATTATTAATATCAGGCAGTGTCTGTTAAGGAATGGATTAAAAGGCAGTAGGAATGATAACAGTTAACACTCCTATATGCTGACCACGTGCCACTCACTGTTCTAACTGTTTACCTTTGTTGACTCGTTTTATCATCATAACATTTTATAGAGGAGGGAAAAAAGGAAACAAGGAGCTGAGAGGCTGATGAACTGCCAGGTGCTGGGTCATTAATTACAATATGATTTCAAGGGAAGGGTTTTCTTAAAACCCTAATTTAGCAGATGAAAAAAAATGGAGATGACTTCCCTGAGATTACACAGCGTGCTTGAGACAGAGCTGAAAACGCTGAGCCCACAGGGCAGAAACTTTGCTAGATTAATCTGAAGCCCTCCCAGGGGTCACAAGGTTTGACCAAGCTTTGGGGTATAGTACAAACCATATTGAAGAGTGCATCTTGTTAAGATTCAGGAAGACCAAGTTCCCACTGCGTGTCTCCTAAAGGTTTTCGGCACAACCCTCAATGTCTGCCCTGTGTATACACCCAGGGTGATGGGAAAGGTCAGATGTTAAGATGGATGTAAACTCGGCTTGGATTGCTCTTCCTCTGATGGACCCTCAGGATGGAAGACTCCTGTTCATCCATCCAAGCCTCAGATCAAGGGTCGCCACCCAAGAGGCCATCTTCTCTTTTTGAGGAAAGAATCCCTCTCTTTTTTATTTGCCCTCATGCTCTCTTCACTCACACACCACTTGAGATCCTTTGTAGGAAGAAGAGCAGACTCTTGCCTTATTGGTGTCTGTATCCCTGTTGCCTGGCCCAGAGGCAGTCATGTGAACAACACTTGGGCATGTTTAATTCATTATATGAGTGGCCTTTTCTCAATTCCAACAGTGTTCTCCTTTCCCTACATAAAATATGGCCAGATCATTATCCACAAATACTTACAGTAAGTCCCTTACATACAGATCTTCAAGTTGCGAGCTTTCAGACACATGAACGGGTGTGCCAGCCCTGAATGCCAGCTGTTATGCCATACTACTGTACTTTTCAAGATACTGTGATGTAAGATTAAAAATGTTTTTTCTCTCTTTTTTTTATATATGTATTATTTGTGTGAAAATTATTATAAACCTATTATAGTACTGTACTGTAGAGCTGATTGTTGGACTTAGGGACAAGTTGGACTTATGAATGCACTCTCAGAATGGAATTAGTCCATATGTAGGGGACTTACACTATAGGGGAACTCTGAACAGGGCACTGTGGAAAATGCCGGTGATACAGTTCTAAGCATACTGGAAACATACCATTTAATAGAGGTTGCAGATGATGGACAGGGATACACAAGAGTGGGGGGAGAGAGAGAAAAATGCAGAGGGATGCAGAGAGCAGCTTAAGCAGTTTACTCATTTATATGTTCCTAAAATTAAAATGTTGAAGGCCTACCCTCCCAAGGTGATGGTGTTAGTAGGTGGGTTCTTTGAATGGTGATTAGGATATGAGGGCAAGCCCTCATGAGTGAGATTAGTGCCCTTAGAAAACTGGCCCAGCAGAGCCCCTTCCACCACACGAAGGTACAGTGAAAAAGACAGCTATCTGTTAAGTGGGCTCTCACCAGACACCAAATCTGCTGGAGTCATAGTCTTGGATTTCCCAGCCTCTAGAACTGTGAGACATAAGTGAGTATTGCTTATAAGCTCCACAGTTTATGGGATTTCTGTTAGAGCAGCTCAAGCGGATTGCTGTTGTTCAGTCTCTATGGTGTATCTGACTCTGCGACCCCTTGGACTGCAGCACACCAGGCTTCCCTGTCCTCCACTATCTCCCGGAGTTTGCTCAAATTCATCTTCATTGGCTCGGTGACACTATCTAACCATCTCATCCTCTACCAATCTCTTCTCTTTTTGCCTTCAATCTTTCCCATCATCCAAGTCTTTTCTAATGAGTCATCTCTTTGCATCAGGTGACCCAAGTATGGGAGCTTCAGCCTCAGCATCAGTCCTTCCAGTGAATATTCAGGGTTGATTTCCTTGAGGATCAACTGGGTTATACATTTGTATATCCACCGGATAATCAAAAATCACAAGCATATATTATATGCCATGGACTGCCCTAGGTACTGAAACATAACCTGAACAAGATCTAATCCCCGCCCTTAAAATACTTCCACCCTAGCGAAATCCCCAGTTATGATCATTATGATCATCATCATAGCCCTAGGATTTGGACCACAAATATAGAATTAGGAACTGAAGCAGATAGCCTTGCCTGTTATGGACACAGACTGGCTTGCAAGATTTCTTCGTGGCCTCCCATTTCCTCCTGGGAAAAGGGGCCATGGCTCCTGGGGCCCAGACAGCAGTGACATTTCCTCTGGCTACTGATCAGTACCTTTACCGGTGGATCTGCAGCAGCATCATGGGGATGGAGGATAAAGGATGCTTCAGATGCCGTTTACTGTCTCTCTAGAGAAAACCTCTGACCTTAATTTCATTTATTGACCCATTTCATGCTAGTGGAATGGATTTTCAAGGCCCTTTAGGGACAAATCAGTTCCTCTTGTCCTTTTTAAATGGACATACTCCATATAGTCATGGGTGGACACAACCTTATCACTGGGAAGATGAGGTCTGAGATGCAGGATTCAGCTGCAGTGACCCAGACTGCACCTAAGTCTTCAGAAATCAGGCTCAAGTGTCTGCCTTTCATGAGCAGGATTTAGGACTGGTTCCACACTCTCATCCTAATTTGAAACGGAAGGAGGCAGACTGAGTGAGTTTGCACCTAACTTAAATTATATTTAGGCTTCCCCAGGGAGACACCCCGGCCATATACCCCACCCCAAGGAGCACTGCAGAAAGCAATTGTATGGGATGGAGAGAATCAAAGGTAAGAAGAGAGGGAATGTAAGAGAGGAGTAGAAAGGAGGCATAGGGGACTGAGGGTATGATCAAACTGATCAAATTTCCAGAGGGAAAAAGCAGAAGATTAAAATTGATTAATGGATGCATCAGTCAGGGTGGACTAAGTTATGCTGTAGTAACAAATAACTCTAAAACTTCAGTGACATCCATCAGCAAGAGTTTCTCATTAACCTGCATGTCTGTTTTGAGTAAGAAAGATTGTTGTGATCACTGCAGTCAGTCCAGAATTCAGGTACTGGAGCAGGCAGCCTCATAACTGTTGCTGGTCACCATGTCAAAGGGAAATTGAGTTCAGAAGGGTCTCACACTAGCAATTAAATGCTCTGGACCCAATAGTAACACACGCAATTGTAGCCTGCACTGTATTGGATGACCAAGTCACATGGCCCCACACCTCCAGGAGGAACCAGAACTGTGGTCTCAGGGGTCAGTACTGACGTCCACCCCACGGGGCCTGAGCATAGAAGGCGGCTCCTAAGAGGTGCTTCTGCCAGTGTGCGGTGTTCAGAACTGGACAGGTCTCCGAACTCTTGCTGATTAAGATCCTACTCCTGAAATGAAAGTGACCATTCTTCTGGAGGGTAGAATGAGAAACTGATAACAAAGCGTGCAAAGGAACAATAAAGTCAGACAAGATCATGTTTAATGAGCTAATATTGTACTTTTTCTTTTCATTTCTGCTTTTCTGTGCAAGTTTGATTCCTGACTCCACCTTTTGTGAACTCTGTGACTTGGAGGAAGTTCCCACTCTGTGCTGGAGCATCCTTACTTTATAAAAATGGGGAGAAAAATATAGATTTGTGTGGATATTCAGATTCAGGTAAAGGGCTTAGGACACTTCCTGACATACACTAAGAAGTATTCCATGATATTAAGCATCCTTCTTCTTGACAAATCAGTAAGGTAGTCATGTTGAAAAGGCTGGAAAGTGAGACCTGGTAGGATGAGAATAATCAATAATGTGTACACAGTCAGTGGTGGAGCCAAGTTCACCGTTAGGCAGTTGGACTCCAGAGGTTGAAGTTTACATTTCACATCAAAATCGTCATCCCAGTTCCTCTCTTCAGTGGCCTGTGGGCTTACTATTACTGCCATCTCTGCACCTTCCAGATATCACTCATAAAATACCTGTATCTGCTTTGCATAAATTATATCTAAACTTAATAACGGTACCCCGAGGTTAAGTACCATTGCCTCCCTTTTGTAAAATTGAAGGATAGTTGACTTACAACATGCGTTAGTTTCAACTGTACAACAAAGTAATTCAGTTATATATATATTTTCAGATTATAGTCTGCTACAGGTTATTACAAGATATTAAATATAATTCCCTCAAAGAAGTTAAATAGTGTGTTAAGTCTGCGAGGGCTGCAATAACAAAGTAACATGGACTGCATGGTTTAAACAACATAAATGTATTTTCCCATAATTCTGGAGGCTAGAAGACCAAGGCTGGCTTCTTCTGGGCCCTCTCTCCTGGTCTTGCAGATGGCCGTCTTCCCCCTGGGCCTTCACGACATCTTCCTTCTGTCTGTGTCCTAATCACCTCTTCCTATAAGGACACTAGTCATATCGGATTAAGGTCCAGCTCTGTGATCTGGATTAAGGTCCAGCTCTGTGATCTGGGATCTGAATTGTGAACACAATTCAGCCTGTAACAGGTAGCTGGCACCCAGATGGAGCCAGGGATTTAAACCCAGACTATTCTGATTACAAGTCTCACCATGCTTTCACCTCCAAGCCATTAGTAAATCCCTCCTGTATGCTCAGCACAGTGCCTGGTGTCTTCCCTTCCTCTTTTTATGTATGGTTCTCAGAAGAAATACTGGCTCCATTGAGTAAATGAGGAAATAATGGGCTCATGATAATGAGAAATGTCTCCAGTTCGGTCACTGTTGGTCACCTTGGGATGGGTTGAGATCTAATTACTCTTGACTAAGAAGAAACTTTCTCCCTCCTTTAGTTTGCTCCTTTGGAGATAAGGCAGCCCTTTTAAAATACCACCATATCCATTACATCGCCAATAGTTAACACTGTTTAAGGTACCCACTATGTTGAAACATGAGGAAAGGCACTCAGCACATAGTAAACCACAAACGAAAACGTGATGCCAGTTATCTTTTGGGGGGTGGGAGGGCAGGTGGGGAGAACTGCAACCTAGATGAAAAGGCAAGTAATAGGCAGTAAAGCAAAAATATCACTGGATGTTCATTGGGAAGTACTATCACTAAACAGTGTTTAAAAAATCAATGAAAGACAAAACTACTCTAGACTACTTATTCAGAGAAAACTTTTTGCCAGGGAGTAAGGAGAAGGCAATGGCACCCCATTCCAGTACTCTTGCCTGGAAAATCCCAAGGACTGAGGAGCCTGGTGGGCTGCAGTCCATGGGGTCATGAAGAGTTGGACACGACTGAGCGACTTCACTTTCACTTTCCACTTGCATGCATTGGAGAAGGACATGGCAATCCACTCCAGTGTTCTTGCCTGGAGAATCCCAGGAACGGCAGAGCCTGGTGGGCTGCCGTCTATGGGGTCGCACGGAGTCGGACACAACTGAAGTGACTTAGCAGCAGCAGCAGCAAGGAATGCATCTGGGGATAGGGGTGGCTAGAACGCCAGCAAGGATGAGACAGAGGTTCTCAAGGGGTGTTTGGGGACAATTCTGGTCATAGGCTTGCTTAAGTATTAATGGTTCACCAGCTTCCCAGGCGGCTCAGTGGTAAAGCAAACACCTGCCAATGCAGGAGACATGGGTTCAATCCCTGGGTCGGGAAGAGCCCCTGGAGGAGGAAATGGCAACCGACTCCATAGCCTTGCCTGAAAAAGCCCATGGACAGAGGAGCCTGGTTGGCTACAGTCTGTGGGTCACAAAGAGTTAGACACAACTGAGCTACTGAGCATGTATGCACATTGTCTGCAAAGTAGAATCCAAGTTTCACAGATTGCATTTTGGTCAACTAGGTGATGCTTCAGCCTTGCCATGCACCACTCCCCCATTGCGCAGTGACTGAACTATGAGCCAGTTCCAATCAGGCCTTGCATTTCTGGCTGTGGTCCTTCACCTGGGGACAGGAGAAATGGCAGAAGGGAAGATGCACGGACCTCAGTCGCGGAGGTCCGAGTTTGCTTCTGCTACATACTAACTAGTGGGACATTCGATAAGTTGTTTAATCTCTCACTTTGTTGGCTCA
The DNA here is from genome assembly GCF_029407905.1 of Bubalus kerabau. Taxonomy (NCBI): domain Eukaryota; kingdom Metazoa; phylum Chordata; class Mammalia; order Artiodactyla; family Bovidae; genus Bubalus; species Bubalus kerabau. The sequence continues at coordinate 178,307,006 of NC_073627.1, forward strand.
TAAAATAATAGTAATAACTACTAGGCAAGGGACAATGACTTCTCTGGTAGCTCAGCTGGTAAAAAAATCCACCTGCAATGCAGGAGATGCTGGTTTGATTCCTAGGTCAGGAAGGTCCCCTGGAGAAGGGATAGGCTACCCATTCCAGTATTTCTTGAGCTTCCCTGGTGGCTCAGGTGGTAAAGAATCCACCTGCAATGCAGGAGAGCTGGCTTTGATCCCTGGGTTGGGAAGATACCCTGGAGGAGGGCATGGCAACCCACTCCAGTATTCTTACCTGGAGAACCCCCATGGACAGAGGAGCTTGGCAGGCAGCAGTCCATGGGGTTGCAGAGAGTCGGACACGACTGGGCAACTAAGCACACAAAAGGGACACGGGAAGATGTAATTAAATGAAGTAACCAACTGACCACCTACTCTATTATATCTATCAGGAAACGGTAGTTATCATTATAATAATGATGCCTTTCTTATGCCAGCAATTCACTTCTACTGCTTCTTAGCCTAAACAATCCCACAGCACTTTTTCATGTTGACAGCTGAGCACTGCATCACTGTATCCTGTTACTTACAGAGAGCGGTGTTTAGGAGCTCAATCCTGCAATAAGGCTACTTACCATTTACTAACCATGTGACTTTGGGCAAGTTACTTGGTCTCTCTGAGTTTCAGCTTTTTCATGTATAAAATAGAGCATTGTCTTATTCACAGAGGCAGTTTGAGGATGAAATGAGTTTATACTATAGTGCCTTGAATAAAGTACCTACTCAATAAATGGTGGTAGTTGTTATTTCCACTTCATAGAGAAAGAAAGAGGTTATGTATTTTGACCAATGTTGAATGTGGCAACTTTTAGCATCAGAATTCTGAGTTAGATGACTGTGCTCTTCATCACCAGGCACTTGGCTTTACCCATAAATAAAAACCACTTCCATCTCCAAGTCCTTTCTCACTACCGTTATCTGATACACATACTTGATAACTCTGCAGGCCAGGCAGCAATCAGACTATCAGAGCAGAAACAGGAAGAGTGGCCTCCCACTCCCATTCCCCTTATAAAGAAATCTGCCTGGATACCCTCTCCCAGCTTCCTTCCTCTGCCCTCAAAGTGGACGTGGAAACAGAAGGCTCACTGGCAAAGCAACATGTGCAGAGTCAGATGATGAAGACCAAAATCTGGCTCACATTTAGATGACTGCTGATTTTTTGAATTCCTGCTGATTACCATGGATTATTAGGCACTGGTGTGGGAGACTGGAAAATATGTGTGTTTGATTAAATTAGGAATTGGATCGTTGTTCTCTCTGGCACGTAGTAGGTAGGTACTCACTAAATATTTGCTGAATGAATGTATTCACAATTCACACACCTATCTACTCACATCTCTCCTTCGCTCTTCCCATCCTTCCATCCATCCACCTATGTAACAAGACCCCTTTCTCATCTTCACAACACACCCTCAGATGGGGAAGAAATTGATGAAAGCAACTCCTTACTGTAGGATGTGTCAAGAGCTGTGATAAAAAGTGGGTGCTGAAGGCATCAAGAAAAGCTCTCAAGACTCCCAAAATGGTTCATTCCTTGCCACTCAAGCTACTGTCCTGTCCACACTAAGTAAGTGTGTTTTCCCACTGAACAAAAACCTCACAATACCAGTGAAAGCTTATATAATGCTATAGTTATGCTATCAGCAAGCAGCAACAATCATGATAAGAATTTTAATAAGAATGGAACAAAGATTGAAAGAAATCAACTTGCATAGAATGCGATATTAATACATATACATATATATCTTTTTTAGGGAGTGGGGAAAGGTGTTTCTACATGAAGATCAGAATCTGTATCACTCAAGCAAACACTGCCCTTTTCTTAATACTCTGAATCATAGATTCACCAATATTTTCCTCTTTAGCCAAGAGGTCTTGTTACCTAAACAACCTTGAACTATTTTTAAAATTTTTTCTTTGTTAATTTTGTGTTTCTTAGTTCTCATTTCTCACTCTACTATTTGCCTTAAGTCCTTTTGTTATTTGTTTTGGTTTAGTTTCATTAAAGACACATTAGTGGTTTTAATTAACTGTGTATGCGTGTGTGTGTGTGTGTGTGTTCCCTGGTGGCTCAGATGGTAAAGAATCCACCTGCAATGTGGGAGACCTGGATTCGATGCCTGGTTTGAGAATATCCCCTGTGGGGGAGCATGGCAACCCACTCTAGTATTCTTGCCTAGAGAATTCCCATGAACAGAGGAGCCTGGTGAGCTACAGTTCATAGGGGCGCAAAGAGTCAGACACAACTGAGCAAATAAGCGTGCACATACACACATATATATACACGCATATATATATATATATTTAATAAGTAGAAAGCATATAGGCAAACTAAGGCAAAATGTCTTCATCTATCCATGTGTCATACGTTCAGAATAACATATTTGGAGTTCCTTGATAATTTCCTTACTTTCACTTTCCACACCTTAATTGTCACAGAAATCTGTTAATTCTGCACCCTAACTTTCTCTCAGGCTCACCTCTCTGACGATCCTTAGTCTCTGTGGTATTGCAAGTCCTCACCCAAGCATGGACCATTGTCATGGCATCTGAAGTATCTGATCTCCATTTGCTCTCCAGCATTGCCATGCATCCCCTACAATGTGGCCAGAGGGATGCTTCTAACATCCAGATCTGACCATTTTCTCTACTAACTCAGGGTTGTCCATCTGTTACGGGTTTATGTCTGAGCTCCTTAGTATGGTGTGATGGGCTGACTTAGTATGATGTGACTTCTGCTTATGGCTCCAACTTCACCTTCCACTCAGACCAACTGAAAGGTAGGGATCTAACAACTCTACACATTTTTAAAAATAAGTTGTGTTTATCTATTTATTTTTGGCTGCACTGGGTTTTCATTTCTGTGCTCAGGCTTTTTCTCGTTGCAGAGTGCAAGGGCTCCTCTCTAGTTGTGGTGCATGGGCTTCTCACTGTGGTGGCCTCTCCTGTTGCAAAGCACAGGCTCTAGGTGCGTGGAGCTTCAGTATTTGCTCACTTGGGCTGTGTAGCTGTGCCTTTCTGGCTCTAGGGTGCGTAAGCTTCACGAGTTCTAGAGCGTAGGCTCAGTAGTCGTGGCACACAGGCTTAGTTGCTCCGTGGCCGAGGAATCTTTGTGGACCAGGGGTAGAACCCGTGTCACCTGCATAGGCAGGCAGATTCTTACCTGCTGCGCCACCAGAGAACTCCACATCTCTCCACATTTAATTTGGCTACAAAATGGCTGAAAACTCTTTCTCCTTTTCATCTATTTCCCTTGTCTGCTGTTTAGTCTTCACAATTTTTGTATGCCTACTGCTTTTTTTTAAGTGTCAGAACTCAAAGATAGTCTTTATCCTTGTACAGAACCTTTATCACTCCCTTCTTTTTACTACTAGAGCACCTTATGGGCATTGTTATTTTCACGTAGATTGCATTGAAATATTTTAACTTCCTTTTTTCCTTGTAAAGTAATAAACACACCTTGTAAAACCTTTCGAAAACATCTCAATAGATAAGCAGAATTTTAAATAAAACTACTCATAATTTTGGCACTCTGATGCAACTGTTGTTGACATTTTGGTAGACTCTACCTATAATCTTTTGTGTAAATGTATATGTGTTTATTTTGCAGAAATACAAGCATGCTATCCATATTGTTTTAAAATTGGCTTTTTGAACTGGAAGAGTATATTACAAAAATTATCTCCTGCCCTTAAAATTATTTCCAAATATCATTGTCAATGCTGAAAAGTATTTCCTTGGATGAATGAAGCAATTTCCTATTACTTGAACTACTGTTTTGTTCTAAAGTTTTACATTGCAAATAAGAAGGCAGTTACTCTCTTTATAGCTAAATCTTTGCTGGCAATCACCATTATTTCTGTGTGGTAAATTTCAACCAGAGGAATTTCTGGATCAATGAGGATGTGCAAGTTTAAGCCTTTAGATACACATTTCCAAATGACTCTCCAAAAAAGTCCTATTTATATGTACTCCCCAAAGGAAAGAATGAACATTTCTTTACCAAGGTAACATAAATATATAGGATATCTGATAGGTAATTGAATAAGTAAAAAAATCTTATTGATTTAGCATAATCCCTCTCTGACATATTGTATATTTTCTTTTATATTTTTTAAACTTTATGTATATATATGTATATGCACATATTCTATTAACTGGGTCCTCTGATTCCCTTTCCAGTTCAGTATTTATCTTTTTCTTTAATCATTGGTTCATAAACGGTTTTTTATATCACCCTTTGTCTGTCATGTGTGCCTCACAAAAATTTTATTTCTTTTTGCTGTCTGCCTTTGAATCTGAAAGTGATTTATGATGCAATTCATTCAATCCCAATTGATTTGAAATGCTACCAGTATTATATATTGTTTCATATATATACTCGGATCAGTTTATGAACGTTTAAAAATAATCCATCAACCTGCTCCCCTACGTGATATGGGTATTCTATTTTCAAATTATTTTGGTTCATATCAATATCATTCTTATTGTTATTATTAAGTAACACAATTATTATTGTAATAGCTATCATTTACTGATCACGACCCACATAATATTTCAACATACAATGCTTCAGAAAATATATCTGATTTATTCTTTCAAACAACTTTCTGAAATAAGTACTCATGAGTTCTAGAGCGTAGAATTAATATTTATCAATATTATAAATGTTTCAGTTAAGAAAACTGAGACATATATTATTTATTGCCTAGTAGAACTGAGATGAAAACTCAAGTTGGCCTGACAGCAGACCTACAAACTCAAATCCGTATAAATAATTTCTTTATTAATCTTCAAAATATTTTATATCTATTCTCAGATGGTTTACTCTTGGAGATAAACTGTACAATAACTTTATTAACTTTAAAAGCCAGACTTTGAATTTTTAAATAAGCTTTTGATTGTGATGTAATATACATATATATATAAACCAAGAGTGAATATGTATGTAGCCCCACCCAGAGCAAGAAATTTGCCCTCTTCCACTCATCACTATTCCTCAGGTAAACACAACCATGGCTTCTACACCATAAATTAGCTTCACTTGGTTTCGAATTTTAAAGAAACATATATGTTTACATTTAAATTACTGAGCGTCTTTTCATTTGCTTTTCAGCTACTTGTACTTGTATATATTCAGTTATAAAATGCCCTTTTAATACTTTGTTTCTAAGTTTTTGCCTTATTATGGAATTGACCAATCTTTTATATATTCTTGACACTTGTCCTTTGTCAGAATACATATATGTATATGCATGTGCGTGCTTATTCTTCCTGTGTTTCTTACTTTTCAACCCCTTTTTCTGAAAAAAAAAAATGAAAGAAAGAAACATCTGGTTAATCGGTCTTTTCTATTATGGTAAATATGTGCTCCATAATCATAATCTTTTTTAATGTTTCTTCTAAAACTTATTTTTAGTTTTTGTGTTTAGGTGTATATGATCCATTTTGAACACATAATTTTGTGACTATTATGGTCAAGGTTTACTTTTTTCTATAGAGATACACAGTTGTTCAAAGCAACGTTTACGAAAAATACTCTGTCTCCAGTGACTTATTTTTAAAACTTTTTCTAAATTCGATTGAACATAAGTGTAGTCTATTTCTTAATCCTTTCTCCTGTTGTCTGATCTATAAATCTATTCTTCTGCTAATAGCATACTGCCTTAATTATTTGAAGCTATACAGTCAGACTTGAAATCAAGTAATGCATAAGTTTGTACCTTGCTCTTTGTTTTCAAAGTTGTAACTACTCTATGTCTTTTGGCTTGACACATATATTTAGAATTAACTTACCAATTTCTATTTAAAAATAACTGCTGGGATTTTTATTGGGATTGCAATGATCAATATGAGAAAAATATTGAATCCTGTTGTTCATGAAAATGGTATATTTCTCTGTCTATTTGGGTTTCTTCAACTTCTCTCTGCTGCTGCTGCTGCTGCTAAGTTGTATCAGTTGTGTCCGACTCTATGCGACCCCATAGATGGCAGCCCACAAGGCTCCCCCGTCCCTGGGATTCTCCTGGAAAGAACCCTGGAGTGGGTTGCCATTTCCTTCTCCAATGCATGAAAGTGAAAAGTGAAAGTGAAGTTGCTCAGTCGTGTCGGATCCTCAGCGACCCCATGGACTGCAGCCTACCAGGCTCCTCCGTCCATGGGATTTTCCAGGCAAGAGTACTGGAGTGGGGTGCCATTGCCTTCTCCGCAACTTCTCTTAGTAACACACAAATCTTAAGTATCTCATTTCCTGAACTTTTATATCTAAATGTACATAGAAGACGTCTAGAAAAATAGCTTTTTAAATTCTATTTCTGATACCTCTAAATATGAGTCATTAGTAATTTTTTTTCCTTTTTTATGTTTTCTTTTGCTCCCTTTTCTTAGTATACCAGGCAACTTTGACCATATCCTACATAGCTCAGTTGGTAAAGAATCTGCCTGCAATGCAGGAGACCCTGGTTTGATTCCTGAGTTGGGAAGATCTGCTGGAGAAGGGATAGGCTACCCACTCCAGTATTCTTGAACTTCTCTTGTGACTCAGCTGATCAAGAATTGCCTGCAATGAGGGAGACCTGGGTTCGATACCTGGGTTGAGAATATCCCCTGGAGAACGGAAAGGTTACCCACTCCAGTATTCTGGCCTGGAGAATTCCATGGACTGTACAGTCTATGGAGTTGCAAAGAGTCAGACATGACTGAGTCACTTTCACTTTGGTAGAAAGTAGACTGGTGGTGATGTGAAGTGAAGTCACTCAGTCATGTCCAACTCTTTATGACCTCATGAGCTGTAGCCTACCAGGTTCCTCAGTCCATGGAATTTTCCAGGCAAGAGTACTGGAATGGTTTGCCATTTCCTTCTCCAGGGGATCTTCCCAACCCAGGGATCGAACCCAGGTCTTCCGCATTTCAGGCAGACGCTTTACCATCTGAGCCAAGACTGGTAGTAGATCACATTAATCTGACTAGAAACTGGATTGACATAGGGTTGCGGTTCTCATTAAGTTTTATCTATTTGATTTGCATACTCTTTGACTAAAGTTCTTTCCAGGGGTTCCCAGCTGAGATCCCTGGTTGTTTACTAGTATCCCCACCTGGGTGTTTATTAGTTGTGGTTTCTGACCTCCAGTTTTTATCTGGTTAGCTCCAAGAGACAGAAATTATCTGTTCTACACTTTAAAAGGCTTCTGCTTTGCTAGCTATTTTCCTCATCTCTATAGTTCAAGAATTCAGCACATATTTCAAGAAGAAATCAACAATAGTGTTTATTTTTGTGAACTCTATTTTTTATGAGAATTTTGTCTCCCTAGGACTAAGAAATAGAAGAAAACAACAGAATGGGAAAGACTAGAGATCTCTTCAAGAAAATTAAAGATACCAAGGGAATATTTCATGCAAAGATAGGCTCAATAAAGGACAGAAATGGTATGGACCTAACAGAAGCAGAAGATATTAAGAAGAGGTGGCAAGAATACACAGGAGAAATGTACAAAAAAGATCCTCACAACCCAGATAATCACGATGGTGTGATCACTCACCTAGAGCCAGACATCCTGGAATGTGAAGTCAAGTGGCCTTGGAAAGCATCACTACAAACAAAGCTAGTGGAGGTGATGGAATTCCAATTGAGCTATTTCAAATCCTGAAAGATGATACTGTGAAAATGCTGCACTCAATATGCCAGCAAATTTGGAAAACTCATTAGTGGCCACAGCACTGGAAAAGGTCAGTTTTCATTCCAATCCCAAAGAAAGGCAATGCCAAAGATTGCTCAAACTACTGCACAATTGCACTCATCTCCCACGCTAGTAAAGTAATGCTCAAAATTCTCCAAGCCAGGCTTCAGCAATACATGAACCGTGAACTTCCAGATGCTCAAGCTGGTTTTAGAAAAGGCAGAGGACGCAGAGATCAAATTGCCAACATCCGCTGGGTCATGGAAAAAGCAAGAGAGTTCCAGAAAAACATCTATTTCTGCTTTATTGACTATGCCAAAGCCTTTGACTGTGTGGATCACAATAAACTGTGGAAAATTCTGAAAGAGATGGGAATACCATACCACCTGACTTGCTTCTTGAGAAACCTATATGCAGGTCAGGAAGCAACAGTTAGAGCTGGACATGGAACAACAGACTGGTTCCAAATAGGAAAAGGAGTACGTCAAGGCTGTATATTGTCACCCTGCTTATTTAACTTATATGCAGAGTACATTATGAGAAACGCTGGGCTGGAAGAAGCACAAGCTGGAATCAGGATTGCCGGGAGAAATATCAATAACCTCAGATATGCAAATGACACCACCCTTATGGCAGAAAGTGAAGAGGAACTAAAAAGCCTCTTGATGAAAGTGAAAAAGGAGAGTGAAAAAGTTGGCTTAAAGCTCAACATTCAGAAAAACAAGATCATAGCATCTGGTCCCATCACTTCATGGGAAATAGATAGGGAAACAGTGGAAAAAGTGTCAGACTTTATTTTTGGGGGCTCCAAAATCACTGCAGATGGTGACTGCAGCCATGAAATTAAAAGACGCTTACTCCTTGGAAGGAAAGTTATGACCAACCTAGACAGTATATTAAAAAGCAGAGACATTACTTTGCCAACAAAGGTCTGTCTAGTCAAGGCTATGGTTTTTCCAGTGGTCATGTATGGATGTGAGAGTTGGACTGTGAAGAAAGCTGAGTGTTGAAGAATTGATGCTTTTGAACTGTGGTGTTGGAAAAGACTCTTGAGAGTCCCTTGGACTGCAAGGAGATCCAACCAGTCCATTCTGAAGGAGATCAGCCCTGGGATTACTTTGGAAGGAATGATGCTAAAGCTGAAACTCCAGTACTTTGGCCACCTCATGCAAAGAGTTGACTCATTGGAAAAGACTCTGATGCTGGGAGGGATTGGGGGCAGGAGGAGAAGGGGACGATAGAGGATGAGATGGCTGGATGGGTTCACCAACTCGATGCACATGAGTTTGAGTGAACTCTGAGAGTTGGTGATGGACAGGGAGGCCTGGTGTGCTGCGGTTCATGGGATCACCAAGAGTAGGACACGACTGAGTGACTGAACTGAACTGAACTGAGGACTTGGTTACCTTGACATTCATAATTTTTTTTTCTTCTCATATTTGTGAGTTCACCAAAAGTTCTGCTGTATTCTTCACCATTTAGCAAGGCCATCTGCATCCTATGTTCCAAACATAGGCGATGCCCTGAGGTATAATGTTACTGTATAGTGTCTAAACTTTCTATGATTCTCTTCACTCCAGACTGCTGAAATCTCAAGTCTCATTTCCTGCAATAACTATGTCTTTTAAACAATTATTTTAAAATTTTTCTTTCTTCTTTTTTCCTTTTTGTTTTCAGTGGAGACTGGTCTTATACAGGCTATTGCATCATAGCCTGAGAATTGTCCTTTATGTACAGGACTTATCTTTAAAGATATTTGTCCATTTCATTTATATCACCAAATTTATTGGCTTTAAGTAGTTCATATTATTAACTTCATATTATTATTTAATATTATTTCATTTTTTATCATTATATTATTAGTTCATATTATTAACTGAGCTTCCCTGGTGGCTCAGATGGTAAAGAATCCACCTGCAGTGTGGGAGACCTGAATTCGATCCCTGGGTTGGGAAGATCCCCTGGAGGAGGGATGGCAACCCACTCCAATATTCTTGCCTGGAAAATCCCCATGGACAGAGGAGCCTGGTGGGCTACAGTCCATGGGGTCACAAAGAGTCAGATGACTGAGAGACTAAGCACGCATTATTAGCTTATTGCTTTTCAATTTTTATAGCATCTAAATGATTCCCTACTTTCATTCTTCATACTAATGACTAGAATATTCTGTGTTCTTTTCTTGATCAGTCAAGCTAGAAGCCTGTTAGTTTTTAAAATATCAACTTTTGGTTTCAGTGATTTTCTATATTATTTGTTGATTAAAAAAATATTGCCATTCTTTTTTCTTTTTTTTTGTTTACCTTGTGCTTACTTTTCCTCTCTTCCTGTAGTTTCCTAGGGCAGAAGATTAGATAATAATTTTAGATATTTTTCTGTGATCCAATAAATAATTTAAAACTATAAATTTCCCATGTAAACATGGATTTCTCATATATTGTATCTTTACAACTTTTGACATTTTATATTTTCATGTATATTTGAATTAAAAATATTTTCAATATTTCTCTGTAATTTCCTCTGTCATCCATTGGTTGTTTAGAAGTATATTATTTAAACTTCAAGTGTTTGGAGAAGTTTCAGATTTTTCTGTTACTGATCTCAAGTTTTGTTATGATCAAAAAACATACTTTGTATAAATTGATTTATTTTAAACTTATTGAGACTTGTTGAAAGTGAAAAGTGAGAGTGAAAGTCATTCAGTCATGTCCAACTTTTTGCCACCCCATGGACTATACAGTCCATAGAATTCTCTAGACCAGAATACAGGAGTGGGTAGCCTATCCCTTTTCCAGTGGATCTTCCCAACCCAGGAATGAAACCAGGATCTCCTGCATTGCAGGTGGATTCTATATCAACTGAGCTATCAGGGAATGATCTATACCTATCTATATCTATCTGTTGGTCCCTACACAGCCATACATATCTATACCTATGTGTGTGTGCATGTGTTTGTGTGTGTGTGCATGCGTTTGTGTGTGTGTGTTCATGTGTTTGTGTGTGTGTGTTTGTGTATATGTGTGTGTTCATGCATTTGTGTGTGTGCATGTGTGTGTGTTCCTGTGTGTGTGCACACATGTGATTGTGTGTTTGTGTGTGTGCGTATGTGTGTGTTTGTGTGTGTGTTCATGTGTTTTTGTGTGTGTGCGTGTGTTTGTGTGTGTTTATGTGTTTGTGTGTGTGTGTTTATGTATTTGTGTGTGTGTTCATGTGTGTGTGTTTGTGTGTGTGTGTGTGTGTTCGGGTGTGTGTTCATGTGTTCATGTGTTCGTGTGCTCAGTCATTGGGTTGTTCTCAACTCTTTGTGGCCCCATGGATGACTGTAGCCCATCAGGCTCTCTCCTCTGTTCATAGAATTTTCCAGGCAACAATACTGAAGCAGGTTGCCATTTCCTCCTCCAGGGGATCCTACCCACCTGGGGATTGAACCCACCTCTGTCTCATCTCCTACAATGGCAGGTGGATTCTTTACCACTAGCACCACCTGGGAAGTCCCATCAATATCTATACTTACATCTATATCTGTGTATTACACAGGCATGTGGGCTTCTTCAACCCTGCTGTTCCTATGAACACTGAGGTCATACTTCTCCCTGGTGCTTAAAACCAAAGACTGAACAAGTGGAGACAGTAGGGGTGGCACTGTCCTGCTCAGCGAGGGATTAGTCAGACAAGCGCTCTGGCCTGAGGCCTTTGCTACCCAATCCCTCTTTTGTTCTATTCACCACTGTTGGACCTGCACCGCAGTCTGAAGACTCTCTGCCTACTCAAGTTATCTCCCCAATAACCCTTCACAAACATTTCCTTAAAATAATCTATCGCATCTAAATCTAAGTGTCTCATTCTTGGATGACTAAAAGTAGCATAAGGAAAATTATATATATTCAGTTGACCCTTTAACAACATGGGTTTGAACTAACTTGGTCCACTTATATGTGGATTTTTTAAAAATATTTTTAAATAAATATGTACAGTAAGACATAGTCTATGTCTGGTTGAATTCAGGGTTAGTAGAATCTGTGGCTATGGAACAGTGAATATGGAGGGCCGATTGTGGGATGTGAGTGTCTGCAGATTTTGGTATATGCAGGGACTCCTGGAACCAGTCCCCTGCTGATACAGGGATGGGACAACTGTGTATATAATTTCCAGTGTTCTTTATCCCTCCCTGTATATACAAGTCACAAGCTGGTTTTAATTTTCAGCCTAAAAGATTTTTTCGTTAACATTTCTTTAAATTGTGTCTGGTAGCAATGGATTGTGTCAGTTTTATTTATCTGAAAATGTCCTTTTGACACTTTTAATTTTTTTTTAATTCTTTCAGTAGTTTAAATACTTAATCCAATATTTGGCTTTCCTTCAGATGTTAATTATGTTACTGTGTCCAGCTTTGCAGTGTGTTGTTTTATGTTGATGCTTTTGTTTTTGTAATTTTTGGCTTTCAGTGGTTTTAGTAGCTTATGTGGTATTATTTTTTTTTGTTTGTTTGTTTTTATCCATATCTTCCTTGGGGGTTGTTGAGCTTCTTGAATATGAAAATTAAGGATTATTTCAACAAACTTAGGGGAAATTTGATATTATTTCTTTAAATATTTGCTGCTCCTTTTTATCTTCTCATTCTGGGAGTCCAATTGTTGGGCTACTTGATATTGACCGTATGTCTCTGTGGTACTTTTGTGTTTTTTTTCAATATTTCTCCTTTCTGTTACTTTGACGGGAAAATTTCCAGAAATATTTCTTCAAATTCACCAATTGTTTCTTCTGCTATCTCAAATCTATTGTTGAACCTGTCTGCTAATTTTTTTTTTCATCTCAGTTGTTACACTTTTCAAATATAGAATTTTAAAAATTCCTTTTTATATTTTCTATTTCTGTGTTAACAATTCATTTCTATTCATGAATACCATACTTTCTTTTTTTTCATCAAATTTATTTTTACTTTAACTCTTTGGAAACATTTGTATTCATTGCTTTCATATCTTTGCCTGCTAAATCTGGTGCCTGAATACACTCAGAGTCAGTCTCTATTGACTAGGTTTTACTAGTTTGTTTTCTTGCAAAATGGCCATACTTCCTGGTTCTTTGTATGTTTGGTAATTTGGGGTTGAAAACTGAACATTGAGGGCGATGTGTTATGAGGATTCTGAACTCTGTTGTGTCAGTTCTAATAGGCAGTAAATTTGGCTGCTGTCGTTTAGTAGCTCAGTCTTGCCCAACTCTTTGAGACCCCATGGACTTGGCTGTACTCAAACTGATTTTGCTCTTCCTGTGGTATACAGCAGCTGATATATCTTTGTTTATTTTTTTTTTTAATTTTTGGCTTCAAGCTATTGGGATTTTCTAGGCATGTTCTCTGAGAATCTCTCATACCTACATAATTTAGTGGTCAGCCACGGTTTGGTGCAGATTTTATACTTAAATTTTTTTGGGCACTCATTCTTTCTGTGATTCTCATGAATTAAGATTTCCCCCTTAATCTTCTCTTCCTTTTACTTATTTATTTTTAAAGATTTCCTAATGTGGACCATTTGTAGCGTCTCTATTGAATTTGTTATAATATTGCTTCTCTTTTTAGGTTCTGTTTTTTTTTGTTTGTTTTTGGCTGTGAGGCACGTGGATCTTCGCTTCCTGACCAGGGATCAAACCCACATCCCCTGCATCGGAAAGTGTTAGTCGCTCAGCCATGTCTGACTCTTTGTGACCCCATGGACTGTATAGCCCACCAGGCTCCTCTGTCCATGGAATTCTCCAGGCAAGAATACTGGAGTGGGTTGTCATTCCCTCCTCCAGGGGATCTTCCTGACCCAGGGATCAAACTCAGGTGTCCTGCATTGCAGGCAGATTCTGGAAGATGAAGTATTAACCACTGGACTACCGGAGAAGTCCATTCTTGGTTCTTTAAATAGCTCTCATGCCCGCCCTCTAATACCTTAAGAGGTTTCTCTCTCTCTGCCTCTGGAGACCTGTGTGGTATGGGTCAACACTTTCGGGCAAGAAAGCCCCAGCATCACAGTTCTTTTTGGCACAGTAGCAGTCTTTGAAATACATGCTCTTCTCCTGTTTAAACCGCTCTTTGTTGTTTTGCATCATCTCCAGATATTTTTAAAAATTTTGTCCAGTTTTAATCATTATTGTCTCTGTGAGAAATTACCTGTTCTCATCATGTGGCTATTACTAGGATTCATGGTTCCGATTTAATAATATTTCCCTCGTGCTACTTTCCATTTACGTGTAGGTAAAATTATATGCTGGATTTCTCACATTTTGGAATAAGTATAGTCTTTAGTACAAATTAGACAAATAAAAACCCATAACTTATTTTTATGTGCTTAAGAACTATTAAACTTACATAGAAATGATGTTTCTCATAGATTTAAAAATCTCTCCATCAAACACTCTGAGCTCTGTATTGTTTCTGTATCACTTGGATGATTTTGACATCACATGCATGGTCACTGTGCATTTTAGACTTTTGACATATGCTTATATCGATCTCGATAATTTATATTCATTTAGAAAGTAATTTTCTAGATCTTTTAATGTTTATTAGCAGAGGTGTGCATCATATTCCTTCATCCATTTAAAGGACTCCTCTCAGAAAATGAAACCCTCATTACTGTTGGTAAAAATATAAATTGGTGCCACTACTATGGGGAAACAGTGTGGAAGTGTCTCAAAAAACTACAATATAGGGCTCCCATGTGAGCCAGCAAGTCCTCTGCTGGTATATATCCAAAGAAAATGGAAGAGCTAACTTGAACACTTCCTAGAATAGTCCATGCCATTACATTGGGTCTGGGCATTTGACCTAATGATGCAGTGGTTCTTAATCTTTGGGGATGTAGAGGCTCTCTGGAAATTTTATAAAAGTTTAAAGCCATCTTCACTTAAACTTAAATCTTGTTTTCTTTAAAAAAAAAAAAAAAGGAAAAAAGTTCAGATAGAGAAAACAGCGATCAGAACAGTTTAAGAGAATGACAAATTTTGTGCATGCTAATCCCCTGGGATCTTGTTAAAACGTAGGTTTGGACTCCTTAATCTGAGGTGGGGCTGGTGACTATTCTAGCCAGCTTTCACAGATGCTGGGAATAGTAGGACCAGCCTTGAGAAGCACTAGGGTGACATAAATGTGTTGATACCTGAAGATCTGTTAGTCTTCAGATATAACCTCTTAAGTTTCAACTGGCCTCTAACAAGGTAGTCACTGATCCAATAGGACTCCTACCTCAGTAAATTCAGACTAATGCCTCTCTCCATCCTTGAAAGGCTGTGAGTTATGACAAGAGCTGAAGATCCAAAATGTCTTTTAACTTCTTTTTAATAGCATTGAATGGCACACTCTGGGGCTTCCCAGGAGGTGCTAGTAGTAAAGAACCCACCTGCCAATGCGAGAGACGTAAGAATTGCAGGTTCAATCCCGGGGTCTAGAAGATCCCCTGGAGGAGAGCAGGGCAACCCACTGCAGTGTTCTTGCCTGGAGAATTCCATGGACAGAGGAGCCTGGCAGGCTACAGCCTATAGGGTCAAACAGAGTTGGACAGACTGAAACGACTTAGCACACGTGTGCGCACACACACGTGCACACACACACACACACACACATGAATGGCTTACCCTAATCAGAAATGGATAGTTGAGTTAAATGGCCCATCTGTTCTTTCCTTATTTTTATTTTTTGCTATGTAAAACTCAAAGACACTCTTGCATCTCAAAAATGAATGAAAGAGGGACAAAAGGAGAAACACTGCTTGTAACAGACTTTAAAAACAGTCTTTTCTGATGTTAAAAATATTAATTAAACAGATCACTCATTTCCATGTGTGACTCAGACCTCAGTGCCATAAATCTCATTTTCTATAAATTTGCACTTATGTGCAAAGTCAATATCCTTTTGACTTTTTTATCCCTTTTCTTGACTGCTAGGAAGCTCACAGTCATATTTTGAATCAGTGTTTCTAATTGATAAGAGCATAGGATCTGCATGATTTAAATTTTCCCTGATCTTGAATTTTCGTATAATTTTGAGATTCCCTAGGGCTTCCCTGGTGGCTCAGACAGTAAAGAATACGTCTGCAATGCAGGAGACCTGGGTTCAATCCCTGGTTCGGGAAGATCCCCTGGAGAAGGAAATGGCAAACCACTTCAGATTCTTGCCTGGAGAATTCCATGCACAGAGGAGTCTGGTGGGCTATAGTCACGGGGTCTCAAAGAATTGGACACAACTTAGCAGCTAATACACAATTTGGAAAGATACATGCACCCCATTGTTCATAGCAGCATTATTTATACTTGACAGGATATAGAAGCAACCTAAGTGTCCATTGACAGCTGAATGGATAAAAAAGATGCTATGTATATACATATATATATATATATACAAACGTACATATACGTGCATTACTCAGCCATAGGAAAAGAATGAAATTTTGCCATTTGTAACAAGATGGATGGAACTGAAAGGTATTAGTCTTAGTGAAATGAGTCAGAAAAAGAAAAATGCTGAATGTTTTCACTTATATGTGGTATCTAAAAAATAAATGAGTGAATATAATGAATTAGAAACAGATTCACAGGTATTGAGAACAAACAAGTGGTTACCAGTGGGGAGAGGAGGGAGGAAACGGGCAAGACAGGGGTAAGGGATTAAGAGATGCAAACTACTGTGTATAAAATAAATAAGCTACAAGGATATACTGTGCAGCAGAGAATATTACCTATTTATAATAAATTTAAATTGATTATAATTTATAAAATATAGAAGCACTATGTCATATATCTGAAACTAATATACTATAAATCAACTGCTGCTGCTGCTGGTAAGTCACTTCAGTCGTGTCCGACTCTGTGCGACCCCAGAGACAGAAGCCCACCGGGCTCCTCTGTCCCTGGGATTCTCCAGGCAAGAACACTGCAGTGGATTGCCATTTCCTTATCCAAGGCATGAAAGTGAAAAGTGAAAGTGAAGTCGCTCAGTCGTGTCCAACTCTTTGCGACCCATGGACTGCAGCCTACCAGGCTTCTCTGCCCACGGGTTTTTCCAGGCAAGAGTACTGGAGTGGGGTGCCATTGCCTTCTCCCATAAATCAACTATTCATCAGTAAAAAAAAATTAATTAATAAACAAATGACACCTCTCTGCCCATAATCATATTTTCCTTTCTAATATGGCTTATTTGAGTTTTCCGTAGTTTTCTATTCCACTCACTTAAGGGAAAAAGTGTTAGACACTCAGTCATATCCAACTCTTTGTGACCCCATGGACTGTAGCCCACCAGGCTCCTCTGTCCATGGAATTCTCCAGGCAAGAATACTGGAGTGGGTTGCCATTCCCTTCTCCAACACTCTCTTAAGTTGGCTATTTGCATATCAACCCTGTTCTTTAGTCTCTGACCACCTTGATGACTGGAATCTTGGTTTGTTTACCTTTGTATCTAATATACCTAGTACTGTGCCTTTCACCTTATCGGTCTTTTCTATGCATTCAAATGAACTGCAAAGGCTGGGTTATTTATGAAGAGACTACCAATCAAGCTGATCTAAGAGCTTCATTTTACAAATGGTGAAGCTGAGAGAAGAGTGGACTTGCTCAAGGCTACACAGCACGTTTGTGGTCAAGCAGACATTTCTTCCTCCCAACAAACCCTGCTATCTTGCTAAAATGGATTAAGCCTAAGACAGCTTCAATTACCACCTCTTCCACAGACATATATTCAAGTAAAATATGTACTTATTCCAAAGCAATTTTAAGCTCTAAAATTGTTAAAGTCTTTCCATTAATATTCTGCTTCATAAAGTCGTTTTTGGTTATTAATGACACCGAAACCCGAGGCTTCTTGTTCTTGGTGTTGTGTCATCCCAGGAGCATGTCAGTGGGTGATGCATGTGGCTAATTTAGTGATACCCTGCAACTTCACAGAGAATCACCCTGCTAGGCTTTGGCAAGAAGATTTGGTTTATAAAACTTGGAATCCACCATCCAGGATAAATAATGTCTAGACCTGTCCCATTTTAGGAGTGCATTCCAGTTGAGAAAAGTAAACAAGCTTTCTCTTTTCTCTCAGCCATATCTATTCATTTTTATATGACAATAAACACAGAATATTTAAGAAAGGATTAAGCTGGCAGCTGGGAGACCTGGGTTCTCAACCAGACTCTGCCATTAACTTGCTGATGACTTACTTCCCTTCTGTGGATCATGGATCCTTTAAGTTAAAGCACTTCAGTAGGTACACAGAGTCTGAGCATACCTCAGAGATGTCTTAGAGGTCTCTAGTTAGTGTGTAAGGCCAGAAAACCTTTCAGAAGCCAAATCTTTGTCTAACCCCTGAATATAAAAGGGAAGCCCAGTTTTTCTTACGGAAGCTTTTCCTTTAGTTTCTGCCATTAATCAGGAATTCAAAAACATTGCACCCTCATTGCGGTAGAAGCCAACCTCCAAAATTTTCACAAGAGAAATAACAGAAACCATATTCTGAATAGTCAAAGGACTGAGAAATCATTTTCAGCATGTTCGTTTTTAAGCTGTGGGTCAAAGGAAGCATAAGACAAGGACTTTACAGGGGAGGTGGCATTCAAGATGATCCTCTAGGAATGAATACGATTTTCACATTGATTCCTTAATCCCTTGATTCCTCTTGGTGCTTTGTTTATTCAGGGTGTAATTCTTGGGATCCTACTGTGGACCAGGCTGTGCTAGTCATTGAAGAGACAGTGGTGAGCACTTGGGGAGGGGGTTATAGTCTCGGGAGGAGACAGACATTAACCAAATAGGAAAATATATGTATCGTTACAGATTATTGTTGCTATTGCACAGTAAGAAAGTACAGTGAAGCTTGGTGTAATTCAGTGAAGGTGGCAAAGGCTGTCCAGAGAAGGGGCACTCCGGCTGATATCCTCCTTGTGACCAGGTAAAAGGGGCAGTGAGGCAGGGGTAGAGGAAAGGTCCTTTAGAGGGAGGGAGACCACGTGTCCTTATGGGGTGGGAACCACCGGGTCGGTGGGGCTGGCACTGAGTCGGGAGGGTCCTCAGGGAAAGGATATTCTGGGCCAAAAGAGGAGACGTGGAGAAGAGCATAACCTGTCCTGAGAATTACAGGTAACTGCATTTGGTGTGGGCTCTCCATACCTGAGGAGAGGAAGCCGCGGTTCTGGGAGAAACGCGGGGTGAGTTTGTATTAGAGAGGTTTAGGTGACAGGTTAAAGAATCCCGGCTTAGGTACCATGTGTTAAGGAGAGTCAGACCTTGGAGCATGCTGTTACACACATCTATTTGTTGCCAGGTGAAGTGATTTAAAAGGAGAGGGAAAAAAGTCAGTCTACAAAATGGGGTCTGCGAGGGACCCAATGTGTGTGCACAGCGGGATGCGAGTCCGCACGGATACTCCACACATCTTGCCGGCCCTTTCATGTGGCTAGCTGTGAAAGCGCGTGAGGGATGGAAGACGAGCCTCGCGCTTTTCATCACAGATGCCGTTTGTTGTTGCTTTCTGCTTGTTTTCTTCCTTGAGGTGTCACCCAAGCGGTACAAAATGGCACGGGGAAAAATAAAGGCGTCTCTTTTTCATAGTTGGGTTATAGTAACAGATGGTCATGTTCACTCGGCAAAGACAAATAGCTCAAGTGATAAACGCGACTGGATTGAGAGGGGCAGGAGGAAGATTTTTGCCAGGATCCCCATTCATCGCTGATTCTGGAGAGAGTGCCCAGGTGGTGTGACAGCGTTTTAGCCTCCACAAAGAAGGGGCACTTGAGTCCCTGCGCAGGAAGGAAAGAGGGCTGAGGAATCAGCTAAGATACACGTGTCATCACACCTTGGGGGGCAGCACCCACTCACACCCCCTCAGCTTTTACACCAAACCCTCACCACATCCTGTCAAGTTTGTTTCTTAAATTTCTGTCCGTTTTCCCCCTGTTCTACCAATTTATTCAGGTCTCTTTTATCTCTTGTCTGTGCTGTTTTTTTTTTTTTTAATTTTGAATCTCTCCATTGTTTATTACCTTTTGATTTCAATAGCCGATGTTTAAGACCACATTCACGTGAGCACGAGATAAACTGTTACACCAAAATTATATCTTTTCCTAAGTCTGTTCTGAAGACAATTCCTTTAGGTTTCAGCTTTACTGAGGTATAATTGACAGATAAAACTGTAAGATATTTCAAGTATGCATTGTGGTGATTTGATATATCTATATGGGTTTCCCCTCCAACTAGTTAATTGACATACCCATCTCTTCACATATTTATCTGTATTTTTGAGAGAACATTTAAGTTCCATTTTCTTAGCAAATTGCAATTATACAATACAGTGTTATCAACTGTAGTCACCATGTTATACATCAGAACCTCAGACCTTATTCATCTTGTAAATGCAAATTCGTACACTTTTACCAGCTTCTCCCTATTTCCCCCACCTCCATCCCCTGGCAACCACTTCCTACTATTTTCTACTATTTTCTATGCATTTGACTTTTCTTTCTCGATTGCACATGTAAGTGATGCCATGCAGTATTTGCCTTCCTTGTCCAGCTTATCTCACTTAGCATAATGCCCTCAAGGTCCATCCACATTGTCACAAATGGAAGGAGTTCCTTCTTTCTCATAGCTGAATAACATTCCATTCTACAAAAACCACACAGCTTTATCCATTCATCTGTTGATGGACACTTTGGTTGTTTTCATATTTTGGCTATTGTGAATAATGAAATGGGGGTGCAATGAAAAGGGGGTGCAGCTATCTCTCTGATACTCTGTTTTTATTTCTTTTGGATGTATAACCAAAAGTGGGATCGCTGGATCATATCTATGTTATTTTAATAGCCTCCTAATACTGCCTTCTCCTTTCTAGTATCTATGCTGCTAGAAAGTCATTTTTCTAAAATATGAATTTGACCATTTTTCTTTCCCATTTCAAACCCAATGAGGTTTCCCTGTTGGTTTCGATCTGCAACCCAAGCTATTGGGTGAGAAATAACCTCTAGGAATTAGCCCCTTGCTAGCATGGAGGCTCATCTCTACTCAACATCTGTCCATCACAGACACATTCATATACTTCTGTTCAACAACTGATGGCCTATTTGTAGTTCCATAAATGTTCTGAATAATCCAAGCCCCTTGCTTTCCCTTTCCAGTTTGCTCATACTGGAGTAGTTTTCCTATTCCTACTCACCCATCAAAACCCTATTCAGTATTTCCTAAGAAGTCTGCTTACAGCTTGCCTTCAATAGCACTGAGTAACCAAATAAATACTCTCCTTTAGAATCCACATGTCTTTTAGAAATCTCTGTTTTTGCCATTAACAATTAGGTTATAATTATTTGTTCATGTGACAATCTCACTATTACTGGGAGCTTCCTAGAGAAAATAAGGATTCTTCATTAGTCATCATCTGTCTCCAAAGGCCATTATGAACTTTCCAAGCAGCAACACTAACAGTAAATATTTATGGTAGTTTGCTTTTTCATACTGTTCATGGGATTCTCAAGGCAAGAATACTGAAGTGGTTTGCCATTCCCTTCTCCAGTGGCCCACAGTTGGTCAGAACTCTTCACCATGACCTGTCTGTCTTGGGTGGCCCTACAAGGCATGGCTCATAGTTTCATTGAGTTAGACAAGGCTGTGGTCCATGTGATCAGATTGGTTAGTTTTCTGTGATTGTCGTTTTAATTCTTTCTGCCCTCTGATGGAGAAGGATAAGAGGCTTATGGAAGCCTCCTGTTGGGAGATACTGACTGGGGGGAAACTGGGTCTTGTTCTGATGGATGAGGCCATGCTCAGTACATCTTTAATCCAATTTTCTGTTGATGGGTGGGGCTGTATTCCCTCCCTGTTGTTTGACCGGAGACCAAACTATGGGGGAGGTAATGAAGCTAATGGTGACCTCCTTCAAAAGGCCCCAAGCACACACTGCTGCACTCAGTGCCCAATCCTGCATCAGGCCACTGCCAACCCACAGCTTCACCAGAAACTCCTGAACACTCACAGGCAAGTTTGGGTCAGTCTCTTGTGGGGTCCCAGCTCCTTTCTCGTGGGTCCTGGTGCACAGAAGGTTTGTCTGTGCCCTCCTAAAGTCTGTTTCCCCAGTCCTGTGTAAGTTCTGTAATCAAATCCCTCTCGCCTCCAAAGCCAAATTTCCTGGGGGTTCTCAGTTCCTTTGCCAGATCCCCAGGTTGGGAAATCTGTTGTGGGTCCTAGAAGTTTCTTAACAGTGTGAGGATTTATTTGGTATAATTGTTCTGCAGTTTGTGGGTCTTCTGCTCAGCAGCTCTATGGTGGGGTTAGTGGCAACCTCCTCCAAGAGGGCTTATGCCACATGCCATGTGCTCCAGGTCTGCTGCAGCCAGAGCCCCTGTTCCTGCAGCAGGGTGCTGCTGACCTGTACCTCCACAGGAGACACTCAAACACTCAAAGGCAGGTTTGGCTCAGTGTCTGTGGGGTTTCTGGGTCCTGATGCACACAAGGTTTTGTTTGAGCCCTCCAAATATCTCTGGAGGGTATGGGATTTGATTCTAAACATGATTTTGCCCCTCCTATCATCTTGTTGGGGCATCTCCTTTGTCCTTGGACATGGGGTATCTTTTTTTGGTGGGATCCATCATTCTCCTGTCGATGGTTGTTGAGCAGTGAGTTGTAATTTTGGAGTTCTCACAGGAGAAGATGAGCTCACGTCCTTCTACTCTGCCCTCTTTTACAGGTCAAGAAGCAACAGTTAGAACCAGACATTAAACAATGGACTGATTCCAAATGGGGAAAGGAGTATGTCAAGGCTGTGTATTGTCATATTGTCACCTTGCTTATTTAACTTATATGCAGAGTACATCATGTGAAACGCTGGGCCGGATGAAGAACAAGTTGGAATCAAGATTGCTAGGAGAAATATCAATAACCTGAGATATGCAAATAACACCACCCTTATGGCAGAACACAAAGAAGAACTAAAGAGCCTCTGATGAAAGTGTAAGAAGAGAGTGAAAAAGTTGGTTTAAAACTCAACATTCAAAAAAATAAGATCATGGCATCCAGTCTCATCACTTCATGGCAAATAGATGGGGAAACAATGGAAACAGTGACAGACTTTATTTTCTTGGGCTCCAAGATCACTGCAGATGGTGACTACAGCCATGAAACTGAAAGATGCTTGCTCTTTGGAAGAAAAGCTATAGCCAACCTAGACTGCATATTAAAAAGCAGAGATGTTACTTTGCTGACAAAAGCCCATCTAGTCAAGGCTATAGTTTTTTCCAGTAGTCATGTATGGATGTGAGAGTTGGGCCATAAAGAAAACTGAATGTCGAAAAATTGATGCTTTTGGAACTGTGGTGTTGGAGAAGACCCTTGAGAGTCCCTTGGACTACAAGGAGATCAAAGCAGTCAATCCTAAAGGAAATCAGTCCTGAATATTCATTGGAAGGATTGATGCTGAAGCTGAAACTCCAATTACCTTGGCCACTTGATGCAAAGAACTGACTCCTTGGAAAAGACTCTGATGCTGGGAAAGATTGAAGGCAGGAGGAGAAGGAGGACAGAGGATGAGATAGTTGGATGGTATCACCAACTCTATGGACATGAGTTTGAGCAAGCTCCAGGAGTTGGCGATGGACAGGGAATCCTGGCATGCTGCAGTCCATGGGGTCGCAAAAAGTCAACTGAGCAAATAAGCTGAACTGATCTGTTGGAATGTTTCTATGAGTCAGGAATTATGCCAAAGCATCCTTTGAATAGCAGGGTAATAGGGGCTCAATACAGTGTTTTTGATTCTAAGTTCCTCATCAAATAGAATTTGATCCATCTGTTGATTCACAAAGAGGGGAGTCAACAAACTATGTCCTTAAAGCATAGGCTCAGCTGAGAACCTGAAATGGAAGGGACAGTTAGGTAATGAATAAAAGAATCATACATCTCTTCTCCAGGATGTTTAGTTGAACTCAAGAAGCATCAATTAAATAACTGATGCATACCCAACCTTGTAGTAAGCAACTAATCAAGTGTTTGCTTCAATAGAGGTGCTCTACCTTATTCCAAGTCAATTTTTCTAATATGTAAATAAAAATATATTAATATTCTGATCATTGTGTTTGATTACATATGCATAAAAGGTCTCACCAGGGACTCAATTCTGAGCACATATTGTGGAGAGCGAGCACGAGCTAGGAATGAACAAGGCTCCAGACCCTAGCCTGTGAGTGTCTCGCCATGTGAGCTTGGGCCAGACACCTCTCTTCTCCTATGTCTCAGTTCCACCACCTTGAAATTGAGAGAAATGATCTGGTTGGGCTGTCTTGTCTCTTCCATCCTTGATAAAATCTGTGGCTCTATGGCTCTCTCCTCAAAAGTTTCTCTAAAAATGCTATTTTCCATACCGCCAATGGAAGCAATTCCCCTTCTAGCCTTGCAGGTATCAACACCAAGAGAAGCTGCCAGTGGCATTAAACCTTGTCTCCTCAAGCTAGTCGTAAGGCTTTTTTGGAGGGCAAGATAGATCCTTAGAACTAAGGAACAGGAGCAAATAATTTATGTCTGCTGCTGCTGCTGCTAAGTCGTTTCAGTCGTGTCCGACTCTGTGCGACCCCAGAGACGGCAGCCCATCAGGCTCCCCCGTCCCTGGGATTCTCCAGGCAAGAACACTGGAGTGGGTTGCCATTTCCTTCTCCAGTGCAGGAAAGAGAAAAGTGAAAGTGAAGTCGCTCAATCATGTCCGACTCTTAGCGACCCCATGGACTACAGCCTACCAGGCTCCTCCATCCATGGGATTTTCCAGGCAAGAGTACTGGAGTGGGGTGCCATTGCCTTCTCCGAATCTATGTCTGGGCTCCATATTATTCTGATGCCACATGTTACTAGGTAAAGTCGTAGAGAAGGTAGAGAGACAGCTCTGAAGTTGCCAAGTCTCACAACACATCTTAGCTCTGCCTGCAGTGTGACCTGGAAGGAGAACCTCAAATGGGGCAGTGTTGTAACTATTACATAAGCAGTTTTTTTAATTTATTTGGCAGCTCCAGGTCTTAGATGCAGCATGTGGGATCTAGTTCCCTAACCAGGGATTGAACCTGGGCCCCCCGCCCTGGGAGTGAGAATCTCAGCCACTGGACGACCAGGGAAGTCCCTATAAGCTAGTTCTTTAGTAAATACATATATAACACTTAGAACAGTTTGGCATAGAGTGAGAGCTCCTTAAATGTCATTATTATTGTTCATATCACTCATCAAAGTGCTACTTCATTTTACATAGAAGAAAACTAAGACCCAGGGAAGTGATATGACATTTCTCTGGTCACAGAGCAACCCCTTCGGTAAGAAAAACCTAACACCAAGTATCAAAAAAGTATTGCTGTCACAGCAACTGATACTCATCTATAACCTTTTAGGTTTGCAGAGGTCATCAGCTAGGAATGCCTGTCATCACTCTGCAAGAAAAGGACCAGACACGGTGAGGTTAAGTGACATGGCTGCACAGGCAACTCATAGCAAACCTGGGATACAAACTTGGATAATTCAGTGCCAAGCCTTCTTCCTGTTTCATTAAATTCACAAGGTTGATGATAAACACAAGCCCCCGGCCCCTTGTGCCTTCCTGAATTCTTGGCACTGGAGTCAGGAACAGAAGAAAAATTCTGGAAATTTGGAGAAGAGTATAGCAAGGTCAGTATCACTGTCAGCGCCTCTGTTCAACTGCCTATCAATCATCTGTCTTCTGGTTACTCCCAGTGGATGGAAGCAGGAGGGGGTGGGGGGAATGTTAAGCCCTGATTGGACTTAACTTTGCAGAACGTGCCTCCTCTATCTCTCCAGAGTCCTGCTAGAGTCTGCCTACCCCAAGTGCTCCTCTGAGCCCACCAGGAAACCTTGAGACTCCCTCTGAAACTCCGAGCCCCATACCCCCAAGCAGATGGGCAAGGACGTTCGCTCACTCACTTAACAGCCTGCTCAAAGACGTTTGAGGGTCCGCACTATCTCCCCATCAGCTCTCTGCAACATGCATTATCCATCCGTCCTTGAAGCAGGTCCCTCGGTGCGGTGATTAAAACAGTCCTGTGTTGGATAAACCCGATGCAATTTTGCAAAAGTCATCATCTCGGCATTTCCTCTGACACGGCAGAGCAGCCCACCTCCAATTTGGGGGCTTACTCATTTGTTTTCCTTCAGACAATCTTGGAGACACTCTTTCCAGTGACCTCTGCTAAAGGAAGAGAACAGTACACTCTTATCCTGATATTATGCAGACACAGTGACAAATGGGTCTATTTGGTATGCTTGACAGAAATGCTAGGGGTGGGAAACAAGAGAGACTTATGAACTCACTGTATCTTTGACCACTTGTAGATAGAGTTTGGGAGAAAAAACTCCGTGTTTCTTTCATTTTCTTATATTTCTTTCCTTATGTCTGTTGTCATTATTCTTCCCTCAGGTAGTCTTGGAATGTCACAGCATTTCCAAAGTAGGCTGCAGTCCAATTTCTACAGGCACTGTGATCCTGAACCAATATGGCATGATTTTCTTAAAACAGCTCCTCCTAACCTCTCTTCCCTGCCCATCCTTCTTAGAGATACTTCGTAAGTTCGCCACTAGTCAAATGATGCATTTGTTTTCATTCTACCCTCTTTTACATTGTTCATGTCCTTAAATCCTATCAAATGTTCTTTAAAAAATATGTAGCCAGTTCACCTCTCTTTGCACTTTCCACCGTGTGTCCCTCATATGGGTCGATGCGGGGGAGACTCTCCCACATCTGCATTTGTGAAATTTCTGTTGCTTCCATCCATTTCCTTACACTACATCAACATCTATTGGTTTGCACTGAATTGTAATGAACGGAGAACATGGTCGCCCTGATTATTCTTTCTCATCCATGTGGCGGCTTGTTATCAGGGGTCTACCCTGAACACTCCCTAGCATCAAGGGGTCATTGTCTATCTACTATGTCTCTCCAAACAGAAGGCAACAAAGCAGTGAGTGATAGATGAGTGGAATGGGGAGGATTTATCTCTTGATCATGGAGGGGTCTAGGTGGCTGGGGGATAATTCTGTGAGATGAACTGTAAGATGGAATCATTCATTTAGAAACAGATCAGGAGATGTAGAGGGAGAAACCAGGAAACTGACCTCCTGAGCACCTCCTTCCCCAGCGCTGTGCCTCTTCCTTACTCCCTGTACTATTCCTGGACCCTTCCCTCCATACTCTCATTAGCTCCTTACTCATCTGTCTCCCTACACAAGGCTGCAAGCTCCTTGCAAGGAAAGAATTCTGCCCTTTCTATGACTGCACCCTTAGCATAATTCTCAACGTTTCTTAATATATGCTTAATACTTTTTAATTGAGTTGAATTATGACAACCCATTATGGGGCTCAGTTCAGTTCAGTCTGAGCCGACTCCTTGTGACCCCATGAGACTAGTTAGAATATGTAAGAGTTCAGGCATTCTTGTAAGTAATTGTCATTGTTCAGTCGCTAAGTCATGTCTAACTCTTTGTGACCCCATGGACTGCAGCACACCAGGCTTCCCTGTCCATCACCAGCTCCTGGAGTTTGCTCAAACTCATGTCCATCATGTCGGTGATGCCATCCAACCATCTCATCCTCTGTCATCCCCTTCTCCTGCCTTCAGTCTTACCCAGCATCAGGGTTTTTCCAGTCAGTAGGCTCTTGGCACCAGGTAGCCAAAGTATTGGAGCTTCAGCTTCAGAATCAGTCCTTTCAGTGAATATTCAGGACTGATTTCCTTTAGGATTCCCTGGTTTGATCCCCTTGCAGTCCAAGGGACTCTCAAGGTCCCTTGAGAAGTCTTGATCCCCCTTGAGAAGTCCAAGGGACTTCTCCAACACCACAGTTCAAAAGCATCAATTCTTATGACAACTTTCATTTAAAAATACAGATTTTTTTCTTCTGTGTTTGTTTTCCTTTAATTCTTGCTTGGTACTTTTAAGTTTCGTTTGCTTACTTTTGGTTTGTGGTTGTTGTTTTTAAGCTCTGTTAATAAAAGCTGGAGGAAGGAGCACTGTTTGTGTCCTGGTAGGCCAGGAAATTAAATCGAAGGAGAATATTGCTTGGTAACTATTGCATCCCAAGCAAGACAACCACCATAAAACATGGTAACAACTTTTGGATAATTGTGAGATCACTTGTTCAGGGTTTTAGTTGATATAATCATGTTGGCAAGAAACAAGGAAAAAATCTGATCTAAGTTGATATACACAAAGATGGTGTTTATCATTTCACATCATGAATTTTCCAGAACTGGGGTAGATTTGAGGGTGAACAGACTCAGCATCTTCAAGAACCTAAATTATTGTTGCCAGTCTTCTCTGCTACCTTTGAAATACATGTGTTGTCCTCAGATTCATTCTAAAGTTCTCAAAATGGTGACCAGCAGCAAATGCAGCATCGTGCTTCCTTACTCACGTTGAGCAGGGAAATGAGACTCCCACTTCCAAAATATGTTCTTCCCTTTAACCAATGTAGAATACATGCTCACCCTAAGATAAATAATAGGCACCAACAGAATGTGATAACACTCTTTGGGTTGTGGTGGGAGTCCTGGACCCTTCAGTGTCTAAGAGGAAAGAGTTACTATGACTGGCTTAGATAAAACTTACCTAACCTTTGCACTGTTGACATTTTGAGGCCAGATATTTCTATGTCCTGAAAATGCTATCCTGTTGCACTGAAGGAACAGCATCCCTGGCTCACCATGTGTCAGTAGCATCCCTCCCCAGTGTGGCACCAATAATATCTGGACACATCGCCATTTGTCTCTTTGGGGATAAAGTTGTCCCCAGGGTGAAAGTCCAGGGTGGAAGCTTAGAGCAATCAACTTGAATATTTGAGAATCAAGCAAAATGTCTGCCTTAATAAATTACCCCTCCCTTCACTGACTTTTCCTTTGAGAAGTAAACCTTGAAGTTGTTTTGTTTTTTAACATATGCTTGTGAGAGTTGGACCATAAAGAAGGCTGAGTGCCAAAGAATTGATGCCTTCAAATTGTGGTCCTGGAGAAGACTCTTGAGAGTCCCTTGGACTGCAAGGAGATCAAATAAGTCAATCCTAAAATAAATCAACCCTGAATATTCATTGGAAGGACTGAAGCTGAAGCTGATGCTCTAATACTTCAGCTACCTGATGTGAAGAGCCTGTGAAGCAGATAAGACCCTGATACTGGGAACGATTGAAGGCAGGAGGAGAAGGGAAGAACAGAGGATGAGATGGTTGGATGGCATCACCGACTCAATGGACATGAGTTTGAGCAAACTCTGGGAGATGGTAAAGGACAGAGAAGCCTGGTGTGCTGCAGTCCATGGGGTCACAAAGAGTTAGACATGACTTAGCGACTGAACAATGACAATTACTTACAAGAATGCCTGAACTCTTACATATTCTAACTAGTCTCTCTGATATTTGCTTCTTAAGAACCAGAAAGTAGAATCTTCCATGTAGAAAGTAGAATCTAACATGTAGCATTGGCTGCATGTTACTGACAGTCTCCCTAATTTAACTTCATACTAACCATGCTACCTCTTCTCTAGTATGGTATCTCTTTGGTACCCAAATTAGACAGGTAAGATTTAAGGAGGGAAACCTGTTTTAATGTAGTTGATATCATTGTAAGATAGAGAAACGAGAGGGAAGAGAGGCGGTGTGGTCATAAGCGGTGTCCACACTCCTTAGTTACCTTTGTTTGCTGTTCCCTGTGTGAACAGCCATTATGATGAATTCATAATGTGCATTATCTTATTGAATAATGCATGAAACGTATGCATTTGTTTATCTGTTTTACAAGTGGGGAAACTGAAACCAAGAGATGTTTTATTCTTGCCTAAGAGTGCAGACTTTGGTTTTCATGCAGAAGTTATGACATAAAAACACAGTTTGAACCCAACTTCCTGCCACTCTTGTTTAATGAGCCCACCTCTTGAAGCTCCAAGCTTCTAGGATTCTTTCCTTCGTAAGGACACTGATACGGGAAGCAGGAGGAGGAAGGGCGAGCTCTGAAAGGAAAGGAAGATTATTGAATGAAAGCCTGAATCTGCCTTATAGACTCATCGCCACAAGGCTGCCTTCCGACTCATATGATAAATCCTGGTCCCTCAAGTCACTTTCTTCAGCCACAGCTGCACACAACCCAGTAATCACCATCAGAGGGGTCATCTCCAAATTGTGAAGGACAGCCCAGCGGAGGAAATTATAACAGATAGCACAGGCCTCCCCTATATATCCATCGTGCAGACAAGGACCGCATGCACAATTCTGCTCCATCCCTGTAGCTCTCCACTGCCTTCCATTTCTTTTGCAATCGCACTGGTTTGCACCACGGTTTTCAAGAGTCTCCCCACTGGTCTCCCTGCTGGTTCTCTCCCCTCTCCAATCTATTTTACTTAATTGGATTACTTTTATTTCCTTAAGCCACTTAACAATTCACTTCTCTGCTACGAAAAATGAAGAAAGTAATAAAGAACTATAGGAGAAAGAGAAACTAAGCCGTAACTTCTTGTTGGTCTTTGGGAAGCTTCTGGCTTGGCATCCCTGTCCTTCTGTGATCTGGTCCTGGCTTAGATTTCATGCTGGTCTTCATACCTACCTGGTTCTACCCTACTGAGCCCTGCATCATTCACATCAGGACTCTCCCCACTATGTCTTGTCCTGTGTTACTCTTCCTGCTTGGGACTATCTCTGACAACTCTCTGTGTCCAGCTTGCCCTGTTTGGGCAATCCACTTTCTCCCCAGTCTTACTCTGAGAGGCTGAAGCTATTGTCCCCATTTTATTGTGACCAAAAGGAGAACCAAAGATGTAAGGGACAAAGGTCCAAGTTGTGAAGCTTGTAGATTGAAGAGCAGGGGACTAAAAACTGTCTTCTGATCTCCTAATTCTTTGTCTAGCATAGTAATATTCATTATCTTTGCCTACACAATCCAAGCATAAATTTCTAGAGTCAAAACTGTACCCAGCCCCCTTTCTCACAGCTATTTTATCTTCAGATGTCAGATGCTAATATCAGCAACAGCCCGTCTAAGAACATTATCAAGGAAACTACTCTCCTGTTTCCTTTGTCCTAAACTCAAAGGAACCATCTCCATGAGATTAATTCTGAAGCTGCTGTAACATTTGTATAGGTGATGCCATCTCCAGTTATCTTAATTGCATATTTGGGAAACCCGCCCTGTGTCTGCTTCAGATGGCGTGCCATTTGGTGTTTATGACCATCATCCCAGAGTTAACAGCATATGGGGAGCTCAGCCACTCTGAATACTAAGCTTATCCAATCTCTCTCCCAGAACTGACATGAGAAATAACTAATAAAAATGATTATAATAATAGAGGGTCATATAAATGCCAAATGCAATAGCTATTCTTCATTATAAAGTTTCTTAATATCTCGTTTCCAAAAACATCATAAAAGTGGGGGAGGGAGAAGACATTATACATAAATCATTAGAAATATTTCCTCAAGCTTTACTTCAAATCCATCCATTTAGGGTAAAGATTCAATGTCAGGGTCAACTTGAAGGTGAGGCCAAGTTTCAGGGATAATTGAACTAGAAATTGTGTGACCTTTCCAAAGACCTCTCTTTGTATTTATGCATTTTTCTCCAACCAGCAATAATAATAATATAAAAACATACACGAAAAATACTTAACTAAATCAGATGCAGATGGCTGTTTTATCAAGCAGAGGCAATTTTTATCATTTTAAAAGCTTTTGTTTTTGTAAAAGAAAGAAAATGGGCCATGTTCCCTTGCTTTTTTTTTTTTAAGAGAAGAAAAAGCATATGTTTCTTAATTTGAAATGGAGTATTAATGGTGTTATCTCCTGAGAATTGCTGTGCCAGAATGAATTGTAGAAAATGCACTTACTTGCAAGCATTCTGGTAAATTCTTCTCTGACTTGCAGAGTTAGTGGTATATTACATCAACCTACCTTTCCAAGACAATACTGTACACGTAGTATTGAGAGTTAATTTTCTGAGCCTGTTTTTTTTTCCTGGATCTTCTTGTTTTCTTTGTTTATATTATTGATTTAGGGAAAATCATTTGGTGAATATTGAGTGTTCACCTAAATGAGAAGGTAGTAATATGCAGCAAGTAGACAGAGAGGGATATAATATAACTGGGATAATAAAAACCTTGTCTCTGTACTGCAATTTATGATTTGTGTTATCCTATTTGAAACTCACTATACCTTCTGAGAGTTATAGGGGCAGAGATTATCATCCCAATTTTATTTTTTCGAAGTCCAAGCATGGAGGGCCCCTCCCCACATGCAAATCGCAATTAAACCAGGACTAGAACTTTGCCAGTCAATCTGATGTTCCCTCTTCTGCACAAAGCTGCCTCTAGATTAAAAACCAGGCACTCTTGGTGCACCCACTGTGCAGCTGGGACTAGAGTTGAGTCAGTGACAGACATCGCAGCGTTTTAGGTGCTGTCCCAGCACAAAAGCTGTTTGCTATTGAGTCTAAAAGGCCGGATAGAAACGTCTGAACTATTTAGTGAGGAAGATATGAGTATAAACAACTGTGAGAACAATACAGGCTGGTAATGGGGAAGGCTTTCCTGGGGAATGAATAGAAAATTAATGATGTTATTAGCTAACGTTTATGAAGCAGTTGCTATGTTCCAATCACTTGAGTCATAACTTCCTTCACTTACTCCAAAGCATTTTCCAGTTTTGACCCAAAGAAGGTGTTTTTAGAGAGTTACAGGAAAGAAATTCAATTTCTGATATGTTTTCCTTATGACCTCTAGGAGGATGTGACTTTACCTCTTTGGGGCTTATTTTAATCATCTTAAAAAAAAAAAACCCTCTGTTTAGAGAGATTACCCAATATTAATGTTCCTGTAAATAGTTCATAAAATAAAATATGGCCAATAATAATGATATTGTATTATTTGGGGGTTTTTTGTAATTAGTATAGATTTTTTAAATTATTACTCTGTGATAAAGGCTGAAGATACAGAAATGAATAAGGAAATGTCCCTAGCCTTAAGAAGCTCCATCTAGTAAGAGAGAGTTCCATGCCCCTCCCTTCCTTCCTTCCATCTCCTTTTCATTTGTCATTTCTCCCTTTCTTCCCTCCATCATTATTTACTGAGTGCCTCTTTTGTACCAGACAAAGCACTAGGGGCCTGTCCTTGATTTTCAAGAATATGTTAGGCACTGACCAAGCCCTGAAGTAGGTCTCAGTCTACAGGGGGAAATAATCCACAATAGGTGGTTACAATGAAGGGTTGGAAATGCTGAGATGGAGTACACGAAGGTGCCGGAAAAGTACAAATCAGTGGCAGAGAGTTTAGAAAGAAAACCTATAGAAAGCTTCTCCAAGAGAAACAGAACTGTATGGAATCCTAAAGTACAACTGGGAATTGGTCAACCAAATGAGCATTACTGTTTCACCAGGAGGATGAGGCTCAGAGCCACTTCATGCTCTTCAGGGTCCTGCAGTAACTAAATGGCCAGGCAGCATGGCTCTGATGCCAAAACCTCTCCATCTAACCCAAGTGTTAAGTTCTTTTGCCACTTTAGACTCAGTTTCTCTGGCTGAAAAAAATCACAAAATTAGTCTAGAGTTTTCTAAGTTATGTTTTACCTTGTATATTAAAATCTTTATAGCAATCACATAGAGGTCTCCATTTAGGGAGTCTCATCAATATTTGTATCACCTCCTTGAGGACTGCATTTTTATCCCAAGGTTTCAAAGGTTACTGAAGAACCTCAAATTGGGTACTCAATCATAAACCTTCTTGAGTTTGAGACTCATCAATCTGAATATTTCATAGACATCTCATAGGTAACACCTCCACAAACAAAATCTTGGTGGTGTTTTTTCCCCTCAAAGCCTGTCATTCCCTCTTCAGTTAATGGCGCTGACATTCGCCCAGTGGATCCACTCTGAATTCTCCGCTCCTGTTCTCCTCCAACATCTAACATCCAGTCCATCTGTTCTCCAAAATATCCTCTATTTTAATGAAGCAATATGAAACAAGGCAAGGACACACCAAGGATTACTATCATTTAAAAAGTGACCACAAATAGTTGAGAAAAGAAGAGAACTGAAAGGCAAAGGAGAAAGAGGAAAAAATACCCAACTGAATACAGAGTTCCAGAGAATAGCAAGGAGAGATAGGAATGCCTCTTAGGTGAACACTCCAAAGAAATAG
This sequence comes from Bubalus kerabau, assembly GCF_029407905.1. NCBI lineage: Eukaryota > Metazoa > Chordata > Mammalia > Artiodactyla > Bovidae > Bubalus > Bubalus kerabau. Next base: position 178,340,869 of record NC_073627.1, read on the forward strand.
AAGAAAACAATAGAATGGGAAAGAGTAGAGATCTTTACAAGAAAACTGGAGATACCAAGGGAATATTTCACACAAGGATGGGCATAATAAAGGACAAAAACAGCAAGGACCTAACAGAAGCAGAAGAGATTAAGAAAATGTGGCAAGAATACACAGAAGAACTGTTCAAAAGAGATCTTAATGATGTGGATAACTACACTGGTGTGGTAACTCACCTAGAGTGTGAAGTCAAGTGGGCTTTAGGAAGCATGACAATGAACAAACCTAGTGGCGGTAATGGAATCCCAGTTGAGCTATTTCAAATCCTAAAAGATGAAACTGTTAAAGTGCTGCATTCAATATGCCAGCAAGTTTGGGAAACTCAGCAGTGGCCGCAGGACAGGAAAAGGTCTGTTTTTATTCTAATCCCAAAGAAGGGCAATACCAAACAATGTTCAAACTACCTTCCAATTGTTCTCACTACACATGCTAGCAAGGTAATGTTCAAAATCCTTCAAGCTAGGCTTCAACAGTACATGAGCTGAGAACTTCCAGATTTACAAGCTGATTTAGAAAAGGCAGAGGAACCAGAAATCAAATTACCAACATCCCTTGGATCATAGAGAAAGCAAGGGAATTCCAGAAAACATCTACTTCTGCTTTATTGACTACACTAAAGCCTTTGATTATGTGGATCACAACAATCTGGAAAATTCTTCAAGAGATGGAAATACCAGACCACCTTACCTGCCTCCCAAGATACTTGTATGCAGGTCAGGAAGCAACAGTTAGAACCAGGAACATGGAACAATGGAGTGGTTCAAAACTGGGAAAGGTGTAGATCAAGGCTATATATTGTCACCCTACTTGTTTAACTTATGTACAGAGTACATCATGTGGAATACCAGGCTGGATGAAGCACAAACGAATCAAAATTTCCCAGAGAAATATCAACAACTTTAGATATGCAGACAATATCACCCTTATGCAGAAAGTGAAGAGGAACTAGAATCTCTTGATGAAGGTGAAAGAGGAGAGTGGAAAAGCTGGCTTAAAACTCAAAAAAATGAAGATCATGGTATCCTGTCCCATCACTTCATGGCAAATAGATGGGGAAACAATGGAAACAGTGACATACTTAATTTTCTTGGGCTCCAAAGTCAATGTGGATGGTGACTGCAGCCATGAAATTAAAAGACTCTTGTTCCTTTGAAGAAAAGCTATGACAAAACTAGACAGCATATTAAAAAGCAGAGACATTACTTTGCCAACTAAAGTCCATATAGTCAAAGCTATGGTTTTTCCAGTAGTCATGTATGGATGTGAGAGTTGGACCATAGAGATGGCTGAGTCCTGAAGAAATGATGCTTTCAAACTGTGGTGTTGGATAAGACTCTTGAGAGTCCCTTGGACTGCAAGGAGTTCAAACCAGTCAATCCTAAAGGAAATCAGTCTGAATATTCACTAAAAGAACTAACTGATTTTGAAGCTGAAGCTCTAATACTTTGGCCACCTGGTGCAAAGAGCCCACTCATTGGAAAAGACCATGATGCTGTGAAAGACTGAAGGCAAGAGGAGAAGGGGACAACAGAGGATGAGATGGTTGGATGAAATCATCTACTCAACAGACGTGAGTTTGAGCAAACTCCAGGAGTTAGTGAAGGACAGGGAAGCCTGGCGTGCTGCGGTCCATGGGATCACAGCATGGGACACGACTTAGGATTGAACAACAACCAAGCCATGTATCCTCTGGGATGTAACAGGAGGTCCCAGTAACCATCTATGAAGTTGAAAATAATCAACCCTCTAGTATAACTTTCAGATCTTAGGAAATACAAGGATAGAAGAACATGCATGATGACACTGACTACCCAAGCAAACCGATACAGAATGTGGGGCCTCTGCATGACAAAAGACCCAGCTTAAAGAGTAATGCTAACTTCATCAGAGATGGAAGAATTTCCGCACATGAGTAATCAAAATCGGCAAAACCAAACGATACTCCAGAGGGTAGAATGATGATTACTTGTGACGGATACTGATCAGGAAGAGACATGTGGCTCAAAATTATCTGATTTGTAATTTGTGAGGGTTTTTACACTGATGACTTAGGGCGTGCATGCTAAGTCATTTCAATTGCGTCCGACTCTCTGCAAACCTATGGACTGCAGCCCGCCAGAGTATGTACAGTTTATTGAGCTATACACTTAGAATTTGTGTAAATGATACCTCAAACAAAGATATTTTATTATTTTTATAAAGTGAGGCAGAAAAATGTTATAACGTAAATTTAAAAGCATATTAACCTTGTTCACTGTGCAGATCTTATATGGATTCTGGTTTGGGAAAGAAAAACTGTAGACAGAAACATTTTCTTTTTTAATTGAAGCATAGTTGATTTCCAATGTTGTATTAATTTCTGCCGTACAGCAAAGTGATTTAGTTATATGCTCTTTTTCAAATATCGTTTTCCATTATGGTTTATCACAGAACATGGAATTCAGTTCCCTGTGCTATACCATAGGGCCTTGTTGTTTATCCATTCTATATGCATCAGCTTGCATCTGCTAACCCCAAACTCCCACTCCAACCCTCTGCCACCATCTTCCCCATTGGCAGCCGGTCTGTTCTCTATATTAAAAAGGAACATTTTTTTATACATTGGGAAATATTAAACACACATTAGGCATTAGACAATAATAAGTTCATAATTCTGTATTATAATAGTAGTATAATAACAAAAATAACAATGAGGAGAGGGAGGAAGACATAATCCCAATGTGGTTCAGCTCAGTTCAGTCGCTCAGTCATGTCCGACTCTTTGTGACCCCATGGACCACAGCACGTCAAGCTTCTCTGTCCATCACCAACTCCCAGAGCTTGCTCACACTCATGTCCATTGAGTCAGTGATGCCATCCAACCATCTCATCCTCTGTCGTTCCCTTCTCCTCCTGCATTCAATCTGGTAGAGATACTGAATTAATTCTGGAAAACATGGTAAGATGTTTGATATTAGCCTCACAGGACTCTAGGCAGGAGTCAACAAACTGTGACCCATGAGTTAAATCCAACTACCACCTGTTTTTGTAAATAAAGTATTGCTAGAATGCATTCCTAGTCATTTACATGTTGTCTAGGAATGCTTTTGTATTTAATGTGGCAGATTTAATCATTGCAGCCGTAATTCCTTTCTTCACAGTGGACATACTATGTGGCTTTTGCAGAAAAAGTTTACCAACCCCTGAAGTGAAGAGAGAGACAGAGACTATATACAAATTTATTTTTCTACTCTCTCTACTTTTATTAATATTTGAAGAGTTTCATATTTTAAAATACATCTTAAATGCAGACATGTCCCACCATGATTCAAACCACCATGATTATCTAGAATTATTCAGTAACTTCTAATTGTTCTTTCAGCATCCTCTCCTGTCCTCCCACCCTCTTTTCACTGCACTTAAACCAGAGTGATTCCTTTAAAATGTAAATTGAATCATGTCACTGGGAGTATTAAAATCTCTAGTGGAAACACGGAAGTCTGAAAAAAATTCCACATTTCAGTCTACAACATGGCCATGAGTGACCTGGGCTCTCACCCCCTACCCCTCCATGCTGTTCATTTTCTACAGCAGCCTATTCATAATATTCTTGGTAAACTCCAAACCTATTTCCAAATTCAGGACTTTTTATAGACTATTTATTTTACCTGGACATACTCTTGCCTAGCTCTTTGATTGATTTCCTTCCATCATATAGGTCTCATCAGAGAAAACTTGGCATCTCTTCCAATTAATCTATGTCTTCTATTATAGTGTTTGATTTTTTTCAGAGTATGCGTATTGATTGTACTTTTGTATATTGTTTACTTACCTACTGGAAAATAAGCTGTGTATAAACAACTGTCTCTTATTTCTTATTTTGGTTTCACCCCCTAGAATACAAACAGAGCAGAGAGGGTTAAAAAAGAAAAGGGAAACAAAGAGAAAAGTATAAGCTGAACAAGCAGTAAGCTCATAGTGACAGATATTATAAAACAATTCTAAAACATATGGATTCATGTGAGGCTAAAGAAGCAGAAAGCTGGTAAACACAGGAAGCTCTGCAGAGCAGAAGTCCAGGAGAAGTGAAGGAAAGAGCAGTTTATGGAGACTTACTGGGTAAAAGATGTGATCCTAGGAACTGGGATTATAGAAATGTCTAATGCAAATTCTTTGTACTCAGTCAAATGGGATTACTGGTGAGGATAATAATAGGTTACCTGCTAACCAGTATTGGTCATTTCCTGTATTTCAGGCCCTATTCTAAGATTTGTACGTGTATTATCTCACTGACATGTCTTTCTCACAACAACACTCTGGTATAAGAGCTATTAGAATCTTCATTTTAAGAAAAGGAAACTGAGATGCAAAGAAATAGAGTGACTCACTAAGAGTCAGTAGAAATAGAGCTAACCAATGTGAAAGACAGCGTCACAGAAGTATTTGCCAAATCCCTCTATGTAGGACAATGAATGGTCTATGAGGACATGTCAGAGAAGGCTTCACAGATGAGGCAGGCAGGATTTGGTCTGTGCCTGGTGGTGTGAGAAATGCTTGTTAATTGAAGACTAGGGCTGTGGCTCTTCACATTAACCAAAGGCCACGAGGAACCCCAGAGAGATGTCAAAAAATAGTTCAGTGTTTAACTTAACTCCAGAATCTAACAGTGCTCAGAGCTGGAACTCCATTCTGCTAGGAACCAGCTCTATGACCCTATGATCAAGATCATAGTGCTAATTTCCTATTCTGTAAAACCCCACCTGGCTCATTGGGTTGTATTGAGAACTAAAGTAAAGCTTACATTTGAGGCACAGGCTTCCCAGGTGGCGCTAGTGGTAAAGAACCTGCCTGCCAGTGCAGGAGACATAAGAGACACAGGCTTGATCCCTGGGTCAGGAAGATCCCCTGGAGCAGGCCACAGCAACCCACCTCAGTATTTTTGCCTGGAGAATCCCACGGACAGGGGAGCTTGGTGGGCTAGTGTCCATAGGGTCACAAAGAGTCGCACATGACTACAGCCGCTTGGCACACAGCACACACCTGATGCCTAGCAATCAGAAACTCTTTTAGCTCTTACGCCTTCCATTTTAGAAACAGTTAAGTTTAGGAAGCATATTACCAAAGAAATCTGGTGTGATATGTCTGTAAAAAGTATTCTGAGATCAGTTCACTGATAGCCATGAATGTGGGAAGTTTGGAAATTGATCCATCTGGGGATTCAGACTCACCTGAAGTGGGGGGAGTGCGCCCGACAGGAGATTCCAGGAGGCGCAGTTTGGTGGAGAACTCAACCAGACCATCTTCAAGCACCTTTATTTTTATGATTATTATTAAGGAGAGTTCATGACTAAATAAGATAAAACCTCATTAAGTATCAAAAGCAGCCCTCTGGCAACTAATTTGAGAGTTCTGTAGAAGCACTGGTGATCTTTTGAAGAAAAGCACATCCCAGTTTATTTTGGGAAACAGCACTCAAGCAGCAGTGAGAGAGTGGACAGAGGTGGCTAAGACTTATGCCTGCTGGTCATCTTGAAGGTTGTTGAAATCAAGTGAGCAGTGAACACCTGGACAAGAGAAGTTACAGAGAATTTCAGAAGACAAGGGTGAGTGGACAAATATAGAGGTCAAAAAGGAAAAGATGATGGCAGAATCGAAACTGAAGATTACTGGGTGGGTGGGAAGCAGACATTGGTTTCCATAAGAATTAATCCAGAACCCTAAACGTTCTGGTCATCCAAAGCAACTCTCGGGGCAATTGAATTTGTTCCAGAAGACCCAAATGTTTTTCAAAGCCCAAAGCTGGTGATGCTGCTGACTGGACTCTGAGAAGACCTCCCGTTCCAGGGCGATGTTGGTGATTTTGTTGTAATATGTCTTATGTATTTAAGGAAACAGAAAATGAGGTTTTAAAATGTCAAAGTCGAGTATTAAAGACTGACATTCAGGAAAGGTGAGGGAGTAGCCAATTAAGGCTTTCTTCCATAACAATCAGCTTCTTCTACATTACAGCAGAAAAGTCAGTCTTCGAAGCTTCATAAACCTGTGTCTTCCATGGAAGCACTTACTGAAACAAGTCTTCCCAGCAGAGAGCATTGTGTAGTGTTGTGCACATAACTGTGCTCTGGGCAGCATGGGTGGTTTCAGGGAGAACAAGATCCAGGCCTTTGAACCTACACGGTCAGTGCTATGTCGTCCCATATGGTACCTGCTGGTCACACAGGCCAGGCACTTGCAATGTGACGAGTCCAAGTTGAGAAGTGCTGTAAATGCGAAATACACTCCAGATTTCAAAGACAGAATGGAAAATGGAAAATGTCGTTAATGATTTTATATTTTTTATGTCCTGAAATAATAGTGTTTGGGGATGAGGTGTGAAATGGGTTGCTCAGTCGTGTCCGACTCTTTGTTGCCCCATGGACTGTAGCCTGTTAGGCTTCTCTGACCATGGAATTCTCCAGGCAAGAATACAGGAACAGGTGTCAGTCCCTTCTCCAAGGGATCTTTCTGACCCAGGGATCAAACCTGGGTCTCCTGGATTGGAGGAAGATTCTTTACCATCTGAGCCAGTATTCTGTATATATATTAAGTTAAATAAATTGTTAAAATTAGTTTTATTTGTTTCTTTTTACTTTTCTAACAGGGCTACTTGAAAAACTGAAATTTGCCCCCAGCTTTCATGCGTGGTTCAGTGTATTTCTATTGCCTTGTGTAGCTCTAAACTCTGACCAATTGGACTTCCAGTTGCCTCTTAGAATAGCTGCATTCAATGGCCTCAGCCTAGGGTCAGCTTTCAAAATCCTGCTTATTCCTGAAACCCACTGAACATTGCTTCAATTCATGATTTTCTGAAATCTCTTCAGAATTCTGAAGTTCTGAATTCTCTCATTAACTTCTAAGGAATGAATTTGCAGTATATCTCATTTTATTGAGCTTCACAGATCCTACTTTTTTTTTTTTTTCAAATTGAAGGTTTGTGGTAACCTCACATGGAGTAAGTCTGACCAGTGCTCTTTTCCAGCAGTATTAGCTCACTTCATGTCTTTGGGTCACAGTTTGGTAATTCTCACAATATTTCAAACTTTTTCATTATTATTATGTATGTTGTAAATATAAAACTTTGATGGATGAGAAATTGTTTCTTATGGATGAGCAAAGAAAGTGGTTTGTTGAGATGGAAACTACATTTGATAAAGAATGATGAAATGACAACAAAGGATTTAGAATATTATACAAACTTGGTTAATAAAGCAATAGCAGGGCTTGCAAGGATTGACTCCAGTTTTGAAAGAATGTCTGCTGTAAGTAAAATGTTATCAAACAGCATTGCATGCTATAGAGAAATTTTTCTTGAAAGGAAGAGTCAGTCGATGAGCAAACTGCACCATTTCATATTTTAAGATATTGACATAACTACCCCAGCCTTCCACAACCTCCACCCAGATCAGTCAGCAGCCATCAACATGGAGGCAGGACCCTCTACCACCAAAAAGGTATAACTTACTAAAAGCTCAGATGATGGTTAGCATTCTTACACAATAAAGTATTTTCATTAAGATTTGTATGTTATTTTTTAGACAATACTATTGCACACTTAATAGGCTACAGTGCATATAGTATAAGCATAACTTTTGTACGAACCTGGAAAACAAAAAATTGTGACTCTCTTTATTGCAGTATTCAGTGGTCTAGAACCAAACTTGCAATATTGCTAAGATATGCCTATATTCCTATAATGTATTTATGTTATCTCCCTCTACTTTTTAAAAATATTTTTCAAGAATATAAATTTATTTGAAGACAGCCATTGTATATAACACATTTTATGACCCACAGAGCCTAGCATAGTGCTTTATATATTTCTTCTTCTGAATCTAAAATAATTCAAGGGTCCTCTAATCTGTAATGGGGTCATGATGCTTCCAGAGTCTCAGAAACTCTGATATATACAAAAGGGAGACACATCCCCTTGCTCCTGCTTTTGTGATATTGTAGCTACAAATGTAGATGGTCAACAGCTTTGGATGGCAAAAAAAAAAAAAAAAAAAAAAAGATAAAAATGAATTCTTAAGAATGGGGAAGCTGAAACTTGAAATAGAGGTCATTAGAAAGAAGTTGATAAAACATGTATTCACGCACAAGGCAGCTGAGAGGGACAGACAGAGATGCAGAAACAAAGACAGAATAGAGGTTTGAAAATCCTAACCTGCTTTTTGGTCCATGTGGTCAGATTTAAGATGTGGAATTCAAAATTGGTCAATTCCTGTAACAAACAACCCTCAACTTTCAACGGCTTCATGAAATAAAAGATTGGAGTTAGTTCTCTTTTACCATATGATCCGATGTGGAGAATCAGGATTTGAGGGCATGCTGTGCCCTGAACAGTCATTTGGGGACCCAGATGCCCTCATTTTATGTCTTCTTCCTCCTCTAGGACATAAGAGAGCTCTCCATTTGGCCAATGAAAGAGGAAGAATAAAGATAGGGAAATTTATTCATGAATTAGTCTCAGAAGTGCCATACGTGACTTCCATTCATATCCCATTGAGCCAAACTTAGTCACTTGGCCATACCTGAATTAAAAAAAAAAAAGGGAGGAATCCTGGTGTAGGTGTAACTTAGAGAAAAGGGGGAGATTGAATATGTTGGTGAACGTTGGAGCCCCATGAAGTATACGTAGGATGAGGCCTTTGATCCTTCATTCTTCATTCGTTCCTTTAATTATAGGATTTCTTGACTTTGGCACTGTTGACATCTTGGTCCGGACATTTCTCTGTTATGCATGGATATCCTGTGCACTGTAAGGTGTTTGCCTGCATTTATGGTCTCTACCTTCTAGACATCAATAGCGCTCCTCAGTCATGTCCATCAAAATGTCTCCAAGTATTTCCATAAGTTCTGAGGGGAAAGGGATTGCCCCTATTTGATCTACTATTCCTGTATTGAGTGTTTTTTGAATGCCATGAAATGTCTCCTACTCGCTCGAGTGATAAAATGATGGAATTCTTGATTCAGGGACATCAGGAGTTTGTTTTTCTCATGATCCTTTATTCACTGTAGCCCCTCAAGCACTACACCAGGGAGAAGCCAGCCAAAGACAACAGATACTATCTCAATATTCAGCCCTTTTATATGCTGGCACAGAGTATTTATCTCTACATTCCTCTTCCTGACTCTCTGGTCTTAACGATCAGTAATTTGCCCCTAAATTATCTTCTATTTTTAACCCCTGTTCAGTCATCTTATTCTGTAATACTAAAGTCACATCCCTACAACTCTTGAATCTATATGCTTAGCCCAAGTTTCCATCTTTCTTCTCTTTTGTAACAGGGAACAAGGATCATGCCAAAGTATCATATCCCAGAAATATCAAAAAGTGGACACTTACGCTATAGTTTTACATCCTGCACTCTTGAGCTTCCCAGGTGGCTCTGGTGGTAAAGAACCCGCCCTCCAATGCAGGAGACACGAGAGATCCCTGGCTCAGAAAGATCCCCTGGAGAAAGGCACGGCAGCCCACCCCAGTATCCTGGGTATCTCCCACCCCAGTATCTCCTGGCTCCAGGAGAGATCTCCTGGCTCCAGTGCCTGGAGAATCTCATGGACAGAGGAACCTGGAGGGTCAGAGTCCGTGGTGCCACAAAGAGTCAGACACAACTGGAGCAACTTAGTACGTGCACACGCACTCTTGGTAGACATCACTAATCAATCATAACCTTTCCTCTTGGGCCTGAAATCCACCTCAGGATCCAGGAAGCACTTGAGGCAGTTTCTATTTCTATTTCTATTAAATATTTCTATTTCTATTAAAATTGTTTGGTCTCCAAGCTCTGGTCATTTTTAGAGTCATGGAAACTGAGAAGCAGGTGATGACTTGAAGTGCTCAGGCCACACAGAGTTTCAGCTTTCCAGGTTCATTTTTCCTTCTGCCCTTGTGGTATGAATTAACGAGGCTTGCCCAAGCCCAGTGGGACTTGCCTGAAAGCAGAGTCTTGAAAAGGGTGCTAAAAGCAAGCATATTGCTTGGAACAGTGGTTGAGGTGAACTTGAGTTTAACCAGATTCTCTTTTCTTTGCCTTTTGAGCCCCAAAGAATACTTCAGTCTATTGCAGAGATTGGAGGGGTATAATAACCCCCACCACCATTATTTTTACATGATCAAAGAAAAAGAAGATTCTGAATGGTACCTAAATGCTTGAATTTAAAATTCAAGAAAAAAATCAAAAGCATCACATAAAAATTAGGTTAGCTGCAGCAGAAGGCATGGTGAATGTGTTGTGTATATTTTAATGATAGAATTTGAGATTCAGTCTTTGCCAGTATTTTTAGAAAAAAAAATTTATCGGAGTCTGGTGGGAAATCAGAAGCTGTTTATGCTTTTATCATTTGTATACAATAAAATACACTAGGAAGAAAAATCGATCCTGGTTCATTTTCTCATCTGGGCTTTATTTCTCTACCCTCAGCGTTCCCAAATAAGGCTCATACTGTCCATGTTTATGTGAAATGGGCTTATGCTCTCCTCTTGTCTTTCAATAATTATAGGTCTCCCCAGAAAAATGGCTTTACAGAGACATTTTTATAAAGGTTTTAAAGACTTTATTATGGAGAATTCAGCCCTTCTACAATTATGACTTTAAAAAGGTTCTCTGTAGCCATTGTTAGTAGAACGGGTATTGATCCATTTACAAAGGGAAGAGGGGAAGACCAACTCTCGTATACCCATATGAGTGCTGTACCTTGGCATCTTTTAAACTCACGTAATAATGTGGTGAAGCAAAACGATCATTTTTCTTGGTGGAAGGGCCTCTCATTCCCACTAATGGTAATGCAATCAACTTTAGGCCCATTGGCAATAATAGCCACAAATTTCACTTTTGTTTTAACAGTTATAATGGAAGCTGTAATGAACTTCACCTTGTTTCATGAAGTTTGCTCATGAAGCAGAAGCTAAACTTGTTAAACAGACAACCTTACAAATATCTCCTGATTCAGTTGTCCCCCCACCACCCATTTTGCCTTAGCCGTCAACTCTTTCGGTTGGCACTACTGGAATATTACCTGATGAGTGTCCTCCTGCTCTAATTATTCAATGCCTCTCCCTTGCCTGTAGGGTAAGTCCAGACTGTACCACGGGCATGCCATGCCCCTGATTATCTGGTTCTTATACACTTTGTCTCTCTTTTTTTTTTTAATCATTGTTTTTTGTTTGTTTGTTTGTTTGTTTTTAAATTTTATTTTATTTTTAAACTTTACATAACTGTATTAGTTTTGCCAAATATCAAAATGAATCCGCCACAGGTATACATGTGTTCCCCTTCCTGAACCCTCCTCCCTCCTCCCTCCCCATTCCATCCCTCTGGGTCATCCCAGTGCACCAGCCCCAAGCATCCAGTATCATGCACACTTTGTCTCTTAACTGGCTCCAGCATAAACATCATGAATCAGACTAATAAATCAATGATCATATCTCATTAGATGGAATAAATAATTTATGGCAGGTCTTTCAAGGCAGCTTTATAGTTAGCTATGGCAGAGAAGTTTTGTTTATTTTTATTGGAATATCGTTTCTTTACAATGTTGTGTTAATTTCTGCTCTACATAAAACTGAATTAGCTATATTTACACATGTAACTTCCCTGGTGGCTCAGTGGTAAAGAATCTGCCTTCAGTGTGGAAGACCTGGGTTTGATGCCTGGGTCAGGAAGATCCCCTGGAGAAGACAATAGTAACCCAATCCAGTAATCTTGCCTGGCACTCTATCAGATCTAGTCCCTTAAATCTATTTCTCACTTCCACTATATAGTCATAAGGGATTTGATTTAGGTCATACCTGAATAGTCTAGTGGGTTTCTCCACTTTCTTCAATTTCAGTCTGAATTTAGCAATAAGGAGTTCATGATCTGAGCCACAGTCAGCTCCCAGTCTTGTTTCTGCTGACTGTATAGAGCTTCTCCTTCTTTGGCGGCAAATAATATAATCAATCTGATTTCAGTGTCGACCATCTGGTGACGTCCATGTGTAGAGTCTTCTCTTGTGTTGTTGGAAGAGAGTGTTGTTATGACCAGCGCGTTCTCTTGGCAGAACTCTATTAGCCTTTGCCCTGCTTCATTCTGTACTCCAAGGCCAAATTTGCCTGTTACTCCAGGTGTTTCTTGACTTCCTACTTTTGCATTCCAGTCCACTATAATGAAGAGGATATCTTTTTTTGGTGTTAGTTCTAGAAGTTCTTGTAGGTCTTCATAGAACTGTTTAACTTCAGCATCTTCAGCATTACTGGTCGGGGCATAGACTTGGATTACTGTGATACTGAATGGTTTTCCTTGGAAATGAACAGAGATCATTCTGTCATTTATGAGATTGCATCCAAGTACTGCATTTCAGACTCTTTTGTTGACTATGATGGCTACTCCATTTCTTCTAAGAGATTCCTTCCCACAGTAGTAGATATAATGGTCATCTGAGTTAAATTCACCCATTTCAGTCTATCTTAGTTTGCTGATTCCTGGAATGTTGATGTTCACTCTTGCTGTCTCCTGTTTGACCACTTCCAATTTGCCTTGATTCATGGACCTGACATTCCAGGTTCCTATGCAATATTGTTCTTTACAGCATCAAACCTTGCTTCTATCACCAGTCCCATCCACAACTGGGTGTTGTTTTTGCTTTGGCTCCATCCCTTCATTCTTTCTGGAGTTATTTCTCCACTGATCTCCAGTAGCATATTGGGCACCTACCGACCTGGGGAGTTCATCTTTCAGTATCCTATCTTTTTGCCTTTTCATACTGTTAATGGGGTTCTCAAGGCAAGAATACTTTTTTTTTAACTTTAAAATATTGTATTGGTTTTGCCATATATCAACATGAATCCACCACAGGTATACACGTGTTCCCCATCCTGAACCCTCCTCCCTCCTCCCTCCCCATATCATCCCTCTGGGTCATCCCAGTGCACCAGCCCCAAGCATCCAGTATTGTGCATCGAACCTGGACAGGCGACTTGTTTCATATATGATATTATACATGTTTCAATACCATTCTCCCAAATCATCCCACCCTCTCCCTCTCCCACAGAGTCCAAAAGGTTGTTCTATACATCAGTGACTCTTTTGCTGTCTCGTATACAGGGTTATTGTTACCATCTTTCTAAATTCCATATATATGCATTAGTATACTGTATTGGTGTTTTTCTTTCTGGCTTACTTCACTCTGTATAATAGGCTCCAGTTTCATCCACCTCATTAGAACTGATTCAAATTCATTCTTTTTAATGGCTGAGTAATACTCCATTGTGTATATGTACCACAGCTTTCTTATCCATTCATCTGCTGATGGGCATCTAGGTTGCTTCCATGTCCTGGCTATTAGAAACAGTGCTGTGATGAACATTGGGGTACATGTATCTCTTTCAATTCTGGTTTCCTCAGTGTGTATGCCCAGCAATGGGATTGCTGGGTCATAAGGCAATTCTATTTCCATTTTTTTAAGGAATCTCCACACTGTTCTCCATAGTGGCTGTACTAGTTTGCATTCCCACCAACAGTGTAAGAGGGTTCCCTTTTCTCCACACCCTCTCCAGCATTTATTGCTTGTAGACTTTTGGATGGCAGCTATTCTGACTGGCGTGAAATGATACCTCATAGTGGTTTTGATTTGCATTTCTCTGATAATGAATGATGTTGAGCATCTTTTCATGGGTTTGTTAGCCATCTGTATGTCTTCTTTGGAGAAATGTCTATTTAGTTCTTTGGCTCATTTTTTGATTGGGTCATTGAGTTGCTTGTATATTTTTGAGATTAATTCTTTGTCTATTGCTTCTTTTGCTATTATTTTCTCCCGTTCTGAAGGCTGTCTTTTCACCTTGCTTATAGTTTCCTTTGTTGTGCAGAAGCTTTTAAGTTTAATTAGGTCCCATTTGTTTATTTTTGCTTTTATTTCCAGTATTCTGGGAGGTGGGTCATAGAGGATCCTGCTGTGATGTATGTCAGAGAGTGTTTTGCCTATGTTCTCCTCTAGGAGTTTTATAGTTTCTTGTCTTACATTTAGATGTTTAATCCATTTTGAGTTTATTTTTGTGTATGGTGTTAGAAAGTGTTCTAGTTTCATTATTTTACAAGTGGTTGACCAGTTTTCCCAGCACGACTTGTTAAAGAGATTGTCTTTAAAGGGCAAGAATACTGAAGTGGTTTGCCATTCCCTTCGCTACTGGACCACAGTCTGTCAGACCTCTCCACCATGACCCATCAGTCTTGGGTGGCCCCACACAGCATGGCTTAGTTTCATTGAGTTAGACAAGGCTGTGGTCCATGTGATCAGATTGGCTAGTTGTCTGTGATTGTGGTTTCAGTCTGTCTGCCCTCTGATGCCTTCTCTCAGTTCCCACCATCTTACTTGGGTTTCTCTTACCTTGGATGTGGGGTACCTCTTCACGGCTGCTCCAGCAAAATGCAGCCACTGCTCCTTACCTTGGACTGGGGTAACTCCTCTCAGCCACCGCCCCTGACCTTGGCTGCACTTGTGAGCCATTGCAGCCACATGGTTCGTGACATTGTACAGGAGACAGGGATCAAGACCATCCCCAAGAAAAAGAAATGCAGAAAAGCGAAATGGCTGTCTGAGGAGGCCTTACAAATAGCTGTGAAAAGAAGAGAAGTGAAAAACAAAGGAGAAAAGGAAAAATATAAGCATCTGAATGCAGAGTTCCAAAGAATAGCAAGGAGAGATAAGAAAGCCTTCTTCAGTGATCAATGCAAAAAAATAGAGGAAAACAACAGAATGGGAAAGACTAGAGATCTCTTCAAGAAAATTAGAGATACCAAGGGAACATTTCATGCAAAGATGGGCTCAATAAAGGACAGAAATGGTATGGACCTAACAGAAGCAGAAGATATTAAGAAGAGGTAGCAAGAATACACAGAACTGTACAAAAAAGATCTTTACAACCCAGATAATCATGACGGTGTGATCACTCACCTAGAGCCAGACATCTGGGAATGTGAAGTCAAGTGGGCCTTAGGAAGCATCACTATGAACAAAGCTACTGGAGGTGATGCAATCCCAGTTGAGCTATTTCAAATCCTGAAAGATGACACTGCAAAAGAGCTGCACTTAATATGTCAGCAAATTTGGAAAACTCAGCAGTGGCCATAGGACTGGAAAAGGTCAGTTTTCATTCCAATCCCAAAGAAAGGCAATGCCAAAGAATGCTCAAACTACCACACAACTGCACTCATCTTACACACTAGTAAAGTGATGCTCAAAATTCTCCAAGCCAGGCTTCAGCAATATACAAACCACGAACTTCCAGATGTTCTAGCTTGTTTTAGAAAAGGTGGAGGAACCGGAGATCAAATTGCCAACATCCACTGGATCATCGAAAAAGCAAGAGAGTTCCAGAAAAACATCTATTTCTGCTTTATTGACTATGCCAAAGCCTTTGCCTGTATGGATCACAATAAACTGTGGAAAATTCTGAAGAAGATGGGAATACCAGACAACCTGACCTGCCTCTGGAGAAACCTGTATGCAGGTCAGGAAGCAACAGTTAGAACTGGACATGCAACAACAAACTTGTTCCAAGTAGGAAAAAGAATAAGTCAAGGCTGTATATTGTCACCCTGCTTATTTAACTTCTATGCAGAGTACATCATGAGAAATGCTGGGCTGGTGGAAGCACAAGCTGGAATCAAGATTGCCAGGAGAAATATCAATAACCTCAGATATGTACATGACACCACCCTTATGGCAAAAAGTGAAGAACTAAAGAGCCTCTTGATGAAAGTGAAAGTGAAAAGTGAAAAAGTTAGCTTAAAGCTCAACATCCAGAAAACTAAGATCATGGCATCCGGTCCCATCGCTTCATGGCAAACAGATGGGTAAACAGTGGAAACAGTGGCTGACTTTATTTTTCTGGGCTCCAAAATCACTGCAGATGGTGATTGCAGCCATGAAATTAAAAGACACTTACTCCTTGGAAGGAAAGTTACGACCAACCTAGACAGCATATTAAAAAGCAGTGACATTACTTTGTCAACAAAGGTCCGTCTAGTCAAGGCTATGGTTTTTCCTATGGTCATGTATGAATGTAAGAGTTGGACTATAAAGAAAGCTGAGCACCGAAGAATTGATGCTTTTGAACTGTGGTGTTGGAGAAGACTCTTGAGAGTCCGTTGGACTGCAAGGAGATCCAACCAGTCCATCCTAAAGGAGATCAGTCCTGGGTGTTCATTGGATGGACTGATGTTGAAGCTGAAATTCCAATACTTTGGCCATCTGATGCGAAGAGCTGACTCATTGGAAAAGACTCTGATGCTGGGAAAGATTGAGGGCAGGAGGAGACGGGGACGACAGAGGATGAGGTGGTTGGATGGCATCACCAACTCAATGGACATGGGTTTGGGTGGACTCCAGGAGTTGGTGATGGACAGGGAGGCCTGGGGTGCTGCAGTTCATGGTGTCGCAAGGAGTTGGACACAACTGAGTGACTGAACTGAGCTGAATCTTGCCTGGAGAATTCCATGGACCGAGAAGCCTGGCAGGCTACAGTCCATGGGTCACAAAGAGTCGGACACAACTGAGTGACTAACCCTTTTTCCCTTGTACATATAACTGTGGCTCAATGGTAAGGAATCTGTCTGCCAATGCAGGAGACACTAGTTCTATCCCTGGAGAAGCAAATGGCAACCCAGTCCAGCATTCTTGCCAGGGAAAGCCCATGAACAGAGAAGCCTTGTGGGATGTCAGTCGTGTTCAGACACTACTGAACAACCGTGCACACATGCATATATTACCCCCTTTTTTGGATTTACTTCCTATTTAGGTCGCCACAGAGCGCTGAGTAGAGTTCCCTGTGCTCTACAATAAGTTCTCATCAGCTGTCTGTTTTATACATAGCAGTGTATGTATATCAATCCCAATCCCTTGGACCTAGAGACTGGCATACAGAATGAAGTAAGTTAGAAAGAGTAAAACAAATATCATACAATGTCATTTATATGTGGAATCTAGAAAAAAGTTACAGCTGAACTTATTTGCAAAGCAGAGACAGAGACCCAGACATGGAGAACAAGCCGATGGATACCATGGAGGGAAAGGGGCCTGGGATGGATATGGAGATTGGCAGAGATGTTTTAGAGCCAGGCGGATATGAGCTTTAATTTTTTGTCTCTTCACTTAGTGAATGTCTATGAGAAAATCATTTAACGTCTGGAATTCTGTGTCCTAAAATGGGCATAAGAACAAGAATCAGATGGAAGAGGCCAGGCAGTTGCCGAACTATTATTGTTATGCCATAAAAAAGGAATTATGTTTCCATAGGTTGTATAATATAGTGAGAAAGTACATGAGTGTCAGAGACAAGCAAGGACGGGCCGTAACTCCTCTGACTCTCAGTTTTCTCATCTGTAAAACAGAGATCAGGAAATGGGTCTAGCTGGGTTGTTAAGATGAAATGTGACGCTAGACATAAAATGTCAAGCACATCGCCCAGTGTAAAGTCAGTGTTTCAAAAGATGGTCTGTATGATTACTATGATGCCCTCTATACAATAAAACAGCACTAAAATCATTATTAAACTGCATTCCAACCACACAACGTTAGTAGTGAGTTAGAGGTGAATTCATGCTTTCAGGCCATTTATTCAGTCACTTTATTTAATGAGCATTCTTTTAAATTACCATCGTGTTCCAGCTATGGTTCCAGGTGATAGAAGTACAAAGATGAATTAGCTCTTGTTCACAAGGAGCTCCCAACCTACTGGAGGAAAAAAAAAAAGAGTTTATTTCAAAAGGTAGGATGTAATATATGTAATACATGTGGGAAAGATCCAAAGAGCGTACTGTAAATATTAAAAAGTAAAAACCAATTGCATCAACGCAAGTTTTAGGGAAGTATTGGCAATTGGCCCATGAAGGAGGAAGTGAAATTTCAAAAGGCAGTGTTTAGAGCAACGGCATTCTGGAAGCAAGTCACACTGTGAGCACAGACACAGGGATGGGAAAGACACTAGGGAAGGGGAGGGAAATGGGATGCCCCCGGGCTGGAGGAACTACTGGCAGAGGGCAGGCGCTTAGCCTGGGGGAGTGGGAGCCTACCCCATTCATTGGAACGTTATTTTGAACAACAGTGACCTGGTCAGAAAAATGCTTGGAAAGATGACTGAAAGAAAGGATAGAAGGAGGCACCAAATGGAGATCTTGAGACCAATGAGGAGGCTGTTGTAATAATCCTGGTAAAAGTTAACAAGGGGATTAAGATGCTCATAGTGGACATAAAACATCCAGATGTGAGAAAGACTCCAACTGTTTTAAGGGGAAAAATATTTAGTCAGTTATTACCATGTGGGGAACACTGAACTCTCTGTGAATCAACTCAGTGATTATTCTGATGTTTAAACAAGAAAAGTTAGTCTCATCAAAAGCAAATTTTATTAGCAAGCAAGTTCAAATGTAGGGCCTATGGCCACACCACTGTGGATGTTGAAACTCAGGCTAGAACGTAGGTCAGTCTAGGTCCGAAGTTGATGTGCCTTCCATGCCTGTGTTCGCCCATACTGCCTTCTGAAGGCATGTGCTTGGATGCTTTGCTCTGCTGGGTATGCACGAAAAGCATAAAGTTCCTGGAGGAGTGTGATGGGAAATAAAGTTACACAAATATACAAGGATTTGATCACGCAAAGCCTAGTGATCCAGACGGAGTCAGACACTGTGGGCAAAGGGGAATGCTTGAAGAATTGTGTGAAATTAAGAAACATGAGCATGGGAAAAAATGGAGGCAGGGAGATAAATTGGAGGTTGCTGCATAGATTCAGGCAAGAAAATACTGGCGCTTGAGCAAAGGTGAGGCCGTGGGGATGGAAGTCTACTTATTGATACGGATGGTATTAGCAATGCATTGTTGAGCAGTAAGAGCAGGTTTCCAAATAATATGAATCTCACTTTGTGTTTAGCAGATAAATAGATGTCTATATTTTTACACGAGTCTTTTATCTTTCTCTCTCATTTCTCTCTCTCTCTCTCTCTTATTTTCTCTCTCTCTCGTATCTCCCTGCACCTCTGTCTTTCTCTCCGTAATGTCTTGATGAGTAATCTCAGAGTGACAGGATAGCTGGCATTTGTTTCTACTCTTTTCTGTTATAGCTAATATATTTTTAAGTAATTACTGTGTCAGGAACTGTGCTAAGAGCTTTATGGTCATTTGCTTATTTAATCCTTACAATAGTTTTATGAGATAGGTATTAATGTAATTATCACTATTACTTCTACTACTACTATTATTATTATTATTATCCCCATCCTAATGTGAAATTGAGGCTCATGGAAAAGTAAGCAGGCTGCCTAGGGCATAGTTGCTTTATTGAGTGGATGAATAAATACAGCTCATGCATATTTTAGTAACAGGGCAAGAACCCCAACTAATACCTGCATGCCTGTGTGGATTAATCTTTTAACCACCATGTAATACTTTATATTTAATATCTTAGAATAGTTAATATCTATTAACTCCTTTTATTAAAGGTAAAATGTATTTATTTATAAATTGATTCACATAGGCTATAAAATATTCTTTATAAATAATATTGTTCAAACTTCACTTATTCATAGGAAACAATGACCATTTTATCACTTTTAAAACTTTTATTATAAAAGAAATCCATGCATATGGTAAAAACCTTAATACTTTAAATGGTACAATAATGAAAAACACGTCTCCCTGAAAAGTCAACTACAATTCCACTCCCCAAAGAACACTACCATGAACTGTTTGTGTGTGTGAATCTTTTCAGAAATGATGAAACCATTGGCAAAGGATAAATAAAGATGGTATGTGATAATTTTCATTTGCTTTCCATTAATCAGGAGGAATTTTGGTAATCTTTCTCTCAGGCATGTTTGCTGGCTATTTATGTATATACGTGAGTACATATTTCTATAAATAGCTTTTTTATGTCCTTTCCAGAATCATATTGGGCAATGGTTAGTTTTTTTTACTTATTGGTAAGAGTTCTTCATACATTTCAGGGATTAGCTATTTTCCTGTGTGTTGCATATCAAATTCTCATTTTTCAAAATTTTGGTTATCATTCTGAAGATGATACAGAAATGTTTAAATAGGTACAGTTAATAACCTCTATTTTAGTAGTTTGCTGTTTTAGGTCAAATATAGTAAGCCCTTCTGACTTCAATTTTTTTTGTTTTTGTGGCTACTCTTAGTCTTCACTTCTGTGCAAAGGCTTTCTCTGGCTGTGGCGTGTGGGCTCCTCTTGTTGCAGGGCACAGGCTCCAAGCTCCAGCACAGTAGTTGTGGCGCACGGGCTTAGTCGCTCTGTAACTTGTGCAATCTTCCTGGATCAGGGGTCGAACCTGCGTCCCCTGCACTGAGAGGCAGATTTTCAACCACTGGGCCATCAGGAAAGTCCGAGATTTTTTAAAAATTGTATTTGTGTCCTTATGTTTAGAGTTTGACACATCAGCTTAAATCTTTTATCAATCTGGAATTAATTTAGGTGTAAAAACTAAGATTGGAATTTAGTTTTTACTCCTTTGCTCATACCAAATGACTAGTCCATTGTGCAAGAAAATGTATTCAATAAAGCATTTTTCTCCCTCACATTTGAAAATCTATCATAATCCATTTGTTCAATGTACATTTGGTCCTACTTGAAGAATTTTTATGATGATCTATTAATGAGCTAATTTATACTTGCTACAGTAACACATAGTTTTAAATACTGTATCTTGGTAATATACTATGATGCTGAGAGGCCACTTTTTTTTTCATTCAAAATGGTTCTGGCAGTGTCATTCTGCTTATTTTCCAGAGGAATTTTGAAGTCATATTTTCAATTTCCAAAGTGACATATTGCACTCATATATTGGTTGGGATGGTTGAGATTATATTTGTTTGACATAAGGTTAAGGAAAGTGAAAAGTGAAAGTGAAAGTCACTCAGTCATGTTCAGCTCTTTGCAACCCCATGGACTATACAGTCCATGAAATGCTCTAGGCCAAAACACTGGAGTGGGTAGCCTTTCCCTTCTCCAGGGGATCTTCCCAACCCAGGATCGAATCCAGGTCTCCCGCATTGCAGGTGGATTCTTAACCAGCTCAGCCACCAGGAAAACCCAAGAATACTGGAGTGGGTAGCCTACCCCTTCTCCAGAGGATCTTCCCGACCCAGGAATCAAACCAGGATCTCCTGCATTGCAGGCAGATTCTTTAAGGAAGAATCCTTTATATCTATTTCATATTTTGTTAAGCATCAAAAGCATCAAGTATAGATAAATGTTATTGTTCATCTGAGAATTAAGATAAATGCATCCTACTTTTATTTTCCTTTGATTTAAGATACTAAATAATATGAATTTAATATTTAATCTTGAATAGTCCTTTCCTTCCTAAAGGTAAAAAAAAATCTACTGATTATATTGTATTAATCCATTAATCATGTAAAGTTGGATTCTATTTGCTAAGACTTTAGAGTTTTTATATCAATAACCAAAGAAAGGATATATCTGCATTTTTCTATTTTATCCTAATTTTCTCATTTTGGTATTGATACTGCCTTCTCCCAGTCACCTCCCCAACCTCTACCTCAAAACACATGAGCACACATACACTTTTTAATATTAGTTAATGTATAATTAGTTTTTGATCCTTCAAGCAAATGCTTTTCATTTTATTCATTAATTTTATTGTGTTCTGTTTTCAGAATCAATAATTTTGGTTTTTACTTATTAATTCCTTCCTTTTCCCTTCCTTTTATTTAATTTTTCATTTTCTAAACTTTTTAGCTGGATGATTAATTCATTTAGATTCATGCTTTTCTATATAGTAATGTGCATACAGCTATGAATTTTTCTGTAAGCGTAATTATATCACATAAGGCCCAGCTTATGGCATTATTGCTAGTTTCTAGATATTCAGCAATTTTAGCTATACTTTCCTCTCTTTTTTAGGGGTCATTTAAAGAAGAAGGTAGGGTGGGTACTATTTCTAATTTTGTCTTTCCTCACAACCTTATTATGATTTTACTGTGATTAGGACATATGATCTTCCAATTTCTACATTGGATCAATTATTGAAGCTTTAATAGTAAACAAATGCAAGATTGACATATGTAAATGCTCCATGAACATTTGTAAATAGTAAGTATCTTACATAATTAAAAAAAATGTTTTTAAGTATTTTACAAAATTTAAATATTTACATAATAATGACAGCACCCTCTAGCATCCTCTGGTATAGAGTTAATAATACTTGTCTCATAAGTCATGTCATTTAGGTAATATCTATCTTTTTCCTTCTACTTGATATGACTTCCTTAAGCTGAGAGTTCAAATAAAAAAAAAAATTCTACCAATGTTGTTTAAAATCTGCGGCCATGCAATCTCTACTAATGTATCATTAGAAAGTGCCCTTCTTTGTCTTATTTATTTATTTTGCTCTGATTTTAGCTTTATCTTTGTTTACAACTTTCTCCCTGATTTACTTTTGCTTTAACAATATGACTTTATTCAGTATTTTACAATCTTTTGAAGGCACTTGTTTCAATTGCTTTTAACTCCATATTGTCTTCTGAGTCAACATGATGGACTCTGAATAATCTATAGATTTATGCAATTGCAATTAAATAATGTGTCTGATTTTCATTTTAATTCTTTTACTTTACTTAAACTTTGTATTTTTATGTTGTTTTTGTTGCTGTTCAGTTGCTCAGTCGTGTCCAACTCTTTGCAACCCTGTGGACTGCAGCACACCAGGCTTCCCTGTCCTTCACGATCTCCTGGAGCTTGCTCAAACTCACGTCCACTGAGTAAGTGATGTCATCAAGCCATCTTGTCCTCTGTAGTCCCCTTCTCCTCCTGCCTTCTATTTTCCCCAGCATCAGGGTGTTTTTCAATATGTCGGCTCTTTGCATCATGTGGCCAAAGTATTGGAGCTTCAGTTTCAGCATCAGTCCTTCCAATGAATATTCAGGACTGACTTCCTTTAGGATTGACTGGTTTGATCTCCTTGAAGTCCAAGGGATTCCCAAGAGTCTTCTCCAACACCACAGTTTGAAAGCATCAGTTCTTCAACACTCATTCTTTATGATACAACTCTCACATCCATACATGACTACTGGAAAAACCATAGCTTTAACTATACAGACTTGTGTCAGCAGAGTAATATTTCTGCTTTTTAATACCCTATATAGGTCTGTCATAGCTTTTCTTCCAAGAAGCAAGAGTCTTTTAATTTCATGGCTTCAGTCACTGTCTGCAGTGATTTTGGAGGACAAGAAAATAAAATCTCTCAGTATTTCCATTGTTTACCCATCTATATACCATGAAGTGATGTAACCAGATGCCATGATCTTAGTTTTCTGAATGTTGAGTTGTTTTGTTTTTTTTTACTTTTGATTTTGTACTAGACATTTTTTTGCATCTTTTATTTTTTTTTTCATTTTATTTTATTTTTAAACTTTACAAAATTGTATTAGTTTTGCCAAATATCGAAATGAATCCACCACAGGCATACATGTGTTCCCCATCCTGAACCCTCCTCCCTCCTCCCTCCCCATACCATCCCTCTGGGTCGTCCCAGTGCACCAGCCCCAAGCATCCAGTATCGTGCATCGAACCTGGACTGGCAACTCTTTTCACACATGATATTATACATGTTTCAATGCCATTCTCCCAAATCTTCCCACCCTCTCCCTCTCCAACAGAGTCCATAAGACTGTTCTATACATCAGTGTCTCTTTTGCTAAGCCAGCTTTTTCACTCTCCTCTTTCACTTTGATCAAGAAGCTCTTTAGTTTCTCTTTGCTTTCTGCCCTTTAGATTTTCTTTGTTCTGCTTTTGGACATGTTCTTCTTTGATTCATTTTGCAGTTCTGATTTCCTTCTGATAAGTGAGATGGCTCTTTAACCAAAACAACAACAACAAAACAAACACCTATTTGTTACATTTATAGTTACTAATAGTATGTCTAAATATGTTTTCCTCAATTTAGCACTATAAGTAATACTTATAGAATCTTCCCACTGCAATGAAAAATAAGAAAATGTTATCACACTTGCACAGGTGGACACACACTCACTTCCTTCCACCTCCTATGTCCCTACTTTCAGTTTCTGTTAGTTTCATTTTTCATAATTATATATGTTTTTTCATGGTTTATAGCTGTTACACTTTGCATAACAATCCAATTATTCTCACCATTCCTTAAATTTAATTCTACTTAAAATGAAGTCAGTGCATAAGAACTTTGCTTTCATAGTGCCTCCTTTTTATGTATTTCATTTTGCTTCATTTCTTGGTTGACTGGATTTTATGATCAGGTTTTTTTTTTTTTTTTCCAAGAAGGGCTTATGGGTGACATTTTGTCTGGGTTCTACCATGTGTAAAAATGGTTTTCGCTTGCCTTTATGCTTGAACACTGATTTGGTATGGTGGAAGATCCTTGAGTCACACTTCCTTTCCTTTGGATCAGTGTAGACATTGCTTGTCCACATTGCTCCACAGTCCGTTAGCATTGAAGGTTGCCTGGACAAGAACAGAAGGTCGTCTGCCTCTTATCCCCTTCCCTGGAGGGGGTCATGAGTGTGTTAGGAGTCATTCTTTATCTCTGAAATTAAATAACCTACATGGTTATGTCTCAGAGTTGATATGATTTTGTCTATCTGTTACATCAACCTTTCCAGGATTTGTGGTACCTTTTCACTGTGTATAGGTAGGTATTTCTTTAATTCAGCATTTTGTATTACATTACAAGAAATATTTGTGTTTATTGGTCTAATTTGTTCTCTTTTTTCAGAACATTAATCATCCATATTTTTGCTCTCTTCTGTATTTAGTAGCTATATTTTTCTTTCCAATCTCTTTTACTCTATTCTTTTGCATGTTATTTTACACTATTCCTCTAAACCTGTCCCCCCTAACTTTATTTTTGATGTTCACTGAAGTCTTAACTCTACTTTCCCCCGCTACTTCTCATAATGATTTAATTTCTATCATGGTTTGTTTATTCTCCTCTATTTATTTTGTCTGTCCTCTTCCCTGGGGTCATTCCTCTCCTAGTGATCGAATTCTGTTTCTGCAAGCATAAGTCTCTTGTGCTTCCCTGGAAACCCTGTATAGTCATGGTTTGCTAGGTGATGATTTAGATGTATTTATCTTTATTCAAGTAATTAGACCATGTGTAAAAGATCACAGAGATGATCCACCAGCAAACCTATGTTCTAAAAAGGTATGCAGGAGATGAGTTGAGAAAAGACCATGCAAAGGGTAGGGTTGCAGTGCCTTAGGGATGAGTCAGGCCAGAGTTTTCACTAGTTGATCTCTCAGATTCTAAAGAGTAAGGATTTTACAGCTTAACTCATCCAGTCATCAGGAGGAAAGTCAGCTCCCCTCTTGTATCATTTCATCATACCAGCCACCCCCTGTACCCTCCTGCATTGAACAAACCATGCCTTTGCCAAGAGGACCTGCTGAGCCATTGCCTGGCTGTTTCCACTGTGATTTTAGAATAGTTGAAGTTTCAAAAGGATGATTAAGCACTACACAGGCTTCTCTGCTGACTCAGTGGTAAAGAACCCGCCTGTCAGTGCAGGGTGCAGGGGGTGCAGGTGGGATCCCTGGGTTGGGAAGTTCCCCTGGCAAAGAAAATGACAACCCACTCCAGTATTTTTGCCCAGGGAATCCCATGGACAAAGGAGGCTGGTGGGCTACAGTCCATGGGGTTGCAAAAGAGTTGGACCTGACTTAGCAACTAAACAATATCTGACACATCAGGCTTCCCAAGTGGCTTAGTGCTAAAGAACCTGCCTACCATTCAGGAGACACAGGTTCAATTCCTGGGTCAGGAATATCCCCTGGAGAAGGAAATGGCAACCCAATCTGGTATTTTTGCATGGGAAATCCTGTGGACTGAGAAGCCCAGGAAGCTATAGTCCATGGGTGGCAAAAGAGTGGGACATGACTTAGCAAGTAAACAACAGAACCAATACACACCAATGAGAGTGACCAATACATAATCTGACAATACCAATACTGGTAAAAAATACAGAGTAACAGGAACTCTGGCTTGTTGCTGCTATGAAAGCAAACAGCAAAGCCACTTTGGAATATAGTTTGGCAGTTTCATATGAAGCCAGATATAGTCTTACCATGCAATCCACCATGTGTGCCTGTAGGTTTTTCTTCTCAACTGATTCAAAGATTTATCTCCATCTAAAATCTTCATGTGAATGTTTATGCAGCCATATTATAATCAACACAAACTGGGAACATTTCAAATGTTCTTTAATAGGTGAATAGATAAACAAATTATGATATATCCATAAAATGGAATCATTAAAAGAAATTAGCAAATAAGTCATCAAAGACATGAATTAACTTTAAGCACATACTGCTAGCTAAAAAATCCAGTGTTAGAAGGCTATATACTGCATGATTTCAATTAAATGCCTTCAGGAAAAGGTAAAGCTATAGAGATAATAAGATTAGTAAAGTTCCTAGGAGGAGCATGGAAGAGGGTGAAATGAATAGGTGACACATAGGGGATTGTTATAAAAGTGAGTCTATTGCATACTATACTGTACTGGTGAATACATGACATTACGTATTAGTCAAATCAATGGAACTTTATAGCACAAAGAGTAAAACTTAATGCATGCAAATTAAAAAAAATAATTTAGGAGGAAGGAATGTACACTGTAGCTGTGACTTTGTGTATTGCAAATGCATGAAACAGCCTCAATGAAGGTGGTGGTGGGGAGGGAAATGCCAATAGAGCTTGTAAGACAAAAGACAAAGAAACTGCACAAAAACACTGTACTCTGGTTGATAAAGTTGTTTCCCAAGGGTATGTGGGTCAACAATTCCGATAATGCCACACAATAAGGATAGACTCTGGGCATACTGATTTACAAAGGCTCCATTTCAACCCTGCTTTACAGAAAAGAAGCCACAATGTTCACAGTTTCCATTTCCTCTTCCTGAGCACACAGTGAGACCTAGAGTAGGCTTGAAACCACATGACTCATTCTGGGCCAGTTCAGTTCAGTTCAGTCCCTCAGTCGTGTCCGACTCTTTGTGACCCCATGGACTGCAGCACGCCAGGCCTCCCTGCCCATTACCAACTCCCAGAGCCTGCTCAAATTCATGTCCATCAAGTCAGTGATGCCATCCAACCATCTCATCCTCTGAAGTCCCCTTCTCCTCCTGCCTTCAATCTTTTCTGGCATCAGCATCTTTTCTAAGAAGTATGTTCTTTACACCAGGTGGCCAAAATATTGGAGTTTCAGATTCAGCATCAGTCCTTCCAATGAATATTCAGGACTGATTTCCTTTAGGATGGACTGGTTGGATCTCCTTGCAGTTCAAGGGACTCCCAAGAGTCTTCTTCAACACGACAGCTCAAAAGCATCAATTCTTCGGCGCTCAGATTTCTTTTTAGTCCAAATGTCACATCCATACATGACCACTGGAAAAACCATAGCCTTGGCTAGATGGACCTTTGTTGGCAAAGTAATGTCTCTGCTTTTTAATATGCTGTCTAGGTTGGTCA
The DNA here is from genome assembly GCF_029407905.1 of Bubalus kerabau. Taxonomy (NCBI): domain Eukaryota; kingdom Metazoa; phylum Chordata; class Mammalia; order Artiodactyla; family Bovidae; genus Bubalus; species Bubalus kerabau. The sequence continues at coordinate 178,368,438 of NC_073627.1, forward strand.
TAACTTTTCTTCCAAGTGGCAAGCATCTTTTAATTTCATGGCTGCAATCACCATCTGCAGTGATCGTGGAGCCCCCCAAAATAAAATCTCTCACTGTTTCCATTTGTTTCCCATGTATTTGCCCTGAAGCAATGGGACCGGATGCCATGACCTTAGTTTTCTGAATGTTTAGTTTTAAGCTAACTTTTTCACTCTCTTTCACTTTCATCAAGAGGCTCTTTAGTTCTTATTCGCTTTCTGCTATTAGGATGGTATCATCTGTGTTCAGATATGCAGATGACATAGATCCGTCTAGTCAAGGCTATGGTTTTTCCAGTAGTCATGTATGGATGTGAGAGTTGGACTGTGAAGAAGGCTGAGCGCTAAAGAATTGATGCTTTTGAACTGTGGTGTTAGAGAAGACTCTTGAGAGTCCCTTGGACTGCAAGGAGATCCAACCAGTCCATTCTGAAGGAGGTCAGCCCTGGGATTTCTTTGGAAGGAATGATGCTAAAGCTGAAACTCCAGTACTTTGTCCACCTCATGCGAAGAGTTGACTCATTGGAAAAGACTCTGATGCTGGGAGGGATTGGGGGCAGGAGGAGAAGGGGACGACAGAGGATGAGATGGCTGGATGGCATCACTGACTCGATGGACGTGAGTCTGAGTGAACTCCAGGAGTTGGCGATGGACAGGGAGGCCTGGCGTGCTGCGATTCATGGGATCGCAAAGAGTCAGACACGACTGAGTGACTGAACTGAACTGAACTGAACTGATCTGCATATCTGAGATTATTGATATTTCTCCTGGCAATCTTGTTTCCAGCTTGTGCTTCATCCACCCCTGCATTTCGCATGATGTACTCTGAATATAAGTTAAATAATCAGTGTAACAATATACAGCCTTGACATACTCCTTTCCCAATTTGGAACCAGTGGCCACAGTACTGGAAAAGGTCAGTTTTCTTCCCAATCCCAAAGAAAGGCAATGCCAAAGAATGTTCAAACTATTGCACAATTGCACTCATCTCACACGCTAGCAAAGTAATGCTCAAAATTCTCGAAGCCAGGCTTTAGCAATACATGAACCATGAAATTCCAGATGTTCAAGCTGGTTTTAGAAAAGGCAGAGGAATATCAAAAAGCATGAGAGTTCCAGAAAAACATCTACTTTTGCTTTATTGACTATGCCAAAGCCTTTGACTGTGTGGATCACAAAAATCTGTGGGAAATTCTGAAAGAGATGGGAGTACCAGACCACCTTACCTGCCTCCTGAGAAACCTGTATGCAGGTCAAGAAACAACAGTTATAACTGGAAATGAAACAACAGCCTAGGCCATATAACATGGGCTAACAGGATGCATAGCTTATCCAGGCCTGGCTCCTAAAATCTTCAGTAAGAGCCTCCCTCTTTCCTTTCCCAGATAGCCCTAGACATCACAGCATTAAGAAATATTACAAGAAGAAAGGAGTGTGATTGTCAAGTAACTACCTCAAGAACTACCCAATCCAGACTGGATTAAGATATGAGATACATAGATTTGTGTGTTACGACACTGAGATTTTGAAACTATTTCAAGTAGGGCAACCTGCCTAAGTGGTTGTCCATCAAAGCATTATTCTATCAATATTAAAGTATTTGTGCTCAGATTGGAGCTTTAGAAAGTTAGGGCAGGAGAAAGACAAATGATAAAAACCTGCCTGACTTCAGCCTGGACTTGAGAAGGGTTATATGTTAAGAAGGGCACTCTTTCTGAAAGACCTCCTGAAACCTATATTAAATAAAGTTTACTCAAACAACATGGGTTTCAACTATGTAGGTCCACTTAATATGTGAATTTTCCCATAAACACAGCACTATACATAATCAGGCTTCCCTAGTGGCTCAGATGGTAAAGAATCCACCTGCAATGCTGGTTACTTGGGTTTGATCCCTGGGTTGGGAGGATCCCCTGTAGGAGGTATGGCAACCCACTCTATTATTCTTTCCTGGAGAATCTCCATGGATAGAAGAGCCTGGCAGGCTACAGTCCATGGGGTCACAAAGAGTTGGACACTTAGATTGATGGTGACTAAGCACGGCTCATACATAATCTAGGGTTGGTTGTATCCAGAGACATGGAACTGTGGATACAGAGGGCCAAAAATGAGACTTGAACATCTGTTGATTTGGGGATTTTCCCAGCAGGTTCTGTAACCAATCCCCAGGGGATACTGAGGGAGGCTGCTAAAAGCTTTTCAGCACTGTCTAGAACAGAGAATTCTGCATTGTTTGTTTAGACATATGATAAGTCTCTTAAGTCGTGTCCAGGTCTTTGCTATCTCATGGACTATAGCTCACTAGGCTCCTCTGTCCATGGGATTCTCCAGGCAAGAATACTGGGATGGGTTGCCATGCCCTCCTCCAGGGGATCTTTCCAACCCAGGGATCAAACCCGCATCTCTCCTGCATTGGCAGGCAGGTTCTTTACCACTAGGGCCACCTATGAGATGCACTTAATCCTAAAGACGAAATGCTATTAAGAAATTATACAACTAAAAAGAAAACTTTCTGAGGCATTGTTAAAAAAAAAATTGACCATTTTACAGAAAATTGAGGTTTCGAGAGATTAATCACAAAACTCGAGACTGTACATTTAATTAATAGCAGAAGCAGGGCTCAAAATTCAAACTGTCTGATCCTCTCAGCTCAGTGGTCTTTCTATATAATGTACTTTCTTTGAGCCTAAAAATATGTATCAGCCTCAAACAGAGTTATCTGGTCAATCCACACCCGTGCTTATCTCAGGAATTAAACACTGAAATTCAAGAATAACCAAGAAGCACCAAGGCTCTTCCGAGTGCCTGCTGCACTGCCTGGAAAGATATTTGAGATCATCAGAATGCAGTCTGGCTTTTCAGCTTGTGGCAGACAGTACCGCATGGTATTCAGGGCAGGAGATTTGTGTTGGTTGACTGGGCTTGAATATTACCTGTATCACGTATCAGCTGTGGGAACCTGGGCAACTACTTTGATATCCCTGAGCATCCATCTGTGATTATTTGTAGCAAAAAAAAAAAAAAAGTAAATTCTGTTTGGAAAATGCATGGAAAATTACCTGGCACAAATGAAATATTCAATACAGCTGCAATGTTTGTAATGTAACCAGAAGTAGTTGGCGGAGTGTTATAGGAGATAGTTAAGCACTTGTTTTGGCTTACAAGGCCATCTCCTCTGCTGTGTGAGCTGTGTCTGTTTGACCATGACACCTGTGAGCTTCTGGACACACAGAATGCCAGCATCCGCTCATCCTCACCCTGGCCACAGAGTAATAGATGGTTGCTGATACATAGTCTAAACTGATTTCAGGACCCAGTTGCCTCCAACAAAGGTGGCAAAAGCTACATTTTGGCCTGTGGTTAAGTGAGCTGCTTGTTCTGCCCACCAAGCCTTTTCATCCATAAATGCAAGATATGACCCCACTTTATTCTAAATAAACCATTTGGGAAAAAAGCTGTTAAATATTACAAAATGCTAATGATATTTTTAACATTTTGATGTTGATGATAAAAATGAGTTCATTACAGAAAATACTTACAAATATGAAGTAGAAAATAAAAATCACCTTTAATCCTACCAACCATAAATATGCCACTTTATTTTAAGATGTTTCTATTGTATTTTTAATGCACACACACATGTATTTATGTTTAGGTACAATATGTCTATAATATATTTAGCATTATGGAAGGGAGTGAATCAGGGAATATTTGAAAAGCTGTTTAGCTGTATTACTGCCCAACTCCATAGAAGAACCAACTAAAGGAAACATTTGCCAAATAGTAAATTATCGTTTGAAGAAAAAGTCTTTAGCTTTAATGAACAAACATAAAAGGAAATTGTTTATATGCTGATGGCCCTTTTGGAATCCCTGAAGAAGTTTGGGAACACTGCCTTTTAAACAAGTGAAACCTTCTACTCTCCCTGCAGTCTTATTCCCACCATTCATTTATTTAGAAAATCTTTTTACTTCTAGATAATACAAAGTTATGTTTCCGTCCAGCCTGAATTAGTGCAGTCTGAATTAATGAGATTTGCCTGTGCTTAATTCAGTTTCTTCAAACATGTGTTCCCCCTGATAAAATCACCTCAGATGTTAGAACAAAACAGTAACAATTTAAATATGCAAGGGCAGAGCGCCAACTCTGAGTGTACTTTAAGAAATCAATGAGACACCATTAAGGCTTTAAATCTTGCCCTGCAGCCAGGAGGTGAGTGGGTTGTGTTTCAGCTTGTCTAAGCAATTCCAGGGCACAGGCTTGCCATAGAAAGCGCCCCTCAGACTCAGGGTCTCTGAAGGAGCAACTTGGGTTTTGTTAGCAAAAGTCTTACAGCAAAAGATGCTCAAGCAAGCCGCAGGGCAGGCCCCGCCAACCACTGGGTGACACTTTGATTTGGTACAGATTGAGCATCAGACTCGGAGAAGACAATGGCACCCCACTCCAGTACTCTTGCCTGGAAAATCCCACGGACAGAGGAGCCTGGTGGGCTGAAGTCCATGGGGTCGCTAAGAGTCAGACACGACTGAGCGACTTCACTTTCACTTTGCATTTTTATGCTTTGGAAAGGGAAATGGCAACCCACTCCAGTGTTCTTGCCTGGAGAATCCCAGGGATGGGGGAGCCTGTGGGCTGCCGTCTATGGGGTCACACAGAGTCGGACACGACTGAAGCGACTTAGCAGCAGCAGCAGAGCATCAGACTGGTGTTTAGTGGAGTGTCTGGTTCGAACCATCAGAGTTGGTAAAGGATCTAGACACCTACCATGGTGGCCAAATCCGGAGTGGATGTTAGGGACAGTTGGGGAGCCAAGCAGAAAAGAAGCAAATGAAGGTTGGGGAAAAAAGGAGGAGTGGGTGGGAAGGAAGAACCAGAGTAGATGCTTCTGCCCACAAATAAGAATGAATGTGTTAGTCGTGTGAGGTAGTTAGAAGAGGAAAAGGGGGTCCAAAGTAGCAGGGGCTAAAAGACAAAGAAAGGAAAAGAACAAAAATAGAACAAAGGAAGGTCTGAGAACCTCGGCTGAAACAGACAGTTCTCCTGGCTAGCCTAGCTGTCATAGGGCAGGCTCAGGGGGAAGGGAAAAAATATATTAAAAGAGGAGCCAAAATTGAGCCACCCACCTCTTTTGGGTTGGCCCACCCTCACGCCTCAAGAATGTATTTTCCTTTGCTTGCCAAATAAAACTGATCTGTAACAGAGCTGTAACACTGGTCTGCCATTTCAAATTTTTGCTGCGGTGAGACAGAACTGAGGAAATCACACACTCCCCCGATAGTCACACAGTCATGTCCGATTCTTTGCAACCCTATGGACTGTAGCTTGCCAGGCACCTCTGTCCATGGAATTTTCCAGTAAGAATATTGGAGTGGGTTTCCATTTCCTCCTCCAGACTGACCCAGAAATGGACTACTCCCTCATTTATACCTGACTTTAACCTGCAAATGCTTCTCTTGTTCTTAGGATCCATATTTGCATTATTTGTGAACATGCCCTACTTCCTAAAACTGAGAGTAAACCCTCTGAGGCAAATACTTAGTTGTTGTATCTCCAGAAAAATAACATAGCACCTGAGACACAACTAATGGTTAATGAGGTTCATTTAATGAACTGAAGGAACAAAACTAAGACACAGACCTGTCATGTCTCAGAACACTCTTTTTTTTTTAAGTCCATAAAAGGGGAGTGAGATGAAATAGGTTTAGAAAGTGGTTGACATAGCCAGATCTGAGTATCTGGCTGCATCCTAATATGATAGGGAGCAATATGAGCACAATTAAAGGCTGGCATCTGGTCCCATCACTTCATGGGAAATAGATGGGGAAACAGTGGAAACAGTGTCAGACTTTATTTTGGGGGGCTCCAAAATCACTGCAGATGGTGACTGCAGCCATGAAATTAAAAGATGCTTACTCCTTGGAAGGAAAGTTATGACCAACCTAGATAGCATATTGAAAAGCAGAGACATTACTTTGCCAACAAAGGTCTCACAACAATGGATGTGAGAGTTGGACTGTGAAGAAGGCTGAGCGCTAAAGAATTGATGCTTTTGAACTGTGGTGTTGGAGAAGACTTTTGAGAGTCCCTTGGACTGCAAGGAGATTCAACCAGTCCATTCTGAAGGAGATCAGCCCTGGGATTTCTTTGGAAGGAATGATGCTAAAGCTGAAACTCCAGTACTTTGGCCACCTCATGCGAGGAGTTGACTCATTGGAAAATACTCTGATGCTGGGAGGGATTGGGGGAAGGAGGAGAAGGGGACGACAGAGGATGACAGGGCTGGATGGCATCACTGACTTGATGAACGTGAGTCTGAGTGAACTCCGGGAGTTGGCGATGGACAGGGAGGCGTGGCGTGCTGCGATTCATGGGGTCGCAAAGAGTCAGACAGGACTGAGCGACTGAACCAAACTCAACTGAAAGGCTTATGTTTATCTTAAGCATCAGGCTTTGGGAAATAGTCCTGGGTCTGAAGGGAGGGGAGTTGCTTTCCTTAAATAGGTGGTGTTAATTAAGTTCAATGAAGGTTACATAGGGCTTTTTGCATTTTAAACTTCTGCAGTACCCTACACCATTGAGACCCTGAGAGCTGGACATTAACATTCAAAAGCCTAGTGTTTACATTGGAGTCAGTGTAGGATGGGGTCAGGAGAAAGTATCCTGGGCACCAGCACCACTGGGAATTCCAGCCTTGGCTGCATCACTTACTTGCTGCAACCTTCAAGACAGTTTCTTTCCCCTACTCACTGATTCCAGACAGACAGACAGACATCCACTAACTAGAAACAAACTCCAGACACGCTCCACCTCCTCACTTATTGCTCACATAGAAGTACTGAGAGTTCTAACAGTTGTTTGGAAGAGTGCGTGACCTTTTTTTGGGGGGATCTGCCTGCTCACAAAACGTGCACTCATCTTCTCAATGTAGGAGAGCAAAATTTGCCCCCCAGAATGTATCCTTGGTGTAAGAATTGTTTGGAGCTGGCTATTTTTAAGAAGCAGATTCCTTAAGAAATTTTTCTTTTCACCACCCGTCCCCTTAACTGCCTAAAAGAATTTAGATAGGGAAACTGTACCAGAAAGAAAGCTATTACCAAAGATAACTTTTGTTATATCAAAAAGCTTCTCTCCACGTCAGGGCAAACATTTGTTTTCTGAACAGTTTTTCTTTTCATCTCTCTGTGAATTGTCTGTCTCTCATTTGATGTCCCAGACCCCTGTCTCATTTTCCTTAGCTCAGGATGGCATATAAGCCTCAATTGCCTGTTTATCTGGGGTTTCATATTCTTATGGGGTACTTAAACATACATGAGTAAGTTTGTTTTTCTCTCGTTAATCTATCCCATGTTGATTTAATTCTTAGACTGGCCTGAAGAGCCTAGAAGGGCAGAGAAAAACTTTTTTTTCCCCAACACTGACATCCCATATACTTGAGATGGAAGTTTTATCTTCAAGGGGAGAGACCTATGGCTGCTGAGTGCTGTATGTGATTGCATGGACATGTCTGTAATACAGAGATCTATGTTGTCATGCACACCTACACCATATCCTCCATCTCTCCATTATCAGTGTGACAGGTACTATTTAGATTTTTAATGCCTTAACCACTCTCAGACTCCACTGGTTTAGAATGAAGATGACCTTGGACCCCCAAAACAATATCCAGGAAAACACTTGATCTCAGGGAGCCTCATTTCTCATTCACACAGTGGATATGCCAGTGCAGGTTCTCTCCCAGGTGTGATGAGGAATAAAGATGATGATCAGTAGAGAAGTGGATGGTTGGTTCAGGGTTGCCTGAGATGACCCCAAGGCTCAATGATTCACTAGAAGAACTAATAGGATGCAGAAGTTGTTATACTCACTTACTAATTCATTACAGCAAAAGGAGGTAGATTAAAATCAGCAAAGGCAAGGTGTGTAGGATGGAGTCCAAGAGAAACAAATGCAAGCGTCCAGGTATCTGCTTCTTGTGCGTTGCAGGGACACTTTAAACGGTCCCAGCAGTGACATGTGACAGTGTGCGTGAAGTGCTACCACTCAGGGAAGCCCACCTAAACCCTGGTGCCCGGGATTCTCCTGGGATCAGTTATGTAGGCACACAGTGTCCATGTGACTGACCTCAGCTACTCTGACTCCAGGTCCTCAGAACAAAAACAGACATTCACCCTAAATCACATTTGTTAGCAAGAACTATACGGTCAAACTGGCAGCATAGCTCAAGGCCCCAGGCATGTAAAAACACTGATCAGGCAGAATCTTCCAAGGATTTAGAGTTCATCTCTCAGCAGTTGGCAAGAGCCAGTCCTGAGGACAGGCCTTGGAAATCTGCAAGGTTTGAGCAACCTAAGTAGCCAAGTTAATCCTTTCTTGCAGAAAGGTCAGTCATAAAGGACTATACTCATCCATAACATTAGGTTTCTTAGTGTAAAGAACTGATAAGAAGGAGGTCTGTGTTTCACCTTGAATATCGCTACCCTAAAGAATACCATGAAAACGTTCTGATGGGGGAGGGTCCACCCTTTCCTATTGAGGCAGCTAAGAGCAGTACCAAGTACACAGCAGTTTCTCAAGTATGCTAGATGAAAGATGGAATGAATGATTTCAGCAATATGAATTTGGCTATGAGAGGTGTGAATCCAGCCCTTTCAAAGTCCCAAAGTCAAAGACATCTTCTGAAACTGTTTCCTCGTCTGTCAAATGAGAATGGCTGTGCCTATCTTTCTTTCAAAATCTTTTGGAGAATTAGAGATTTGAACCCATAGCTTGATATCAGGCACATGAGTAATAAAATGATCCTGCCTCACTGAGACACAGACAGATGTCAACCCATCCTTGGGAGAATCACGGCTTACCCAAGACTTTATCCCTTCTATGCGGAATTGGCATCAAAACAAACCAAGGTGGGGTTTAAATGAGATAATTAGCCCAGATCTTGGCTCTGGCAACTGTGAGAAATATGCCTTGATCAAAGCCCGAACATCCTCTAATACAACAGGGTTTCCTTTTCCTACACTCAGCATGAGATTTCCATCCAAGCTCCTTCTTATCAGATGTCTGAAAAATACATATTACACCTTCAAAAACATTTATTTTTCAATCAGCTTATTAAGAGTTCCACATACAATAAAGCTGTTATATAGCAGCATATCCCAGCTGCTGTGAAGGGTTCCTTGCAACATGACAGATTTAGGTCAGTGTCATTAACAAACATCCAGATTGATGTTGCCAGTTTGATGATCACAGAAGATGGCAAATTCCCTTCACAAGGGGACAGAGGCAAAGAGGATTTGTCATACTAGATCATTTTGCCCATCCATTGGCCTGGCCAAGGCAGAGTCCTGAACCGGCTGCTTCTGGAGAAAGGATGTTAAATATCTACATGGTCTTTGAGCAGAGAACATCCAATGTTTTCACTCCTGTCCTGTATTATGGACCAATTGTTTACATCCCCCACCAACCCTCCAATCTCAATTCTGTCTTAAAACCTCATAACTCAGTGTGATGGTATTGAGAGCTGAGGCTTTGGGAAGGTGATCAAGTTTAGATGAACTCATGAGATGAAGCCTCATGGGACTGTGTGTCACTTGCTCAGTCATGTCTGACTCTTTGCCACCCCACGGACTGCAGCCCACCAGGCTTCTCTGTCCACAGGATTTTCCAGGCTAGAATACTGGAGTGGGTTGCGATTTCCTTCTCCAGGGGAGCTTCCTGACCCAGGGATTGAACCCATGTCTCCTGTGTCTCCTGCATTGCAGGCAGAGCCCCATTGAGCCATTGGAGAAGCTGATAGTATCCTTTACAGGGATACTAGTCCTGTGTTCTTGCCTGGAGGATCCCAGGGACGGGGGAGCCTGGTGGGCTTCCATCTATGGGGTCGCACAGAGTCAGATACAACTGAAGCGACTTAGCAGCAGCAGTAGCAGTCCTGTGACTAGCATCCCTGTAAAGAGGGGAGTCCGGTGCTTTCGCTTTCCTTTATGTGAAGAGACCCAACAAGAAGACAGCCACCAGTCAACCAAGAACAATATTCCCACCAGGCGCTGAGTCTCTGGCACCTCGATCTTGAACTTCTCAGCCTCCAGAACTGTGAGAAGTAAATGTGTGCTGTTCAACCTGTCCACCTGAGGCTCTGCTCTTATAGAAGCCCAAACCGACTAAGACACTTCATGTCTGCTAATGATGCACTGTGTGACCCTGGCTAGGCCTTTTTTTACTTCTCTGGGCCTCTGTCTGTACCTGTCTGAAATAAAGGAGACAGCACATGGGTAATCTGTTTCTTTTATTCAACAAATACTGAGCACAAACCTGGTACCAGGTGTTATCCTGTCACTTGGGATGTACCAGAGACCAAGATAAATATACCCCTTTTGCTAGTACAGTGTCTTCTTAGCTGTTCTGCCTACTTATATAAATGGATATTGGGCTTCTCTGGTGGCTCAGTGGTTAAAAAAAAAAAAAAAAAAACTGCCTGCCAATGCAGGAGACACAGGAGACTCAAGTTCAATCCCTGAGTTGAGAAGATAGCCTGGAGGAGGAAATGGCAACTCACTCCAGTATTCTTGTCTGGGAAGTCCCATGGACAGGTGAGCCTGGTGGGCTACAGTCCATGGGGTCGCAAAGAGTCAGACATGACTTAGTGACTAAAGAAAAATAACAATATAACTGATATTAGTTTACTTCATTACATAGAGCTGTGAGATGTGTTACCTATTTTTTCTTTTTTCATTATATAATTCTGAGTTACTGTCTACCTGATTAGCAGAATGACCATCGCTCTCATTTTGGAATTTGCTCCAATAGTCTCTTGATGCTGCTTTAATCCTGCACACATATGGCCCAGGAAAATGAGGCAGAGACCTGGTCCTTGGACTCTACTGACCACCACTCAGTGTCTTTTATCTGTAGATGTTCAGAGGAATCCTGCATGCCTGGACAGAGTCACACGGAGGTCACTCAGGTACATCTTATGCCTCAGCGTCTTCACAAGGCAGACTGGGTACCCCTACATCCCAGATGTCCATTCTCCAAGTAAGCTCAGTCAGCAGTTATATCAAAGGTCCTACTCCCCATGGGGAAGCAAAGTGCAGGCGCATTCTCAGACAATCTGAGTCACCATGTCATCCCCCAGAGAACCTATTCTCTCTTCTGATCAGGAACCTGTCTCTCTCCTCCTGCCCCAGCCTCACTCTTTGATGGACCCTATATCAGCCTGCTTGGGCTGCCACAACTCAGTATACAGACTAGGCAGTTTAAACCATGCCCATTTATTTTCTCACAGTTCAGAAGCCTGGAAGTCCAAGATCGAGGAATTGGCAGATTCATTTTCTTCTGTGGCCTCTCTCCTTGGCCTGCAGAAGGCCACTTCTCCCTGTGTTCTCACACGGTCTTTCTTCTGTGTTCATACATCACTGGTGTTTATGTGTCTACTTATTTCCTTCCTACAGAGACACCAGTCAGATTGGGTAGGCCCACCCTAACAGCCTCATTTTAACTTTATCACTTATTTCCAAATACATTCTCATCCTGAGGTGCTGATAGTCAGAGCTTCACCATATGAGTTTGGGGAGACATGATTTAGCATGGAACAGCCAACATCACTGCCAACTACTCCCAAAGACACCATCATTAGACTATGATGAGACAGGGCCCCATGCAGATCTGCAGAGTATCTGGTCTACTGACCTCCCCCAATTGCATCTTCTGCAGGATAGTCTCTGAAACCAGAGGAGCTGCTGGTCTTTCCCAAGGGGTCAGAACTGTCTCGAAGGTCAAATGTTGCATTCTGTCGGTGCTCTCTGTGAATTCACAAAAGGATAGTCATGGTGGATGGTGACTTCTGTTCATTTGTGACAAGCCCGTATTCAAGAAAACAAGATACAGTTAATCTCTTAATCAGGATATTCTACTTCATTAATGATAAATAAATAATAGCTAATATTTATCTTGTGTTTACTATATACCTGGTGCTTTATATGCATAATCTCCTTTAATCCTCCAATATAAGGAAGTTATTGTAAGGATCAGAAATGGAAATGTAAGCAGATAATGCACTTTGAGAGGAAGAATAGAGAGGGATAAATATTTATTTTGTTCCTACTATGTGCAACAAGACTCTACACATGGACATCACCAGATGGCCAACACTGAAATCAGATTGATTATATTCTTTGCAGCCTAAGATGGAGAAGCTCTATACAGTCAGCTAAAATAAGACCGAGATGACTGTGGTTCATATCATGAACTCCTTATTGCAAAATTCAGACTGAAATTGAGGAAAATAGGGAAAAACACTAGACCATTCAGGTATGACCTAAATCAAATCCCTTATGATTATACAGTGGCAGTAACAAATAGATTTAAGGGACTAGATCTGATAGACAGAGTACCTAATGAACTATGGATGGAGATTCATGACACTGTACATGAGACAGGGATCAAGACCATTCCTAAGAAAAAGAAATGCAAAAAAGCAAAATGGCTGTCTGAGGAGGCCTTACAAATAGCTGTGAAAAGAAGAGAAGCCAAAAGCAAAGGAGAAAAGGAAAGATATACCCATTTGAATGCAGAATTCCAAAGAATAGCAAGGAGAGATAAGAAAGCCTTCCTCAGTGATCAGTACAAAGAAATAGAGGAAACAATAGAATGTGAAAAACTAGAGATCTCTTCAAGAAAATTAGAGATACCAAGGGAACATTTCATGCAAAGATGGGCTCGATAAATGACAGAAATGGTAGGGACCTAACAGAAGCAGAAGATATAAAGAAGAGGTGGCAAGAATACACAGAACTGTACAAAAAAGATCTTCATGACCCAGATAATCACGATGGTGTGATCACTTACTTAGAACCAGACATCCGGGAATGTGAAGTCAGGTGGACCTTAGGAAGCATCACTATGAACAAAGCTAATGGAGGTGATGGAATTCCAGTTGAGCTATTTCAAATCCTAAAAGATAATGCTGTGAAAGTGCTGCATTCTATATGCCAGGAAATTTGGAAAACTCATCAGTGGCCACAGGACTGGAAAATGTCAGTCTTCATTCCAACCACAAAGAAAGGCAATGCCAAAAAATGCTCAGACTACCACACAATTGCACTCATCTCACAAGCTAATAAAGTAATGCTCAAAATTCTCCAAGCCAGGCTTCAGCAATACGTGAACCATGAACTTCCAGATGTTCAAGCTGGTTTTAGAAAAGGCAGAGGAACCAGAGATCAAATTGCCAACATCCGCTGGATCATCAAAAAAGCAAGAGAGTTCCAGAAAAACTTCTATTTCTGCTTTATTGACTATGCCACAACCTTTGACTGTGTGAATCACAATAAACTGTTGAAAATTCTGAAAGAGATGGGAATACCAGACCACCTGACCTGTCTCTTGAGAAACCTATATGCAGGTCAGGAAGCAACAGTTAGTACCGGACATGGAACAACAGACTGGTTCCAAATAGGAAAAGGAGTACATCAAGGCTGTATATTGTCACCCTGCTTATTTAACTTATATGCAGAGTACATCATGAGAAACGCTGGGCTAGAGGAAGCACAAGCTGGAATCAAGATTGCCAGGAGAAATATCAATAACCTCAGATATGCAGATGACACCACCCTTATGGCAGAAAGTGAAGAAGAACTAAAGAGCCTCTTGATGAAAGTGAAAGAGGAGAGTGAAAAAGTTGGCTTAAAGCTCAACATTCAGAAAACTAAGATCATGGCATCTGGCCCCATCACTTCATGGCAAATAGATGGGGAAAGAGTGGAAACAGTGTCTGACTTTATTTTGGGGGGCTCCAAAATCACTGCAGATGGTGACTGCAGCCATGAAATTAAAAGATGCTTACTCCTTGGAAGGAAAGTTATGACCAACCTAAACAGCATATTGAAAAGCAGAGACATTGCCAGCAAAGGTCCTTCTAGTCAAGGCTATGGTTTTCCCATTAGTCATATGGATGTCAGAGTTAGACTATAAAGAAAGCTAAGTGCTGAAGAATTGATGCTTTTGAACTCTGGTATTGGAGACTCTTTGGAGTCCCTTGGACTGCAAGGAGATCCAACCAGCCCATCCTAAAGGAGATCAGTCCTGAGTGTTCATTGGAAGGACTGATATTGAAGCTGAAACTCCAATATTTTGGCCACCTGATGTGAAGAGCTCTCATTTGAAAATACCCTGATGCTAGGAAAGATTGAAGGCAGGAGGAGAAGGGGACAACAGAGGATGAGATAGTTGGATGGCATCACAGACTCAAAGGAAATTAGTTGGTGATGAACGGAGGCCTGGCGTGCTGCAGTCCATGGGGTTGCAGAGTCGGAAACAACTGAGCAACTGAACTGAACTGATTCTGGGTATTTTATCTCTATGTGTATGTGTGCTAAGTCACTTAAGTCATGCCCAACTCTTTGTGATCCTATGGACTGTAGCCTGCCAGGCTCCTCTGTCTGTGGGATTCTCCAGGCAAGAATACTGGAGTGGGTTGCCATTTCCTACTCCAGTGAATCTTCCCGACCCTAGGATCAAACCTGCATGTTTTACATCTCCTGCATTGGCAGGTGGGTTCTTTACCAGTAGTGCCATCTGAGAAGTCCATTTTATCTCCATAGTCTTTTTAAATCCTCCTAACAGCCCTATTGGTGAGTGTTGATACCTTCCTGTAAGGATGATGAAACCAGCCTCAGAGTGATGAACTAACTTTCCACATAGCTAAGGCTTGGTGTGGGCCAGGGTTCACCCTCAAAGGAAGGTGACTCCAGAGTTTGGGCCCTTACTCGCTATTATGAAGAGGCAGGCAGGTCAGAGGGATTTCTTTCATCTTCACTAGGCTGACCAGAACTTTTTATGAGACAAGTTCTTTGAAGTGGGTCAGTTCCTGGGCAAGCACTTGATTCAGACATATCTGCTGCAGGTTGTGGGGTGATGGCCATTTAGTTGAACTTCACCTGGTATTGGTAGGATGAAGAAAGCAAAAGTGAATGAGAGAGAGAGAGTCCAGTCAAACAGCATCAGGTTAGCCGTGATGACAGATGAGGAGTGCAGGCCCCGTGGCTGAGAGTCTTAGAACAGACAAAGTCAGAAGGGGAGGCTGGGAAACAGATGATACATGAATTCAGGTACAAGAGCAAGACTCCATGCATTTAGGGAAGGGGTGGTGACGTGTCCCCCTGCCTCTCCAGCACTCTCGAAGAATGTAGGCTCTCCTTTCTTCAGGAACAGGGGAAACGAGGCAGAAGAAAGAGACAGGAGCTCAAAACACTAGACCAGGAGC
Source organism: Bubalus kerabau (assembly GCF_029407905.1). NCBI lineage: Eukaryota > Metazoa > Chordata > Mammalia > Artiodactyla > Bovidae > Bubalus > Bubalus kerabau. The sequence continues at coordinate 178,383,715 of NC_073627.1, forward strand.
CCACGTACTGGGTTCCAAGCATAAAATGGGATAGCAGAAGGGCTGACCGGATCCAGTTCATTTGATCCCATGTTGTCATACTTGAAATCCTGCAGCGGCCGCCACTTGCTCTTAGGATAAAGTCCAGAATCCTCTTGTGAGTCACAGGGCCCATGACTACACATACTCTTACCTTCTGCCACTCCTCCTCCCCATCCCCAGTTCATTCCTCTTTCTCTCTCTCGCCCTCTCCTCTTTTCTCTCACTCATCTGCAGCTGACCTGAACTATCTGCATGAACTGTTACGCCTTGTGGAACACATTTCCCTTCCTCGTTGTTCAACTCTTACTTATCATTCTAGGCTCCCATTCAACATCAGATCTTCCAGTACTTTCCATGACTTTCTCCTTTCTCTGTCCAATCTAGGTTTAGGGGTTTATGCTGTTTATTGCCATTGCATCTTATACTTCCCACTCCTTAACATGTATCGCACTTCACAATTAATACCTATCTTTCTCTCTAAAGTATAGACCCAAACTTTGAGATTTATCCATTGACTGAGTGTCAGAGTTAAACTCTGACACTCTCCATCTCTACTAAGAACAATATTCTGACTTTGAGATTGAACTTGTAAGGGATTGTCAAGCGGCTGCAGCTGTAGGGAGAGGCAGCCCATGTGAGCTGGGAACTAGACAGGTCCTGCTGGCCTCAGTTGCCATATCCACATTCAATGGAACAGACTCACCGAGTCCGTGGCTTGGCAAATCTTTCTTAGCACCTCATCTCTACAACATTTGAAAGAAATTAAAAAAAAAAAATCTGCCCTGAACTTTTCCACTAAATTTAGACTATTTCCTCCTCTGCCAGCCTTCTGTTCAACTGAACCTAGCAGAAAACTCCCTTCCCAGGTGCTTCCAATTTGCAGGTGTCCCTTGTGCTGTGGGTGGGATTTTAAGAAAAAGTTTGGTCCTTTTCAGGAGGCAGTAGCAGCCCTTAAGGTACCAGCACGGAGCTCACTCTGCTGTTCCTGGCTGGGTTGCTAAGCAACATTCCTGCTTGCCTGGAAATGGGGTGAGGTTGGACCAGGCTTTGTCAGAGAGGATGCTGGGAACAGCCACCACTTCTCTTCATTACTTCTCTTACAAACTCAGTCTTTCATTGTCTTTTTCCTTGATTCCATTTCTGCCATTGAAAAATGATGTCTTCTTCAATTTTACCCTCCCCCTCTGTGTTTTGCCTGTGAACTTTTGGAAGCTAGAGATTTGTCTAACTCTTCCACCAAGCTCCTATGCTAAAGGTGACAGCTGAGGAGCACCATACTTAACATGGGGAAGCCAAGGGGCCTACTGGGGCCATGATTCCAAGCTGCAGTCTTGAGCCTCGCCATACCCAAGGGAATCACGAGAGCCAGCTTTTACTGAGTGCTTAGCATGTACCCAGAGAGTTCTAGACAGGCCCTTACCTGCACTAATTCACAGAAAGGGTGGAAATCTGGCAAAGGAAACGTCCTCATGGCAACTGGAAGAGTTATTATTCTCCCCAAGGGACAGATGAAGAAACACCAGAGAGGCTGAGTAACTCTTCGAGGTCCCAGAGTTTGTAGAAGGAACCAAGAACTGAGCCTCTTTAGTCCCCAGATGCCACGCTGTAACTGTTCCATCTTACTGCTTAATTTTGTGCTGTTGCTGCTAAGTCGCTTCAGTCATGTCTGACTCTGCCCGACCCCATAGACAGCAGCCCCATCCCTGGGATTCTCCAGGCAAGAACACTGGAGTGGGTTTCCATTTCCTTCTCCAACACATGCATGCATGCTAAGTCGCTTCAGTCGTGTCTGACTCTGTGCGACCCCATGGACAGCAGCCCACCAGGCTCCTCTGTCCACAGGATTCTCTAGGCAAGAATACTGGAATCGGTTGCCATTTCCCCCTCAAATTTTGTGCTAAGAAAGTAAATTATGAATCTAAACTTTAGTTACTTACTTTTTGGTGCCCTGATTTCCTCACCTATATAATGCAAATAAAAACAGCTCTCCCTTAGGGATTCATGAGGCTTGAATTAGATACGTGTGAAGTACTAGGATATCACAGAGGAGCAGTAAATACCATGCCTTCTTTCCTGTCCTGTAAATGTGTGCTGAATTGCATTTCCTAAGACCTTACAAGATTGACTTTACAAGGTTAGAAGGTGAAAAAGGCATTTATTTATATTCCCCTTTCCATACACATTGCTTGAAAAATCATGTGCAGATGTGACTTTGGGGTAAACATTTAAAATTCTTAAATCACAACATAGTTTATTTATTCTGTTCTTCTGTCTTTGGATCACTGTAAGAGACAGAAAATTGGTTTGCATGTTATGGCCAAGAATGACAATTCTGGGACTTCTAGGATGGAGGGGTACAAATAGTTTGAGAAAGTGGAGTGACACAGGAAGCTGAACGAGGAATAAGGAAGATGTCTTTACAGAATCGCACCATCTATAGAAGTCATTCTCCATTCTCCCCAAAAATCCAAAAGATCCCTTCCAGCCCCTTGGGGGGATGGGCCATGGGTTGATTTCAGGGGTCTTGGGTCAGACTGATTCAGACCATGTTGAAATGTAGGAACTGACCCAGCTGGAGATCAAAGGCCTCCTCTTTGTATCCTAGGTTTGGACTATGGTTTTCGTCTCCTGCTCCCCCGCCTGCATATTTCACTCCCTCAGCCCTGCTCTTTCCCAGAGAAAAGCAATGCATAAATCCATAGCACTTGGCCCAGAAAGGTGGTGGGCCTACCTAGAGCCAAAAGGCTTCCCTGAGGAGTTTGTGCAGGAGGATGAGATGCATCTGGGCTGTGTGACAGATCCTGCTCTTTGGGATGGAAAATCCGCCCCAGACACACATTTCTCCTAGGTCCCTGCTGAGGCTCTATGATTCCAGGAGTCAGTACATTTAAAGCTATCTGGGTGCCCTTGACTCTGGCTCACGGAGGGATTGAATGGTTCTGTAATCAAATAGTGCTGTCAGATGCCTTTTAAGGTCTGGATTATTCTTACAAATAACTTTGCAAAGCCATTTACTTTCACTTCTTGGGGGAAACTGTAGCATAGTTAAGAGACCTGTTTTTTCGAGACTGACACATCATCATTCCAACCCTAGCTTGCCATAGGCAAGTTTTTTCATCTTTCTAAGACTCCATTTCATCATGTGTAACCTGAAGTGATAATTAGACCCACCTCAACGGGTTGCAGTGAAGTTAAATGAGTAACCTGCATCAAGTTCTTACTGTAGTGTTTGACCTGTAAAATGAGCCCCATTGATATTAGCTACTATTATTAAGAATATTACTTTGCATACATATCTATCTATCTAAAGTATATTTTTATATATGTCACTTATTTAACGAACTTATAGGCTTCCTATATGCCAGTCACTGTTCTAGGCCCTTAAACATACATAATTCTTATAACAACCATGAAGTTAGAGAGAACCTATTGAGAACTGCATTTTTACAGAGGAAGAAACTGAAGCACACAGAGGTTAAATATCTCAGTGAAGCAGCGTAGGTAGTTAAGTGGATGAGCTCTAATTATTTTCTCCTGTCTCCAGGCTGTACTCTTAGCTACAGCCTATGTTGCCAGTGATTTTCTCATGTCAGGAATAATGTTGACTGTAACAGTTAAACCACTCACCTGGAAATTGGGGGGATCCGAGCTCTAATCCGAGGTGTCTAATAATTCAGGAAAACCCAGCTCCTGGGTCTAGGTTTTAAGCACGGCATCCTTTTGCACACCAACAAAATGCTACGTGATGTTATTATTAATTTATAATTACATATCCTGCAATTAATACCATATAATTATTGATCCCTTGGCAGGGTTTATAATCACCCTCTAATTTGTAAGAACATGACAATTTCCTCACTGGTGCAAGCCTGTGGCAGAATCAGACCAATCTTCCATGCCCGGTTAAGGCTGACACGGATCATTCGCCATCCATGGTGACATGAGTAGGAAAATGTGGACCTGCAGCTTCTGGAGCCCTGCTTGCCCTTATCAAGCAGCTCTGCAGCTTTCATTTAAAAATTGTATCAAAGCCATTTTCTTCCCGGCACAAGGGGCTCCATGTAGAAATTTCATTGCGACTATGACATCTTGAATGAGGACAGGCTCCTTCTTCATTCCTGGGGAGCAGCCAGTGCGGTTTTGGTGAACACCTACCAAACAAGTTTGGGAGCAGAGGTCAGATACTCAAATGAGAGAAAGTAAATTTGTAACTTGTGAAGCTCATGTGTCTATTCCAAGCTATTTGATGGAGAAGTTTTTTTTGTTTTTGGTAACTGATTTAATACTTTAAAATGTTTGTGTTCTTTTGAAATTAACATGTTGAAATCCTAACCCCCAGGGTGATGGTATTAGGAGGTGGGACGGGGGGGCGGGGTTAGGTAATGAGGGTGGAACCCTCATTAATGGGATTTGTCCCCTCATAAGAGGAAATGGCAACCCACTCCAGTATTCTTGCCTGGAGAATCCCATGGACGGAGGAGCCTGGTGGGCTGCAGTCCACGGGGTTGCAAAGAGTCGGACACGACTGAGCAACTTCACTTCACTTCACTTCCCTTCCCTTCAGGAGACCCAGACAGCTCTCTTGCCTTTACTGCCTTGTGAAGACAAGAGGGGAGCCAGTGCTTTATGAACCAGGAAACAGATCCTCACCAGACACTTGAATCTGCAGGGGCATTGAGCTTGGAAACCCCAGCCTCCAGAAATGTAAGAAATAAATGTTTGTTGTCTGAGCCACCCCATCTGTGGTATCGCTGGAACAGACTGAATCGAGGAGGACAGTTTCCTTTCAATTTCATGTGCAATTGTACCAGGTTCAGGGAACCGGACTCTTTCTCCACTGATGATGTAATACTCACCAGTGCATGCCTGCTCATCTCTCGCCAAGCTCATGACTTTCTGGTTTAGAGACCTCTTTCTTTAGTGCTTACACACAGTGTATCTATTTAATACATTTAGTGTTTAGTATGGGCTTCCCTGGTGGCTCCACTGGTGAAGAATCCGCCTGCAATGCCGGAGACCTGGGTTTGATCCCTGGATTGGGAAGATCCTCTGGAGAAGGGAAAGGCTACCCCTTCCAGTATTCTGGCCTGGGGAATTCCATGGTCTATATAGTCCACGGTATGTATGTTGGGTTTTATTAACGTGACCGAAACTGTCATTTCCATTAAGGTGTCTACCTGTATGTTAGAAACTTCCTTGGCTGGGGACAGGATTCAGCTGTACCCGCCACACTGGCTTGACATGGGGTCCTAGGCCAAACTACGCTTGAGACGGAAAAGGGAGCTAGATGCGTGCCCAGTGTTCAAGGCTTTCAGGATGACTTTGAGTACAACTCCTCATCGCTGAAAGGTGCAGTTTTAAACTTCATAAAATACAGGGTTTAGACTAGATTAGAGGCACTTACTGAAGGTTTGTAGTATTTCAGAATGTTCAAGAAAGATTATTAAGGGATCTGTGAAATATTCAAAAGTGTATGTGAAGGTACTTTTTTATTTGGAAAGAATCCAGAGCTTTCGCATTTCTCAAAAAGATCTGTAATTCCCCTCAGAGGTGATTTTCTCCCCATGGGATCAAAACGGTCCCCTTCCATTCCCCGAATGCCTCTTGATCTGTGTGTTGTTGAGAGGAAAGAGGGTTCCAGACCCAAGTAGTCAGAGAATATGCTGCCTGCCTCGTGCAGAATGCGTACCAATAGATGCAACACTGAAGTGAGGAATGACCTTACACTTGTCATTTCAGTCTCTGATCATGATTTAAAGAGACAGGGATATTGAGAAAGGAGAGTTCATTCAGGCAACATCTTCCGTCTAGGTTCTTGGCTTGGTGCAGCTAGACCCACTGGTATTACCCTGTTCTCAGGCAGAGAGGGCGCTCTGCTCAGTCTGAACTCATTATAACCAACCAAAGATTTGCATTGATCTTCAACTGGAAAAATGCCCATTAGAGACAATTTTGGTGACATAGAAGAGAGAGACTATTTGCATATGAAGTTCAGTTCCCTCTTATTACGGTTGATTCTTTTCAGTATCATGGGGTTGCTTCTGTCTTGGCTAGGAGGTTGGACTGGATAATCTTTTACCCTGAGATAGTGAAAAGGGAACTATGATCATGATCAGTGTGCAAATTTTGCCGAATAACTTTGAGTATAACTTCATCTCTGAAGGTTGAAATTTTGCACACCTTTAACGACCTCTTTAGCCCAAAGCGCCCATAGCTCCATGTGTCCGCACTTCTCTCCACTTTCCCTGCTGTGGTGACCATCTTTAATCCTATTGGATTTGCCTTGAAGTCTATTTTGAACGCTATTAATGGTACTAAGTCAGCTTCCTTTTAGTTAATACCTGTCTCGGATACCTTTATGCATCTTTTTCTTTCAAACTTTTCTACCGTTACTTTTACATTTGTAACTTGTAGTCTGACCACCTCTTTTTACTGATCAGTTTTGTCCAAGTACATTTATTGTGGTTATTTGTGTAGTATGTATGGTTATTATGTTTATGTATCTAGCTATTGATATTTTAATGAATCTTTTATTTCTCCTGTCTGCCTTATTTTTAATTAAAAAAAAATGTCTCCCTATTAACTTGAAAGTTCTACAATCTTCATCTATTATTTTAGGGGTTCATCATTTCTCACGCTTTGGCTCTATGACAGCTTCCCTCAATCATTTATCACCATCTAGTGGATCCATATTATTCTTTTCACTTTCTTTCCAAAAAGAATGGAGAATAGGAGAAAGTGTTTGTCATTGAGATGATTTTATCAACATAGACAACCCAACAAGTTATGCTACATTTAAAAATATATTTGTGGTGATGGATAATCCCCAAGCCTCTTTCCTTCTATTGTGTCAACTTGTTCTACTTCCTAATCTTTCTTCCACTTATGACATGTAGTCTCTGTGCAATTATGATTTCAATCAATGAAGGGAGCCTTGCTGTTAGTGTGACCTCTTATTGCCCTCCTCTTTGAAGGGGGCAGATATGCCAGGGTCCAGAATTTTCCAATGATTTTATCTGATAGCTAATTAATGGCCTTCTGTGGTTTCCATGGCAATGCCACGCTTTGCTGTCAGGCTTATCCAACGGGGCATTTTGTTCACTCTTTTGCCTTAGCATCAGCATATTAATCAGACACCATAGGTCCTTGGTTGTTGCATCAAACTGGTAAGATGCTAATTGAATTAAAATCTCACTTGAAGGCTTCAGGCTTCTCTTCCCCAATAGCTGGAGGGACCTTGTTAGCTCAAAGAGTTGGACCCAAGCAGAAGGTACCTGAAAATCCCCAGAACTTTGTATTCTTTTATAAAAGTATTTTCCTTTCACCTTTGAACAAATATTTTGATGTCTGAATCTCTCTGTCCTTGAAAATTTATCTGATTTCCCTGTCCTTTCCAATCATTAGACATTGTTTATTCTCTTTGTAATATGATATGATGTAATTATTCACTAATACTGTCAAGGTAAAGAGAAGAAAACTTTCCTACACACACATACACACACACACACATGGGTGGTGAAGTCTGGGGAAGAGCCTTCTTGTTATTTGCCCAAGTCCTTTTCATTTTCAACACTCAGGATGAGCATGTCCATCTAAAGGCTGTACCAACTGCATGAACTGAGTTCATAACTTCTTCCGGGCTGTTCTCTGCATGTCTGACCCCACAACAGCACTCATCATGGTGTACTGTAATTATTTATTTTTTATTGGTTCATATGTCTTTCTCATTAATGTATGAGGGGCACAAAAAGCATAACCCATTTCCTTACAGATATTTTTCTGGCATGCCCCATTCATCTCCCAAGTGTTGAAGAGGGACTTCCCTGTGGCCCAGTGGTCATGGCTCCATGTGTAGAGGGTGTGGGCTGTTGAGATGTTTGATGGTTTACTGAACTGCTATAAAATCTTTTGCTTGATGAATAGCTGCTATGTGACTTTTGCATGAATGATTTCCAACCTAAATGAATACCGAATCTGCTCAAAATCTGAGGGCCAAACAACTATGATGGTGTGAAGCACAAATTGTTAAATTGGTATCAGAATACATGCTAATTCATACTAAAAACTGGAACATTAAATTTGGAATTTCACTATGGGAAAAAAAAAGGATATAACTTCCCCCCTCCACACACATACTTAAACTAGATAGGTCTTATGTGTTGTATGCACTGAAGCCTCCTCCTTTCATCTTAAACTATACAGGCGGGAGTGGGGTAAGTGTTTTCTTTGAGTCAAAGTGTTACAGACTCTGGTGAGCCCTGAGATAGTTTCTGTATTTTATCTACGAAAGCACTGACATGAGAAATGTACATTCTAGAACTGGAACCAGTGAGTGGAAGGTACACAGATGCTGGTGAATGTGTAGAAGAACCATCTAATAATTAGATCTGTTTAATAAAATAAGCTGGCATGAGCACTACTGATCCCCTTCAGTAAAACAGGACTCCAAGGAATGTGGAAGACAGAACTACATGGGTTTCCTGTCCCAGGAATGGGCCGGTCAGCAAACAGGGGTGATGTCCCAAAGACAAGATTGGCACTGGGCAGACACCGAGACCAGAGGAGTCCTATTTTCTCTCCCAACCCTGACGTATGTGATCCTATTTCTCTGCCAATTTGGAAATGAAGACTCAGGTGCTCGAAGCATCTCTAGCAAGTACTACCGTAGCAAGAAGATAAATGCAGAGTTCCTGAAGGCTAAGACATGCTTTCTGCCCCAATCCTCTACAGATATGCTTTGAAATGAGTTCTCTTCCTAACAGCGCTCCTTTCAATTTAAACCCCAAGTCCCAGACAAGGCTTCTCAGTTTTCAGAGATGCCCAAGAAGTGGCAGTGTTAGTGCATTGTGTGTGTGTGTGTGTGTGTGTGTGTTCTGAGTTAAAGGATCATGTTTTAGATACCTACTTGGGGAAGTCGGCCTGGCAGACCAATGCAATTTTAAAACCCACCCTATTTTATGTTGGGTGTTGACTTTAAATCAAAGTAAAATATGCAGAGTGCTTCCAGGGTATCTGACATCATTTTTTTTTTTTGGAGACAGTAGTTGAAACGGGTTTCTTCGTTAAAAGAAAAAAAGGGCTAGCAAAACAACCTGAGACTGAAAGCTACTCCATCCCTTGGCAGCTCAGCTAGACGAGTAGCCACCACCGCGGCCAGCGAGATGTTAGAAGGAGCAAGGCCGACGGGGTCAGGAGGCAGGTTCACCTCGATGTTTGGCCAGTAACCACATGTAGCCATGGGCTCGCCATTCCTCTCTGAGGCTAGTTCCCAAACACAATCCAGGAGATCAACAGGCTGATCTCAAAGGTTTCTTGATGGCTTTACCACGCTGTGATTATGTGAATGCCTCTCCCCCAGTGTCCCGGGGTCCCCTGTTGCTCAGCTTCAGTGAGTTTCGGTTTACTTAGTGTGAGAGGAGCTATCTGGGTGAGTCAGTGCTGGTACTATATCTCCACCCTCATGTGCAGACGAGTCAAAAGAACCACAAGGAATTAGGCATAAAGAGGGAAGAAATCAGAACCGAAGAAATATCTTCTTTATCTATGTCCATTTCCTCCCACAAGGAAAAATGGCAGTGTCGGTTGTACATTACAGATAGCTTTCTCTTTCGTGTTTAATCGTAGCACCTGCACAGCAGAGATCTTTACAATTCGTTGCATATGCTCTCTCCCATCCCCCCCCACTCAATACAGCACCTGAGGCCTGAGCAGCACCTCCCTCCGAGCTCCTCCCAAGACTGAGACCCTTCTTCACGACAGAGTATAGAAATAACAAACATGCCCCCACGGTTTTATACAGTTGCTAGAACGTTTTTTCGTTTCCAACAAATGAAGACTTTTCCTCCTTTCTTTTGAATAGTAATTACACTTTACAAATGTGTGTTTGTTTTGCTTTGCTTGGTTCTGTTCTGTTTGTACAACAAAAGGGAACGCCCGCGGCCAGGAGCCCGGGTTAACAGAGCTTGGCTGTCATCTGATCCGACTGTTTGAGAATCTCGGTGTTGTAGAGATCCAGGGCGTGGTTCACCCTGATGATCTCGCTGTTGGTCAGTTTCAGGCGGTGTTTCAGCATACAGGAGAACAAGTCCAGCTGGGGTTTCCCCGGGGCCACAGGGGGGGCCAGGCGATTGATTCGGTCCCGAATATCCAACAGGAGGAGCATGACAGACGAAGAGGAGTAGAACTGGCCGCCCTGCGTGTAAGACTGGTTGACCTGCTGCACTGCGCTGCGCAGGAGGTCGGCGTTGAACCTCAGGCTGTACCCGAACACCTGCACATCCGAGATCTTGATGTAGAACTGCCTCTTGGAGGGGTCGGACAGGTCCACGGGGCCCTGGCCAGTCTCATTGCGCAGGAGGGTAGGGAGCCGAGTCCGACTGCGTAGGTAGATATGGACCGTCTCGAAAAACGTTTTCCACCGGTTGCCCAGCAGCAGAGTCCAGTTGTAGCACTGGCTGTTCTGGAGGCGGATCTTCTCCCAGCGCGGGTAGCCGAACTCGCCGAAGGGCATGTTCCAGCCCTCAGAGTGGCTCCCGCTGAAGGGGTTGACGTAGACGAAGAACATAGGGTCCAGGCTGCTGTTGCGCATCTGGCAGATGCGCATGGACATGCCGATCACCATGTGGATAAAGTCCATGCGGTTCTTGTTGCTCTTGAGAGTGAGGGACAGGCGCTTGCGCCACCGGGGGTCAAAGAAGGTGTCGAGGCGGATCTCGTTGCTGATGAAGGTGGTGTGGACGTAGAGGCGCGAGTCCATCTTCTGCAGCAGGTACTTGAGCTCTAGGTCCTGGAAGTCCAGGTCGGTCTCGAAGCTGATGAACTGCTCGCTGCGCTCCGAGTCCACGTTCTGCGGTTCGCAGCGGCCTCGGTACAGCTTGTAGCCCTTGTTGCAGGAGCCGCAGAGAGAGATGTTGGCCAGGCTGCACATGGCGCAGCTGTTGTTCCCGCCGATGATGCAGGGGATGGGGCGCTGGCACAGCGTGGTGCTGCCGTGGCACACGCAGCTCCTCTGGCTCTCCAGGAAGGTGCCCCAGAACCCGTTCTCATTGCAGTAGAGAAGTGACTGGACCCTTGCAAGCCACTGCTGAATTGTCCTGGGGGACAGAGGGGAGATGGAGAATGTTAGCCATCATGGGTGGGCTTGTGGTTCTCCAGCTGCTCATGCAAACTGGGGCTGCCCAGAGAATGAAAGGACAGGGTAGGGCAGTTCTCACAGGAAGGGCACTGAATGTCATTGCTGGGAGTGACAGTGTAGCTCTGGGTAATGTCGCAGACCAGCTATATGACCTTGTACTTCCCCTTCTAATGTTAGGTGTCCTCATGTGTAAAAAGGAAAGGGTTGGAGTAAAAGTGTTCTTTGAGGTCCTCCCAGCTTTCTAAATCTATTATTCATTCATCTCAAAGGCATTTGATTCAGAAAATTAAAGTGTATAAACTCAAAAACCCTGCTGAATGACAACAGATTGTAGAAAGTCAGCAGTAAAGATGAATTGAGGGGTTATTTCTTTTAACCTACACCTGATGTTTCAACCCTCTTCAAAGATTCCTCCCATAACATCCAAAAACTTCAGCAAAAAACAAATTCTATCTTATATTACTCCGGAGCTCATGGCAGTGCTTCCATATTGATGATCTCACGTGATCCTAACATTGCAGTTTCAAAACATATAAGAAAGATGCTATTCTCCCCATTTTTCTCCAAAATTTCAGTTCAGTGAAATTTCCATCACAGTATGAATGTCTAGGTCCCCCTCTCCACAGCCCCTCAACACTTTTATAAACGAACCTGAGCCTGTCCCAGATTCCAGCCTCTGGAACATTCCAATGAAGACAGATACTCAATCAGATAAGAAGCAACAGAAGAATAAGTTAAAAAAAAAAAAAAAAAAAGATGTAAGACAGTCAGCTTAGCGGCCTCTCATCTTTCCTCATTTGTGTGCAAGTCCCCTCTTGGCCGTATTCCACAGTAAGAATAATTCCTTACATGTGTCTAGCACTTTTTACCCTCCCATTTCTCACTTGAGCTTCACAACAACACCCCCAAAATAGCTTGCGACTTGAGGTCAGTCTGAGATCGCTTTGAGTCCTGGCTCCTCCACTCCTGAGCCTGGGGAATGCTGGCGGTTTCCCTCACCTCCCTAATCACTCCTCCCACGCTGGGCTGTGGTAAGGCTGGCATGAATTTTTATGTGAAGTCTTAGCCCCTAACTCGGTAGGTATTAGGGGCTCCATAAAAGTTAGGCTCTTGTTATTCCTGCCAAGGGACTCTCAGCTCCATTTTCTAGACATGGCAAGAGAAGCTTGGAGGCAAATAATACAGCGAGTGGGTAGAGGAACCTTCTGGCTCATAGCCAAGGCTTTTTTTTTTTTTTTTTTTCCAAAGAGTGAAGGAAGCGTTTTTCAGGGCTGTCGCGTGCCGCAGTATTGTTGGTGGTGAGGACGACGGTGGTAGCAGTAGCTCCTGATCCCGCATTTGACTTGAGGCCATGCTGTGTGGCACGCAGGATCTTAGTTCCCCAACCAGGGATCGAACCCATGCCCCTTGCACTGGGAGCCTGGAGTCTTATCCACTGGACGGCCAGGGATGCCCATTTTAGAAAACTGGAGACAGAAGCCCTTCTGCATTGTACTGCGTTTCTGGTAGGACGTGGTAGTGATGCCCCTGTTCTCTCGCTTCCTCTGCCCAGCCACAATCGCCAAGCCAAGAACCAGGAGACAAGCAGTGCAGCCTAATCCTGAACGGCTCGTGCACTGGCCCAGGCCGAACTTAGTTCGAGGCTCTGCAAGGAACAAGTCACTTCATGTCTCTGAGACGCAGTGTCCATATGCAAGGAGAATAATAAAGCCTATCTTAGGCGGTGAGGGAGAGGACTGAATGAGATGATGTCTTTAAAGCATTTAGCACAGAGCCAGGCATAGACCAATGATTAAAAAGGTAATAATAAGTATTCTTATCCCAGAGAATAAGCTCTTCTTTTGAAGCTACTGAGACGCTTTCAGGATTTCCCTATCTCTCTGGGGTGGAGGGAAACCATTTGGTTACTGGGACGTTTGGAAATGGATACTGTTGAAACTTGGCTTCCCAGAATGCTACCGAGCTTATCAGCTGAGAGAAAGTGGAGGCATAATTAGAGCGCTCCTTGAAAGGGCTCTGCCTTTAAGCCCATGGAATGATCCTGGCTGTGGCAATGAAACCTCCCTCAGGATATTCTGAACGCTGTATTGCAGCCCCTGGTTTTTTGGTCAGTTTCCCCTCCAGGATCTAAGGCATGAGAGAGGGGAGCCCTCCTTCTCTGAGCATGGAGCCCAGAAATGTTTGCTGAATGAATGAGCGGACGAACACTGAATGAATGAACAGACCAAAATTAATATTTTTTCTTATTTTTCATTAAACAACAACAAACTCTGCTTCTGTCTCCCAAGCTGCAGTATTAGTTTTCAATCCCTTCCACCCACACAGCTCCAGGCCTCAGCGGTCTCTGCTTCGCGTGGACCAATCCTATTACAGCCTGGAGAACAGCAGAGGGCCCAGCCTTCAGGAAACGGAGCTGGAATGATAATGAGCCGCGTGGCTCCCACCTCCGGAGCCAGAGCATTGACTGAATATGGGGTCTGAGTCATCGGAGAGTGCTGTGAGCCACAGGGGCCCGCCACACGTCTCCGATTGCGTGGTTCTATCTGACCAGAGCGTCATTTCAAAACACCCCTTTCAAAGGACCCACACTTAGCCCCGTCACTCCCTCTCCAGGCGACAGGACAGTACCCCATTGAGAGCTCCTCTGCTCCCATCTGCAAGGCATTCTATAAGCCCGGAGAGCGCCCCCTTTCTCGTGTCTCATCATTGGGACCCTTTGTCAGGACTCCCACCCCCCTCTCCTTGAATCAATGCCTCCTTGTGGCTGGGCTCTCAGCACCCTGGGGGCGGGAGGGAGGGGGCAGATGGAGGCCCCCGGGGAGGCGGCCACCGGCGGAGGGGCGAGGGGCCGATTAGGATTCCAGCCCTGTCGAGCGGGAGGCACCGGGGACAGAGGCCCTCTGAGGCGCAGCCGAGAGCTGCCTGGCACCTGCATAATCGTGAGGTTGTGGGCCGGATCAAAGAAGGCATTAAGGGTCCAGAGGAGGACCGTGAAGGAGGCGGGCGCCCGGGAGGGGGCAGGGAGCACCCGGCGGGAGGAAGACAGTAGGGAGGAGAGAGGTGGGGCCCCGAGAATCCTGGGTGCTGGAGGAGGTGCGGGAGCAGGGGCCAACCCAGAGTTAAGGAGGAGGGGCGGGAGAGGGGACAGAAGTGACGGAGTGAAGGCAGAGTGGAAGTGGCAGTGGCTCCGTCGTGTCATGGACTGTAAGTCCGCCAGGCTCCTCTGTCCGTGGGATTCTGCAGGCAAGAATACTGGAGTGGTTGCCATTCCCTTCTCCAGGGGATCTTCCCCACCCAGGGATCGAACCTAGGTCTCCCGCATTGCGGGCAGATTCTTTAGCCACCAGGGAAGCCCCATAATCAGAGTAGGTGGAATGCGAATGAAGCAACTCAGCCACGCCTTGCAGTACTGTAACTCCCAGAATCAGGGAATGTAGACCCCTGATGGGCCATCTGCTTGCAAACAATTCTTTTCTGAAGGAAGGCAGAGAGAGTGGTCAGACTGGGTAGAAATGTTACTGTTAAGTCCCAATTCCCAATGTCAGTGAACTTTCCTTAGATTCCAGTCCTTCATTTTGAAGAGATGAGCGAAACCAGAAAAAAACAAGCTCATCCCAGTTTTTTGCACCCCTGTCCTTTTAGCACAAGCAGCTTCTCATAATGACTCCACTGCCATCAGAGCAATCTTCTGCACCTTCTCCACCTCTAGCTACTGCTCTGGGGAGTGGTCACTGATCCTCAGAAATCCTGCCAGGCTGGATGGCAGGCATGCTTAAAGCCAGCCCAGGGAGTCAGTGAGCGGCTCAACCACCAAGCACTCACTGTACACCAGGCTCCGTGCTGGAGTTCTCCCAGAGCAGCGTGGATAACCATTGGCAGCACAGAGAGCGAAGCCCCGAGAAGCAGGCAGACTTGTCTGACATCACAAACTTATTCCACATTCCAGACCAAGCTCTCTGACTCCAGCACGGGCGCACTTTCCGACGAACCACAGTATAAAATTACAGCCGGCCAAAAGAAGGAAGCATGCCATAAGAAGAGATGTAAATGGAAATAATGGGAAAATACTGAAACTTTGAACGTGTGAAGGGCCTATTAGCACATTCCTTGCTTCCCCTGGACCTGCCAGTCATCCCTCTCCTCCATTCTCAGATAATGGGAGCTCACCAACAAGTGCTCAGGGAAAGACTGGGGACCAGGGGTAGGAGGGACCGTGATCTATAAATACCATTTTCCAGGCTGGCTGGCGACAGCTCGCCTCAACCCTTGCAATGCAGGAGCAGTTTAATAGGCCAGCTCCGGGGGGTGGGGGTTGGCACAGTTCCCACCACAAGGTAGTCCATGTGTGACAGTGAGCACCAAATTTTAAGGTGCTTTTCTCTGTCCCTGGAGATCCAAAGCATCTTCCCTTTTCAGCCAAAGCTGAACTTCAATACGTCCAATTCAGCATCTTTCTGCTGGATAGGACCCCAGTTCGTTCTGATGGAGTGGGGGTTAGGGGGAGTGTTGATGAAAAGAAAGGAAGGAGGGCAGGAACTTGCATTTTCATTCCTAAAGCTGGAACCCCCTGGGGCCTGGTAGGCAGGCACCCACAGAGGCAACACACGAAGCAGCTTTGACCACAGAGGCAGAGAACCTTCGAGAAGAAGCAGCCCTGGAAATATCCAGCCCATCACCCTCATGTTTAGACCTGAGTCTTGAGGTCTGGTGAGGTGGAGGGTTGATGTTTTCCAAGTGCTTTCTCTATCATGGCAGCCAGCGTTTATCCTCACATTAGCCCCAGGAGATAGGACTGCCTCGTGATTTCCACTGAAAGAGAGGGCTCAGAGGACCAGAGCGGACAGCAATGTGCCCACGGTCACACAGCATGGACACAGAAGATCAGAGCTCAGGATGTCTCCATCCAAACCCCAGTGTGCCCTCCACTCCCTGCTGTAGTGTTCCTCCCCTCTCAAACCCAGGCCGGAGGAGGAGCTGGACGGTGGTCCACGGAGACGCCCCCGCTGCTCCCCTGCAGACTAGGTCTTGGCCTCAGCCAGGGTTTGCCCAGGAACTGACAGGCCTCCCGGCAGCACAGCTGGACTCCCTCTGCATTTGGAGGGCAGAGGCTCTGCCACCCTGGTCTTCCCATCAGTACTTTCAAAGGCGCACGCCTCCCTCTCAGAACCACCCGGGTGGGGAGCCCAGGCTGGAATTCCTAATTCTAGCAAACTTCCTGCTGATTTTAATTGGAGGTTTTGCCCAAGACAGGAATGCAGTGCCAGGCCAGTGGCATTTTAGGGACGATCATACAAATCAAGTGCCAAGGAGAAAGGGGAGAACAGCTCTAGGCTCAAAGAGAAAACTAGAATCCAGAAGTCTCCTTTGCCTACCGGAAGTGTTTGTTTAAAAGGGAGAGTTTTTTTTTTAAATAATGAAATTGGAATTCTGAATCATTATTTATGCCCTGTGCTTCTTCCTTGGTATTTCTGTGACACTGTAATGGGTGTCTGAGTAATTCTGTGAGACTCTACAAACGGTGTACTTTACAGAGCAGAGACTAGGAAGACAAACAGTTGTCCTTAGGTCTCTGATGACGCACTGTTTTGGGGGTGCGCTGTGTATACTCTGTGTGTGTGTTGCAGTAACAGTGTTGACCACAGATGAATATACCCATCATGGAGCTCTACTGAAAGAAGCCTCAGTTTATGGACATGCCAGCGAGAACTGGAACTGGCCATCAGACCCACTCAGTGTCCATTCTCCCCACATTCTTATTTAGTTTTAATCATTCCCCTCTCTGAGCTCCTATCTCTGACTTAATAGTTTCTTCTTCTTCCTCTCAGTTTTTCACATGATGTCAGAGATTCCTGGAACAGTTCACAGCAGTGGGAAAAAGACCCGAAGAGAATCCTGGGGTCTGTCCCCACGATGTAGATGTTTTCTGATTTGGTGTTGTGCCGTGAAGGCAATAGGTCTTTTGGGGGGAGGGCAGAAGCTGAGGGCAGAAGGCAGGAGAGGAAGATCAGCAATGCAAAAATCTGACAGTCTTTAAAATCAGATTGTCAGAAGTTTAACTGGGGAGGATTACGAAACAGCTTTGGCAGTTACAGTTTTGTGTCTGGAAAGAGGTGACAGGTAACATTTTCAAATTTGGCTTTCTGCTTTGGGGCATGGCTGTGCTGAAGGCAAGTGAAGGAAGGATCCAGAAGCCTCCTTAGGGCTGACAGAGAGGCTAGAGTAGCAGGAAGCTCCCAGGTGGAGAGCTGCAAGAGCGACTTCCTCTTCCTGGGCAGTGGGCAGGCAGAAAAGCAGACACAGACCGAAAGGCAGGGATGGTAGAAGCGGCCAGTCAGGGCTAAGGGGCTACATCCTGAAGTACAGAGGTGGCCCTCGAGGTCAACGATCCGGGCAGGGAGGGGGCTCAGCCGAGGAAATGCTGGGCCTGCTCTACCACTATTTTGCTGTGGATATTTGACCTTGGATAACTCACTTCACCTCTTTGATCCTCAGTTTATTTATCTGTCAAACGGGAAAGGTAATACCTACCTTACATTTAATCTTCAGAACGAGAATCAGACACACAAAACTCCTGGGAGGTTTGCAGTGAAAGGGCGCTATGATTGACCATTAACCATTATTATTACTGAGGGCAAAGAATAACTGTGTTTCATAAACGTTCCAGGTAAAAATACTCCTCTTGGTTACTAGAAGAGCCCAGTTGCTTATCGCTTAATGTCCCAATCTCACTGGTCACTCACCTTCCACGGTTCTAATGAATGCTGTCACCATGAAGCTTGAAGAAAGAGCTAGATGTGGCTCTGGAGTCAGAAAAGATGGGGTATGGAATCCCAGCTCTGCTGCTCATTACTTAACCTTCAGCTAATCGCTTGTCCTTCCTAAGCTTCAGTTTTCTCAACTACAGAATGGAAGAATAATACATCACTTGCGGGACTGTCTTAAAGATCAGATAAGATAATGGATGCAAAGCTCCTGACATAGCGTAGGCACACACTGTCTCTCACGAATACAAACTGTTGTGTTCCTCTTGAGCTCACAAAGAAAACGGTCCTTTTGAAATAAGTACAGCTTTAAAATTCCAGGGAAAGAATTCAATAATTGTTGCTGGATCCATTGAATATTGATATTAAAACAGCAACCTCAAAATCTCTTCTTGACACAATCTCTTCTATACCCCAGTTTCATTAACAGAGGGATTACAGGTCTAAATGTGAAAAATAATACAATATTAGCATCTCTAAAGCACCTTTTAGAAGAAAACAGAGAGGGGCATCATTATGAGATTGGAGTAGGTAAAGATTTCTTAACACAGCTCACCATAAAGGGGGAAAAAACACATTGATTAATAGGGGTATATTAAGATTAAAACATATCCATCAAAAGATACCATTCAAAGAGTGGAAAGACAAGCCTGAGTTAGAAAATATATTTGCATTACCTGTACCCAATCACAGACTGTATTTATAGTCCATAAATAACTCCTACGCTGGCTGGATGCTGGGCTAGTCAAAGTCAGTTCATACTGCCTGAGTCTGCCACTCCTTTCTGAGTCTCTTTAAACCAGAGGAGATGCAATTATCACGATTTACATTTTTCTTCGCAAAGTTCTCACTAAACTGTTTAATAAATGTGATATGTGTCCCCCACCCCCAAAAAATGACCAAAAGGGGAAGTAGGCAACTGATATGATGATATGACCAGGCAGGTCAAAAAGAGGATATTCAAAAGGCAATAAGCACATGAAACTCCATGTCATTAGTCATCAGGACCACGTCAACTAAAATTGCAACAGGATGTACTGCAGGATGCTACGATCAAAATAAAAAGGACAAGAGACACTAAGTGTATGTTCATATCCACAAGGACGTGGAACAATGGAAAACTCTTCTGGCTGAGCTACCTGCAAGAGAGATCACTGGCTCAGCAATGTTGGGAAAATCAGGAAGTACCTACTGAAGCATCTGTAAAGCTGAATAAGCCCGCCCCTAGTAGACCGCACAGAGTCGGACACGACTGAAGGGACTTAGCAGCAGCAGCAGTAGACACCCAACACAATGCACACGGAAGTTCACCCCAGGGCATGTGGAAGACAGCAGCACGTCCTTCATGGCCCCATGCTGGAGACTGTGCAGCAGGAGAACGGAGGTCTAGAAACACAGGGGAGCGCCCTTGCGAATGAGTGTGCCGAAACCACACAAAACAGCGCGGAGGAATCTCACAGAAGAATGAAAGGTAAAAGAAAGCCAGATACCAAGATCCACACTGTATAAACGAAGGAAAACTGCACTAGAGTGGGAGCAGCCCTGAGAGGCATGACTCCCTTGGAGAGAAGGCTGGTGGTACCTAATGAGAGCGAAGAGGACCGAGGGGCTTCTGCCCTGGGGATGACGCCCTGCTCCTGGATCTGGGTGCTGGTTACATGTAGGAATTCATTTTGTGAAAATTCATCTTGCTGCACACTTAACGGGATTTTCACTTGCTATATAACTCTAACACTTCCATAAAACATTTACCCCCCCAAAAAATCATCCTTTAAAACAACCGGAAAAACACTATTAAGGCAGCAATATGTTACATTTTTCTATCACTTTTAAACTTTCTAAAGCTCTTCCAATGGGTTCTCAGATTTCGATCTGCACACCTTTTCTGTGTCATAGGTTGGATTGGAAAGGGTATCAGGGATTATTAAGAATATGAAAAACTGGGCTCAGAGAGGCAACATGATGTCCTCAAAGTCACCAGTGAGTTGTTGCATTGCTGAGATTACAACTTGCCCAGGTGTGAGTTTGTTGGGCAATGTGGAGGGTGGAGGTGGGGAGGAGCACAGGGAAATGGTGCTGAAGAGGATAAAGAGCTACAGAAATGGTTAGAACTTGGTTCTATTTCTGACTCAATCCTCTGGAGTCTATTCTGAACAGGAAGCCACTTCTGAGCCTCAGGAAAGAAAAAAAAGAAAAACTAAAACAACAAAAAGGGTCTGAAGATGCTTATTTTCTTGTCTTACGTCAACGGAGTGAGTCAATTGCCCTACCTGCTACGAATGCACAAGGACACCCAGGGGTGGGCCTGGAGACATCCCTGGTAGCGCTGGGCTGAACAAGCCTTGTGCATCCCTTATGCGGGAGTCAGCTGCCAGCACGCATCTCTGCCCCTCACCCTGAGCGTGCACCCTTGGCGTGCTGTGGGGTTTGGCCTCACTGCCTTCTTTACCCCCATAAATAGAAAGGAAATGCAAAACAAATTCTTAGTTAAAAGCTTCATTGCCTCAATGGTTGGGAGGGTACGTCTAGGCATCTGTGACTGACAGCAGGCTGCCCTGAGCCAGCCAAGGGTTATCTGTGGGCTTGTACCTCTTCCTCCATAGGACAGTTGAATGCACACTCAAAATGGGTCTTTGTCACGAATTCACTACCCACCCCCCACCCCAAGCAGGGTGCCTGCACTGGTATGGTACACACACCCATCGGCAGGTCAGGGGCCATGAAAGAAGGTGAAAGTGAAAAGTGACTGGGGTCTCCTGCGTTGTAGGCGGATTCTTTACCAACTGAGCTGTGAGGGAAGCCCCAGGGCCCATGAAAGCAGCAATTAACTATGGCGGGTGCAGCGGTCTGTGTGTTTAGCGTGGCGGATTTTCAGAGTTCCAGACTGGAATGATGCCTAGACAAGCCTTGGTCCGTGGGCACCTGAGAATAACCCACTTGAGGTCACAAGGAGTACCTGGACCCCCCGAAGCAGAGTATTTCCTTGGAGGAAGGAGGCACCCTGCACACAGCTCACCCTCTCTCAAGGGGACGCACAGCCTTCTCCCTAGGTGCCTGTGCACTGGGGAAGGGAAATAGTCACACGTTTCAAGCATTACTGGGCACTGGCTTTGAACGGATAATCTTTCTAGGAGACACAGAACGTCACTGTGGTCTACTAATCAGCATAGGTGTTTATGCGGGGGTCAGGTATCAGTGGAACTTTCATTCGGGTTCTTTCAGAGAGTCTGGCGGTTATTTCCTGTGGTTATTTCCCCAGTCTTCTGGAATACTCCACAGCTGGCAGAATCCCCTTCCTTCCCATTTCTGGTACCCTTTTCAAATAATAAAAATTATACTATGGAACATCCTCTCCCTTTAACCAGTTTCCAAGAGCACAAAAGAAGAACAACAACATTTACCTAGGCTGAAGCACAGTGTAGGGGGCATAAACCACAAGATAAATCCACTAAAACAACCGCTGTCTTGATTGATGAAGATTCTCAAGGGCCAGTTTGTATTAGAAAATATTTCTTCACAAGGTCCGTGAACAGTGCACTGCCCTCTGTACTAAAATGTATCACAGTGGAAAAAAGCAAACAAATGAAAAGCCCACAATGTACAGCAGGGAGCCTTGCATCCTCTGACACTCCTGCCACAGACAGGAGATCTCTGGTACCTCCCCTTGAATCTGGACGGGTTCCTGGCACCTTTGATCGCTGAAATGGAGCAGAAGCGATTCACTTAGTTTACAGACTCAGCTCTCAAGAGACCAGTAGCTTCTACTTCTCGTATCTTAGAAAATTTCCCTTGGAGCTCTGAGACCACTTATAAGCAGTCTGACCACACTGCTGGAGAGAACACATGAGCAGACCCTGAAGATGGGAGCTGCCCAGCTGAGCCCAGCTTTCTGACCCTCTCTGCTAAGGCTCCGGATATGCAAGCAAAGCTTTCTTAGAACCTCCAGCCCAGCCCAGCTGCCAGCAGAATACCACTGAGAGGCTGCAAGTAACTTCCTGTGCAACAGAAGAACTGCCCAGCCAATTCTGGTGCAAATTTCCAACTCACAGATCATGAGCATAATATAATGATTGGTGCTTTAAGGGCCTAAATTTGTGTCACTTTGTTAAACAGCAATAAATATTCAAACTATTATATACCCTGAGCCCCTGGAGAGAACCCAGGATCTCTCTTCCCTGTTCCATTACTACCCAAGTTATATAACTGAATGAGGCAGAACTTCAAAAATGTCTCCTCCCTTCCCAGGCTCTAACCCCAGGATTTGTGGATATGGTAAGATATCATTCCCAAGACTGTGTCCTGATATTTGGCACAGAGATTATCTAGGTGACCTAATCTAATTAGAGGTGTCTCTTTAAGAGCAGAGAGTTTTCTCTCCTGCTGGCAGAAAGGGAATTTGGAGAGATCTGACTCATTGGAAAAGACTCTGATGCTGGGAGGGATTGGGGCAGGAGGAGAAGGAGACGACAGAGAATGAGATGGCTGGATGGCATCACTGACTCGATGGACATGAGTCTGAGTGAACTCCAGGAGTTGGTGATGGACAGGGAGGCCTGGTGTGCTGCGATTCATGGGGTCGCACAGAGTCAGACACGACTGAGTGACTGAACTGAACTGAACTGAACTGAAGCAAGAGAAGGACTTGCTGCACCTTTGTTCCTATGAAGGCACAGTGGTCCACATACCAGGACTGGAGAATAGCCTCTAGGAGCTAAGAGTGACCTCTGGACCAATGACCAGCAAGGAAAAAGTAACCTCAGTCCTACAACCACAAAGAAGTGAGCTCTGCTAACAACCAGACTGAGCTTGGAAGAGGGTTCTACTCACAACTTCAACATCTTGACTTCTGCCTGTGAGATATCAGCAAAAGATCCAGCCACACTAGGCCTAGCCTTCTGACCCATGGGAGCTGCGAGATAATAAATGCGTGTTGCTTTCAGCCTCTAAATGTGTGGTGGTGTGTTACAGAGCAATACACAAGCAATATAATGTGTATATTTGCAAGGAAGTCAAGCCAGTCAATCCTAAGGGAAATCAATCCTGAATATTCATTAGGAGTGATGCTGAAGCTGAAGCTTCAATACTTTGGCCACCTGATGAGAAGAGCTGACACATTAGAAAAGACCCTGATGCTGGGAAAGATTGAAGGCGGGAGGAGAAGGGGATGACAGAGGATGAGATGGTTGGATGGCATCAGTGACTCAATGGACATGAGTTTGAACAAGCTCTGTGAAACGGTGAAGGACAGGGAAGCCTGGCGTGCTGCAAGTTCATGGGGTTGCAAAGAGTCGGACACAACTGAGCAACTGAACGACAGCTCTGTTTCATTTCACTCTTTAATAAAATGACAGGAGTAGGTTAGATGACCTTTTAGGCTCCCTGACAGCTATGGCATTGTATGCTTTTGTCATTTTAGGCCATTTAGCCTTCCTGAGCTTCAGATTCCCAAGGTAAAGCACAGGCGCAGGCCCAGGCCTGTGCTGCTTTTACTTTACCTGCTAGATCTCAAGATCTCTGTAAACAGAGCTGTCTTATTCACCACTCCACCAGGACCCCTTGCACAATGCCTGGCACTTAGCAGGTAATCACTAAGTATCTGCTGGATGAAGGAATGCATGGGTAAATGAACGAAGATTTGGTGTAATTATTAATGCACATATTCTCCAACAAGAACAAAGGGCTATGCCTATACAGGAGGGCAACAGAAGAAGGGGTATTATTTCACAACGCTGGGCTGGTCGTTAATCTCTGTAAGCCTTAGTTTTCTCACCTGTGCCTGGGGAGTCTAATCCGTGTTCTAGCTCTACCCTCTCAAGTTAATACAAGGATCAGATAAGACCAGTACTGTGACAGTCCTTTGCAAACAAAATAATCTATAGGTAAGGTATCTGTCTTGTACATAAGGTATTTGTCTTAGTAATAGTTTACTTTTTAGAGTTAGGAATGCCTCTAAGCCAAATGGGGTAAATTTATTCCCTAATTATACCAGAGACTGAGTGTCTTCCTGCTGTTATTTTGGCCGCTGCCACCTCTCAGCAGGCGTTGTACCTGCTGGGAGACTGAGCCATTAGCATCTGTTTAAGCAGAAGGTGTTAGAAACTCAACTCAAAGGAGTCTGGCTGGAGGCTGAGGCTCTCTCTTGTCAGGAACTCACAGCCTGTGGCACCACACCAAGTATCCTGGGCCACTGCCTCTCCACCTGGAGTAACTCGTTCTCTTCCTCTGCTGTGTGCAGAGGAACCCTACCCTTTAAAACATTCAGAAAGAATGCTTCTGTGACCAGACAAGTTTTAGAAAATACACACATGATCCCTTCTCTACTGAATTTTTTTTTTAAAAACTTAACATTTCCTAAACTTATTCAACCAACACATTCCTCCCCTTCTCCCACTCCTTCACCCCTTCCCAATATCCTATCGATGCCCTTAAGGGAACTAATTTTTGCATGGTTTCCACCAAGTGCACACATCATGGGATGAGACTATATTTATGGCAGTGAAGAGAGGCTTCTAATCCAAGGTGAGTTTGGTCCCCAGACCAGCAATATCACTATCATCTTGGACCTGGGACCCATCCCCCACCTATGGAATCAGAGACCCTGGGGGAAGCGTCCAGCCAGCTGTGTTAAAAAAAAGCCCTCCTGGTCATGGTGAGGACCACTGCCCTAGCCAACAGATCAGTGGTAAAGCTCGTGTCAGCACAGGGAAGAAACACCAAATCCTCTTACATCCCGGTGAGAGAGTCCACTGATTCTCTAGAGAACATTTCCTAATTGCATTCCTGGTATTTTCCCCCAAAGGTTACTCATCATCTAAAAGGTAATATACAAATTCCACAGCTGGATATTCAATCCCTCCACAATTTCACTTCAAAACACTGATCTAATCTTATTTAATAACAATTAGGGCAACCCCACTAAGAGCTAGTATTTGTTTACTGTTTGGTATATGCTAAGAACACTAGAGGTCCTAGAGATAGATTCAAGAAAATTAGAGATACCAAGGGAACATTTCATGCAAAGATGGGCTCGATAAAGGACAGAAATGGTATGGACCTAACAGAAGCAGAAGATATTAAGAGGTGGCAAGAATATACAGAAGAACTATACAAAAAAGAGCTTCATGACCCAGATAATCACAATGGTGTGATCACTCACCTAGAGCCAGACATCCTGGAATGTGAAGTCAAGTGGGCCTTAGAAAGCATCACTATGAACAAAGCTAGTGGAGGTGATGGAATTCCAGTTGAGCTATTTCAAATCCTAAAAGATGATGCTGTGAAAGTGCTGCACTCAATATGCCAGCAAATTTAGAAAACTCAGCAGTGGCCAGAGGACTGGAAAAAGTCCATTTTCATCCCAATCCCAAAGAAAGGCAATGCCAAAGGATGCTCAAACTATCACACAATTGCACTCATCTCACATGCTATTAAAGTAATGCTCAAAATTCTCCAAGCCAGGCTTTAACAGTACGTGAACTGTGAACTTCCAGATGTTCAAGCTGGTTTTAGAAAAGGCTGACAAACCAGAGATCAAATTGCCAAAATCTGTTGGATTATCAAAAAAGCAAGAGAGTTCCAGAAAAGCATCTATTTCTGCTTTATTGACTATGCCAAAGCCTTTGAATGTGTGGATCACCCCAAACTGTGGAGAATTCTGAAAGAGATGGGAATACCAGACCACCTGATCTGCCTCTTGAGAAATCTGTATGCAGGTCTGGAAGCAACAGCTAGAACTGGACATGGAACAACAGACTGGTTCCAAATCAGGCAACGAGAACGTCAAGGCTGAATATTGTCACCATGCTTATTTAACTTCTATGCAGAGTACATCATGAGAAACACTGGGCTGGATGAAGCACAAGCTGGAATCAAGACTGCTGGGAGAAATATCAATAACCTCAGATGTGCAGATGACCCACCCTTAAGGCAAAAACTGAAGAAGCACTAAAGAGCCTCTTGATGAAAGTGAAAACAGGAGAGTGAAAAAGTTGGCTTAAAGCTCAATATTCAGAAAACGAAGATCATGGCATCTGGTCCCATCAGTTCATGGGAAATAGATGGGGAAACAGTGGAAATAGTGACAGACTTTATTTTGGGGGGCTCCAAAATCACTGCAGATGGTGACTGCAGCCATGAAATTAAAAGACACTTGCTCCTTGGAAGGAAAGTTATGACCAACCTAGACAGCGTATTAAAAAGTAGAGACATTACTTTGTCAACAAAGGTCTGTCTAGTCAAGGCTATGGTTTTTCCGGTAGTCATGTATGGATGTGAGAGTTGGACTATAAAGAAAGTTGAGTGCTGAAGAATTGATGCTTTTGAACTGTGGTGTTGGAGAAGACTCTTGAGAGCTCCTTGGACTGCAAGGAGATCCAACCAGTCCATCCTGAAGGAAATCAGTCCTGAATATTCATTAGAAGGACTGATACTGAAGCTGAAACTCCAATACTTTGGTCACCTGATGCAAAAAACTGACTCATTTGAAAAGACCCTGATGCTGGGAAAGATTGAGGGTGGGAGGAGAAGGGGACGACAGAGGATGAGATGGTTGGATGGCATCACGGACTTAATGGGCATCAGTTAAGTCACTCAGTCGTGTCTGACTCTTGTGAGCCCATGAATCACAGCATGTCAGGCCTCCCTGTCCATCACCAACTCCCGGAGTTCACGCTAGTAAAGTAATGCTCAAAATTCTGCAAGCCAGGCTTCAGCAGTACTTGAACCGTGAACTTCCAGATGTTCAACCTGGTTTTAGAAAAGGCAGAGGAACCAGAGATCAAATTGCCAACAGCTGCTGGATCATCAATAAAGCAAGAGAGTTCCAGAAAAACTTCTATTTCTGCTTTATTGACTATGCCAAAGCCTTTGAATGTGTGGATCACAAGAAACTGTGGAAAATTCTGAAAGAGATGGGAATGCCAGAACACCTGACCTGCCTCTTGAGAAACCTATATGCCGGTCAGGAAGCAACAGTTAGAACTGGACATGGAACAACAGACTGGTTCCAAATAGGAAAAGGATTACGTCAAGGCTGTATATTGTCACCTTGCTTATTTAACTTCTATGCAGAGTACATCATGAGAAACGCTGGGCTAGAAGAAGCACAAGCTGGAATCAAGATTGCTGGGAGTAATATCAATAACCTCAGATATGCAGATGACACCACCCTTATGGCAGAAAGTGAAGAGGAACTAAAAAGCGTCTTGATGAAAGTGAAAGAGGAGAATGAAAAAGTTGGCTTAAAGCTCAACATTCAGAAAATGAAGATCATGGCATCTGGTCCCATCACTTCACAGCAGATAGGTGTGGAAACAGTGGAAACAATGGGCCTGAGTTTGGGTAACCTCCCGGAGTTGGTGATGGACAGGGAGGCCTGGCGTGCTGCAGTCCATGGGGTGGCAAAGAGTCAGACACGACTGAGTATACTGAACTGAAGAACGCTGAATGTCTATCTTGGGTGATCCTCACAATAACTCTGCACAGAAAGTACTGTTATTATCGTCATTTTACTGATGAGGACACTTAGGGCCAGAAGCTCTGAGCTCACAACTCACTGTGATTCTACACCAGACTGGCTGCTTCCAGATCCCATGTACTCAATCTTGATTTATGTGCTTTCTCTGATTTCTTATTTCCTATGTCTGGGTGAAATCAGTGTCACATTCAATTCTTCATAAGTATATGCTGTTTTCTTAAACAACCATCTTTCCACCCCAAGTTCAAAGCATCATCATCCTTCAACTTCCATCTCAAATGGTCCCTCACTTCAGGTCAGCAAACACTGTGTCATTACGTGCCACCTTACCTGTCACTGGGGGAACACAGTGGTGAACAAGAAGAGTAGAATCCTCGCCTTCCTTCCCTGGTGGCTCAGGGGATAAGAACCCGCCTGCCATTGCAGGAGACACATTTCCGATCCCTGTCTGGGAAGATCCTACGTGCCTTGGGGCAACTAAGCCCGTGCAGGTCAATGACTGAGCCTGTGCTCCAGAGCCCAGGAGCCACAACTACTGAAGCCCGTGAGCCCCAGAGCCTCTGCTCCACAGCAAGAGAAGCCTGGGCACCGCAAAAAAGAGCAGCCCCTGCTCACCACAACTAGAGAGAAGCCCATGCAATGGTGAAGACCCAGGCCAGCCAAAGATAAATACATAAATTAAATTAAATTAAATTAAATTAAAAAAAAAAAAAAGAATCCCCGCCCTCGCAGAGGTTGTGCTCAAGTAGGGGAAGTCTGGGATTGAACAGACACCTGCAAATGTGCCACATGGTGGAAAAACATTGCACGCAGCATGCAGCAAAGGCATACTGTGGACAGAGCGACTCGGTCCAGTGTCAGGACAAGCACCACTTAGGCGTGGGGGTCTGAGCTGAAGTTTAAAGGATGAACAGAATAACCTGGGCAAAGAGAAAAGGGGATTCTTTGAGTCTTCCTGATAGAAATACATCTCTCTCCCTTCTTTCCTTTACTGCCATTCAAATTCTATGTTTACACAAGGGGAAGCATAACAGAATCTATTTTATAGGATTGTTGTGTGGATTCACAAGTACATTATGTAAGGCATTTAAAGCTGTGCCTGGTGCATAATAATAAACAGTGATTCCATGTTAACTATTATTATCATTATTTATTGTTACAGTGACGAGTTAGGAGGAGTAAGAGCTCCCCTCTCGGGACATGCTCCTGTAACTGACCTGCCTATAACCGACTTGGCACACAACTGACACGCTTTCTTCCATCCGGCCAGCATAGGGTTGATGGTCTAGGCACACGGAATGCTCGTGGCAGGTCAGTTACGCTCCTAGAAAGCCCACGTGCTTCTGATTCCTCCAAGGAACAAGCACTCTCACCGAGAGTTGGTTTTGTTTATTCCCAAGCTTGCTTATGCCAGTTGTACTTGCTACTATGAGATCATGGAATTAAAAGTCAAATAAATCAATGAAATGTGAGCTGTCTTTTTCTGTGGGAACGCATTTGGATTCTGTGGGAAAATTCTATAAAGACCGGTTGATGAAAGAACTGCCATCAAATTAAATAAAGGAGAAGTACCTGAAAAAGGTTGGGAGGGCTCATAAAAATCTACAAACATTTAGATTGCTTTTTAAGAGTCTTTAAACTACTGCTTCACTTTCAATAAACCAAAGTTGGAAATACTATACAAAACGCTAGTGTGGTTTATGCAAGAAAGCCAGGAAAACGTCAAACGGAGTATACAAACTCCCTCAGAAAAGATTCTGGCACTACTTCAAAAGACAAGCCAAGAAATATATATATATATATATATATATATATATATATATATATATCTTAAGTTAAAATAATTTGTATTAATATATGTGCAGCATTATAGGATTCCTTATTTTAACCTAACTTTCTATTAACTGAGAAATTATTAGTTTCTAAATTTGTCTGCTAAGGAGGCTGGTGCTTGACTTCTTACTATGTTCTAAAAGCGACATATATGTTCTTTTACTGATTTTCTACTGGTAGGTATTATTTTTATCTCTACTGTATCAAGGGGAAAAATGAAGCTCGGTCACCTTAATGCTGTACCAAGGTTCCATTGGCAGTAAGTGGCAGTCCACACTTGGCCTGTCAGACTGCACTGTCAAAGTCTTAAGTATCTGAAATTCCACTGCCTCTCTACTGCATTATTACATTTTGTTGGGCTCATGGCTTATTTTCTCTAATGGAAAGATCTGTTTCTTAGAAGCAGAAGTGGTGTCTTCATCAAAAATCTAGCATCTACTATGACTGCGCTCTTGATTATATTAACATCGTATCTGTGTATTTCTTTATGAAGAGTTTCCACATCTATCATATAAATTGACTGAGACATCAACTCCACAGGGCAGCTCTTCTTATCATCTTGATCATACAGATGAGGAAACGTAGGGCTCAGGTAGGTTCGGAGATTTTCTGAAGTCACATAATCTAATAACTGGGAGAGCAGGGACTGTCGGTCTAATAAACTGCCACTGACTTCAGCTCAATAAAAGACAAGAAGTCACATCCCTCTGCCCCCCGGCAGGAGTCTATGAGATTAAATCCAGAGGCAAGTAAGTATAGGTTCAGAGAGAAGAAGCAAAATCAGCGTGGATACTGAGGGTCCTATAACAGAGAGAACAATTATCTCG
Source organism: Bubalus kerabau (assembly GCF_029407905.1). Classification (NCBI taxonomy): domain Eukaryota; kingdom Metazoa; phylum Chordata; class Mammalia; order Artiodactyla; family Bovidae; genus Bubalus; species Bubalus kerabau. The sequence continues at coordinate 178,413,766 of NC_073627.1, forward strand.
GTAGCTGCAATCTTTCCATAGACACCAATTAAACACTGCGTGCAGGAGAAAGTTCGTTAAAAGCTGACATGGGCTCAGAAGCTATGGCCCCGGGACTGAAGCCTGAGGTGGATGCCCGCAAGAGATTTTCATCTCAACAATGCGTAATTACATTGTGCTTGGCGAGAGCCCGGACTGCTGGGTCAAGGCCGCGTGAATATGAGAAGTAAAAATAAACCAAGGACCAGCAGTCATTGTAAAATGCCAATAATTATACTGCCTGCCCTCAAGTTCAAGTTCTTGAATGTCCTCTGTCTTACTGTACCGTAACCTCCACAAAAATCAGGACACCCTGTCCTGGTCGCACTGCTCTAGTCGGTGCTAGGAATTTCTCTCCATCTGACTGAAGTTAACAAACTCTGGGAAGTATTTTTTTTGTCCCCCACCCCCTTTTTTTTTTTCTCTCACTAAGGTGCATTTCCCAAAGTAAGGGACTTAACAACAGATACTTGCAAAATTTGGATATAGGTCAATTAAAGACAACCTCATGCGTGCTGCGATTCATGGGGTCACAAAGAGTCGGACACGACTGAGCGACTGATCTGATCTGATCTTCATTTGTAGTTTCCATTTTCCTGCCTGGACTGTCACGGTCTGTGGTCCTGAATTTTCATCATGCTCTGTTCACACATTCCCAGAATGATTTTGCACAAGTCACTTCACTCCCTTTGGCCTTAGTTTCTTTCTTATGAATGATGAAGACAATCTAACCACATACAATGTAATGTGTGAAAAATCCATAGATGTATTTATACGGCGTGCTTGTGTGCTAAGTCGCTTCAGTCATGTTCAACTCTTTGCCACCCTATGGAGTGTCACCCGCCAGGTTCCTCTGTCCATGGGATTCTCCAGACAAGAATACTGGAGTGGGTTGCTGTTTCCTCCTCCAGGGAACCTTCCTGTGTCTCTTGCATTGGCAGGTGGATTCTTTATCACCAGTGCCACCTGGGAAGCCCATTTATATGACAGTGGGATACAACTGCAAAGTACTGTGTTGACATGTTTTGGGGACCCTGTTCCAAGTAAAAAATAATTTGTCTATTCATTGAGCACAGTTTTTTGAGTAGCTCCTGTGTGTCAATTACTGTGCTAGGAAGGTACGCTGCTGCTGCTGCTAAGTCGCGTCAGTCGTGTCTGACTCTGTGCGACCCCATAGACGGCAGTCCACCAGGCTCCTCCATCCCTGGGGTTCTCCAGGCAAGAACACTGGAGTGGGCTGCCATTTCCTTCTCCAAAGTACGCTGCTAAAGTGATTAAAAACCTGGGTCCAGATGCATACGTGGAGCTGCCAGCCTTACAGGAGAGACAGGTGTTAATAAATGGATAAAAAAAAGATATAGTGGTAAAGTGAGCCTGGGGCTTCATTTGGGAAATCAGACTGCTAGAGAAGCATCTAACGTAGGCCCCAACACAGCCTTTCAGTGCACAGAACACAGGCTTTTGAGCTGAGATCTGCGGGGTACATAGCTACCACTGCAGGTCAGGAAGAAAGAAGGCACCTTCCAGGCAGAGGGAACAGCCTGTGTGAAGCCTCTGAGGTGGGAGAGGGTTCACAGCCAGGGCTTAGCTGAGTGAGCCAGGAAAGGGTGTGAAACACGGAGCAAGAGGCCGCAGGGCCAGACCACGGCAGACTCGCAGGTCATCTTCAGAGTCTGTGCGTAAGAGCAGGGAGTGGTCACCACAGGTTCTAAGCAGGGATGTGGCAACATCAAATTTTCTTAAGTAACAATTCTGACTACCTCCTGGAATAAAGACTGGAAAGTGATCTGAGTAGATCTGGGGAGACTCCGCCAAAAGGCTATTGTCATTTGAAGCAAGAGAAGATCTTGGTTTGAACTGTAGGCTTCTCATGAGATGTGACCAATTAGCGTCATCAGAAAGCAGTAGGGCTCACAGATTCAATTACTGTTCTTCTATCAATATTTTGGAGTTGAACAGTTACTCTCTCATTCTGTGGGAGTGATATTTCTCCTAGGAGTTAGGAAGGGCCTCAGAGAGCCCCAGCTGTTTGCAAATTGTTTTAGCAAAAATAAAAAATCACCTTATTTTCCCAAATGAGTTTTAATGAGAATTCCCATAAAGAAAATGGATAAAGAGCTGTTCTGGGTAAAGGTGAGGTATAAACTGTTCTTTATTCAGGCTGTCCCCATCCCTGCAAGGCTGTTTTTTTTGCACTCAATGTTCTCAGTCTGAATATATGCTGGACTTATAGGCTCACACAGGGCCCGGGCCAGGATATGAACTCAGGTCTTCTGGTTCAAACAAGTGTCCTTTTCAAAAGCACATCCTGAGGCTAGATAATGATGCTAAAAAGACAAAGACCCCTTAGCAATGACCTTTAAGTGCCTTCCAGTGTCTGGCATAAGGCGGGAGATCGGGGAGTCAGTAATTATGGAGTTGCACAGAAACCAGCAGAATTCATTGCTCAAGTTGAGTTTATGCTTTCCTTTTTTCTCTCCCTTCCTCTTTCTTTCCTTCCTCCCCCTCTCTTTTCCATTCTCCCTCCCTCCCTGCTTCCCTCCCTTCTCTGCAATGAGAGGTGTTTTCCACCACCCCGCAGTTAGCAGTGCAGGCAGGGGATCATCTTGTCTCGGGAGCACACAGAATGGCACAGATGTTACACGAAAGGACTCTGTCTGGGTTCGGATCCTGCCTGTCACTTGTTCATAGAGATTATGCAGCAAGTCAATTAATATCTCTACATCTTAACATTCTCCATTCATAAAATGGGATGACTTGACACTGCCAGGTGAGTTGTCATGATGATTAAATGAGGTGGAAGTGTGCAGGACAGTGGAAATGCCTGAAGGTGGTGAAACTGAAAGTCGCTCAGTCGTGTCCGACTCTTTGCAACCCCATGGATTATACAGTCCATGGAATTCTCCAGGGCAGAAAACTGGAGTGGGTAGCTTTTCCCTTCTCCAGGGGATCTTCCCAACCCAGGGATTGAACCCAGGTCTCCCACACTGCAGGTGGATTCTTTACCAGCTGGGCCACAAGGGAAGCCCGAGAATACTGAAGTGGGTAGCCTATCCCTTCTCCAGCGGACCTTCCTGACCCAGGAATTGAATTGGGGTCTCCTGCATTGCAGGTTGTAACCCGAAGCAATGGCACCCCACTCCAGTACTCTTGCCTGGAAAATCCCACGGACAGAGGAGCCTGGTGGGCTGCAGTCCATGGGGTCGCTAAGAGTCGGACACGACTGAGTGACTTCACTTTCACTTTTCACTTTCACACATTGGAGAAGGAAATGGCAACTCACTCCAGTGTTCTTGCCTAGAGAATCCCAAGGATGGGGGAGCCTGGTGGGCTGCCGTCTATGGGATCGCATAGAGTCGGACACGACTCAAATCGACTTAGCAGCAGTAGCAGCAGCATTGCAGGTGGGTTCTTTACCAAGTGAGCTATCAGGGAAGCCCCCTGAAAGTGTTGCCTTGAACCTAAACTCAGTCCCATTCTCTTCCTGATGAATTTAATTTCAAGTTCACCCTGCTTCCAGAGCCCCCTCTCATAGAGTACTCAGATTTTACAAAGTGCTGGCAGACACACCATCTCAGGTGAGCCAGATAAAGCCCTTAGAAGCAGGAGGAGGAAATGATTATGTCTGTTTTACAGAGGAGAAAACCAAGCTTCAAAAAGTCTAGCTATAGTAGGGACCAAACTCAAAGCCCACTTCCCAGTCTGTTCCCCCTTTTAACTGCACAACATAAGGGTCTCCTGGTAGTGAGACAATCCACAGGGACCTCTGCGTGCGTCCTGCCTTTCTTAGCCATGCCCAGCTGCAGTACTGTGGTCTGACAGTAGGTGAGGTCCTGCACAGGCGGAAAGAAATTCACACACTATCCCTGGGACCCACCACGTTACCTAATACACGCTGGGAACCCTACAGGTACTTGGTGAGGTGCTGAATTCCCTGTTGGAGGTGTGGTCTGGAATTAGTCCTGTGGCCCTCAACTGGATTGGCACTGATCCTGGGGGAGGGGCGTGTCCTGTTTATCTTAGAGCTCACCCAGGCTGAGTTCTCTGGAAACACTGGCGGCATTGACCTGCCCTGAACCTGACCTCCTCTCTCTACTTAGACATGTGTCTGCCCTGTCTGCCTGGCCTCCAGAGTTGGTTCAGGGTTCCAGGACTGGGGCCATTTCCTGAATCTCTATTCCTGGTCTACCACCATCTCCATGACCTTGATGAGCCAACCCTGCCTTTAACATCATCATACACTCACACCAAAGTGCCCCAAGCAGGCAGAGCCATCTCTCCTGCTTCTGTTCACTGCCTGGAGCCTGCATCAGCCTCCTGACCACCAGCCCCACCCATGGGGTCAGCAAGGCCATTCCAATCCTGCCACTTATCTGCCCTGTGACCTCGGACAAGTCAATTCCATCTCTGCCTCATCAATTTCCTCATCTATAAAACAAATCCAATTGCATCAGCTTCATAGAGATTGTGTGAGGATTAGATGAAAAAAAATATCATCATTATGATCAACATTCAGACTCAATGGCTGCTACTGTGGGCTAAGCAATTTATATGCAAAAATCAGCGCCTGGTAAAAACAGGCCACCTGATGCGAACAGCCAACTCATTGGAAAAGCCCCTGATGCTGGGAAAGATTGAGGGCAGGAGGAAAAGGGGGTGACAGAGGACGAGATGGTTGGATGATATCACTGACTCAAAGGACTTGAATTTGAGCAAACTCTGGGAGACAGTGAAGGACAAGGAAGCCTGTGTGCTGCAGTCCATGGGGTTGCAGAGTCGGACACAACTTAGTGCCTGAACAACATGTATTAAGTTTTTTCCATGTGTTAGGCCCTGTTCTAAACATTTTACGTGGGTTCAAGCATTTAATCCTCAAGACAGCCCTACGTATTGGCACTGCTGTTGGCTTCATTTTAGAGAAAACTGAGGCTCAAAGGTGGTGCTAACTTCCTCATGGTTATAAACTGAGAAGGTGATAAAGCTGGGATTCAAACCCAGGCAATCTGACTCTAGAGGTTTTAGTGAGCTGTACTGCTTGTTATAATAGATGTTCAATCAGATCAGATCAGTTCAGTCGCTCAGTCGTGTCTGACTCTGCAACCCCATGAATCGCAGCACGCCAGGCCTCCCTGTCCATCACCAACTCCCGGAGTTCACTCAGACTCACGTTCATCGAGTCAGTGATGCCATCCAGCCATCTCATCCTCTGTCATCCCCTTCTCCTCTTGCCCCCCAATCCCTCCCAGCATCAGAGTCTTTTCCAATGAGTCAACTCTTCGCATGAGGTGGCCAAAGTACTGGAGTTTCAGCTTCAGCATCATTCCTTCCAAAGAAATCCCAGGGCTGATCTCCTTCAGAATGGACTGGTTGGATCTCCTTGCAGTCCAAGGGACCCTCAACAGTCTTCTCCAACACCACAGTTCAAAAGCATCAATTCTTTGGCGCTCAGCCTTCTTCACAGTCCAACTCTCACATCCATACTAATAGGTGTCAGTTATTGTTTTGTGATTTTTATTATTATTATCATTCATCTTATTTGCCCTATATACAGAATAGCGACCTATAGCTCCAACTGTACTCCATTTATCCTGTGGTACTTAATCTCCAAAAAGGATTCCCTCTGCACCCCCACCCCCACCCCACACCTCCCAATATCCACACCCTTGAATCTCCGCTGGGCTTTTGGCTGAGAGAATATGGTAGAAGGGATATTCTCTGACTTCAAAAGCTAAGCTGTAAGAAGACTTAAGATTTCCTTTTAGTCTCAGGAGACTGCCACGTTTCAAAAAGCCCAGGCTGCGTGAAGCAGGCACGGGAGGGCCAGTATCACCAGCCACCTCTGGGAGTGAGCCATCGTGGATGTCCAGTCCAGTCAAGCTCCCTGGTGACCCCAGCCCCAGCCAACCTGAGGGAGCCCCAGCTGCACCCAGTCAGTCTACAGAATCCTGAGAGTTTATAGCAAGTGTTGCTTTGAACCAAGAAGTCTTGAGTGACTTGTTTGGCAGAAGCTGATAACCAGAATACTCCTGGCAACAATTGATAACCAAAATCCTTCTGGTCCAGTATTAAGGTTCCAACATGCCTTGAAACCCAGCTCCAGTTATCTAGATTTGACTTCTCACTAAATTTTCGAGGCAAACACCTCTTTGGAGTAACAATAAAATAACATTCATTGCCCTTGGGTGTGTTATTACACTGTGTGTGCCTCGGTTCCCTTATCTGTAGAACAGAAACAGTAACAGGACCTAGTTCACAGCATTGCAGTGAGGGGAACAGGAGTTAATTCACAGGAGACGCTCAGAACTGTGCCTGGCCTTTAGAATCCATATACAGGTATCCCCTGCTTTTCGAAAGTTTGCTTTATGCCACTTCACTTTTTATTAATAATAAAGACTTACAAAAGACCTAACCAAAAGAAACCCCAAGATTTTAGCTTTCTTGAAAAAAGGTAACTGAGTCTTTGCTTTATGCCATTTGAGCTTATGAAAGGTTTCATAGAAACACTCTACTTTCAGATAGCGGGGGGAACCTGTACTAAGTGACACCTCTCTATTAACTGAGACATGCTTTTTGAATTTTAAAATCTTAATCCTCATACTTAACCTGAAGGCTAGTGGAATTACCTGCTGTTCCAAATGAGCTGCAGGGAGTTACTTATAAAGCCTCGTGGCTAGTAAAGGGGGTCAGGGTTTGGACCTAGTCCGTGCTCTTTCCCTCTCCCCACTCCACCCCCACTTCAACACCACCACCCACCCTTCTTGACACAAGGGAGAGCATTAGCTTGTGGACTCAGCACCCGTGGAGCCCAGAACACAGACAAATCACAGCAGAGCGAGTGGCTCATTAGCCAATTCCAGCTTGATCGGCTCAGGTGGCCCAGGCTGCCCAGTGTCAGCACCTCTGCCTGACACGGCTGCGTGGCGGGGAGGTGCCCTGCCTGCTCAGGAAAGCCTCCGGTTCGCACGGCAGGAAGCGGCCCGCTGCCAGCAAGGAGGCCCAGCTCTCCTGGGAGGGCGTCGGACGAGTCGGCACAGTGCACACGCGTGTGTCCCTGCTCTCCGGTATCCAGAGTCCAAAACGTGCCGTGTGAACAGAACCGAGGGACTTGCCAACATGGAACCCAGAGGTCCTCTCCAGATGTGGGGAGGAGGGAGGTCCTGGTTCAGGAGGACAGATGGCAACACGGCGAGTTCTTTCTTTCCAGGTCCCACTGGTGGGAGGATACTTCTAGCTGTCTATGCCTGTCGTCTTGGGGAGAAGAGCACGTTATACATATGGACATCCACACTCAGAGCAGAGAAGTCACCTCCTCAAGATCACAGAACTTGCCAAGGGTAGGGTGTGATCTCATCCAGGCCCCCGATTCTGCCCCTCTTCCCTCCCCTCTAAGGCCTGCCCAGTCCTCTCTCCTCTGGACGCTCCCCGCCGACCCAAGCCTTCCCTGGACCCCGTGTGCCCTCTGTGCTCTACACCCTGTGCCCCGGACACTCTGCTCACCTTTAATCATGGTTCTTCCCCACATCTTTGGGCTTCCGGACTTACCACTTCATCCTCTAGATTGACAACCAGCAAAACTGACACCCACATTTGTTTAAAGTCTGGTAACTGTTAAATGTTAGTCTTTTGCCCTGATGGGCAGCCCGTGTGGTCCACCTGGGGATGCACCATTCCATCACTTAGGGATCTGGTTAAAAGCCACCTCTTGCTGGGTCTAGGCTCAATTACATCACCGCAAATCCATACGTTCAAGTCCTCACCCCAGTATCTCTGAATGGGATTCTGGAGATAAGATCATTAAAGAGGTAATTAAGTTAAAATGAAGTCACTGAGATGAGCCCGAAGCCAACAGGGCTGCTGTCCTGAATAAGAAAGGAGGGTTAAGACACAGACACCCAGAGAGAGAAAACCCTGTGAAGAGACAGGGCGAAGACGCCCAGCTACAAGCCAAGAGGAGGAGCCTCGGGAGAAACCACGCACGCCAATCTTAGGCTTCTGGCCACCAGAACTGGGAGAAAATGCACCTCTGCTGTTTAAACCACTCCGTCCATGGCACTTTGCTATGGTGTTCCTAGCAAGTTAATACCTGTGGGGAGCACTTCCTGATTGCCAACAGAACCCCCTCCTCACTCCTCCACTAAGAGGTCTCTTTCATGACACTGTTACTGTGTTCATTTCTGAATCTCCCCCAGTGCCTGATGCAGGTCACAGATGCCCGGTGGGTCTGAACAGAATCCACTCCACACCTTCACGCATGGTGGCAGTTTGGGCCTCTGTCACAGATGACAAGGGACCCCTTTCCCAGTCCCTCCTTCTGCAGCACTTCAACAAGTAAGCCACTGCTGGCTGAAATTCCATTTGTTTCACAAAATCAGGATCACAAGGTAGATGCAAAGCAAAGGGATCTAAGCTGGGGGGAATGGGAGAAGAGAGATGAGCCTGGGAGAGTGTACAAAGAGACTGGTATCCAAAGAGTCAGACGCGACTGAGCATGTACGCACGCACACTGGCATAGACTCGGTTAAGTGAAGGTGACCGAGCTTCAGTCTTTTAAAGGGAGGATCCATTTTCACTGACCAAAGCTGAACGTGGAACCCCCAAATATGAAACAGATGAATGCATTGATGCTCTGGCAGCAGCAGGGTGGACAGACCCCCAAGCCTGCCTTCTTGCTCTCCCATGACCCCTGCATGAAAACCCTGGAGACACCAATACAGAAAACCCCCTGATATAGCTCATAAATGCCCTGGGAGAGCAGAGTCTGAGAGACTCGGATTTGAATTCTGAATTTGAATCCTCCCAAGAGAGTAGATAGACCCTAGGTGCTAGGAGGGCATGAGCCCTGTGAGTCTTGCTCACCCCTATCTTCTCCATCATCCACCAGAATATCTGGTACATGGAGAGCAGGGCTGGTGCGGTGCTGAGGCCAGCAAGGCAGGTGGGCATTTGAGGGCACTCCCTCTCAGTGAGGACCCTGCCTCTGTGTGACTGGGGAGGGAGTGCTCCCTTAAAGTTCTCAGGGTAGGCGCCTCCTTTGCTTCACTCTATTCCAGGCCCTAATCAACGCCCTCAATCAGTAAGTTGTTTGATTCATTCACTAACCTAGTTTCTTCACTACTAAGATGAAGATGCTAAAAACAGCTTTGCCAAGTAATTTTAAAGTTAGATAATACATTTAAGCAACCAGTATAATGTCATATAGCGATCAGGGCTATTGTTAATTTCCTTCCTCAGTGAGATGGATCAGACAACACATATGCTGGAAGTTCAGGGCATTTTCCAGAAAAGCTAAGAAACCCAGGGCCTCTAGAGCCAGTAGGGAAGAAGCCCAAGAAACTGCGGTTCTGGACCCTGCAAGGCCGTGGGTTCCAAGTGCGTCCTCTACACTGCGCCCGCCTCTTTTCCGGCTCTGAGCCTTCAGGGGTGGTGGGGGGGCCAGCACTCACCTCTCTCTGGGCAGCTGGTGGTTGGGGTTGTGGCGGCAGCGGACACTGAGGCCGAAGAGCTTGCGGGCCGCGCGCTGGATCTTCTGCCTCTGGGCCTCCGTGGCGCTCTGCAGGAGCTTGTAGCGGTTCTGCAGGTCCCAGTCGTTGCCCCAGTGCTGGTGGATGCTCCCGATGGTCAGGAAGTGGTTGCTAGGGAGACGCTTCATGAACGATTTAAACTCATCTAGCAAGAGACAAAGGCGAAGGACACGGGCTGAGCACGACAGTCCCCATCGGAGGCTGCCTCAAATGCTCAGCCCTACCCACCAGTAAACAGGCCCGCACTAAAGCCAACTCCTTGGCGGACTATAAACATGGCACCAGCCTGCTCTGCTCCTGGCAGGTAGTGAAGAGGCCACTGCACTTTCAGGGATGGGTCTTTTACCAGTACTTCACTGCATCCCGCATCCTTACTTCAGACAAGGCTGCCCAAACTTCTATCATTTGAATGCCAGCTTTATAAGAGTATTCATGTATCACTTGTACTTATATCTTACTTAATATTTTCTTTGAAGTAATTAAACCACATTTTTACCCAATCAACAAAGAAAATCACTATAACATGCATTTGGTAGGATGGGAGCTGTAGAAATAAGGCTGTAAAAATAAATATGATGAAAACGATATGAACAAATTCCAGCCAAATACTGTGGCCCGCTGGATGACCAAAACCCATGCCTGGTCTCAATCTGAAATTTAGGGAAGTAGAAAGAGACAGTGTGGAAGGATATCAGCAGCAACCAAAACATTCTGTGATGTAATCTGCAGAGGGATGGGGAACTGACACGGATCCCCGCCCCTCTGTGCGTCCCGCGCTCACTGGAAGCTGTGTGTGTGGACCGCCTCTCCTCAAGTCACAGTTTGGGAAACTCCAGCCTAAGAGATGGGGACACATGCTTGGGTCTCTAGGGCTTCTGCCTCAGTTTGGGGTGCTCAGTGTATCAGCATGAGCCACAGTGTGACACAGCCTTAGGAATGATCTGGGTCAGATTTCTTGTTCTACATTTGGAAACACTGAAGCCTCAAGTGGGAAAATGATTTTTGGAAGGTAGAATAGTCCACGGGTAACAAGAGGAAGGATTAAAACATGAGCTGTTGTTTTCTGATCTAATACTTACCCTCACCCACCGTGCCCAGGTATTGGGAATATTAATGAATTAAGGGGTTAACCATTTGCAGGAAAAAAAAAAGCCTAACTAGTCAGAATATCTATCTATTAATCATATCTATCTATATCTGAACCTTAATACTTTCACTTTATGTTATAAGCCCTACGCAAAGAATTTCCCTGGTGGTCTAGTGGTTAGGACTCCACGCTTCAACACAGGGGACATGAGTTCACATGCTGGTAGGGGAACTAAGATCCCACCTGCTACATAATAAAAAAAAAAAAAAAAAAAGAAAAAAAACAAGCTACAAGGAAATTTCAGGTATATTAGGCATTCATTTAAAAAAAAGCCTTCAGAGCTTTTAATAAGCATGAAGCTCAGTCTTCAACACTTAACACACATAACTGATTTTTATAGCAAACGTATGAGATGGCTGCTTTGGTGCCCTCCTTCTACAGAAACTGGGACACAGAGGTGTTAATTAACTCGCCAAGGTCACACAGCCAGCAAATGGAAGAATCAGAACTCTGGATGGCTCCAAATCATGTACTCTTAGCATATTTACTTACTCTCAACACATAAACAGGACCAGAGAACTGGGAGCCAAAACTATGTATTTTTAATATATTTTATATTCAGGTGCTAAAAACAGGAGTCCTCAGCACCTCATTACAGACAGTCAGACATGCAGGAGTTCAAGCTGATTCTTAAACTGTGGATGGCTGTATAACCATGATTGTTATACAATTGTTATGCAACGCCTCAGTTTTCCCATCTGTCAATAATAGCATCTAATCCAAATCTTCAGAGAGTGACATAGGACGGCATCTGCCTCGTTTTCAAAATCCAGAAAGGGCTGAGTGGACGGTTGTGTAAGATGGGAAGGATGACTGCATGGACAGACGTCTTCAGTGAGCCGGCTGGAGGCAGGGGACTGGCCCTGATGACTTTGATGCTTTGACCAGTCCAGCTCTCCCCTCAACGCAGCTTATCTTGTAAAGGGCTCTGTTGACCTTGGGGATAACTGTCCTTTCAACAAACCAGAATTTGGGTCAGGTAGGAACATCTAAACAAGCTTATGGTTACCAGGGGAGAAGAGGCGTGGCAACAAACTGGGAGACTGGGACTGACACCTCCACACAACTGTTTATAAAATAGATAGCTAAGACCCTGCTAAATATAAACAGCGCAGGGAACCCTACTCAATCCTCTGTAATGGCCTATATGGGAAAAGAATGTAAAAAAGGGGATATATGTACACGTATAACTGATTACTTTGAATACCTGAAATTAATGCAACATTGTAAATCAACTATACTTCAATAAAAACATTTTTTTTAAGTGAAAATGATTTAATTTCTTGACTAAAACTCCCAATAAAAGAGGCGTTGCTGTTTAGTCATTAGGTCATGTCCGACCTTTTTGCGACCCCGTGGACTGGATCCCTCTAAGCTTCTCTGTCCATGGGATTTTCCAGGCAAGTATGCTGGAATGGGTAGCCATTTCCTCCTCCAGGCAATTTTCCAGGGATCAAACCTGAGTCTTCTGCATTGGCAGGAGGATTCTTTACCACTGAGCCACCAGAGAAGCCCAAAGGGGGTACAGACCCCTATTTACGTGTATAAACTAGGTCCTATTTGTCCACTAACACTCCAGCCATGAAGGAATCAATGGCTTTGACCTTTGACCAGGCATTAATCCCTCCAAATGACTTGGTCCAGAGTCATTAAGGTCATGGGTTGCAAAGGAAAGGAGGAAAATACACAGGTACAAGCCACATATACGTGTAGATGGATGGGTTTGTCTTCATAGGCACAAACATTTCAAAATGGGTAAGTGCAGGATATCTGGGGGAAAATGTGCTTTTGTGGAGACAAACTGTGACACAGCAATCATTTCTGCGGCCTTTTCAGCTTACTCTGCAGCATCTCCGCTTTCTGCATTTCCTCCCCCCGCCTACCCACCCACCCACCCTACGCGGCTTCTCTTCTTGGGAGAAAGGATTCTATGCTAGGCATCCCTGCTACATGCGCACACAGCCGACACCCACCTCTGCTTTTTAGCAATCAGTAGAATCTCTTCGCAAAAGCATTTTATCAAATGCTTCTTTTTTTTTTTTTGAGGCCAAATACTTGTCATAACACATTTCCTTCATGAAGCTCTCCTCTTTCATAGATTCCCGGGATTTTAAATGGACTAATGGGTGCAGGTTCCTAAGGCATCGCAGCTCCACTGGGTGACCCCGGAAGAACAGAATCCTGGATGCTTTCTCTGCTCCCAGAGCTGGAGCAGGGCTTGGAGTTCATGGAAACCAGTGGTTTTCAAACCCAGCGCTCTATGGCTTAGCTTTTATCTGTGGTACACAGTGGCTCCAAGGTACAATTTTGTTTGATCAAAGGGTTTCTTGGAGAAAGATTTAAATAAATGCAAATATTAAAAACAAAACCATGTCCTCTCATTTATCAGATGGGTAGACTGAGGCCTGGTAGGGAGGGGTGGGTGGGAAAAGTAGAATTAATAAGTTACAGAAGCTGCTGTGAGCACTGGATTTGGAATCGGGGTTCCATTACCAAAGCTGTCACTGACTCTGTGGCCCTGGAGAGACACTGGCGCTTGGCACCCTCCCTCCCCTAGAACACAGTGATATCACTACATACTTCAGTGTAGTTTATAACAGATTTAAGGAATGTAAAGTTGTGTTAAAAATAGAAATGCTCTATACATATGTCCATTTATTTAACACATCTCTGGGAACATATTAAATGCCAGATATCCACTTGGCATCTCTATTGGAAGTCTCAAGGGTTCCCAAGTTTTTCACATCCGAAACTCAGTACACAGTCTTCTTTCTAAACCTTCTGGGGTGTTCTAGCTCTGTGCAAGGTACCCACGTCCATCAGACTGCTTAATGTAAGACCTAAAAGTCCTTGGAGCTCACCTGAAGACCCTTCCTCCAACTCTTGGAGCCAGTCTACCATCAAGTCCTGCCAAGTTTTCCTCCTAAACATCTTGGCATTGGTGTCTCTGCACATTTCATTTTTACTGTCTATACCATCCTCCTATCCCACATGGCAGCCGTGTCGCTCCTGGGTGCCTTCCGCTGGCCGACCTCCACTCACCCTCTGAGTTCTGCACACGCTCAGATGCTGACACTCTCCCTGGAGGGGCCTCTCCTGACTCCCTGACCACACCACCCTCCAACAGCACGTGACCTGCTCACAGGAGCTCCTCAGTCCACAACACCAATGATTAACATGTCACCATTACCTGCGTAGTTAGCTGATCAATGCCTGGATGGCCCATTAACTAGAAGCTCCACGAGGCAGAGATCCAACTTTGCACCTCACCTGCTTTATGGCTTCGGGTGACTGTCCTCCCCTGAAATGCATTTCTCTCAACCACAAAAAGCAGGAAATGGCCAAATTACCTGAAAAGTGACTTCCAGCTATGAAAGGCTGAATTCCTTGGCTATCTACATCAATATCTACACATATATGTACCTATATACATACCCATATTTGCACATATGTGTGTGTTCATTTATTTTGAGAGACATGTACACACACACACACACAGACTCAGGAATCAATACAACTAGCTCTGACTCCTCTCTCCAGAGGCTTCCTCTGTGCTCCAAGGCATTATTCTGTCTGTCTTCTGGGTACCACAGAAGCAATATATCACAGGACCACAAACTTGATTATGTTATTCATTATTCCACTCGGTGGAGATTTATCGAGTGCCTCCTCTTTGACAGCTACTCGAATGGCTCTGGACCCTCCTGAGTGAAAGGCTGGCGGGGAGGGCAGTCGCTGAGCGGGTTCCCTTTAGCTATCCTGATGCCCGTCAGGATGTGTGGCCTCCATGCAACAGTCCCGCGAGGCTGCCTACCTGAGTTCTCCAGGTCCTTGTAGGCTTCGGCCCACGACTTGGCCATGCTGGCCAGCGTGTACTCCATGATCTGGATGTCGGTGATGGGGCAGTTGCACTGCGGGAACTCCTCGGCACACTGGCATCGGCACTGGCTGTTCTGACACACGTATTCCCCCTCGCCGTTGCACATGATGTAGCTCAAGGCCGACTGGACGAACTTCTCCTGCAGATACTGAGGGAAGATGATCTGAAGACCTGGAGGAGAGCAGCGAGAAGCAGGAAATGGAAGGTTATAGAGGAGGCATTGCATTAAGAGTTTCACATGCAGGAATCTGAAGGGCCTAGGCTTTCCCCTTGTGCACTGGGACCAGACTAGGTCTGGGTCTGCCCAGATCTATGCGGGGCAGTGCTGGCGAGGCCTCCAGTTCCCTCGCTTCGCCTTAAACTTCTCAGAGTGTGATCCTGGCCACCTCTGCTCTCTCCATACACTATTGCGTGATATTAGCACTGAAGCCAGAGCCAGATCCGTTAATATACCTTTTCCATTCTGGGGGAAAGCCCTTATTGAAAGCACACGCTCACTGTTTATTTTTCCTTATTTCCTTCATTTCTTTCCTGTTCCTTTCTTCTAATATTTGTAAAGCTTATTCATGAAGCACAATCCCGAGCTAAGCGCTAGGTCTATAAGAGATTAAAAAAAAAAAGGCATGCTCTTTGCCCTTGGGGAGTTTACAATATAATCAGCAGGCACAGACATCACACCTCATCACAACACAGCTTTACGGACCCAGGGTAGAGCTGGCCGTATGAGGCAACTGGACAGCTGAGGCAGCATTAGCATTGCTGGAATAGCAGGGAAACCTTTGTAGAGGAAATGATACGTGGGCTGATTGAAAAGTGAATCATTATGTAAAAAGAGCTACGAAGCATATTCTAAAGAGACGGGTAGCAAGAACTAACATTTCACATGTCTGGGAGCTGCTGGGAGGGACATGAACTCAGATGGGTGGGCGGGCAGTGCTGGAGGAGAGCAGATTTCAGAAAAGGGCAGATGCCAGAGATGAAAGGTCTTTATCATGTGCTGAGGAGTTTGGACTTTATCCTGTGAATAATGGGATACTTTGGTAGTTTCCCCGGGTAAGAATGACATAAACAGAGTTACATAATTTAACAGGACCACTGTATCATTCACACATACACACAATGGGATCAGGGGAGATTGGTGTCTGATTCATTTTCTCTCCTTTGCTTAAAAATGAAGAAGGCAAAGCTCACTGAGAGGAAATGGGCCATTCATGGTTATAAGAGGAGTACTCCTGATCACACTGCATGATCTTTTCTCTATGAAGTACCTGACTAAGCAGAGTCCTGATCCTGAGGACCAATGAAGGAGAAGGGTTTATCTGGGCAGGAGCACTACTCTTGTACCCATGAAATGTCAAAAGAGCAGGCCATCGCCGATGGTGCTCCCCAAAAAAAGGACAACTCTGGGCTAAATTAAGTCATTCAGGCACTTTTACCCGGGACATTTCTTTCCCCCTCATTTGGAGCTGCTGACAGGTTTTGCCACCGATGCATCTTGGGGCAGTGGTTTTACTACCCATTGCGCTCCTCGGATTGAAATGTTCTCCTCATTCATGCTTCAGGGACATGCCTAACCCTACTCATCAGAGATCTGCTGAACAGACTCGACATTTCTCTCACTCTCGACTTCACAGTTGTGTCTCTAGATTTTTATCTTTCTCTTGCTTATAAATTATTTAAAAAAAGTGAAACCCATCATTTCAACCTATCGTCATACGGCAGCTAAAAAAAGGACTATTTTCAGAGGGGACTTGTGAAAAAGAAGATGGTGTCTCCAGCATGCCTTTCTGGCAGAAACCGTAGCACAGTGAAGAGTTGGGCATTGCTAGAGTCAGGCTTCCCCACGACTGCCTCAGTTCTCTCAGGTTAGCTAGCCAACCTGTCAAAGGCTCCACTTTCTCTTCTCTAAAATGGAGATACTTTCAGTACCTCCTTCAGAGGGTGACTGAGGGAGCCAAGTGACATAATTCTTGAGAATTGTCTAGAACACTCTCTGATACATAGCCAACAATAAATGTGCTTTATTCTTCTTCTTGATGATGATGATGCTGTCATTCCTCTGATTAAAGTTTTTTAAAGTTACCACAGAAGCCTCCGGATAAATGAAAGAACAATATAGCTGTGAGTATTTAATCAGAAGGAAAGATACCCAGAACACAGTGTGGAGATATCTGGAGAGCTTCCACAAGAAGTGGGATTTAGAATTCTGTGCGGTTGAACCAGCACTGATGGGAGGGCTATTTGGAACGGTAGATCCTTTGTCAATACGCACAGAAGGTGTTCTAACAGGCAGGGCCAGGCAGCCGGGATGACGGTCCACCACAAGGCTATGGGAGCTCCACCCCACGAGCAAAGGGTCCAAACTAGTTTGAGTCACTGCTCACAAGGGCTCCTGTACGGACGTATAAGATGCAAATACGGAAAGGCAGAGCAAACCGAATCCAGCAGTAAAGTCCTAGACCAAGTCTCCAGTTCTTTCAGAGTAGGCACTATTGAGTCATTTTATCTGTATCACTGTTTTTTGCTTCCAAAGCAAAATTTATTTTTAGCTGATCCCAATCCCCTATAGGCATGTGAGTCTATGGACTGGGGTTAAGTTTCTGTTGCTTAAAGAAACTCTATAGACTGTACTCTCAGTCCTGTTTTTCTAGCTTGCTCATCATTTTCTTTCTCTCTTTTGCAGGGGATAAAATATTCTATTCTTGGTGCTGGCCCAAAAGGAATTGGGGGAGAGCATTTTTCGAAAATTGCGTCAAATCATTTTTCTGTCTGGCAAGGATACAAAAACCGGTCTTACCTACCCCATTTAATGCAACGGAAAACAGATGAAGTTTGGGGCTGGGGGGTTTCTGGGAGCAGCTGAAACACAAAACTGGCTGCTCTTTAAAAATGGAAACCCAGAACCTGCCAAGCTGACTCCGAGGCGGAATCTCCTGGGCAAATTTGAAAAGAGAATAATGAAGACATAGCAATTAAAAAGCACTTTTCTGCGAAATGTCATTACTATTTAAAGTTACATAACCATTTCTCCGGCAGCGGAGGTTCACATAGCAGTCACCACCGGAGTCGTCTCCCTGTGACCTGTGTCCAACAAAGAGGCCCATTGCTGGGCGCCTCCTGCATGGGCGCCGGAGTCCTGCCCGCTTCAATGGGAGCTGTAAATAACATGGAGGGGGATTTGGCCTGGGGATCCGCCGTGTGAAAGATATACAGCTGCCGGCTGGGGTGGCACCTCCTGTCCCCTCAGTTCCCAAAGACACACACACACACGAACAGGAAAACTGAGAAAACGAGAGAGAAAAAAAGGCCACCCTTAATGCCAAGCATATAAATCTGGCCTCACAAAACTCAGGAAGGCAAGAGTTGAAAGTTCCATTTGCACACCAACTCACCCACACTAAACATATGGAATCTGTTCCCCCCCAATCTCATTATACTTACCAAAAAAAAAAAATCTTGTTATACTTTAAAACGGAACACTCAGCTGTTGCAGGGAGCGGGCAATGCTGACGATGTGGGAACCCTCGCGGCATCTGCCTGCCCTTTCCCTGATTTCTGCCCCGCCGTCCTCAGCCCCGCCTCCACCGCACCTTCAGCATTCTCGCCTCAGGGTGTTCTCTGTCCTGTGCATGCAGTCTTTGTGTGCCGAGGCGCCCTGTCTTCCCCATCACACGAGACCACGTCTCTGCCTCCTTGGCCCCCTCCTTCCCCTTCTCTGCTCTGTTTCTCAGGACGCACGGGCGCCCCGCCCTTTCGCAACCCCTCCTTGGCGCCGAGCTTGCTCTTTCCACCGTCTCTGTGCCCAGAATGCTCCTCTCCCAGATCTCGGCCTGGCTCCTGTGTCCTGCCATCCCAATGTGCCCAGGCCACCCACGCTCAGATGCCTCTTCTATTTTCTTCACAGAATTAGCTGCTGAATGAAATTATTTTATTCTTTTGTCTTCATTTCCTTTCCTTCTCCCCCATTAGACAGTGGGCTTCAGGGGGACAGAGGCCTGTCTGTCCATGACAGTCCCTCTGAGCTTAAGTTAAGGCCAAGCCCCGGGGAGGTTTCAGATATTCATTTGTTAAAGAACTGTCCTCTTTCTCATTCCACTTGGAAAGAGAGTTGCCCCTGAGAACTTAGAGGCTGTTAGAATTGAGGACATGTCCAGAGCTCTACAGCCATAGTGACAGACTCAGGACTCGACTCTGGGAATTCCAACTGGATTCTGAAACACTGGCGGGTCCTTCCGTGTCTCCAGTGGGAAGGGATGCAAACTGAGACAGATGCCTGCCTTGGGGTCCCCGGGGGTGCACAGAGTAGTCTCTGGGAATGTCTTAGCCTCCATGAAACTTAGTTTTCTTGCCTGTGAAGTTAAAATCCCAATAAACACTTACAGGGCTACTGTGAAGAGTGAATGAGGGGAGACAAGGCATAAACAGCACTTCAGCAACATCTGACTGTTACGGACTGACTATGTCCTCTGACCCCAGATTTCACATGTTGAAACCCTAACACCCAAGGCTAGGTTTAGAAACGGTCAGGAAGGTGGGACTTCCATGACGGGGTTTGTTTTTATTTAGTTGCTAAATCATGTCCAACTCTTTGCGAGCCCATGGACTCTGGGACGCCAGGCTTCCCTGTCCTTCACTATCTCCCCAAGCTTGCTCAAACTCATGTCTATTGAGTCGGTGATGCCATCCAACCATCTCATCCTCTGTCGTCCCCTTCTCCTCCTGTCTTCAATCTTTCCCAGCATCAGGGTCTTTTCCACTGAATCAGCTCTTTGCACCAGGTGGCCAAAGTATTGGAGCTTTAGCTTCAGCATCAGACTTTCCAGTGAATATTCAGGGCTGATTTCCTTTAGGATGGACTGGTTTGGTCTCCATGTGGTACAAGGGACTCTGAAGAGTCTTTGCTCTTATAGGAATAGGAAGAGACAGGAAGTCACTCTCTCTCCTTCTCTCTCTCTCCCTGCTCTTCCCCTCCTTCCCTCTGTGAGCACACTGTAAGGAAAGGCCATGTGAGCACACAGTGAGAAAGCAGCTAAGAGCCAGGAATGTTTCTTCACCAGACACTGAAACTGCTGGCACCTTGACCTTAGACTTTACAGCCTCTAGAATGGCAGAAAATAATGTCTCTTGTTCAGACTACCCAATCTATGGTATTTTGATATAGCAGCCTGAGCAGACCAAGACACCGATTGACAGAATTAAGTGCTCAGTAAATGTTAGATTCTTCCATTTGCACCCTACTGGAACATAACCCATTATCTGGACCACACTTGAGCCCTTCTTGGAGAAATCCTTCTTAAATAGCCCCATTTGGGCTAGTAGGAAAAGGCCAAGTGGGCATTTTGTCTTAATAGCACTATAGTATTTATTATAGGTCTTTATTGTTATCACTCCATTGTTTGTACTTCAGTGCTCCTTCCTTCCTTCCTCCCTTCCTTCCTTCATCCCCTCTCCCTGCCATCTGTCCTTCTCTCCATTTCTCCTCTCTTCTCTCCACACATATTGCTTAAGCCCTACTGTGTGGTAGGCACCGTGCTGTGGATACCAGGGCAAATAAGGCAAACCTTCCTTGCCCTCACTGACCTCACAGTTTAGGAGGGAGACAGACCTGTAAACAAGCTGCTTGGATGCAATGAGCCCAGGGCTCTGCCAGAAGCACAAGGGTGCTTGGAGAACGCACAGGAAGAACACCTAGCCCAGCCTTGAGCAGGGGTAGTCAAAGGCACTCTCCCAGAGAAGTGGCATTTAGGCTGAGACCCAGTGGATCAACAGGGGTCAAGGGATGAGAGATGCACAGGAAGAGTGGTCTAGAAAGTGGAAACACCACGTGCAAAGGCGTTAGGCAATATCACTCCTTCCAGCTAAGAACCGGTTTAGCCATCGCCTTTCTATCTGATTAAGGTTCCTCTTTTTTTCAGTTGTTCGATTTTTGCAAATTCTTTAGAGAAGAAAACAATGACTCTGATGCCTCAGAAGAGACCAGAACTCTGAAGGGAAGAATGACACGGGGCAGAGATCTGTCAGCTCACTAGAGGAACAGCACTTCGTACAGCAACAGAGGTCAAGGATCCTTGTCATTACAGGCTGGGAGTAAACCTGAGATTCAGAAAAAGAAGAGAAGGCCCTCTGCGTTGCTGCATTTCAACCACTGCTGGGGCGCTGGAGTAACAGAACGTTCAGGGAAACCTTGCAGCGGATCCCTGGAGATCTTCAGTTGCCAGCACTGCTGTGTAAAGCCGGCACCTAGACCAGGGGCAGCACTCGGCGAGCTGGGGAACATTTCATGTCTGGAATAGAGGACCCTGTCAACAAAAACCAAGGTGCTCCTGAGATTGGAGATTTTCGGCCCGCCTTCATCTCTGATTCTCTTTTGTTGCCAGGAACTCTGAGCCTCTTTCTCCTTCCTTCAACGAGAAGTACCTGAAGAACTGCTGGAGGAGACTTTCCTCCTTTCTAAAGACACAGAGGGGCTACCTGGATATTCAAAACTAAAGCTTGGAATCCAAGAGACAAAGGCTTTAACTGATGACTCAAACAGAGAGAGCAGCATGATGTCTGGTTAAGTAGCGTTTAATAAATATATTGCAAATATTAAAGAAGTCAGGCTTCTGTTACAGAGATGAAGGAAAATAAGCCTGGACACAGTAATTATGGGTGATTTTGTGATGTGGGCAGAGTCCTGAGACACAAGCCTGATCTTAACAGATAAGGAAGGGCAACACCAGTGCTCCCTGGAGAGGGCACACCTTCAGCAGAGATGGGTCAGTGTGGGCACACCTTGGGTCCATCTAAGTCTTGTTCAAGGCAAGGGCTCTATATCTTCCTGTTTTTTCCTCAGCTTTGTTGTATTTTATTCTATATCCTAATTGCCTAAGATAGTAATATTTTTGATGAATTTGCTCTTTTCTGACCTATTTCATTAAATATTAAATGCACGCTCGCTTACGGGGCTAAGAGGAAGAGTGAAACATACAGGTTCTATTTTGGTTGAGATTAAATATTTTCCTATCTCGTTCTTGCATCAGAATGTGGCCCCCTGTAGATGTCTCAGAGCCCTGTAGGAGCCCCAGCTGGTGTCTTGTGCCTGCTAAATTCTGCTTGTCAAATTCTGTCCATTTCAGAAAAGCACGAGGTGAGGAGAACGACAACAAGGACTCTACCTTTTGCAAAAAGTCAGCCTGACCCCCTTCCTGGGAAAGCCTAGGGATTTCAGACGGACAGATAAAGGACTTTATGGCTTCAGCAGCCATTCTGAACCCCAGTGTAATGAAGGCATGCAGGTCAATTACCCATCTGTTTGTGTTTCTATTGCTGTGAATTACAGTATCCGTCGCTGACAGCTCATTGGAGTGGAATGGAAATAAGACGATAATTCACCAGGTGAAACTGTGCAGAAAGGGCGAAAAGGCTATGATCTCATTCAGAAGTTCAGCCTTGTCTCCGTGACCGGTCATCCACGCTCTGGGAAATGAAGAAAGGCAGCTACCTGGGGGGGGGAAGTGGGCGGGTCTGGCTCCCCCTTCCGGATAGAGTGCCCTTTTGTTTTCTCAGGTATCCTTATCTATCCTGCAGGATCTTAAGGAGTAGACTTGGAACCCTTGGAGGAAAGATACAGGTAAGCAAAATTTCACACAGTAAAATGAAAACCTTTTTAACTATCAGAATTTTTGAGGAATGAAACAGCTTGCCTTAGTAGGTAGAGGGCTTCTCGTCATTGGAAATACAGAAGCAGAATCTGAAAGCTGACATTGTAGGGATGCTCCAAAAACCCATTCATGCATATTCAGTGCCCCTCCCTGAAGTGTCCTCCTTTGGGAAAAATTATACACCCCCACCTCTGAGTGGCTCAGATGGTAAGGAGTCTGCCCACAAAGCAGGAGACCCGGGTTTGATCCTGGGGTTGGGAAGATCCCCTGGAGAAGGGAATGGCAACCCACTCCAGTATTCTTGCCTGGAGAATTCCACAGAGGAGCCTGGAAGGCTACAGTTCGTGGGGTCCCAAAGAGTGGGATATAACTGAGCGACTTTCACATTCACCCTCTGAACTCAGATAGGTTTCCACAGCATGTTTTGGCTAATGAAATGTATAAGTGATACGTGCAACTTCCAAAATGAAGCTACAAGAACCAACATATGGGCCCCTCAGTTTCTCTTGGCCCATCACCACCGCAACAGCCATGTTCCATCTAGAGGACACCACTGCTCTCCATACAGAGGTCTTCATTCCGTGAAGCAGAATCACACCTGACTTCTGACTATGATGCAGAATCAGTAAGAAATGACTACTCACATTTGCCAACCACTGGGATTCAGGGATTGTTTGTTAGCACAACATAACCTAGCATATACTGACAGATACAGGAATCGGCTAACAGGGGCCGTGAGCCTATTTTCACAAATTAACTTTACTGAAATGCAACCACACAGACGGAAGTATCACTTACAGCTGCTTTTACATCACAACACAGGAGTAGAATAAGTTGCATTAGAGACTGCTTGTGACCCACAAAGCCTAAAATATTTACCATCTGGCTCTTTACAGAAGACATCTGCCAGCCCCTGTACTAGTTGATGGTTATGATTTTCTGAACCTTGCTTTTCTATGAGTCTATTCTGTGCTGGTCTTATTTCAATTATTAAGCAAAGATGGATTAGGCATATATTATGTGCCGGGCCCTCTTTTAGGTGCTGGAGAAAAGGTTAGAAGCAAAATCTGTGCTCTCTCAGAACTTACCTTTCAGTGGGAGAGGTAATCAGGGGAGAATTTAAACTGACAAAAAGGACTGGGGGCAGGGAGACTTCTAAATGACAATTTTAACTTGGAAAAAGAGAATATGGTCTAAACTATGAAATCATCAATGATAAGGAGGCAGACATACCTTTTTTTTTCCTCCAACATACTTTTAAAATTCAGTTTCATAAAATTGCAACATGAAGTTACCCTTGAAACTGAAGAAGAGGTTGAATCAATTTAAATCTAAGCTTCTTCACAGAATTCATGATGAAACCCAAACTACACCTCACAGACTCTGTCACCTGATCCCTGGATCAGCTGATGTCTGCAGATTGTTTTATCCCCTGTCTCTCTCTTTTTTGCGACATCCTGTACCACCACCACCTCTGCTCCCAGAATGCAAGCTCTCTCTGTCCAAATTTTGGCTCCAGCTCTTATTAACAGTGTGACCTTGGGAAGTTAAGATAAAGAGGCTTAACTTCTCCGATTCTCAGTTTTCTCATTAAAGTTCATGTGTAGGGTTGGTGAGAAAGTTAAATGGGTAATTTTCTACCTTGATCGTGGCAGCATCTTGATTACACGATTGCATATGTTTGTCATATTCATAGAACTGTTCATCTCAAAATGGTGAGTTTTTATGGATGTACATTTTATCTCAATGAATTAGACAACAAAATCAATTGCGTAATCCATGTGAAGCTCATAGCCTTAATGTGAGTGAGTGAGTGAAAGTCACTCAGTCGTGTCTGACTCTTTGTGACCCCATGGACTGTACAGTCCATGGAATTCTCCAGGCCAGAATCCTGGAGTGGGTAGCCTTTCCCTTCTCCAGGGGATCTTCCCAACCCAGGGATGGAGCCCAGGTCTCCCGCACTGCAGGTAGATTCTCAACCAGCTGAGCCACCAGGGAGCCCCACAGCAATAACACATGACAGTTATTTCAAGCGACGTTGCTTTCTGTGCTCACCCTGTTTTCCAGTGCTTTCCCTGGAAGCCCTTGGCAATCCAGGTGCTCCTCTGTAGACAACCAAAAGCACCTTGCATGTACCTCAAATGCTAATAGAACAGGTATTGCATCATATTTTGTATGTTTATGTTCATCTTCCTCCTGGTCTGTGAGCTCCTCCTTGAATGCCAGGGGTAATACGTCATTCATCTCCCACCTCCTTGTCATCTGGCACATGAGGGGGTACCCAGAAAATAATTTTGAACAAAGGTGAATTTAGATAAAATGTGCTTGACAGAGGGTTGTGGGTCTCTGTTCTGGGCTTAGTACATCTCACCTCTCTAGAGTGCTTCCTCATGAGCAGGGCCTGTGCTGTCTTTCCTGACATCATAGCTTGAAATCTGAAGCTATTTTAACTTCAGCTCAATACTGTTAAGAAACATCTGAGTGAAAAAATGCACAAATCAAAAAAAAAAAAACCTTCTAAGATAACAATGATGCTGAAAGACTTGGCCACTAAACTCAGCACATATTTTGTTTGGGATCCATTGTTACAAATTATGATTCTTGAGAACTACGACTGGCTTCTATGTCTTTGCATTCTTTCCACGATATCAAACACAAAACTAGCTCACAGTACGTGTGCAAAAATAAAGCTGCTCAATTCTGCCACACTTAGAAAAGTCCTTTCACTCACCACTTTATTGAGGCAGACAATGTACTAGATGCTAGAGATACAGAAAATTAATAAAATGGTTTTGACCTCAAGGGGCCCCAGTTGGATAGGAGAACAAAATTCTTAAATGTAGAATTAAAATAAAATATATACACATTTCAGCAGAAGGAATAAAGAAAAGCCTTGTACATTTCTAAGAGCAGAGTAAAAGTTATTTTGGACAGGATTTAACCCAAATGATATTATATTAATAGTCCAGCATTTGCCAAGTTGTATGATCCAGAATTATAGACCTGCACATGTAACCAAGATCAAATACATTCAGGAGACTCTGTGTATTCAATCAAGCTCTTGAGGCCCATAAGGCACATTAGCCCAGTTAAGGCACCGAGAAGCCAAGCCGTAAGGAAGTGTGGTTTGCATTGCTTAAGCCAGTGTTTCAGTACCATTGAGCTTTGGTTAAGTTTCTGTTTCATAACACAGAGCCCCCAAATCCCAGTGGTTTACAACCACAAAAGGTTTATTTCTTGCTCGTGTTTCATGTTGGCTGGGCTTTGGCTCTGTGTCAGATGTCTTCTTCTTCGGACCAAAGCTGAAGGAGTGGCCTCTCTCAGGTATATATGCCATTCTCAGAGGGAAAAGGGTAAAAGCCAAACCAGGCAGTGTCTCCTAAAATGAAGTGTGCGTTATATTCCACTGGCCAAAGCAAGTCATATGGCCAAGTCCAATGTCAACTAAGTGAGGTGTATACGTCTCCTACAGGACAACACTGCCTGTCACATGGTAATGCATTCCTGTGTATAATAATCCTCTCAGGGGAAGAGAACAATGGAGTCAGGCAATCCATTACAAAATAAACCTATTTTTGTACCAAGGCTTTGGTACAAAATTTAAATTTTTTAAAATTTAATTGCTGTATGATCCAGCAATTGCACTCTTAAGGTATATATTCAAAAAAACTGGACACAGGTATTCAAATTAAAACTTGAACATGTTGTTCACAGGAGCAATATTGATCAAAAGGCAGAGAAACCCTAAATATCCATCAACATATGAATGGACAAACAAAATGTGGATATGGATATCCATGCAGTAGAATATTAACTCAGTCATAGAATGAAGTGCTGTTTCATGCCACAACATGGATGAGCCTTGAAAACATTTCGCTACATGAATGATGCCAGACACACACACACACACACATTATATAATTCCAATCATATGAAATGTTCAGAGCAGGCAAATCCATAGAGACAGAAATGCGATTAGTAGTTGCCAGGAACTGGAGGGAGTGAAGAACAGAGACGACTGTTTAATGGATACAGAATTTCCACATGGGATGGTGAGAAAGTTCTGGAACTAGTAAGGGATGGTAGTTGCACACCACTGTGAATAGGCTTAATGCCACTGAACTGTGCACTTTTAAATGCCTACAACATTAAACTTTGTTATGTATATTTCATCACAATTTAAAAAAACTAAGATTCAAAGCAAATTAATTTGATAGTTCACATAAATTTAAATCAGTAAATATATATTGGGCATACACTATGTAAGTAAGAGCACACATCAGGTAAGTAAAAACTGAATAATGAGCAAATTTAAAAGGATACGAATTCTACTTTCAAGGATCAGGGCAATTTAGTAGCAAATATGAACAACTGTGCACATAACAAAAGGTAGAATGTACCCAGAATACAGTGAAATGCATTGAAAGAACTATATTTGCAGTGCCAAAGGAGAGCTTAATTCTGCCTAAGATAAATTCTGACAGCTAAGAACAAAAGATAAAAATAAAAAATAAAAATAAACAGGTACCTTGTTTAAAGAGAGTCAATATATTAATTTCCATGGGTGATTTAGGTCTTGACCATCCTGATGCCTGATTTCTGTACAATCAATGAGATCAACGAGGAATCGAATGGGACGTGGTAGTGAAAGTAGATCAAACAGTCTCATTGATCACTGATCAGTCCAGGATTTCTGTGTTACACTCTTGACCACAAGTTTATTGAAAGGCAGAGCCTCACATGACCCCACACCAAAAGATGAACCCTCTAATAGGCTTTCTCTCAACACAGCTTCCAGTATTCTTTCCTGGAGAATCCTAGGGACGGGGGAGCCTGATGGGCTGCCGTCTATGGGGTCGCACAGAGTCGGACACGACTGAAGTGACTTAGCAGCAGCAGCAACACAGCTTGGAGAAGGGAATGACAACCACTCCAGTATTCTTGCCTGGAGAATTCCATGGACAGAGGAGTCTGGCGGCCTACAGTCCACATGGTTGTAAAGAGTCAGACACGACTGAGCGCCTAACACACACACAATACAGCTAATACTCCATCAGCATATGCAGCTCTTTCTATACAGATCTGAGTATTGAGTCACCACTTTATTTCAGGTTTCCCCTGGTCAGAGGCAGCCCTTTTTATCATCATCTACACCTGGAATGTTGCAAGGCTCTCACAATCGTCTGTTCTAAAGGTATTTTGATCTTTTATGGTTCTGGATTCTTTTGAGAGTATGAGAATAGCTATGGAAATGGCACGCCTACGCACATCCACAAGTTGGCAAGTAATTTTAGGAAAATCACAGACTTCCAAAAGTCAACAGCAGAACCTATCGGCACATAGAAAGGGCTACAGAACTACCGGCTCCAATAAAAACCATGATTACGATATTCATTTCAGGTTGAGACACAACATAGTACGTACTTAAAGAGCACTGCCACTGAGTGGACATGGGCTCAAATTCCTGCTCTGCTGACTACAAGACAGTTAATTAACTTCTGTGAACCTCAATTCTCAAAATTGGAAAATGGATTGTGTTGAGGTTTCCACGATAGATTGATATAAAGGAATGAACTCTATACCTGGCATGTGAGAATTATCCAGGAAATCGTCTATTACTTTATATCAACCCCCTTCGTTTTAGGTCAGATGCTTTCTCTATATGTGTTAAGTGTTAAGTCACTCAGTCATGTCCAGACTCTTTGTGAACCCCATGGACTGCAGCCTGCCAGGCTCCTCTGTCCATGGAATTCTCCAGGCAATATTACTGGAGTGGGTTGCCCTTTCCTTCTCCAGGGGATCTTCTCAACCCAGGGATCAAACTCGGGTCTCCCGCATTGCAGGCAGATTTTTTACTGTCTGAACTTTTTATATATTTTCCAAATAAATGTAGGATCATGGCTCTGAGACAGGAGTATTTTCATTCCCATTTTGTGCAGATTCAGCTTAGTTCAGTCATGTCCCACTCTTTTCGACCCAATGGACAGCAGCATACTAGGCTTCCCTGTCCACCAACTCCCAGAGTTTGCTTAAACTTCCGTCCATCAAGTCGGTGA
The DNA here is from genome assembly GCF_029407905.1 of Bubalus kerabau. Taxonomy (NCBI): domain Eukaryota; kingdom Metazoa; phylum Chordata; class Mammalia; order Artiodactyla; family Bovidae; genus Bubalus; species Bubalus kerabau. The sequence goes on from NC_073627.1 coordinate 178,442,031, forward strand.
TGCCATCCAACCATCTCATCCTCTGTTGTCCCCTTCTCCTCCTGCCTTCAGTCTTTCCCAGCATCAGGATCTTTTCCGATGAGCCAGTTCTTCGCAACAGGTGGCCAAAGTATTGGAGCTTCAGCATCAGTCTAATTTTGCAGATTAGAAGACCAGAAAAAGCTCAGAGACTTAATTAACTAGTTCAAGGACTTATCACTATCACATTTGCTCTTGGATCCTCCCATTCTGGGCTCCTCTGGTGGCTCAGTGGTAAAGGATCCACCTGCCAATGCAGGAGACACAGGATAAATCCCTGGGACGGGAAGATCCCCCAGAGGAGGAAATGGCAACCCACTCCAGTATTCTTACTGGGAAAATCCCAAGGACCGAGGAGCCTGATGGGCTCCAGTTCATGGAGTCACAAAGAGTTGGACATGACTGAGCAACTGCGCATGTGTGCCTCCCTATTCTACTTGTGTTCTGATTCAGTCTTTAATTGGCATCTTCAATCTACTTCCTAAGAGGAACTCCACTTTTTCTCACAAGGCAGAGAACACAGTGCTCCTAGGCTCATAAAGGAAAACCAATATTTGGACTCAAGCAGTTGGGTGGCAGTCAGCAATCCCATTTGTCATGAAGGGGCTGTTCTTTTGTCCAACAGGCTTTTACAGACAGAGCCGCGGGAAGGCGGAAATCCGGATCCCCATCACTGCCTCCTAGACCCCCGCTAATCAACAAGAAGGCCCTTAGTCACGAGCCATTGCCTGCGACCCCAGGCTAATTCTTAATGAGGATTCAGCCCAAAGCTGCTGACTAGAGCCGGCGCTGGTAGCAATCGCTCGGCGTTCCCGCTGGGGTCACAAGGCCGCCGGGGGCGATGGGGCTTCATGAAAGAAAGACGGAATCACCTTCCTTCCTCTCTTCCTCTACCACTGCAGCTGTGCAGGGATTTAGTCCCATTCTCTCCACACGGAGAATGTACTGTGCTGACTCAAAGCTCCCTGAGAAAAGCTATCTTGGCACCCAGGCAGCCAGGAGCCAGAAGCAGAGGGGTGGGGGCCTTGGGAAAGTGACTTTACCTTGGGAGGCCTCAGTTTCTTCATCTGTGTAATGGGGGAGCATAATCCCTAGCTCTCAGTTGGTGGGAGAGATAAACAGGCTCATGGGTATAAGCACAATGCCTGAGAAGGTGTAACAGCTCAAAATAATGTTGATTTTAAACAGCTCCACACGCTCTGTCCCTCTCTTTCTCCTACTTGATGTAAGAGGCCTTGAAAATCATCTCTGCTCCGTTTATGGTGCGAACGAGGAACGGCCCAGGAAAGGGGTCTTCCTCGATCCTCTCGCCTCAGCGGCTCCTCTCACCCCTCCCTCTCCTCCTCGACTCTGCCTCTTCTTCACCCCCCTGCTCCTCTTCCCTTTTCTTCTCTGCCCTTCTCTCTCCCCCTCCTCCACCCTTCACTTCCTCATCCTTCACCTCCATCCTTCACCTGCTCTCGCCTCCCTTTCTTCCCACGCTGGTTTCCCTTCCTCTTTCTCTCCTTTCCCCCAGCCTCCTGGTCCTCCACTTTCTCTGGTCACTGTTACACCAATACTATACCAACTTCCAGTTCAGCAAATAGATATTATATGAGTCCCAATGGCCACAGCACTATAATATAATGAAACACAAAGTTGGCAAAATCCCTTCCTTAAAGAAACCTACGATTAAATTTAATATGAAAGGTAAAACCTAAACAAAATGAACATGTTGCAAGATGAAGTTTTGTAGTTTCATTCTGGAATAAAATTTCTAACTACAAAAAAAAATTTTAAATAAAAACAAACAAAAAAGCCATACAAGGGGTCTTAAAAGAGGCTTCTGGGAAGAGGTGGCATTTGAGAGAGTACACGGGCGTGGCTCTCGCCTAAAAGGTAGAACAGCCACAGCACAGAAAAGGCACGTGCCCTCTGAAGAATGCTCTCCATGCAGGAAGGGAGGCTCTGGGCACAGAGGAGGTCTCAGGACATCGTCCTTTCAGGTTGAACTGGATCCGGCATGATGTGGAATGAGAATCATAACAATTCAGAGCAAATGGAGCTCACTATGGGTTGGGTGATTCATTCATTTAATTATTCATCGATTATTTATAAATTCATTTAACACGTATCTTCCGTGTATGTACACTGTTTATGAGCCAGATTCTATATATCATGCTAGAGACAGAGATCGCCCTTAGCAATGAGGAACTTATACTACAACTAGGGAGCCAGATTAATAATATTACGTGACAGATCGTAGAGAAGAAGGTGCACAGGGTGTCTAACAACCTGAGCAGGTGCAGGAAGAGGAGCTTTCTGGGGAGAAGTGGAAGTCCAGGAACCGGAGAAATGATGCACAAAGGTGCAAAGTAATAAAAACAACAACAAAAAAGATGCCTATAGTGAAATGTAAGAAATTCCACAGGCCTGGAGTAAGGATGCGGGTATGTACTGGATGGTGGAATATGACAAAGCCAAGAAAACAGGTGCAAGTTTGATTATCACCAGCCTGGCGCCCAGGTCTACAACTTATACCCAGCTCAGAGACAGGGAAGGGTTTTAAGCAGAGAAGTAACAGTATTTGATTTGGTGCTAGGAAGAGCGTACTGGCTGCTCAGATGGGGATGGATCAGCAGAAGCGATCAGAATCAATAAAACTGGTTTGACAATCATTGAGATGAGCCAGGGAAGAGAGAAATGGTGATGGGAGGAGGTGAGCCAAGACAAGGTAAAGAAGGAAGGATTCCTGATGAGAGGATGGACATTTGTGTTGGGCGTGAAAAGATGGACTGAACTCAATGAATGAGAGAAGAGCCGTCATTTAGGGCATGAACAGATTCCGAGGGCATCAGTGATAGGTGACAGAGACTGCTCTGGAAGGAGCTGAGCTTTCAAGAAGAGACAGGGAAAGAATGGAAGGGAAAGGAGGAGGAGGAAGAGGGAGGGAAGAAAAAAGGAGGAGGCTGAAGAGAAATAATTCAAGATCAGTAAGTGATCTTAAGATCTGGAAGTGATTTCCTAAAGGAAATCAGTCCTGAATATTCATTGGAAGGACTGATGCTGAAGCTGAAACTCAAATACTCGACTGATGCGAAGAGCTGACTCATTAGAAAAGACCCTGATGCCGGGAAACATTGAAGGCAGGAGGAGAAGGGGACAACAGAGGATGAGATGGTTGGATGGCATCACCAACTCGATGGACATGAGTTTCAGCAAGTTCCAGGAGTTGGTGATGGACAGGAAAGCCTGTTGTGCTGCAGTCCATAGGGTCACATAGAGTCGGACACGACTGAGCAGCTGAACTGAACTGAAAATCTGAAAAATCTTTTAACAGGTCAATGAAAAGTAACCAGGAGTAAAGTTGAAGAAACTGGCCCTGTTACCACAACTGTGAACTGGACCCACCTTTGGGTCCATATGTTCTTTTTCCCTTTACCCTGTACGAACTTGCAGGAGGTCTTATCTAAGGTAAATAATTCCAGTCATATACAAGATCCTATTCACTCTTCCCTGCTCAACCATGACCCCAGTGGAGCAAAATCCCTCTTGCTCACAGAATCAAGGTTTCCCTCTCTGAAGATAACTCCCCGACAACATATCAGAGTTTTGTTGCTTCTATATTAAAAAAGAAGAAAAGCTCAGGGACCCCACGTCACTTTCTGCTACTGTACCATTTACTGTGAGATTCCTCTAGAGTTTGCTAAAGCCCTGCCCTCACTTCCTCTCTTCTTATTTTCTCCTGAAGTCACTCTACTCAGGCTTCCACTCCCATAACTCTACTGAAGCATTGTTGGGGTCACCCATGCCTTCCATGCTGCTAACCCCACTAGTCTCTTCTCATGTCCCTCTTCCCCATCCCATCAGCAGCAACTGACGCAATTGACAATGGCCTCTCCACCTGATTTCTAGGATGTCACATTCTCTTGGCTCTCTTCCCGTCACTGCCTCCACTCTGCTCCTCAGCCAGTTCTTAGCTTCCTTTCCTTGTTCCTCATTATGATGCCATTATCCCAACTCATAAATATTAAATTCCCCATGGCTCAATCACTGGGCTCCTTCTTTTCTCTATCTATACTCTCTCTCAAGGTGATCTTATCCAATCTCACATCATTAGCTATCATCCGTATGCTAATTTACATCGCTGTCCTCTCCCCTGACTTTCCAAGTGTCCACTCAACATAGACATAACAGATTTCTCAAACCTAGGTTCAAACCCAATTCCTCACGGCCTTCGACAGTATTCACCATAGCAGTAAGGGAATCCGATCGCTGCAGCTGCTCGGGCAAAACTCCGGGAACATCCTCTGTCTCTCTCTTTCTCTCATGTTTCCTCAGTCCACTGCCAAAGAATGTCAGCTCTACTTGAATTAAAAGTATATCCATAATTCAGTCACTTCTTACAACCCTCACAGTCACTATCGGTGGCCCAGGCTGTCATTTTTCTCTCAGCTTAATAAATATGATGGCCTTCTAGCTGGGTTCCTTGTATGTGATCTTGCCCTCTACAAGTCTCTTCTACAGAACGTCATAGTAATTCACGTAAAATGGAAGTCAGGTCCAGTTATTCCACCGCCCATATTTGCAATGGCTTCTCATTTCATTTAGAGTAAAATCTAAAGCCTGTTCCACGGTCTACAAATTTCTAGATGACCTATTCCCTCACTATCTCTCTGACTGTAAAGAAAATATATTTTTCTGTTTACTTGTTTAGTGTCTGCTCCCCCAATACCCACACACTCAATGTAAACTCCAAAATTACTGAGAGTTAGCTTATTCAGAGCTCTATATCCTGTTCTTAAAACAATGTCTGATGTATAGCTGACATTCAATAAATATTACTAAATGAGTAAGTGAATGTGTGAATGAATACATTTCTGAATTATCCCTAGATTTCAGCAAACTATTTTTTCTGCATCCCTTTCCACGCCAGTGAGCTATGGAGGCAGAGGTCTGTTCTCTGTACATCCATCTCACCAGATGGATACTCAATTCAATTACACGACAATGTCAGTAAAACACTCAATGGGCTTCTTGGAGAGAGAAGGATAAAAATGAAAAGTTATCATTATGCCATTAGCATTATTACAAGTAGCTCGGTGGTTGCTGCTTTGACTACTAATAGCCTCTTTTCATTTCCATGATACTTTCTTTCTCATTTCAAGTCTCCATCTCCAAACTTCCTTTTTCATTTTTTTTTAATTTTTCTATTTCTCTCCACCTTTGCCTTGTTCTGTGAACCTTTTATGAAACACCACAAAGTGAAGGTCATTCGAGTGCCATTCATATCATCCTCCATCTACCCTAATAAACCTGCAGAATCTGCCCCCAGCCCTCATGCAGAGGCATCAGGAGGTGACCAGAGGAATGCCGAGCCACCCATTTTAAGAGGGAGAAACTCTAAAGTCAGGCTGTTGGGGTTAAAATTCCGGCTCAGTCGCTTATTAAGAAACCTCTCTTCAGTCCCAGTTTCCTTACCTATAAACTGGGAATGTTATTTATCTATGCCTCCCTTATAAATGCTATGAGCATTAAAAATGTAATAAATCCCATTATATAAAACAAATACAAGTCAAATAAAAAGAAACACACAAATATAAGTATAGTAAAAATAAACTAACACAGCTCCTGGCACACTAGGACATGCTTAATAAGCAACGTCTGTTATTTCTGGTTCTTCAACCCACAAGTCCACGCAGCTTCCCTTTAGGCTGGGCTGGACCACCTCCTGCTCTTTTATGTCTCCGTTTTATTCATGTTATCTTTTTGCAGAGGATGTCAAAATAGAGCACATTATTAAATAAAAGCTTAATAGCTGCATGTTTTATACACAGAAATGTATACATATAAGTCATGTGTGTACAGCTGTATCAATTTTCACAAAGTAAACACATCCATGTGTGGCCATCGTGATCAAAACCTTACCAAGACCTCCAGAAACCTCTCTCCTCTCTCTCCAGTCACTCCCCTGTTCCTCCTCTGCAAAGGAATCCTGAAATAGTGTATGTGTCTGACTGTTTCTGACAGGTGGGAAGAGCAGAATCATAAGAGCATCTCCTCTTTCCTGTCTGGCTTTTTTAATTCTGTGTTTCTTTTTTTAAATATTTACTTATTCGGGTCTTGCTTGTGGCACATGGGATCTTTCGTTGTGGAGCGTGGGCTTCTCTCTAGTTGTGGAAATAGGGCTTAGTTGGTCTGCGACACGTAGGATTTTAGTTCCCTGACCAGGGATTGAATCTGCGTCGCCTGCTGATTCTTAACCACTGGACCACCAGGGAAGTCTCACTTTTATTCAGTGTTACATTCATGAGATTCTTCCATACTGCTGCATAGAACGGCAGTTTAGGGACCCCTCCGGTGGTGCAGTGCTTAAGAATCTGTCTTTCAACGCATGGGTTCGATCCCTGGTGGGGGAACTAAGGTCTCCGATGTCGCGGGGCAACTAAGCCCATGCACTACAACGACTGAGCCCGCGTTCCACCACCTGAGAAAGCCCAAAGGCTGCGATGAAGACCCAGAGCAGCTAAAAATAAAATACGGATGGTGGTTTATTGTTTCTCATTTCCGTACTGTAGCTCATCATATGACTGTATGACAAATTATCCATTTTCTTGTTGATGGGGGTTTGGGGGCTATTTCCATTTAGGAGACTCTTTTGAACAAAGCTAGTGAACATTCATGATTTTTGGTGAACATATGTAATAATTTTGGGGGGCATATTCCTAGGAGTTGTAACTGTTGGGTCATGGGGTCAAGGCATATTGAGTTCTTAGTGGAAGCTGCCAAGAAGAGCTTTTCAAAGTAATTTGGAAAATTTATTCTTCTGGAAGCAATGCGTGTACACACCCACTGTTCCACGTCTTCACTCCTAGATATTGTCAGTTTTTTCCAACTGAGCCAGACTGACTGCTGTGTTATGACACCGAACAGTTTTATTCTACATTTTCTGAGGACAAGTAAAGTTATTCACTTTTTCAAATATCTGTTTGCCATTCTGATATTCTTGTTTGTGAAGTGCCTGTTCATGTCTTTGCATCCCTCTTCTTGTCTTCCTGGATTGTCTGCCTGTTGCTTACTGGTTTCAGAGGTTGTTTACATATTTTGTGTGCTTCCTTGGTAGCTCAGTTGGTAAAATAATCCACCTGTAAGGCAGGAGGCCCAGGTTCAATCCTGGGGTGTACACATTTTACACATCAGTTCTGGGTCAGATACATTTATCATCGATATTGCCTTCCACTCTGTAACTTGAATTTTCATTCTATGAATGGCATCTTCTAATGAACAGAAATTGATTTTAATGTAGTCCAGTTTATCAACCTTTTTATTTTACTTGCTGCTTTCTGTATGCTACTGAATAAATATCAGTTCAGCTCAGTTCAGTCACACAGTTGTGTTCAAGTCTTTGCGACACTGTGAATCGCAGCACGCCAGGCCTCCCTGTCCATCACCAACTCCCGGAGTTCACCCAAACTCATGTGCATCACATCGGTGATGCCATCCAGCCATCTCATCATCTGTCGTCCCCTTCTCTTCCTGCCCCCAATCCCTCCCAGCATCAGAGTCTTTTCCAATGAGTCAACTCTTCGCATGAGGTAGCCAAAGTATTGGAGTTTCAGCTTTAGCATCAGTCCTTCCAATGAACACCCAGGACTGGTCTCCTTTAGGACGGACTGGTTGGATCTCCTTGCAGTCCAAGTATAAATATCAGCCTACCTCTAAATCAAGAGATACTCTTCTGTCTTACAGTAAGAAGCTTCTCTCTGTTCTACTCTCCACCAGGTGAGTATTTTTCTCCTTTCTATGATTCCTCTACCTAGGCAGATAGAACAAATTACCTTTTTATTTTCCTGAATCTCCATAATAATGTGCATTACTTTTACTATCTCTATTATATGACACAGTACCTTGAATCATATGTATTTTCCTGTCCATCAGCTCTATCTTATCCTCTCACTCCAGTCACTTAAATATCTAAATCTTTCATGTTCTTTTCACTAAATCCTGGTCATGATGCCTCCTAAGTAACTCCAAATTGGTCTATTTCACTCCATCTCAACTGCTACCTCCTAAATCTGTGACATTTCATCTTGAATACTGCAACAGTCCTTAACTAACTGGTCACCAACCTCTAATCTACTCTTTTTAATTAACTGACCACACAATAGCCAGATTGATCTTTCAAAACATTAATCTCTTCCTGCTATTTTGTTTTTTAAAACCCTTTCATGGTTCCTACTACTGTCCAATTAATGCTCACTTCATTTAAGTGCTTAGTGACTGAACAACAAATAACGTAACCAATGGCAGATCTGGGTTTTGGAGGACTGAGGCTTATACTGCAGGTGCCTACTGAGGAAAGGAATTCAAAATCACGTGTGAATGTGAGTATTTAGAATGAGAAATGTTGGGGACTTAGAAAGCCAGAGAGCCCTGGATCTTAAACTTCCTTAGCTTCAAGGTAAATCAGTTTCTAAATGTCCCTAAGATCTTAATAACTGCCTAGCAACATCTTGCTCATCCCACCTAAATTTACTCCAGATATAACTCACAGGTCTCTCTACCTCCTTCGTGCACAGCAGGGTGATCAGACGCAGATTGGAGCCACACTTCCTGGATTCAAACCCTGCTCTCACTCCACAAGTTCACTGTAGGCATTTGGGAACTAACGCTGGAAATCTTGGCACCCCCGAGGTTGGTCAGTCTTTCTTACTCATTTCTTATCAGGCATGACCAAACCCATCTGTCTACTCTTTTCTCTAATAAAGAGGGATAGGATTATTCTTCATGTATTTGAGGTTTTGTTTTCTCGGCTTCTATTTTAACACTAGACTGTTCTCTTGACCTGAATTTCCCTGATGGATTTTCATTCACTGCTCCCAAGTGACACTGCCAAGCTCACCCCGTACCGCTTTCCAACCATCTTCTATAACAGGAGCATGAATCAAAGAGTTGCCAAGGAACCAGAATATAAAAGTCATATTAGGCTCTGCTTAGCTCGATCTGCCAATCTCAACCCAACTTTCCTCCCACTGACATTCAGAATCACCTTTATCATATACCTTGCTAGAAGGTCACATTCTTAGCTCGCTCAAAGTATATGCCATTTTTTTCTGACTATAAAGTTAATACATGATCACTGTAGAAAAGTTAGAAAAGGAATTGGAAGCCTAAAATAAATCACCTCTAACCTAATCATACAGAAGTAACCTCTTAACATCTCGGCATAACTCCTTGCAATTTTATTTTTCCTTATCCTTTTACATTAAGTTCATACCATTCCTTCAGTCAAAATCATCCATTTTTAATGAAAATCATACCAAATCATTTTCACATATCTTGGAAATTCTTTACAAACAACATTTTAGCACCTGCCTAATATTATGTGGTATGGATGCTACATAATTCATTTAGTCTCCTCAGGTAGAAAGCTGAGATCTTTACATTGTTTTTTTCTTTGCTATTATAAATTATGCTTTTTAAAACAGCACTATCTATGCTTAAAAGTCTTATCATTTCCCCCCCTACAATCTCCCCTTCTCTTCATGATGAATTAATCAGGATAAAATGACTGTTTTAAAACGTGTTTCCTTCAGGGTCTTGAGTATATATGGACCTTACATACAATAGGTAATAAACAAATACAAATATATACTTCAACAAACTAATCCTTAGAATTATTGCAGTTTCACTAGCAATGCCTAAGAGTGTTTGTCTTGCTCTGTTCTAGCCAGCACTGAATGTTCTCATCTGCAAACTCTGCTAAAAGCACACTCGCCTACACAAACACATATATATGTATGAGTGTGCTAAAGACCACAAATGATTAACAAAGGAGAAAGAAGATTCCACGGAACCCCAAATTCTATAAAATGCCCTATAGTTCTTTGAATTCAAATAACATCTGCCAAAATACATTGAGAATCAAACACAATAATGTGGGAAATTCAGATGCTATGATATGAAACTTTAATATATATTAGATCTGGAACATCTATAAATAACACTGTTTAGACATTTTCATCAAAATAATCAGATAAAGCTCACACTTCCATACTTTATCTCTGAAAACTAATTAATAACCATGAATTTAATGTCCCATATATGTTAAAATTTTAAAAAAGACATCATATCATAACTGTCTTGATTTCCATATTTTTAGCTTTCATTGGTCTCTCTCTGCCTTTCATCTTCTTCTTCCTTCTCCCTCCCTTCTGGCCTCCTGGTACTCTCCCATCCCTCCTCTGGCAGGCTGCTCCCTCCCCCTCTCAGCTCCCATCGCTTCCACTGACATCCTACCTTGAAGATGCAGTTTGCTCTCGGTGCTCTGCAGAAGGACGGAACTCACAGAGTCCAGATTGTCGTAGCTGTTACAGCCCAGGGGCCCAGTGCGTGTCTCTGTGACCTGAGTGGACAGTGAGGGCGACAGGTGTGAGACAGATGCCCTTGGCTGAGACGGATCCTGCAGAGTCAGCCCCCAGCAGTGAAGCAGCAGCAGGGAGAGTCTCACTGCGCCCGTGGCCACTCCCTGAGCCCCTTGCCTGTGTCGAGGACCAGGGCTGACTGACGCCAAGCAGACAGGCTAGCAGGGCAATCTAGCACAGACAGGAGCCAGAATGCCCAGGTTCTGTCCTTGGTTCTCAAGTCACTGAGCCACTGTATTATACGAACTAATAACAAGTGGAAACACTACAGGGTATTTTGAAACCATGGGCTCTGGAAATCGGAGGGTCAGTGTTAAATCCTGGCTGGGCCATTGATTTGCTGTGTGACCACAGGCAGGCACTTCTCTAGGCTCCTGAAAGCTGAAGCTAATAAATCCTTCCCACGAAGGTTGTGAGACTAAACCTGATGGGCGGAAGTGCCTGACACGTGGCATATGTTCGATAATAGACATCTCATTACCAAGAGCCTTATAAATTGCAATGTGCATTATCAATGAGTACATATGCATTGTCATTAGGCAGGAACAATGAACTCATTCCCATTTTCACAGAAAAATTAGCAAAGAGCACAATCAGCTCACCGCAGAATGGACGCCCCTGTCCTCTGGCGGTGTGTTTCTAAAACACTGTCTGAGAATAACCGAGGTGGTGGACAATAGGGTGAACAGCTATTCTAAAAGATAACCTTGAAATATGAATGGTTTCGTATGTAAAGTGGCTTCTTCATCCCTTCAGTCTTTACTTTCCATTATTTCACACAATCGTTGGTGGGCTTGTTTTGAGGTTTGCATCCTGCTGCTAAGACACAGCGCTGACTGCTGTAGAGAAGGAGGATTCTAGCAATGCCAGCTCCGCCTCTGTCCAGCAGTAGAACTTTGGGTCAGTAACTCCCCTTTATAAGCCTCAATTTCCCTATCTCTAGAATATCAACTCTAACAGTAAAGGGATCATGTTTTTGAAGTGTTCAGCACTTAGGAAACAGTACATAAATGGAAGGTTATTAGGCTTTGCTTTTAAAAAGTAATTTATCCTTTTGTATGTATAGAATAATAGCATGGTTATTGTTGAAAGACATTCAAAACTACCAATTCATCTTGCTATAGAGATACTCAGGAAGAGGAAAACAACTCAAGAAGGCAAAACTTCCCCACCTGGGTAGGCTGCTCGTCTTAGACAAAGCTGGCAGGGAGGCCCATTCTAACCAGCGGGGTCTTGAAGTAGCCTCAAGAAATGGCTAGAAAAACCTAAGTCCCAGATTGAATGTCGAGGGTGGAGCTGTTGCAAGAATGGTTTCTTGAGCGGCCTCTGTCTAATTTCTCTGAGAAACTCCTCCTAAAGAGGCAGACTGCACTTCCAGGATGCACAAGAGAGGATTATCTCCCGACAGAGCTTCAATATCTCAATTCTGAATCCCATCCCGGGGGGAGGGAACCATTTGGTAATAATGAAAACCAGGCCTTTGCTTTGCTCCTCAGACTCCGATGGCTTCATAAAGCTCCAGCTCTCTGTGCTGAGTTCTCTAACAACATAATCCCCCCGATATAGGCGATTCTTCTCGGATAAGCTGGCTCTTTGTTTGTCGATCTGATTTATTTCTCTCCCTCCTCAGCAAGGCTCTCCCGCCCACATTTCTTCTCTTCCCTTGGTCAATTTCTGACTCATCTGCCTGACTCCTACCAACACTCCCCTGCCACCCGCCAACCCTTCACACGCACACTATCCTGAGAGGTACCTTTTAATGTCTTGATAGAAGACTAACAACAACAACAACAACCTAACACTAAGTCTGCATTTTATTCAGAAGAAACCAGACTGGAGAATGAGAGGTAAAAAATGCAGGTATAATCTGGTTTAAGAGAACTTGAGATGCAAAAAAATCTTCACTGAAACCCTCCAAAGAGCTAATCCTTTTTATCAAAAATGCCCTCCTTCATTCTCTTTATAAAGGTAATCCTTGAATTTCTTATATTGAAAGTGAAGTATTTAAGTACCTATGCTCTAAGGCAGTGAGCTGAAACTTTACAGCTGCTCTTTCCAATACAGCTATTTAAATTCAAGTAAATTAAAAAAAAAAAAAAAAACCCTTACAAATATAGTTTGTAAGTAGCCACATGTCATGAGTTCTATAACCCCATATGTCTAGTGGCTCCTGTCTTGGCCAGCACACATTCAGAGCTGTTCCATCACCTTGGAAGGGTCTACAGAACTGGGTGATGAGCATGGGTCAGCATGTGACAGGCTGGCTGTTTTTATAAATAAACTTTTACTGGAATACAACTATGATCATTTTTTTATACATTGTCTATGGCTGATTTTGTTCTACAGCAGCATAGGTGAGTTGTAGCAACAGGGGTCATATGACCTGCAAATCTTGAAATATTTATTATTGGCTCTTGACAAAAAATATTCCTGACCCTGGTCTAGAGAGTAGAATTCTAATCCCTGTTACTGAACTGGCTAGGTGTGTAACCCTGAGCAAAAGTCTTCAACTTTTGGACCTCAGTGTTCATATCTATAAAATGGGGAGAGGGAGATGAATAACACAGGAGTTAACCAATTACTGGCTTAGGCATAATCTGACTCCTGTGAACTCTATGACCATGTGAAAATGAATTACCCAGTGTAGCCTCAGTTTCTTCACCTATAAAGGGCACCTGGAAATCATTGACATAGAACTTGAAGACTGAAAGAGAGTACTATGGATAATTACGCCTCATGACCACAGCCAGGGCTGTCCCAGGAAATCAGTATGTGTGATCTTAATGACAATGCTCAGGGTATTACAGGGCATTGGACAACCTCAGTCAGAGTGGCTGGCCAGGGGCACTGCTAGCTGCATAGGAAATGAGGAAGGTAGGAATTTCATCTGCCCATCGACTCAGACCACTTTAGCACAGTGCTGCTGTCTTAAGAACCTGCCACCCTCAAGCTGTACCTTGATTGCTCCAGTTGATATCTGGATCTCATGGAGCCTCCTCATGGTGCCATCACGGTCAACAAAGTAGGATGACGCAAGCTGGTGCAGAGCTTCAACACTTTGCGTGGCATTCCCTGACTTTCTGTCCAGGCGACTTTTGTCCATGTACATGGTCAAGGCCTCCTCCCCTGCAGGGAAAAGTAGAGAAGTCAGGCAGGCTGTTGAACTCTGTGAGGGGTAGAGAGGCTTCAGGGCTTCGAAGCAGAGAACAGCTTTGGGCCTCTAAATTTGCCCAGATTTCCTACTGCCTCTGAAAATCAAGAGCACAGTACAAGCAAGACAGTCCAGAGGTGGCAGTGAGCACAAAGCTTCAACAGGAGGGGAATCATGAAAACAAACTTAGCTGATCCCTTCCCACTCCTTTCTCCTCCTCCTCTGGTTCCTTTTTACCATCCAGTTCCTCTTATTCCTCCTCTCATTTCTCCTTTCTCCTCTTCCCTCCTTGTTTCCTCCTTTCCTTCCTCTCTTTCTCCTTCTGCTACCCCTTCCCAGATAGACAGATGGACAGAGAGAGCGAGAGATGGGGGAGAGAGAGATAAGATGCAGTTTAGACACAGATACAGATAAACATAGAAAAAGCAAGAGAGTTCCAGAAAAACATCTATTTATGCTTTATTGACTATGCCAAAGCCTTTGACTGTGTGGATCACAATAAACTGGAAAATTCTGAAAGAGATGGGAATACCAGACCACCTGATCTGCCTCTTGAGAAATTTGTATGCAGGTCAGGAAGCAACAGTTAGAACTGGACATGGAACAACAGACTGGTTCCAAATAGGAAAAGGAGTTCGTCAAGGCTGTATATTGTCACCCTGTTTATTTAACTTATATGCAGAGTACATCATGAGAAACACTGGGCTGGAGGAAGCACAAGCTGGAATCAAGATTGCTGGGAGAAATATCCATAACCTCAGATATGCAGATGACACCACCCTTATGGCAGAAAGTGAAGAGGAACTCAAAAGCCTCTTGATGAAAGTGAAAGTGGAGAGTGAAAAAGTTGGCTTAAAGCTCAACATTCAGAAAACGAAGATCATGGCATCCGGTCCCACCACTTCATGGGAAATAGATGGGGAAACAGTGGAAACAGTGTCAGACTTTATTTTTCTGGGCTCCAAAATCACTACAGATGGTGACTGCAGCCATGAAATTAAGACGCTTACTCCTTGGAAGGAAAGTTATGACCAACCTAGATAGCATATTCAAAAGCAGAGACATTACTTTGCCAACAAAGGTCCGTCTAGTCAAGGCTATGGTTTTTCCTGTGGTCATGTATGGCTGTGAGAGTTGGACTGTGAAGAAGGCTGAGTGCCAAAGAATTGATGCTTTTGAACTGGGGTGCTGGAGAAGACTCTTGAGAGTCCCATGGACTGCAAGGAAATCCAACCAGTCCATTCTGAAGGAGATCAGCCCTGGGATTTCTTTGGAAGGAATGATGCTAAAGCTGAAACTCCAGTACTTTGGCCACCTCATGTGAAGAATTGACTCATTGGAAAAGACTCTGATGCTGGGAGGGATTGGGGGCAGGAGGAGAAGGGGACGACAGAGGATGAGATGGCTGGATGGCATCACTGACTCGATGGACGTGAGTCTGAGTGAACTCCGGGAGTTGGTGATGGACAGGGAGGCCTGGCGTGCTGCGATTCATGGGGTCGCAAAGAGTGAGACACGACCAAGCGACTGATCTGATCTGATCTGACAGATAAACAAATAGGAATAACTATGTGTCTGCGGAGAGAGGAAGAACTAAACTGTCAGTCCCATGAAAGCAGATACTGTCTATATTATTGTTGTTGTTGTTTAATTGCTAAGTCATGTCTAACTCTTTTGCAACCTCACAGACTGCAGCCTGCCAGGCTCCTCTGTCCATGGGATTTCCCAGGCAAGGATACTGAAGTGGGTTGCCAGTTCCTTCTCCAGGGGATCTTCCCGACTCAGGAATCGAACCTCGGTCTCCTACATTGCAGATGGACTTTTTATCACTAAGCCACTGGGGAAGCCCACTGTCTATATTAGTCACTGCTTTAGGAGACTGGGGTCAATCCCTGGGTCTGAAAGATCCCCCAAAGGAGGAAATGGCTACCCACTCCAGTATTCTTGCCTGGAGAATTCCATAGACAGAGGGTTAGCAAAGAGACAGACACAACTGAGGGACTGAGCATGCGTGTAACATAATCCTTTGTCCAAAGTCTGGTGCTTGGGATATATTAATAGTAAAGAGTTAAACCATCTACTTTTTTCATTTATTCAATAAATATTTCTTAAGCTACATTTTGCAGGAGAGGGGAGATGACAAGAAAGTTAGACATAGCATAGAAGAGAGAGAGAGAGAGAGAGAAACCTTACCTAATTTACTCCATGAATTTTTCCTTAGAAATAAATGCATATGTTACTAACAGTACGGATTTATGGTGGATTTTATTTTGGATAACAGGATGATTCATCAGAACTTCAGAAGGGAAGCTCCACCTAAACAGATCTGATTCTTGCATCTCTGGCTCCACTCTCAACTAATTGTGAACCTGGGGACATTCGTGAACCTCTGTTTCTCAGTTTATTCATGAATAGGATTAGAGGAAGAAGAGCACCTATTTCATGGAGTAATTAAGAAGAATAAATTAATTAGTACATACAAAGTCCTTACATTAGCATCTGTTTGTTGTAGCAACCAAAAATCATTTGGAATATTAGCAGAACCTTTGATTCTAGAACTAGACTGCCTGGACTTGAACGAGCTACAGGAATCAGTTGCAAATCCCTCTGCAGGGCAGGGTTTTCATGCGTAATATTGGAAACAGTAGCTGTTTACCTCCTAGGTTGTCATAGGATTAAATCTGTTAATGACATAAAGTACCTGAGCTCTGCCTGGCACAGAATAAGTTCTGCCATTGTTTGGTACCGCAAATTATCAGTCATATAAGACTTATCCTTGCTTTTCGTCAACCCAATACAATAGGGTCGTCAGAGAAAAAACGTTACCGATAACTTTCTGAGGACAAAAGGCTGATATCGAAGATAACTGAAATTTCTTTAGAATGCTGATGATTTTTTGTTAAAGGGAAGGTTAAACACACACACATATACACACACACACACGCACACACACACAACAATTACTCTGGGAAGAACAGGAGGCAGACACGGTCCTGACACAAAGGTTAATCCCTCCGCCTTGGCCCCGCCCTGACTGCTTTTGGAAGGTGGTTTCCTTGTGGTTCTGTGGCTCCCTGTGGAGCCTACAGTCTGTCTTTCAGCCAGACCATTCCTTCTGCCTCCATGCTTTATTCTTGCCAATTTTCCTCCCGGTCTTTCCTCAGACTCCATTTTTATTTGTTTATTTATTTTCTGCTTGGAATGCCATGATTTCCTCCCTCTACACGTCTGGCTCCTGAAATCCTGTCCAGCTTTCTGTGCCCTACGCCAGTGTTGCCCGCTCTTACCCCTGTGTCCGTGGCCTCGTGTCTCCTGCACACGCTTCAGAACCTGCTCGGTTACCCCGTCTTGGTGCGGCTTTCCCGGCCACACCCTCCCCGCAAGAAAGCTGTCATCACCTGGCTTTATCGCTCTCCAGGGCGTCCATTCTGCTTAGCTCGCATATATGCGCTGTATTCCGTGTGCTCTGAGCACCGCCAGGCAACGCTGACAAGTGAATAAGAGCGCCCCCATCCTGGAGTCACCCAGGGAACGTGCGTGCTGCCCAGTGTAGGAGCCACTGGCCAAATGCGGCTGCTGAGCATCTGAAATCCAGTCGTACCAAGCTGAGATGCACTGTGCCTATAAACTACACAGTGGAATCCCAAGAAATGGACAATGTCAAAAAAAAAAAAGCAAACTAAAATATCGCAGTAATAGCAAAGGCTGGAAAGGGTGTGGAGAAAATGGAACCTTCCTCCACTGTTGGTGGGAATGTAAACTGGTGCAGCCATTATGGAAAATGGTATGGAGGCTCCTTAAAAAACTAAAAAATATGATCCAGCAATCTCACTCCTGGGCACATATCCAGAGAAATCTCTAATTTGGAAAGGTCCATGTACCCCGTGTTCATAGCAGCACTATTCACAACAGCCAAGGCGTGGAAACAACTCAACACTCATCAACAGATGCTTGACTTATGAAGGTGTGTTACATATGGGCCATGGAATATTACTGAGCCATAAAGAAGAATGAAACAGTGCTGCCTACAGCCACATGGATGGACCTAGAGATGATTATACTGAGCGAAGTAAGACAGAGAGAGACAGATATCACATGATGTCACTTACATGCAGGTTCTAAAAAATGATACAAATGAACTTATTTACAAAGCAGATTCAAAGACACAGAAAACAAACCTATGGTTACCAAAGGGAAGAGGGCAGGATGGATAAATTAGGAGTGTGCAATTAACAGGTGCAAATTACTATACATAAAAGATAAGCAACAAGGGTTTACTATACAATAAAGGGAACAAGATTCAATGTCTTGTAATAACTCATAATGGAAAAGAATCTGAAGAAATATATACAAAACTGAATGACTGCTGTACATCTAAATATAACGCAATATTGTAAATCAAATATACTTCAACTACAAAATAAAAACAGATTAACAGGAAAAAAGAAATAAAAATATCAATAATAGGTTTTCATTACATGTTGAAATAATATTCTGGATATATTATGTGAGATAAAATATATGGTTAAATTGACTCTCCCCCTTTTCTTTTCACTTTTAAAAACGTGATTGGAAAGTTGTGAATGGCATATGTGACTCACACTAGCGGCTTATGTCATATTTCGATTGGACGACCCTGGTCTAGTGGACAGACACACACAGGAATCACTTCAACACACACGCCAGATGAAGAGTGAAGGTACCGCTGCGTGGGGTGGGATGCAGCCTGGAGGGGGCGCCTGCATCCCTGTCAGTACTGTGGGACCCAAGCCACTGATGCTCTGATCTCTCCCCGCTGCATCTGCTGTCACTCCAGCTATGCTCGGTCCTACACAAACGTGTCCTTTTTCCTCTCATGGATGGGGCTCTGCTTTTCTCCTGGCTGACTTCTACTCATTGCTCAGGTGGCACCAAACTCAACACCACCTCTAGGAAGCCTTCCGTGAGTCACCAACTGTTTACTTAGGCTGAAGTAAGGACACTAACCACATGCTTCCATGCATGGCCTCCTTGTATTTCTGCTACACTTCCTGGTGATTGCTTCTTGAACAGCCTGTCTCTTTTACTAGAGAAGAAGCTCTGTGAAGTCAACGAGGATGTAAGAGCCTTTCATCACTTCATTGTCATTGCCTAGCACAATCTGGGCATATATTATGTGCTTAACAAATGATCAGCATTTTATGTGTGGATGAAGGGATAAAGACGAAAGTGGTCCAGCTCTACAGTGTTTGTTGAATGACACATCTGCCTTAACTACTAGACTGAAATCTTCCCATGAGAAGATTCAGGATCATTAAAATTAATCTCTGGGTTCCACATGCCTAGATTTAAGCTGAGTTCAGGATAAGAAACTCATATCTACTCCTTTCCATGAAGCCTTTGCCAGTTATACAGGAGAGCGTGGCCGTCCATCCTTTGGATCTGCAGCAACCTGAACAGACTTGGCTTAAAGATGACTTTATACTCAACAATTGGAGAAGGAAATGGCAACCCACTCCAGTATTCTTGCCTGGAGAATCCCAGGGACAGGGGAGCCTGGTGGGCTGCCGTCTATGGGGTGGCACAGAGGCGGACACAACTGAAGCGACTTAGCAGTAGCAATACTCAACAATTAGATGTTGAGTTCCAGAGGGCGAGTAGTGGCCTGAGGCAAGAAGGACTCTATCTGATTTTTCTTTGTAATGTTCCCAGTGCTTCTCCCAGGTCAAATGAGCCAAAGTTCAGTTACCATTTGATGGGCAGAGGGGGAGACAGATGATTAAATGGATAGATGAACAGATAGATGAGTGGAGAGGTAAATGATTAAATAAGTGAATATAAGCTAGAAGTTAGAGCCAGGAGGCAGAGGAAATAAATATTACACGTGTCAGCTCAGGCTCTCTAAGGGGCCTGTGAAAGAGAAGGCGAAATAGCCCAGGTCCCTCAGGACTGAGAACTGGAAGAAGCAAACCTTAGATCAAGAGGGGTTAATGGGCTTCTTGCTGCATTATTAAGACTTAATTTCTTGTTTATTAAGAGAACATTCTGTTTAGAGTTGCTTTCCCATTTGGGCATTCCTGCAAATTGCCTCTTCACCCCTCATAGCCCTTTCCTCAGTCTTTCTGTCCTCTGGGGGTTTTGTCTCACTCTCTGCAGCACTTCTTTCAGGGGGGAACAAAGTGGGACATGCAGAGGATGGGCGATGAGGGGAAAACCCATCATCTTACCTTCTGAGTCACTAGGGGACACTGTTTCCAGAAAAGGGAAGGGCATGTCTGGACTTCAGGTCTCTGGGGTATCCCTCAGCCTTTCCTTCTGAAAAGCCTTTCCTCAGCCTTTCCCCAGCGACTTAGTTCACAGCCTTCCTCTTAGCCAAGGGGAGCTCTCCCAAAATACAGGGTGGGTAATGAGTATACACACACACACACATTTACACAAGCACAAAACCATAGGCTTTCACACATTCAACAGATATTCCTGCAATATGCATACATTCACATACATGTGAAAGCTCACATACACACATATATGTATATACTGCAGCCATATTCACGGGTTCAAGGCATATGCATGTGTGCAATGCATGTGTATGTATGTCCATGTATAGATTAACTTTCACAAAAGTATTAGCAGGCATCTGTGCAAGCGGGCATGCACTCCCATGCACATGTGCAAGCTTAGTTATATTCATCACACAGACACCCAGCCTGCAAGGTGTTCCCTTTGGTCTAAAATAGAAGCTTCAGAGGAACCAAGGGGAATGACCATCCCTGCATAGATTGTGTCATTCCAGACCCCAATGTTTTCACTTCATCACTATCCATAAAAGGCTCTCACATCAAGTATTTTATGAGTTGAACAGACGTCGCCCCAAAAGTGAGGATCCCAGAGAAACGTCTTAGATGTCAGCCCTCCCGCCGACTGTGCCCCCTCCTTCTCACTCCCTCTCCTTCCTCGTCTCTAAATGCATCCACTTGTCCTGTAAGTGACAGTTTAAGGATCATCTTTTGTTGTTTGAGTATGCCCTCAGGAACTCACCTGACACCTCAAACAGCTCATCAAAGCAGTTCTTCTAAATGAATATGGTGTTCTCCTTAGGAAAAATTATAGTGAATACAATTCTCTGCACTTCCTTATATTTATATGGAAAAATGGAGAGCCAGACAAGAAAGTGAATTTCTCTGCATCTGCCATTTATCTAGTGAAGGGGAGGAAGGGGCTGTAATCCTGAGTCTCCAGGGTGTGAGTCTCACTAAACAGTAACACTCTGTGCTGTGCTCAGTCACTCAGTCCTGTCTGACTCTCTGTGACCCCATGAACCGCAGCCCACCAGGCTCCTCTGTCTGTGTAACTTTCCCAGCAAGAATGCTGGAGTGGGTGGCCATGCCCTCCTGGTTGGATCTTTCCAAGCCAGGGATGGAACCCACACCTCCTACATCTCCTGCGTCGGCAGGTGGGTTCTTTACTGCTGAGTCCTCAGGGGAGCCCCCAAACAATAACAATAATGATCGCAAGAACAACAACGGCCATGATTTCTTAGGGGCCAAACACCGAAATAAGCACTGTCAATGCATCGTTTTCTATAATCTTCAAAGTATGCGTGAATAGCAGTATTATTTCTATTTGCACAAGAGGAAACCAAGGCTGAGAGTATCGAGTAAACTGTCAAGGTGACACAAAACTTGTGAGAACCAGGAGATCAAACGCCAGAGTCCGCCCTTCTAGACCCTACGATCTACGGCCCCCTTCTCTGCCATTGCATGAGGACACTCTTAAGAAAGACTTTTCCATGAATGAATGAATGAAATGATGATGTGAGAAGGACCTCACATGGCTGCTGATGCTGTGTCCATCAACAGTAAATCCTCCCGCCTCCCCGCTCCCCGCTTCGCCCGCTGAGGATGGAGAAAGCATTTAGGGCTTGCTGTCCAATACTGGAACTCAGTCCAATGCTCTGCATATTTTAAAATGTTGTGCTGTAAAAACAGGAGAGGAACAAGGCTCTGTGAATAATTCACCACCTCGCCTCGGAGAAATTAAAAATATATTTCACTGCAAAAGAAAAGTCATTGTTATTTGGGACTTCCGGGGACTTGGACAGAACACAGTTCCTAATGGAAGAACTGCATTGATCCTAGTAACTATTTTTTTTTTTCCCAAGTGAAATGGGAGGTGGGGGAAGTTTAAAGAAAAGAGTACATGTTAATGCCACACTCAATGTAGAAGTGATTTCATTTTCATTTTATGATAGAGCAGAATTTATATGACATGATTTAACATTCATCAGTTAACCAATACGTGCTGGCTGATTGATTGTTGGATTGGGCAGGTTGGCAGGTCAGTGAGCTAGTTAAAGAGATGACAGATGTTGGGTCAAAAAATAATGCAAGATTTGTGGACGGAAAACCCTAAGTTAAAATGTTACTTTTGTCACCAATCTTAGCTATACCTCTCGAAAGTCTCAGCTTCCTTATATATATAATGGAGATAATATAATCTAACTTGTCATTTTTGCAGACTAAAGAGGGCATAAAATGCCTGCTAAGACTATAAGCAAATATTCAATAAGGTGTGGCAAGTATGAGTAACTGGGGCTTTCCTGGTCTGCAATGCAGGAGATGCTAGTTTGATCCCCTGGAGAAGATCCTCTGGGGAAGGAAATGGTAACCCACTCCAGTATTCTTGCCTGGAGAATCCCATGCCCAGAGAAGCCTGGCGGGCTACAGTCCCATGGGGTCACAAGAAGTCGGACACGACTGAAGCAACTAAGTAACAACAACAGCAACAACACGAATTCCTAAGTAGTGGATCCGAAAGAAGGAATTGGCCCAACCAACCTCTCCCCCCACAGCTTCCACATCATCACATTTCTAAGCTGATCTGCCTTGAAAGGCATATTGTGTGCTCAGCCTAGAAAGTTTCACCACTCTTATTCTACACAGACAACTTCTACTGAGCTAAACTATCACTTCCTCTAGGAAGTTTACACGACCACTCCAGCTTGTGCTCACCCTCCTCAGAAAAAGAGGACCAGCTGTGATAACCATGACTCACGCTACCCACTAGCCTTTGCCAACACGCCAGTCCTGATTATTTCACTGACATGAGCCAAACCTAAACGCAACTTTGCAGCTCTCTGAGCAGGTGGCGTGGTGCTCCATCACCTAAGGGGCTTTCTTGAACTTCACTGGACCCAGTCGTTGTGGCAGAAACCTGACATCCAAAGGAGAGTAGCTCATAATACAAGATGATGACGCGTGTGGGCAAGACCCGCATGCGGCTGAGTGCAGTAGTCTCTACCATCTCCTCTGTCATTTGCATTTCATTTCTCTCATTTATCCTCCCCTCTTATCCTCACTCCCTTCAAGATGAACTGGACACAAAGTGGAGAAACAGGTAAAGCTGAGTAGGCAGGAGCAGTTAGTCTGTTTTCCTACTGGTCTAGTCCAAACCCATAGAAGATGCAATGATACCCCCTTTGTAAAATGATAACCTCAAGTTATCAGCCCCTAAAGCAGATTCCGATAAACAAAAAGACTTCTTGCAACAATATCTCAAATTTAATTTTTCCCTCAAATTAGACTGTCCTCCAAAGGAATCAATACAATAAGAAGATTAAACATTCCCAACAGATTGAGCTAATTCCAAGGTGATGCCATTATTCCCACACAAAGTTAGAAAACTCTCAAGTTAGATTTTCCCAGAGAACAGAATCAGCCAAGACAATCTGGCTTCTCTGACAACATAGCCTTCTGAGTGATGTACAATGGCAGAGATGTTAAGATGGCTTTGATCCCAGGCCACCCCATGGTCCCCTCCGTCCCAAACCCAAAGTCACAACAAGGTTATATGGCCCAGTGACTGTCGACCTACCTCCCAAGGTGGCGGAGATGAGGAGGTGGGTGCCGTACTTTTTGATGATGGTATCGATGAACTGCTGAGTGGTGGGTCTCCTGCCGAGCAGGCGGATGCTCCTTTGAAACTCCGGCATGAGGGGCACTGGATGACGGACCAGGTCTCTCCTCTCGATGGCTGTGTTCCTCACCTTCCAACGGGCAAACTCCCTGGGCAGGAGAGATGGGTGAGACTCTCAGCTTACTAGCTCTAGCCCCAAGCCAAGTCCACCCAACCAGCCCATCTAGGGATGTATCCTTAGGTGAGAGAGTGCTTGCAGCTATTTTCAATATTTGTTAACTGATACTTAGCTCTGGAACCCTTGCTCTTTTCAGCACCACGAATACTTACTGCATGATTTTCTCATCACTAGGGGCTTCCCTGGTAGTTCACACAGTAAAAAGTACGCTACAACTCAGAAGACCTGGGTTCAACTCCTCGAACAGAAAGATCCCCTGGAGGAAGGTACGGCAACCCACTCCAGTATTCTTGCCTGGAGAATCCCACGGACAGAGGAGCACGGCAGGCTACAGTCCACAGGGGCGCCAAGAGTCGGACATGACTGAGCCACTGACAGTCTCATCCCTGGGATGCCAGAGGCTCGGTCATGCTTTCCTGATGCTTCCGGGGCATCAGACGCAAAAATCCCTGTCTTCTAGTTGCTTAGTCATCTCTCTCACTAGAGCATGAGTGAAACCATAGAGATGGGGTCTTCTCAGGTACATGGTACATGGTACATGGTGGAGTCAAAAGCATGCAGGCTGGATGAATAAATAAGCAAAAGAATAAAGGAAGGAAGGAAGGCTCTGTACCAATGGACAAGGCATAAGGCTCAATACAACTTAAAAGTTGTTCGAAGACAATTCCACGATCCAATAATGAGCCCAGGACTCAGCTTCAATCGAAAATTTCCTATGCATTCATTGAACAACTACTGTTTGAAAGAAACTAAGCTATGTTCTGAACACCAGGTGAGGGAATTTCCACTCTTCCCTTCACTACTGATGGAGAAAGTCAAGATGGAGAGACACTGGACTTGGGAGTCTACAATCAGGGTCTCAGTGTGCCTCCTGTAAATTATGGAGTGTGATCTTGGCCAGAGGATGTCACTTCTCTGGATCTACATTTCCTTATGTGTAAAATCCAATCAATATTATCTATTTCCTATTGCTGGTGGCCAGAGTACATGAAGCATAGGGTGTGAAAATACCATTGGGAAATGCCAGGTACTAATCCAAAGTGAAAGTTTTATAACTTTTATCTCCGCACACATTCACGGATATATAAATCATTAAAGGTTCACAGGTGATGGATGAGGAGCATGCAAACCAAATACAAGTAGACGCTTTAAGGGCCTCGGTTCAGGTTGTTTTTGCTTTAATAATGACCTCTGTTCCTAGCAAAAATGGAGCTCCCCCTGGAACAAGCAGCTCTCTGACCTGTCTGAGTTATAAGCTCCAGGTCCCTTGAGCAAAACAGATTAGTCAAGAGGACAGTGAGGTCAGCCCAGACAGATGATGGGAGTGGGAGTCTAATGAAAAGGTCCCCTCTCCTGCCACAAGCTGGGAGAGATGAATAAAGGAACAGGCATGGAGCAAGAAGACGCAGAACAGGGTGGAAAACAGGACGGAATACGTCTCGGTAATTCAGTGGTGGAGTCTGACCCCTGATGCAGAGAAAGCTGTGTCTGAAGAAAAATCTTCCACAGTGGCATGCATTTCCAAGCCTCAGAGCCTATGGTCTGTGTCTGCTTAAGAAACCTCTGTCCATAATTCATAACACAGTTTGAATTCTAAATAAAGTCAGCTCAGTGCTCTGCACGAGGTAGGTGTGTATCAAATCTACCAACTGCACTCAGTGAACCTTGCAGGGCACTTACCCAGGGCCAAATATTATGTTCACAGGAGGGAGGGGACACACCCCAGTCTCATGTCCTTAAGATGCTCATAGTCCGGCAGGACAATCATGCCCTGCTTATTGTAAACCAAAGGCTACAAGTCGCAAAAGAAGGAACACAGACTTCTGAGGTCGGTAGGGGAAGCTTCAGTGAGAAGGTCTCATCTTAACTATAGTTTTGTGATTTAAACAAACAGAAATGTTGGTTTTTAAAAAAATCCAAATACCCATGTAGATGAAAGGGCAGGAGCAGAGTGAGTAAGAGGACACAGAACACTTTATGGGAAGAGCTGCACAGGAGGTGAAGTGTATGAAGGAGAGGGTGTGAAACGGGACAAAGTGGAGCATGTGGGGTGACCAGGCATTAGAGGTGGGGGATGTCAGAGCCAGCTGAGGGGGTCTCACAGGGGTGGTCGGCAGCTGGTAGCATGAGTCCCTAAGATTACTGCATCCTGCTCTGGGTAATCTCCTCCCCCAGAGTGCAGGCTGAATAGGACCCAGTGATTTGTTTCTCATGAACAAAATGTGAAGGAGACAGCACGTGAGTTTTGTGATCAGGTTATAAAATATGGCAACTTCTTAGCTATAAGAAAGAATGAAATGATGCCATTTGCAGCAACATGGATGGACTTAGATATTATCATACTAAGCAAAGTAAGTCGGACAGAGAAAGACAAATATCATGTGATATGACTTCTATGTAGAATCTAAAACATGACTCAAATGAAAATATCAATGAAACAGAAGCAGACTCACAGACATGGAGAACAGACTGGTGGCTGCCAGGTGGGTGGGAGGGGAGGAGGGGGAGCTTGGGCTTAGCGGATGCAAACTGGCATATACAGGATGCACAGCAAGGCCCTACTGTGTGGCGCAGGGGACTGTATTCAACATCCTGTGATAAATCATAATGGAAAAGAATATGGAAATGAATATACATATATATGGCTTCCCGGGTGGCACAGTGGTAAAGAATCTGACTGCCAATGCAGGAGACGCAAGAGACAGCAGTTTGATCCCTGGGTCAGAAAGATCCCCTGGAGGAGGAAATGACAACCCACTCCAATATTTTTGCCTGGAAAATTCCATAGACTGAGGAGCCTGGCAGGTTACAGTCCATGGGACTGCAAAGAGTCGGACATACATATATATATATCTGAATCACTTTGCTAACCCTAACCCTAGCCCTAGCATGAATTAACTGATAATTTACAAGTATAGTTGTAAATCAACTATACTTCAATAAAAGTATAGTTGTAAATCAACAACACTTCAATAAAATTATTTAAAAACCACCCAAAGCATGGTAACTTCCATTTTTCCCCTCCCCTCCATTTCTCTCTCCATCCCCCCTCTCTCTTTGTCCTTGTCTGGCTCTCACGCTGCCTTGATGTGAGATGCTCTATCAAGAGATCTGTATGGAGAGGAAGGGAGGTCTCTGGTCAACAGCTTCTGAGGAAGAGACCACACGGGGGCTGGGTGCTAACAGCAACCGTGTGCATGAGCTGGAAGGCTGACCCTTCCCTGCAAAGCCTTGAAATGGTGATGGTGTAGCAAGAGCAAGGGCATCTTGCTGAGCCACAGCCAGATCCCAACCAACGGAAACTGTGAGATAATACATAGAGTTGTATTAAGCTACAACCTGTGTAATCTGTTTCTCAGCACCAGATGACTAAGAAAAGATGATGAGAATCATCAGATATTTCTGAGGAAAGAGTGTTTCCTCATCAGTGTATCACTGACATGTATAAAACTATACATATATATATATATGTATAATGGAATTAAATATATATGTATAGGCATAGAAACATATACTTCTTTCAGTATTATAGACAAATGATAGTTTTAAAATAGTATGTCATATAACTATGCTATATACAGGGATAATATATATATACATAACTTTTATTTATAACTTACAAACTTGGGTTACTATTTTTTTTATGTGAATATGTCTACATTCCTCAAAATTAACATGAATTTACACACAGAGAGGTTAAGTAACATATCAAAAGTCACACAGCTCATTAGTGGTAGAGCTGGGAGTAGAAAATTTGTATCCTGATTCTTAAATCATTCTTTTAATGTAGATATTGAGAAGGAGAATATAAAAACCATGATAAAACCAGTACTGACACAAAGGAATGATGCCACACCACCATCAAATTACAAACCCCATGATTTAACTTCTTTTTCTTTCTTTCTGTCTTTTTCCACCAACCTTCACATTCTTTCTGATGTTCACCAGCTACACATCCAGGGTCTGCCATCTGTGTTGCTTCCCTGAAAAAACTAGGGAGGAAGACAGTGCTGCGTTCCTGTTCCTCCCTCACCACGTGGATGCTAGAGGATGCACTGTGATCTGCAGAGCACAGTAAAAGCTCAGTAATTGGGGGATGTTATGAAGTTCTGACTGCCAGGCACTGCCTGTTCAGCACCACAGACAAGGAACTGATCCATCTTACTGAAAAAGAGTGGATGTTTAAGAAAGGTATTAAGCAATTATGTGCTATTTGCAACAGTCATTTTAGTCATAGAGGGATCAGAAAGAAGGATCTCTAACTCAGTCTGCAGGAGGGGCTGGGGTGGAAATGGGGATGTCAGAACATCCTGTAAAGCTTAATCCTGAAAGGAACATTGCATGTGGCTAGATGAAGACAGGGGAAGGATATTTCAGGAAGAATGAGCTCCACGTGCAAAAATGCCAGAAAATAAGAGAAAAGGACAGTAGTTGGAGAGAAAGGGATACATGTGTGTGCAGCTTTCATGTGTGTGCATAGGAAATGTAAGAGGTAAAAGGCTGTCGTGACCACGCAATGAAGGGTTTTCTGTGTTGAACTGTGATATTAGATTTTTATCTATAAACTATATATCTATAAACCATATAAACAGAGTTTATAGATACAAACTCTTTTCTTAATGGGCAATAATAAAGACTAAAAATGTTTTAAGAATTAGTCTGCATGACTCTGTGAAAATCAAGGGAATGCTGGACCTAATAAGACTGTAACCATCAGGATTCCATGATTTTATCCTCTTTACCAAAATACACTTAAGCAAAAGGTCTTCATAGCTCCTGGATCTATTCAGAAGTAGATGTAAACAACTGAAACAGTTGGATTTTGCTTTCAAAATTTAAAAACACTTGTTATTTTTCCAGATCTTTGTTTACAGTAGTAAACAAATTAGGTAGAAGTCTTGCTATCAAGGAGCTTACATTCTCATGAGAGTGGACAGCTAATAAAGAGACAAATGCGTACCATGTCAGAGGGAGAAAAATGTATGAAGACAAATACACAGCAAAGGAAGGAAGTACAAACGTCCAGGGGAAGGGGAAGATGGAGCTCCATATATGTGGTCAGAAAAAGCTTCCTAATTTGATGACATTTAAGGAGACTTGAAGGAAACAAGGAATGGTGGAACAGCAATCTAGGAAGAAGGAACAGCAGGTGCAAAGGTCTCAAGGTAGGAATAAGTTTGCCAGGTTTGGAAACAAGGAGGCAGGCCGAGATGAGCAGATGAGTAGAAGAGACGTTACAACAGGAAGGGTAATAAGTATATATACCATCAAAACATGGGAAGGGGTTGGCACCAATCTCACATGGCAAGTCTATATTCAGAAAATATTATTTATTTTTAAATTCTAAGTAATATGGAAAGTCAAAAGAAGATTTTGAGTAATGACACCATCTAATTTGTGTTCTAAAAGAGGGGTAGGTAATCTTTTTCTGTGAAGGGCCAGATAATGTTTTAGGCTCTGAAGCCATAAGGTACTTATTACTCAACTTTGTCCTGGTAGTATGAGGAACCACAGACAGTAATGATTGAGCATGGCTGTGTTCCAATAAAACTTTATTTACAAAAGCAGGTTTCAGGCCTGATGTGGCCCACAGTGAGTATGACCCCTGTTCTAAAAGCACCACTGTGATTCCTTTCATAAAAGTCATCAGATCTAACCCACTCAGTTCATGGATGGCAAAATTGAATTTGTAAGACAGTAACTTATTTGCCCAAGATCACACAGCAAATGATTGGCAGGGCTGAACTCAGGGCCTAGGGCTCCTGATTTCAAATGCAGTGGTCTTTCTTTGGAACACGCCACCTTAAAAAAAAAATGTAAAAGAAAATAAGAGCAAGAAAACGTCTTGCTGGTCATGTTGTCTAACTGCTCTGCTGGCCCAGGAACAATTTCATGTAAGTTCTCAGTGAATTGAGCACAACATAAAATATATCTATCTTTCTGAGCCCACAGAGCAAGCAAATTCCCCTTGGAGGAGAAGGCAGCGCTCACAAAGGCATAGGATAAGTTTATGCCCAATTAAACATCCCAGCAGGGCAGGTGAACCAATTAGACTGAGATTAAAAAAGGATCCTGGATGGAAGGCATGGGGTGGCTGCAGCAAGGCCCATCCCACTGGGGGAGCAGAAGGTGGAGGGTGGATGATGACAGAAGCCGCGATGGGTGGAGACTGGATCCAGGGTCATAGGATTTAGGATGAGGGTAGAGAGCAAACTGCAATCCCAAGACTCTCATTTAAGAGCACTGTTTTCATAGTAATCTGCCCCTGTCTTCTTTGTCAGCTCTCTGCTTTCATGCACACACACACACACACACACACGCACACACACTCTGAGAATAAGTTGCGCTGAAGGAGAAAGGACTGCGAGCAGGCAGAACTGGCTCTGTGCCCTTGGGGAGGTGTGTGTTTACTCTCCTGGGAAATAAGCTGATTGTATTAGATGCTCTTCAGTTCTGTAGCTCGCAGCCAGGGCCTCGGAGATGGCAATCTTGACTCTGCCATCAATTAGCTGTGAAACCATGACGAGTTTGCATATATACTGCAAAAAAGATGCAGATGCCATCTAGGGGAAGCATATCTACCTTAAAGGGGTGGGTTTAGAATTATATTAAATCATGGAGCACAGCATCTAGAACATAATAACCCTCAACAATAAGGCAGTACTAAAGTTAGTATCAATCTTTTCTCTGTCGCCATGCCCTGGAAGGAGCACCGGCGGGAAGCTGGAGGACAGAGCACGATGGACAACGGGTGGGAGATAAGAGGAAACAATCCTGTCCTTTTTAAAGCTCTCAGTAGGTAGAACTTTTGTGGTGGGATTTGATTCCTGTGAACTATGTTACAAGTAGTGAGTCTGTTTTCAAGGAATGGACTGAGTTTATAAACTTCCTCCCACTCTCATGTACGTGATGAAGACTAAAAAAAAAAAAAAAAAAAAAAAGCATATTCCGTTTATCTGAGAGATAAATGAAATAATGGTTAGAAAACTCTTTGTAAACTGCAGCAAGGTATGGACAATTGTAAGCTGCTGTAGATATTATTATTGTCACTTGCAAAGGCCCAGCATCAATGATGTTGCATGCCTGTGTGCTAAGTTGCCTCAGTCATGTCCGGCTCTTTGCGACCCCATGGACTGCAGCCCGCCAGGCTCCTCTGTCCATGGGGATTCTCCAGGCAAGTATACTGGAGTGAGTTGCCATGCCCTCCTCCACGGATATTCCCAACCCAGAGATCGGACCCAGGTGTCCCACATTGCAGGTGGATTCTTTACCATCTGAGCCATGTTACTATTCCTTAAAATGTCCTCTTTTGTTTCCTCGTGTGTAAAGTGGGGGAGAACAATTTCTATTTCTCGGGGTTGTGAGGTGACCATCTCTAGCAATGCTGAGCCCTTAGTGAGCACTGGATAAATGTGAGTTTCCTCTACAGTTTTCTAGATAACCAAAGTTACTAATGACCTCTAACAAAGTGGAGGGTTGCTTTACTCTTCTTTACTAAGCATGTTTTGCAGTTTTTTTCTTTTTTTTAAATTGAACCTGATCCCATAGCAAAACCAGGTGAAGGGATATTCACAAACACACCTACTATATAGACTTTAAAATACAGAACACTGGGAAAAAAAGGAGGAGAATAAAATGAATTTTAGATTAAAATTACCATGCAAAATTAATCATATAAAATCCTGAACACTTGATAGAAAGGGACAACAAATGTCTCTGAGTTTCCTTGCAGCCAGAAGAAAAAGGGAATGCGGACCACAGAGCCACATAGTCAAGAAGAAAACAGATCAGTTGTTCAAAGTTGCTGGAGATACACAGAATCTTGGATGCTGTGATAAGATATACAAATGTCTCCCATGATTTTTCATAAAGAGATGGATGTAGTTGAAGCTGGTGGGGAATATCCTCACTGATCCACCAATATTTAATTGGTTCAATGTAGCCTAATGCATATG
The DNA here is from genome assembly GCF_029407905.1 of Bubalus kerabau. Classification (NCBI taxonomy): domain Eukaryota; kingdom Metazoa; phylum Chordata; class Mammalia; order Artiodactyla; family Bovidae; genus Bubalus; species Bubalus kerabau. Next base: position 178,473,630 of record NC_073627.1, read on the forward strand.
AAACAGGCACTAACATTACTGTCTAAACAGGAAGTTATCCAGTGATCTGACTTAATCCAAGGATACATTTTAGCATATGTAATCACTGCAGATGGTGATTGCAGCCATGAAATTAAAAGACACACCTTGGAAGGAAAGCTATGACCAACCTAGACAGCATATTAAAAAGCAGAGACATTACTTTGCCAACAAAGGTCCGTCTAGTCAAGGCTATAGTTTTGCCACTTGTCATGCATGGATGTAAGAGTTGGACTATAAAGAAAGCTGAACACCAAAGAATTGATGCTTTTGAACTGTGGTGTTGGAGAAGACTCTTGAGAATCCCTTGGACCACAGGGAGATCCAACCAGTCCATCCTGGGGGAGATCAGTCCTGGGTGTTCATTGGAAAGTCTGATGTTGAAGCTGAAACTCTAATACTTTGGCCACCTAATGTGAAGAGCTGACTCATTGGAAAAGACCCTGATGCTGGGAAAGATTGAGGGTAGGAGGAGAAGGGGATGACAGAGGATGAGATGGCTGGATGGCATCACTGACTCAATGGGCATGGGTTTGGGTGGACTCCAGGAGTTGGTGATGGACAGGGAGGCCTGTTGTGCTGCAGTCGGACACAACTGAGTGACTGAACTGAATTGAATCTTGCCTTGAGTGCCGAAGAATTGATGCTTTTGAACTGCGGTGTTGGAGAAGACTCTTGAGAGTTCCTTGGACTGCAAGGAAATCCAACCAGTCCATCCTAAAGGAAATCAGTCCTGAATATTCATTGGAAGGACTGATGTTGAAGCTGAAACTCCAATACTTTGGCCACCTGATGCAAAGAGCTGACTCATTTGAAAAAACCTTGATGCTGGGAAAGATTAAGGGCAGGAGGAAAAGGGGACGACAGACCATGAGATGGTTGGATGGCATCACTGACTCAATGGACATGAGTTTGAGTAAACTCCAAGAGATGGTGATGGACAGGGAGGCCTGGTGTGCTGCAGTCCATGGAGTTGTAAAGAGTCAGACATGACTGAGGGACTGAACTGAACTGAATAGACATGGTAGATGCCAGTTCAATTCCTGGGTTGGGAAGATCCCCTGGAGAAGGGATAGGCTACCCATTCCAGTATCCTTGGGCTTCCCTGGTGGCTCAGATGGTAAAGAATCTGCCTACAATGTGGGAGACCTGGGTTCAATCCCTGGGTTGGGAAGATCCCCTGGAGGAGGGCATGGCAACCCACTCCACTATTCTTGCCTGGAGAATCCCCATGGACAGAGGAGCCTGGTGGGCTACAGTCCATGGGGTGGCAAAGAGTAGGACACGAATGAGTGACTAACCACAGCACACCAACATAGATGTGGTATCTGCAATAAATGTTCGCTGAAAACATAACTGATTAAGGTTACAGGATGTTTGCATTTGTTTATTTTGGGTGGCTTATTCCACTGACTGAATTTATTTGGGTGTGAAATAAAAGTAAGCCTCTGAGTGTCTGGGGCTGGGGGGAGGGGAATCTGGGACCACATCCATTACTATTAGCAGAAAATTAGCCCCAGAGATGAACAGGGAAATCATAGAGGAGGGGAGTGAGGAGATGAAATCATTGAGCTGAGAGAGAGAGAGAGAATGCATTCCCCTTGCCTGCTGTTCCCAGCCTCTCCCCACATGTTCCCCAGTCAGCTCAGGGAAGGGTGAACCCAAGGGCACATGTGAAGTGGAAATTATCCATCTTAACATCATGGTGTCCTCGACAAATCCCCTGCCTGTCTCCATGCCCCAGAACATAAGCAAGAAGACAGCTGAGGAGTCCCAGCAGGCCAAGTGGATCTCCAGGGTAACTTAGCTCTAGAAGGGTGAGGAGATGAAACACAGAAAACAACCAAGCAACCAAAAACAGCTGTCCCTGAAAACATGATTGTGAATATTGTTATTTTAACTAGAAGTAAAGACACTGACTTAACTCTAGAGCAAATAATCCTTGCTCACAATTTGTAGGTCAGTCTTTCTATTTTCCAAAGTGTGTTCACTTAAGTACTGGCATTTTTATTCTTCTGCCAACCCTAGTAGGAGTTCTGAAGGCTCTTATGGGAATAAAGTTCAGAGAAATGGGGGCAACTAGTTCAGGGGAAGCATCCTGGAGTTGGGCTGCATGCTTCTTACTGAGCGGAAACTTTAAAGGGATAAAAAGAAACACAACAAGCACACTTGGAATGGCCCAGCTTTGAGAGAAATGGACCATCTCCAGAAAAGCAAGTGGGATTCTTCATGAAGCAGTGTACCTGAGGACAGGGACTACCATGGGGGGTTATGGGAATTCATCATGGGGAAAGTGACTTAGAAGGTTTTTTGCTTTATTTCACTCAGAGCTGACAGAGCTTCCTGAGACACCCTTAGTCACCTGAGCTGCCTTGCAGTCATACCCAGAATCCAAAATATCAGAATGAGGATGAAAAGGGTTTTGGAATAAGCATCCAAGGACTTTGCTGCCATTTCACCAATGAGGAAACTGAGACTCAGAAGGAGAAATGGACTTGCCCAAGGTCTCAGCACCTTTGATGGCAAGAGGAACCAAACTCTGGGTTAAGGATCTACCCTGACCTGCCATCCCATTCCATCATGCCAGTTTTGTGGGGTCTGTAGTGCACTTGGTCCTTTACAAAGCTCCATTGTCTATACATTTTCCTACTGATAACCTAGAAGGGGGACATTTCCATCCCAGTTACAAGTGGGGACACTGAGGTCGAGGGCCATGAAGGCCACCTGGCAAACCCATGTGAGTGCTGGGACAAGAACTCAGATTCCAGGTGCTCTGTTGGGGTTCCACCCTGCTTCTTCCTGTCCCCTCCTCCTTGGGTTCCTCCCTGCTTCTTCCTGTCCCCTCCTCCATGGGTTCCTCTCTGTTTCTTCCTGTCCCCTCCTCCTTGGCCCCCTCTGGCATCACAAGCCCAGTGGAGGACAGGCGTCAACCATCCCAAACCACCCTGTCAGGAGCATCTGTGATGCTCTGCAGAGGAACAAAATCCAGGATATCCAGAAAAAGCCAATGATCATCCCCAGAGCACCTGAACAAAGGGCACCAAAAAGGTCCTTTCTTGACATGTGGGAGGAGCTCAGAGTTTACAGCCAGAAAGTCCCGGCTTTGAACCTTAGCATAAAGCCACTCATCAGCTGAGTGGTCTTTTGCAGATTGCTCAGCCTCTTCAAGCTTCTTTATCAGTGCGATTGCAATCCTAGTACTCACCTTGCGGGGTTGCTGGAAGGATTAAGCATAATGAATGCAATTAATCTGGCAGTAGTAGCTACTCAATAAATGTGAGCTATTTATCCTTTGGCAAGGCTTTCTAAAAGGGGAGTTTGTCACATAACACATAACTTTTAATGGATATTTTAAATGATCTTAATATGCCCGTGGGCTCCAGGGATTACACAAACTGCATATAAATAAAATATTTAAAATTCTGTTTACTCGATTTGTCTCTCTGCTTATTTCCAAAGCATCTATTGTGAAAGCATGACTCATAACTAAATATAGATTAATAAAAGTTTGGAGCAGCAATTATTTTCCAATTATCATAAATCCCATTAAACATTGCAATTAGATGAATTTTCTTGTTCAGATCACAAAATTTGAGAGCTCCAAGGAACCACATAGAACGTCTCAGTACTGCCTCCGATCTTTAGATGGAAACTCTGAGAGGGAAGATCATTTTCTCAGGGACACACAACTCGGAATGTGTGAACTGCTCAGTCGTGTCCGCTTCTTTGTGAGCCCATGTGCCCTAGCCCACCAGGCTCCTCTGTCCGTGGGATTCTCCATGCAAGAATACTGGAGTGGGTTGCCATTTCCTTCTCCAGAGGATCTTCCCCACCCAGGGATTGAACCTGGGTGTCCCGTACTGCAGGTAGATCCTCCACAGTCTGAGCCACCAGGGAAGTCCAGTAGCTGGTTTTATAAAATCCAAGTCTTGCACATCTAGATGTCTGCTCATTTCCCTCTTCCATAGCACATTTTTCTAGGAGAAAATATGAGCAAACTTTTCCCCCAGCAAGTATTACTGCACTTAATTGCCAATCTTTTTCTTATAAAACATTTTAGGATTGTCAAGCATGCTGCCAGCTGAGAGCCTCCTTCAAATCTGCTTCCCCAGTGAGGTCCTTCTTTTGTTTCCTTATATAGAAAGCTTCCCAGGCCCCGCTTTAAACTCGTTAAGAAAGATCTTTTTCTTCAATCCAGTCAACACACATTCACTGAATTTCTGATCTTATACCAGGAATTGGCAATTTAAGGCCGTCCTTTACTTAACTCAAATGTTTCAAAGTTCTTAAAAATGATTAAACTCAGGGGTCAACAACCTATGGCCCACAGACCAAGTTTGTGCCTCTGACTGTTGTGGAAGTAAATTTTTATTAGAACACAGTCATACTCGTGTTTCTGTATTATCTGTGGCTACTTGCGCACTATAATCTCAGAATTTAATAGCTGCAACAGAGACCATAGGGTTCATGGAGTATAAAATACGTACGATCTGGCTCTATAGTGAAAATGTTGGCTGATGTTGGTTTAATCCATTGAGCTGGCCAGTCAAATGATGCATTTTAAGGAAATAATAAAAATGCTAGATTCAAGATTTATAGATTGAGCTACTCAAAGAGATAGATCATTAAATTCTGTATTTTTTTAAAGATTCTTTTGCCCTAAAAATATTTTAAAGACACTGGACCAAATAAAATCAGAAAAGAAGGATGTTTCCCAGACAGCCTGCCTCAAGCTCCTTTAAGACTAAATAACAAAGTCATTACTTAAATACACATTAGAAGTCATAGATTAAAAAAAAAGAAAAGCCTAGATCACACCTGAGTTAAGAAAAGAAACATGTTTCAAGTGATATTTGTGATTTGATGATTAAATAAGGTAATTGATTTCACATACGCAATGATGAAAAAAATACCATGCAGGGGTCGATGGCATGCTCAGAGGTATGTGATTGCCCACGAGCTGCATGAAGAAGGAAGGTACCACCGATTTTCCTTCTTGGGGGATGAGCTGTAGTGCCACGAAACCCTGGTTCCAATGGCCGGAACTGTAATGACCATCAAGAACTGATAGCGAGGCCAAGTGCCACTCAACAGAGCAAGCTTTTTCTGACTGTCAGAACGAATCAGAATAGAACAGGTTGCCCTGGGAAGTAGGGAGCCCTTGTCTAAAGATACGGAAGCAGAGTCTGAGTCACTGATTGACAGAGATGCTTATGGAAGGGATTCAGAACCCACACAATCACTGGGGAGTGTTGCTGTTGCTGTCTTTACTGACTGGGAGACCCCGTGTGTCTCAGAAAAGAACATGAGGAGCTGTCTTCTGAGTGCCCAGGTGAACTGGAGATATTTCCTTGTAACCATTTGACAGGTCTTCTGGTCTCTCAGACACCAGGATTAACAATAGTTATGGGAGAGATGGCCTATTTAATTATTATTTTTAGTCCTGAGTTAACTGAATGATACTCTGAAACACATTGAGAGATGCCAGCCACCTGCTTTATGCCGTGGCTGCCCCCAGACTCTGAATGTTAATCTTATTTTCTCTTCTAAAGCACCTAAATACAGTTCCTCTCTGTCACAGGAAACTTCAGTCTCTCCCTCTCTCTCTTTTTTGGCATCCCTATAAAAGATGAGCAAGTTTTATTTTTCTTAGGCATAAAGCTATTTTAATGGCCACATCCATCCTACCAAAGTCACTGTCAATCAACCATTCTCCTACAAGTTCATTTGGTACTTTCCAGAAGAATCCAGCTCCCCCTCTCTCCTACACAGATGCTTATCCACCTAAATTCATAGACTTAGCCACGAGTAAAACTTCTTTCCAAACACTGGACATGGTTGACTTTTCAGATTGATATGCCTAAAGCATAAATATATAATATTGGGCACCAAATATGGGCCCGGTGTTTTGCGTTAAGCACAAGCACCCTGGGCAGTGGTTATAATCATCTCCATTTTATAGATGAGGAAACTCAGATTCAAAAACCCACCCAGGTTTTAACTCTATCACACTATGCACACACTAGATGAGACTTACAATGACATGCAACCTAAGATTCTATTTAGCAAGCTAATTGCTGGCTATGAATTTATATGAACTATTCTTAAACTAGCTTGTATTTTTTGCATTTTCAGAAAGGAACTACCAATATTTTGGCCTCCTTAAGGGCTAACATTGGGTCTGAAAGAATGAGCACTGGCCTTTGAGCAAAGGCATCATAAATCTACCATCTACTGTACCATAATAAGCTGGGCTACCTTGGAAAAGCCATGATTTCTCTTTGGACTTCATTTTTTCTATCCGTAAAGTGGACTGCTGGGTTGGATGACTGGGCAGCCAACAAAAGTTGGATGACTTTTGTTTAGACATGAAACAAGCTGGATTTACAAAAGCCAGAGGAACCAGAGATCAAATTGCCAACATCCATTGGATCATCAAAAAAGCAAGAGTTCCAGAAAAACATCTACTTCTGCTTTATTGACTACGTAAAAACCTTTGACAGTGTGGATCACAACAAACTGTGGAAAATTCTTCAAGAGATGGGAATACCAGACCACCGTACCTGTCTCCTGAGAAATCTGTATGCAGGTCAAGAAGCAACAGTTAAAACTGGACATGGAACAATAGACTGGTTCCAAATTGGGAAAGGAGTACACAAAGGCTATATATTGTCACCCTGCTTATTTAACTTGCATGCAGAGTTTTGTTTTGTTTTGTTTTTTTTACAAAGTTGCTCAGTCGTGTCTGACACTTTGCAACCCCATGGACTATACAGTCCACGGAATTCTCCAGGCCAGAATACTGGAGTGGGTAGCCTTTCCCTTCTCCAGGGGATCGTCCCAACCCAGGGATCAAACTGGGGTCTCCTGCATTGCAGGTGGATTCTTTACCAACTGAGCTTGCAGAGTACATCATGTGAAATGTTGGGCTAGACAAAGCACAAGCTGGAATCAAGATTTCTGGGAGAAATATCAATAACCTCAGATATGCAGATGAAACCATGCTTATGGCAGAAAGTGAAGAAGATCTAAAGAGCCTCTTGATGAAAGTGAAAGAGGAGAGTGGAAAAATCTGGCTTAAAAGTCAACATTCAAAAAACTAAGATCATGGCATCCGGTCCCATCCCTTCATGGCAAATAGATAGGGAAACAATGGAAACAGTGAGAGACTTTATTTTCTTGGGCTCCAAAATTACTGTAGATGGTGACTGCAGCCATGAAATTAAAAGAAGCTTGTTCCTTGGAAAAAAAGCTATGACCAACCTAGACAGCATATTAAAAAGCAGAAACATTACTTTGCCAACAAAGGTCTGTCTAGACAAAACCATGGTTTTTCTAGTAGTCATGTATAGGTGTGAGAGTTAGACAATAAAGAAAGCTGAGCACCGAAAAATTGATGCTTTTGAACTGTGGTATTGGAGAACACTCTTGAGAGTCCTTTGGTCTGCAAGGAGATTCAACCAGTCAATACTAAAGGAAATCAGTCCTGAATATTCATTGAAAGAACTGATGCTGAAGCTGAAATGCCAATATTTTGGCCACCTGATGTGAAGAACTGACTCACTGGAAAAGACCCTGATGCTGGGAAAGATTAAGGGTGGGAGGAGAAGGGGACGACAGAGGATGAGATGGTTGGATGGCATCACCGTCTCGATGGGCATGAGTTTGAGCAGGCTCCGGGAGTTGGTGTTGGACAGTGAAGCCTGGTGTGCTGCAGTCCATGGGTTGCAAAGAGTGGGACATGACTGAGCAACTGAACTGAATTGAAACACTGGATTCATTAAGTCATTATTTCAAGTAAGTTTTTGTTTGTTTTAGAGCATCTACCATGATTCTGTCTCTACTTTAGTTGCTAGGGTTCCAGAAAGAACAATACAGAACTTGAATTTTTCTGGGGAAAATACACAGGATAATTTTTGGATAAATATTCTGTAAAATAAGTAAGTTTGATATAAAGAGCTTCTTTGGGAATGGGGATGGTCGCAGGATCCTGTCTCTTCCTTCACCACCATACCCTTTTGGGCTAAGGAGCCCAGTTTGAAAACTCAGTCCCAGGCTCCATCTGTGCTTTGTTAAATGGGATCCATAAGCCACCTGCACCAGAATTCGCTGGGAATCCATGTTAAAATACAGAAATGAAAACTCACTCCAACTTAGCAATGAGTCTCAGCCTCTGCCTTTCTAACAAGCTCCCAGGGGGCCCCTCTACAGAGCAACATTGAGAACCTGAGGATTGAAGGGCTCTGGCGTTTCTACTCCTTTGGACACTCTTCCCATCACTCCCTCCTAGTAAACTCTTTCCCGACCTCCTGGATCTCAGCTGAACATCACTTCTCCAGGAAACTTCCCCATCTTCTCCAGCCAGCTCTGGCCCCCCAGACCGCTGAACACGAGTGGCAATCATGGACACGTGTGATAGTTTATTGTCATCCCCTCCATTAGACAGTATCCTCCACGGGGCTGAGACTATATTTATTTTGCTTTATTGCAATCCTGGAACTCAAAAGTGCCCAATAAATAATCCTTAAATAAATCAAGGCAGTACAAGTCTATGAATATTTTTTTCTCTACTTTCCAGCATTAAGAAACTCATTTTTTAGGCACCTCTGCAATCAGATTATTTCACTTCCAATGCTTAGCCCCTGGAGTCTGGCAAGTTACCTCAGGACTCTGTTTCCAAATTGCCCAAGTCTTCTGTGACTTCCTGTTTCTATTTATTACCGCACCCTGTGCCAGGCGTAGGTGGAGGTGGCAATTTAAACCTCAGAAGTGAGGAATTTTGGAATTAATCCTCAACACCTTAGTGCTTTCATTTTTCCCTTTTCCAATCAGTAGCACATCTAATAAGTCCAGAGAGTGGCAGGAAAGGATTCTTATGGGATTAAAGAAAATGAGGTTCTTAGCCAAGACACATGGAGGTGCAAACGTCGCCCACCTGAGTCCCCTGCTTCAACCTCGACAAGTCTACAATTCCTGCTCAACATCACAGCCAGAATTATCTTCCCAAAGTGCGGGCTGGCTCTTGTGGCTGCCTCCACCTTGTTGGGAAGCCAACAGGAAGCCCTCACTGTCTACAAAACAAATAGGAAGCTATCTGCATTCTGAGACTTCTCATGACCAGAGTTAAACTTGAAACTCTTAGCTCCTTCGTCTATTACCCTATCCTTACTCTGGTCAAATTGAACTGCTCTGTGATCCATTCATAACTCATATCAATTTCCTTACATGTTTCTTTTCTTTTAAATTTTTTTACTGGAGTACAGTTGATCTACAATGATTCAGGTACACAGCCAAGAGATTCAGTTATACATATATATATACACACACACACACACTTTCAGATTCTCTTCCATTATAGGTTATTAATAAATATTCAGTACAGTTCCCTGTGCTATCTAGTAGATCCTTATTTATTTTATATACAGTAGCATATATCTATTAATCCCACATTACTAATTTATCCCTCCCCCTTCCTTGCAATTTTATGAAAATTCCAGAGCTCAGCCACCACCTAAAACACACTCCAGATCGCCTAACTCTTGAGGGGAATGCCTTCTATGTAACTACTTACTTCACTTCCTTCTTCTTGATCTCTAATCTCCCCTGGCCCTGGCTGGTACGCAGCTTAATTTTTTATTAATATCCCTCAAGTGTGCAAGCCCAGGGGCTTCCCTGGTGGTCCGGTAGTTAAGAACCCGCTTTCCAGTGCAGGGTGTGTGGATTGGATCCCTGGTTGGGAAACAGATCCCACAGGCTCCAGGCAGCTGAGCCCACACCACAGCTAGGGAAAGTGCAACATGCCGCAGTGAAGACCCTCGTGCCACAACTAAGGCCTGACAGCCAAAAACCGGGAAATACAGTTTTAAAAAGTGTACAAACTCGCTCGTACCTCCAGGCTTCCCTACCTTCATGTACTATTTTCTGCTGGGAAAAAAAAAAAGATTCTTCTACTTTACTTGTTCCTTCTTACTCACCAAGAGAGAGCATTTGGCACTTCTCCAAATATTAATATGTATTACCCTGTACTAGAGTGCCTTTCTGTCAAGCAGTAGTCAAGATAGCAGTAACACCAGAGATGTATTTTGTAAGTAAAATCTATAGGATTTGCTGATATGGGGGTATGAAAAGAAGAGAAGAACCATGGATGCTTTGGGTTTGGAGTAGAAGTAACTGGGTTGATAGTAATGTCAGTAGACAAAAATGGAAACATTGGTTGAGGAGTACAGTTGAAAAGAGAAACCAAGAATTCTGACTTTGATGTGACACATTTAAGAAGGCTACTAAATGGTTGGCTATATGAGCCTGAGTTCAGGGAGAGGTCTAGTCTGGGAATATACACATGTATCATCAGGATAGATTCTATGACACCATGAGAACAGGTAAGAACAGATGAGATCATCAAAATATGGGCATCAGAAAAGAGGCCCAAGGACTGAGATGAGAGTGTTCCAATATCTAGAGACTGGAAAGAGGATCCAGCAAAGACACTGAGAAGGTGATCAAAGTGAGTAAGGAGGATCAACGGGAGAGAAGGTGAGTAAACACAGTCATTTAATTAACATACAATTGAATTTCTTTGCCATCGTTCTTAGGAACTGGCCTCTGCTCACCCCTCCAACTCCATCTTCTCCCATTCTTCTCCCATTAACTGCACCGCCGACCTCGGTGGCCTTTCTCTGTCCTCAGATGGGCCTGGATGCTTTGGATCCCAGTGCCTTTACAGCCAGAAGGGGCCGCACTCCCCTCACATCTGCAGGGTGATGCCCTGGCCACCAGCTCAGAGAAGCAATCTGTGACCACCAAAGCCAAACTAGCCCCCACCTCGTTACCCAATTTTCATTTACTTAGGACAGTTGCGTCACTGTCTGCAGTTACTTCATCCATTTGTTTATACTTTATTATCTTCCTCTATATACTCTTCAGGCCCCGGCCCTTCCCCCACTACAACCTCAATTCCAGGAGGAAAAGGATATTGTCTTATCCACTGGATGGTTCACTGCATGAGCCTACTGACCCTGCCTAGAACTTATTAGGTGCTCAATAAACACATGTTAAACACAAAGAATTCACCTGTCCAAATCCCATCCATCAAGACCAAAATGAAATCTTCTCTCACTTCTGGAAATTTCCTTAACACCTCTGCTTCAAAGCAAATGTGAGACAGAGTAACATGTTGTACAAAGAGGGCAGGGCTGAGCATCAGGGCAGAACCAGGCTCAAGTCCCACATCTGCTTCTCATCATTTGGGTGGTCTTGCACTCCTCATGTGAACTCTCTAGGCTTGTCTTCTGCACAACGGAAGACAGAGGCCCTTCTTGCCCAATTTTCTTGTTAGACATAATAGATGTAAAGGGCTGGCCATATAGAGTTCATAAGCGGTGAGGAGTATCTCATAACTGCCATCCTGTCCTCCCCTGCATTACCCGAACCTCTCATGACCCTGGACTACGATTCTTTTGCATGTAGGGTTTGTTCCCATTAAACATTGTGACTATCAATGCCAGTCCCTCTCTGTCTGGGTGCAGGGACTTGCCATTTTCTGGATTCCTTGTCAATGCTTGTGGAGTGATGCACCCCTCCCCTTCCTCAGGGGCATGCAGGATGTTTAGCCTGAGTTTCTTTCACTTCATATTTACCAGTGTCTTATCTTGTCCAGTACTTGCATTGGGATTGTGGGAGTTTGCCCATATAATCCCCTGCTGGACACTCTTACTTCATGGCTCCCTTCCACTTTTTATTCTTCCTTCCCCCGCCCTCCCTTTAAGCTAACATTTATACAGTGCCTTCCAGTTTGCAAAGCACCTTTCAAATATCTGAGTTTAATCCTCAAGGTCGTCCTATGTGTTGAGATTTTTATCTGCTCCGTTTTTTAAATGCTGAACCTCTGGCTCCATAGGTATGTGATTCTGAACACTCTGCTCTCTCCACTTTGCCACACTATCCACTCATCCATTCCATTTTTCATTCATTCATGCGTGCAATACACTCACTCAGCAAATATCAAGCCCCAGACACTGTTCTAAGCATTTGAGATCTATCAAAGGACAAAACACTCACAGATCTTTCCTTTCTAAATTTCTTTTCTAGTAGGAGGAGGAGGACAAAAAAATTTTTTAATGGTTTAAGCAAGTAAAATAAAACATGCTACATACTATGGAAAAAAAGAGAAGGTGGAACACGGTCAGGGAGATGGGGAGTGCTTGCAGAAGGGAGCACAGTATAAAATAGGATGGTCAGTGTCAATGTTACTGAGAAAAGACCTGCAGGAGATGGGGAGTGAGCTACGTAGGTTTCCAAGCAGAGGAGACCCCAGGAGAGCTGGTGACCATAGAGGAGTGCGTGACAGGCAGGGAGTAGCAGCAGGTGTGGTCAGAGAGGGGGGTCTGACCATCTAAGGGTTTGGTGACCACTGTGATATGCTGATGTTGGTTCTTATGCTGAAATAAGTAGGGAGCTATTGCAGGTCACTGAGCTAAATGACTGGCATGACCTAACTTACATCCCACTCAATGCTGATGAGAACATGGTGGAGCAAGAGGATAAGAAGGAGGCTTCTGCCATCATCCAGGAGAGAGGACAGTAGCTTGAACCAGGGAGGAACAGGAAAGGGCACAAGCAATGGGCAGGTTCTGGGTTTGTATTTTCAAGGTAGTAAACATGGGGTTTCCTAACAGACAAGATGAGAGATATGAGCGAACAAGGGGAATCAGGGAAGAGTAAACAGCATTTGGCTTGGGCAACTGGAAATATGACTCTTTCATGAACTGAGATGGGGAAAGCTATGGGTAAGAAAGCTTTGGCTGGTAATGGGAAGAGGCAGTCAGAGGTACAGGTTTGAACCTGACATATTGAGATGTCTACCTCACATCCAGGTGAGATGTTCAGTGTGCAGCTGGGAATACAAATACGGATTTGAGAGTGATGTTTGGGCAGAAATATTATTGATATGTCTCACTCACTTTCAGAAATCAACTGAGTGAGGACTTTTTCAACCAACCAATAAGTGCCTACTATTTAACTAGTAAATGTGCTAGATTGGTGTTCATATGTCTGAGAGAAAATGGGCAAAGTTCCTGCCTCGCAGTACTTACAGTCAATCAGGAAGAGTCAACATAATAAATAAATAATTATGATAATTACTTATGATAAGGTCCTTGGCAGGGGAAGTACAGTGTGTAATGGGATTACACAGTGGTGGCACTGACCTAATCTAGGGGTTTTCCTGAAAGTTTTCTGAAGGAAGGGATATATAAGAGGATACCAGCAGAAATATTTAGCCAGAAGCACAGGAAAATGGGGAGTATTTCAGGCAGAGGGAATAGCACAGAGGTGAGTGAGGATGTGACGTATATGAAAGAATAAGAAAAGTTTAGAGGGGATCAGGTAGGTGTAGGGTGGAGGGCTTGGTGGACATGATGAAAGAAGATGCTAGAAAAATGGATGCTGGCAGATCATAAAAGGATTCATCTAGAGGATAATGAAGAGAATCCCATAATAAGAGGGCAAATTTAGACAGTTTAGAAAGTGCTTTCACAGACTCCCCATCAGAGGAAAGGTCTGTGAGATGCTATCAAAAGGATTCTGTTTGTCCTAGTTGGTGGTAGAACCTCTCCTATAGCTACTCAAGACTCAATTTATCTTAAGGAAGGGAGGGAGGGAGGGACGAAGAACAAGCGATCCCTCAGGATGGCCAGGGTGTGGAGTTACTGTGGGAATCTCAGGCCCAGTCTTTCTATGCATTAACTGAGGCCAGACCCTAGCCTGATCTCCTCTTGGGTTTTGGCAGAATGTAAGCAGGCAAAGCAGAGGTACCAATATCATGAGCCACACGCCTGGCAAGAGCAGAGGGATGCTAGGTCCACCTTGGTATGGATCATGTCACTGAGCACCGGCCAGGGAGAGAGGAGGGCTGCTCACCACTGAGCGAGATCCCAGGAGAAGTCACTAGGTGAGATTCATGGATTTTTCACCCTTTCATTCAACCTGTGGACAAGAGCTGCTGAAGGTGACAGGAAGCAGGTAATAATGAAAAAGCATTTGCATGGGACACATGGCACTACAAACCCTGCCTTAGATCAGGAACTCCTCCCAGAGACACAGTCTTTGCCATCAGCAGTGCTTCTCCTCTCAATACAATTGATTTCAGCAGGTCTCCTGTATTAAAGTTGTTGTTTGAGCCAGATCAACATGAACAGCCTTGAACCGAAGCTGATTTGAGGGCCACCTTTCCCCATGCCTACTCCACGCTGAACCCAATCTTGAGCTTCCCACTCCATTATAAGGACAAGATGTATGGGTCAGGGTAAAGCAGAAGGGAACGCAGCAGTCCATTTCCCGGAACAGGCTGATCAATACCTTCCTTCTGAGGCCCCATCCTGGAACACACCATCTAATCAAAGTCCATGACTCTGACCCATCCTGGAAAAGGAATGGGACAGGTGGGAACTTCTCAGGCTGGTCCAGCTGGTGCCCAATGTGACTCGCCCAGCAAGTTCTTTGCTGGGTGCTAGGGACCTAACAGTCAGACATACCCTTCCTCTAAAGGAATTCAATCTGGCAGAGAAAACTAAACTCGAAGCTCTGTTATATTGGGGACCACCTGGAGTTCTTGATTTATTGCATCATCCCGAGAGCTTAGCCTGTCAGACCCTCACTATAAATATTTATGGAAAATGGCACATACATTGGGGAGAAAGGTGAGTGGGAATTCATACGATGATGCAGATATGTCCTGCTGGAGGTGCTGGCAATGGAGACAGTGCTCTCAGTAGACATGGATGCGGCACATCGGTGGGGGAGCAAAGGGATGGATGGGTGGTTGGGGTCACAGAGAGGCCAAAAATTATTTTCAATCTGGGAAACCAAGTGCCTTATGCTCTGGGATAGAAATCTTTCAGTTCACTCTGAGAGCTGCCAGAGGAATGCCCAAATGCCTGAAGCATTTGTGTCCAAATGTCCACACACAGTAGGAGAGCTGATGTCATAAGATGAAATGGAAGAGCTCGGACCATGAGCTCTGACACTCAAAGCATCACCTGTGATGTATTCTGGCCAAAAAGACATATCCTGTACCTAAGCAAGAGTCCAGACCTAACCTCCAGTTTACAGGAATTACAGGGGACAGAGGGGCAGGATAATCAACACCACAAAGGAAGACCCTACAAATAGTGCTCTGGATTCTTCAACCCTGAATGTCCATTGGAAAGACTGACGCTGAAGCTCCAACAATTTGGCCACCTCATGTGAAGAGCAAACTCACTGGAAAAGACCCTGATGCTGGGAAAGATTGAGGGCAGGAGGAGAAGTGGAGGACAGAAGTTGAGATGGTTGGATAGCATCACTGACTCGATGGTCATGGGTTTGAGCGAACTCCTGGAAATAGTGAAGAACATGGAAGCTGGTGTGCTGCAGTTCATGGGTTTGCAAAGTCAGACATGATTTACCGACTGAACAACAACTTAACAAAATCAGGATTATTAAAAAATAATAAATAAAGGCTGGGGTAGACAGTTTCATATGGCAAGAGATTGGAGATACTAAAAAAAGAGGCAATGACGCAATCTATGAATTTTGATTGGATCCTGGAAATGAAGAACAGCAATGAAAAGAATCTTGAAGAATATTGAGGCTATTTGAATAAATACATACTATTTATTAGTTTGTATTATGGGACTATTGTTAATTTGCTAAGCGGTTTTAATAGTATTATTATTTATTTACTATGAAATGTATGTATTTATTATTTATAGGAAGATGTATTAATTATATTAATAAATTTATTTATTATTTATGCACACTCTTATTCCTAGAAGAAGCATGCAGAAATATCCTAGGAAGAGTAGGGGTGTGATGTCTGCATTCCTGTTATTTCTGAGAAGGAGACAGAGAGACAGGGAAAGAGAAAGCAGATGTAGCAAAACGTGAACGATTTTCAAATCTAGGCAAAGAGTATATATAAACAGAAACAGATTCACACACATAGAAAACAAACTTATGGTTACCAGAGGAGAAGAAGGAGAGGAATAAATTAGGAGTATGGGCTTAACAGATACATACCACTATACATATAAAATAAGTAAACACCAAAGATTTACTATATAGCTCAGGGAACTATAGTAAATATTTTGCAATAACCTATAAAGGAAAAGAGTCTGAAAAAGAATATGTATATGTACACAGATATATGTATGTATACATATATGTATCAGAGAAGGCAAGGGCACCCCACTCCAGTACTCTTGCCTGGAAAACTTCATGGATAGAGGAGCCTGGTAGGCTGCAGTCCATGGGGTTGCTAAGTCAGACATGACTGAGCAACTTCACTTTCACTTTTCACTTCCATGCATTGGAGAAGGAAATGGCAACCCACTCCAGTGTTTTTGCCTAGAGAATTCCGTGGACAGAGGAGCCTGGTGGGCTGTTGTCCATGGGATTGCACAGAGTAAGACATGACTGAAGCAATGAAGCAGCAGCAGCATACATATATATTTATAAACTGAATCACTCTGGTGTACAGCTGACATTAATACAACATTGTAAATCAACTATAGTCTAATAAAATATTTAAAAATAAATAATTTGGAGGGGGGGTTGGGGGAGAATCAGTTCAGTTCAGTTCAGTCACTCAGTTGTGTCCAACTCTTTGCAACCCCATGAATCACAGCACGCCAGGCCTCCCTGTCTATCACCAACTCCCAGAGTTCACCCAGACTCACATCCATCAAGTCAGTGATGCCATCCAGCCATCTCATCCTCTGTCTTCCCCTTCTCCTCCTGCCCCCAATCCCTCCCAGCATCAGAGTCTTTTCCAATGAGTCCACTCTTCACATGAGGTGGCCAAAGTACTGGAGTTTCAGCTTCAGCATCATTCCCTCCAAAGAAATCCCAGGGCTGATCTCCTTCAGAATGGACTGGTTGGATCTCCTTGCAGTCCAAGAGACTCTCAAGAGTCTTCTCCAACATCACAGTTCAAAAGCATCAATTCTTCAGCACTCAGCCTTCTTCACAGTCCAACTCTCACATCCATACATGACCACTGGAAAAACCATAGCCTTGACTAGACAGACCTTTGTTGGCAAAGTAACGTCTCTGCTTTTGAATATGCTATCTAGGTTGGTCATAACTTTCCTTCCAAGGAGTAAGCGTCTTAATTTCATGGCTGCAGTCACCATCTGCAGTGATTTTGGAGCCCCCAAAAATAAAGTGTGACACTGTTTCCACTGTTTCCCCAACTATTTCCCATGAAGTGATGGGACCAGATGCCATGATCTTCGTTTTCTGAATGTTGAGCTTTAAGCCAACTTTTTCACTCTCCACTTTCACTTTCATCAAGAGGCTTTTTAGTTCCTCTTCACTTTCTGCCATAAGGGTGGTGTCATCTGCATATCTGAGGTTATCGATATTTCTCCCAACAATAGTTACATGTATATGTATGGCTGAGTCGCTTCACTGTTCCCCTGAAATTACCACAACATTGTTAACTACCAGTTCAGTTCAGTTCAGTCGCTCAGTCGTGTCTGACTCTTTGCGACCCCATGAATCACAGCACGCCAGGCCTCCCTGTCCATCACCAACTCCCAGAGTTCACTCAAACTCATGTCCGTTGAGTCGGTGATGCCATCCAGCCATCTCATCCTCTGTCGTCCCCTTCTCCTCCTGCCCCCAATCCCTCCCAGCATCAGAGTCTTTTCCAGTGAGTCAGCTGACTATAACCCAGTACAAAATGTTTTTGGTGTTAAAAAAATAAAATAAAATAAATTTTAAAAGAGTATAAAATTGTTGATTTTCACTTTTATAATTTTTAAAAATGTGTTTTCTTCGAAATATTTTCAAAACATGATTTTAAAATAAAAAATTGGGGGAAGTTAGTTTTAGGAGGTAATCGTATATAGTATTGCACTTTGTGTGGTGTTAGCCGCTCAGTTGTGCCTGACTTTTTGAGACCCCATAGACTGGAGCCCGCCAGGCTCCTCTGTCCATGGGATTTCCCAGGAATAGTGGACTGGGTTGCCATTTCCTTCTCCAGGGCATCTTCCCGACCCAGGGATCGAAGTCATGTCTCCCGCATTGGCAGGCAGTTCTTTACCCCGAGTCAGCAGGGAAGCCCAGTACTGCACTTTGCCACGTATTAAATATCTATGTGAGTGTATGTGTATATGTGAGTGTGTGTATAGATAGATATTAGGTAGATAGATATTAGATAATAGATTGGTAGACTGGGAGAGTACTTTAAAGAGGCATTGTGTTGGGGGCGCTGGTCCGGGGCATCCATGTGGAATTGAGTGTGTCAATGCTGAATTCTTAGGATCCGACAAAACCATTCTCTCCCGGAATACTGTGGAACACGCCTCAGGGGACCCCACCTGCAAGTCCCGACAAGCCAGCTCCACGGAGCAGGAGAGCCAGCTATCTAGGCACAACCTGAGTTCCAGAGGGCAGCCCAGAGGAGACACAGGCCCTGTGTGTGCTGAACTGGCTGCTTCCAGGCATTTTCTTCCCACACCATTTCCTGCTCTAGCGACAAACATCAAAGACCGGCTTCCAGCTCCAGCTTGGCCAAATGGGCCTCGGCAGCTACGCTGTGGAAGCCGCCGCTTCTCTCTGACGTTTGTTTCTGTACCAGCGCCCTTGCTCCTTCGCTGAGTACTCGGGGTAGTCTGCGTTTACATTGTATTTACTCATGCTTGTAAGTGAAATAGAGAGCAGTTTGGGCTCAGCCTTGTAGCGTGGGCTCCGTCCCTGGAGGCGCTCGTCAGGTCAGAGAATGCGGAGCCCAGAAAGAAGTGCGTAGGAAATCCCGGGTCCCCTGGAAGACGCAGGGGCTGGAACCGCACCGGAAGCAGGGGCGCAGGGCGAGGCGGCTTCCTGTCAGCAAGCACCGCCTGGGGAGTAGAGAGGAACAGCCACCCTACATACTGATAACCTGCCCAGGAGATAAAACTCAGAGAACTCTGCAAAACAGAATGGATGCAGGACCCTACTTCTGGCTGTAGCGTCCAAGAGCGCTGCGGACTTGGATAGTGATTTCCCCTCGCTGGGCTTCAGTTTCCCCATCTACAGACAGAAGGTTGAATATTATTTCCCAGAGGTCCCTGTCAATACATCCTGTGATTCTTTGTAACAATTAAAGGGCAAATGAATGTAAACTCTGGCTAATTATTTTTTAACTGATGTGTTTAAAGTGCTTTACAATGTTGTATTAGGTTTTTCTGTACAGCAAAATGGCTGAATTATTTATACATATTCTTCTTCAGATCCTTTACTATTACAGTTTATTACAGATACTGAATAGATACTGTGCCCTACAGTAGGACCTTGTTGTGGTTATCTATTTTATTATATATACTATTGTGTATCTATTAATCCCAAACTCCTAATTTATCTCTCCTTCCCTTTCCCCCTTGGTAACTCTGTTTTCTATGTCTACTTCTTTTTTTGCTTTGTTTTATTTTTATAAATAAGTTAATTTGCATCTTTTTTACATTCCACATGTAAGTAATATCATATGATATCTGTCTTTGTCTGATTTACTTCACTTAGTATGATAATCTCTAGGTCCATACAAATTGCTGCAAATGGCATTATTTCATTTAAGTGGTTAAGGACATCCCACTGTGTATATACTCCATATCCTCTTCATCCATTCATCTATCAACGGGCATTTAGGTTGCTTCCATTTCTTGGTTATTGTAAATAGCACTGCTGTGACCACTGAGATACATGTATTTTTTTTTTTAATTAGAGTTTTCTCCAGATATATGCCCAGGAGTGGGAGTGCTGGATCATATGGCAAGTCTACTTCTGTTTCTTTAAGGAACCTCTGTACTGTTTTCCATTGAATCCTTGCTGATTCTTAATCTAAATCCAAAATGAGGCCAAAGATGTTGGGCAAATGGAAGGACAGGACTTTGCTGGGTTTGAGGGGTAGTGAGGATTCAAGTGAGGAAATAAAAGGGACAAAACAACTGCAGGGCTGGGAGCCCTGTGAGCAGGGGAGGAAGACTAGATTGAGAACAGGCTGGGAGGTGGGGGGCCGCATGCAAGCTCTGGCTCACTGAGTCCAGCTCACCCTGCAAGGTCCAGTACAGCCAACACCACTTCCTCCAGGAACCTTCCAGAGCTCCAGTATTTGCTCTGCCTTCTCTCCAGCCTGAATTGGTTGGTTCTTTAAAATGATCTCCTTAATGCTCCTTAGTACCAGTTATTGACCACCTACTCTGAGCTATGTGTTTCAGATACTATCTCACTCAACTGTTTCAGCCAAAGGCCAAGAGGAAGATGTAAAAAATCAGCCTCAGAGAGGTCATGTTACTTGCCCAAAAGCACCCAGGTAGACCAGATCTCTTCACCCTATTTCATTCTATTTGTCCATTGCTTGTATTCCTCCTGGATGAAGAGCTTCCTAGGACAAATCACCTCTCCCTGGGTACTCTCAGGTCCTGACACCAAACTGAAGCTGACTATCAAAATGCAAACTCAAATGCCTGGGCCTAGATACAGACTGTAGCAGGCCAGGAAGCTAAAAGCAGAGAGTGAATGCCATTGGCAACGTTACCCTACTGAGTCAATCACATTATATTTATCCTGAGTCATCCCCCAGATTGGCCAGCCAAGGAAACCTCTGCCCTCCTCTCTCCTCCCACCCACTGGCTGTGCTCTCTAAATGGCAGGTGTTTCCCAGCTCAGAGGAACAGAGAGCACATTGCAGGAAATGAGGATGAAGGGAGAAGCCAGCTTCCCGCTTCTGGCCTTGAGTGATCCAGGTTTCCGAAGCAGGACACAAGGGCGTGAGGGTACAGGAGGCAGTTGCAAGCTCCAGTACGAAAAATAAAATGCAGGGTAAACAGAGTTAAGTGGCTCAGCTGTAACAACAGAGAGATGGATTTGGTGGAGATTACAGAGAACCTGTGAGAGCACATGTGCTTCTGCCAATGGATGGAGCGGGATGGGACTAGACTCACTTCACTGGCTTGGACCTTACTCGCTTTGACTAAGCACAGACCTGGAGGAACACACATTCTTTTTCTGGGCAACCCTGAGAAAGTCCCTCCAACTTGCTATGACCAGGGTCCTTTTCTGCAAAATGGGAGGGGTAGCTCCAGCCCTGCCAACCTCATACGTCAGCCTCAGAGCCCAAATGAGAAAGTATGCACAGAATCAACTGGATACCCATTCTACAAGTTAGGAAATGGGACCTCAAGAGAGGTAAGTAAGGCATCAAAGGGTGACTCCAAGTCACAAAGAATAAATTCAGCACTTATCTTGGAAGATCTTCTATTAATAATTAAATTCTCTGTGTATATATCACACATATATGTATATATACTGTACATGCAACATGTATACAAGCATGTACATGTATATAGAGAATATATATGTAGTGTATATATTATGCTATGTATGTTACATAATTACAATATTTAATGCTCATGATAACCCTGTGAGTTAAATCATTTCTCCATTTGTATACGAGAAAATGGAGGCTTAAATGGGAACATTAGTTACCCAAGGTCACCCATAGGTAAACCCAGAGCTGGATTTGAACTTAGGACTTTGTTCACCTGTGTATCTCAACTATTTCATTACAGAATTCCTGATAATGGGTGACTGGAGTTAATAACGAATAACCTAAATTTTATTTTAATAAGTACTTTAGGCTTATAAAAGTCTCACTTCCAATCTGCAGGGCACCTTCCAGTCTGTGAGGAAGTATTACAGTTTAACATCAAACCATCACTTTCTTTCGTGCTATTTTGCCTACCTTTGTGTACATACCAATGACTCCCCCCAGACCGTGAGCTCGCCCTCTAGGATCCTCACTGCACTCTGGTCATCTCTGCCCCCCTTCCTCTGTTCAGCATAGTGCCCGGCTCATAGTAGTGGCTCATGAAACACGTGCTGAGTCCACAGGACCCCCAGGCCCACTGTTCTGACTGACGACTATAAATGGCTGTAAGAGTTGGACTGTGAAGAAAGCCGAGCACCGAAGCATTGATGCTTTTGAACTGTGGTGTTGGAGAAGACTCCTGAGAATCCCTTGGACTGCAAGGAGATCCAACCAGTCCATTCTGAAGGAGATCAGTCCTGGGTGTTCATTGGAAGGACTGATGCTAAAGCTGAAACTCCCAATTCTTTGGCCACCTCATACGAAGAGTTGACTCATTGGAAAAGACTGATGCTGGGAGGGATTGGGGGCAGGAGGAGAAGGGGATGACAGAGGATGAGATAGCTGGATGGCATCACCGACTCGATGCACATGAGTTTGAGTGAACTCTGGGAGTTGATAATGGACAGGGAGGCCTGGCGTGCTGCGATTCATGGGGTCACAAAGAGTCAGACATGACTGAGCTACTGAACTGAACTGAACTGAAGGTGTTAAGAAGAGGTGGGGAGGTTTCACGCAGTCTTAATTTGATGGACCCTCCAAGACTAACCCCCAGAATGAACGCCACTGTTGGGCAGGTCCAATGTGGCATAGCGGATGCTTGCGACCAGGTCCACCCCATACCATGAGATCTTCTACATCCTCATAAGGAGCAAGTACCAGCCACACCTACAGTGCTATTTTCACTGATTTTTGCTGGATATTAATTCCAAGGCAAGAGTTGTGAATCTCTGGGCACCTGTTACCTTGATAGGGCATACCCTACCAATGGCCTACATTCTACAGGGTACAGGCATTAAGGTTATATCAAAACCAAGCCTGCTACCTGAGAGGGGTGTGATCCCCATCTTCTCTCAGACTTCTGCCCTTTCCTGTTTTCCTTTTCACCAGCCCCACACCCCACCCCCTACTCCCTCGCCCACAGTTTCTGCTTCTTTTCACTTTTTCTTTATCACTGATCTCCTTTATTTCCATATCAGTTATCTTTTCTTCCCTTCTCTCCTTTGGTTTCCCCCTTGTGACAGCCAGACAAAACATCTTTACTTGAGGACTCATTTTCCTGAAATATCTGGAGCAGTAATCTTAATTGGGTACTTTCCTAAACATATCCAAAACAAGGTCCATAAGCTTCCATCATAATATTTCCTAATGACAGTGCATTTATGTTTAATTATCCAAGCAATACGTGAACACATTGTCTTTTGTTTTTTTCAAAAAAGGTTATAATTAAAGATAATCACCATTATCAGGGCAAAACTTTCCTGATTTTTCTTTTTCATTTACATGTGCATAAATACACTCTTAGAAAATATAAGTATTGCCATGTGTGTGTGTATTTAATATATGTGCAGAACACTAGCCTGTGGATTTTTCTGTAACTTGCATTTTTGTCCCAGCAAATCCCCTATAGAACATTTTAATGTCAATTAAAATGGTTGAGCTTTATTCTTTTTAATTGCTTCAGAGCTTTCTATACTATAAAGTGCAATGTATTTTAACCTCCTAGTGGATATCCAGGCTACTTCTAATATTTTCTCTATTAGTTTACAAATCACTTGGCAATAATCACCGTGGTCCATACCTCCCAGAATAGGGAGGATGTTTGTCTAGGGAGGATGCTATCAGAGGGCATTCCTGGATCATGGGATTTGCACATTTAAAATGATACAGATTCTTCCCAACTGCTTTCCAAAGCAGCTACACACATATATTTTTCCTTCTTAATTTCATTTGCAATTATCTGTGGGTGCCTCACAGTTTGTTTATCCATTCATCTGTTGTAGGGCATCTGATATGTTCCCCATCTTTACATTTTTATTCTTTTCATATCATTTCCTCTTTTCCTTCCTTCTTCCTTTTCCCCAAAACATTAACTTCTGCAACAAACTAGAGGCACTGAAACCTCTGTAAAGGAAACTGAGAATGCACTGATTTGCAAAGGTCAGCTTGTACTGGCTCATGGAAGCTGATTCTCTGGCCCTCCTCCTAACACCATGCTTAGTGGCATCAAGCTGGGAGCTTAATGGGGAGAATACGTCCACCATGGAAACTGACCAATACTAATCACCAGAGCTTCTGTAGTGAGGGAAGGGTACACATTGTTAACGGTTGTTCAACACCAGGAACAGTCATTAAGCATCTACCACAGAGTACTACTGATCCCAAGAGAGAAGCCCACCATGACAGAACTAGAGAAAAAGCCCAAAGCTACTTAAAAGACCCAAAGTGAGTGGTACAGATTAATACAGATGAATGATGGGTACCCGACGGTCAGAATGAGGTGACTTTCATCTTGAGTTAGGACAAAAAGGTTATAACTTTACAGAAAAAGAGAAATGTCCTGAGAAATGTAAGCCTCCTGGAAATATCTGGGGGCAGGAAGTATGGCATTTATGACAACAGCCTTGAAGGTTATTGTGAGGACAGCCCACCTCATCTCCTACTTTCCCTTACTCTTCAACCCCCTTGTTGAATATATTTGCAGAAGGGGTCACCAGTCTCTGCTTAAAGATCTTTCATAGAAGCAGAGAGCAGAACAGTGGTTCCCTGAGACCGGTTGGATCTCCTTGCAGTCCTAGGGACTCTCAAGAGTCTTCTCCAATACCACAATTCAAAAGCATCAATTTTTCAGTGCTCAGCTCTCTTTACAGTCCAACTCTCATATACAATGATGTGCTAGGGCTCAAAGCGAATCAACAACAGAGCCAAGCTTAGCACTGATCTTCCTAGGTACTCACCAATGTTTTTTGTAGAGAAGAGAAATAAAGCAACAAATTCAGGCTATTTGGGAAAAGTTCAGTCTGACTTAATGAAAGGGCTGAACAATTTAATACTCGAAAACAACCCAATACCATTCAGTGCATATAGTAACTAAAATACCTGTCCCTATTTAAAGACTTGGGTTGGTAAACGCCCACTCCTTTAAAACTGAACTCAGCTCTGTGATTAAGGGACTGGAACTCTGCCCTGGCCCCAGGCTGGGCCAGCGCCCCACTGTGGGGCGGTCGCAGTCTCCTGTCCATACATCCACTGTCTGCCTGGCCCACCGTGCCGTATGAGACCTGAAGGCCTAGAGAGAAGGCGCTTGGGTCTTACACATTGTCTTCAACACCTAAAATGGTATCTAGTGACCGATAGGGGATTAACACACGTGGCTCAGGTGAAACCCAGTGGGCGACTCTTCATAGGTAGCCAATACTGCGTTCACATCAGTCGTGCAGAAGAGGGTGGAAATTAGTTAAACAAGTGTTGATCATTGAAACCTGCACTAATGAACTGATGAAAATAAATTATAATTAACATATCAATTCTGTATACAAGAGAATGAAGCCTCTAAAAATGCTTAAAATGTTTGCATGAAAGACTGTCAACAGCGCTCTGGAAATGGTGTTCGTGCCAATTTATTATTTAGCAATTTTCCTTTCAAAAGAGTGAATAAAGGAAAGCTCACTACCTGCCCAAATCAGCACAAATTCTGAATTACTGGGGTCAAAATTAATGAGGCTTATAAGAATGTTCATATGCTTTGACCTAATAATCCTTCTCCCGGGAATCTGTCCTAAGGAAATAATTCAAAAGAAAAGTGTTATGTGCACAAAGAGGATCCTAACAGCCTTGGATATAATTTTGAAAAGATGGCAATAAAATAAAATGCCCAAAACAAGGAAAATGGTAGATGATCTCAAGAGAGACTTCCTGGGATGTAGGCAAGTGTTCAGAAAATTAATGTTAGAGTTATGGATTTATAGGAAAATGGAAAGAAAGAGGAGGATGCAGGGTTTTAGATCATTAGAACAAGAGTAAAATATCCTGTCTTTGCGATACAGCTGAATTAAGCCCAATTGAGGTTTAACAGTAATTATTTAGGAAGCCTAACTAAATCAGGAATCTCACTACTCAATTTATTGCCTAATCATCTTCCAGCCCCAGTCATCCTTTATTTCATTCATTGAATATCTACTTTGTGTGAGGAGGAACTTAGAAGACCAAGAATGAGATAGGATTCCTGTCCTTAAGGATAATCTGGTGTGAAGCACTGGCCCCAACTAGGGTAGTACAATATAACATCCAATAGCTCTTCTAATAACAGAGCAAGAGATGACTGGTTAATTCTGAAACAGCAGAGGTATATGAAAGAATACTTTTTAGAAGGGAAAGCATTCAGCTAGGTCTTGAAGACTGCTTGGGAGCTTAACTGATGGCAGAAACGGAAGTAAAACCATAAAATGTGTTTCAAGGAAATGAGGGCCTTCCTGGTGGCTCATTGATAAAGAACCTGCCTGCCAATGCTAGAGATATGGGTTTGATTCCTGGGTTGGGAAGGTCCCTTGGAGAAGGAAATGGCAACCCATTCCTGTATTCTTGCTTGGGAAATCCCATGGACAGAAGAGCCTGATGGGCTACACAGTCCATGGGGTCGCAAAGAGTTGGACACAACAGAGCAACAACAGCAACTAGGGAATGGGGACACACTCAGAACCACCAACACAAAGGTACAGGAGAAGGAGGTGGTGGGGACAGTTGTAGTTTGGGGATGGATGATGGAGGGACCTTGAGTGCCAGGCCAAGGAGCCCAGCCAACTCCGCTTACACTGATTCCCTGAGTGTAGAAATGAGACAGGCTACCAATAGGTCAGGAATTACACACAGTTCTCATTGCTCACTGCCTTTCATGCCTGGCCTGGCGGAGATACTTCTTCTCATAGGGGATGTTTTATTCTGTTTTTAAGAGCTCTTCATTTGTCACTTGGGACAGGAAGTTGGAGCTGGTTGCAATCGGCAATCCATCAGCCTGCCTTTGCAGAAGAACTACCAGGAAAGGAGTCTTCCTCCACAGGTCTTTTAGTGTTGATGTAAGCCTTCAAAACTCACTTATGCAAGTGTATGAAGAGAAAAGGAGCAGAGGAAGAGGCATGTTGATGTAAGCCTTCAAAATTCACTTATGCAATGTGTATGAAGAGAAAAGGAGGAGAGGAAGAGGCAGGGAGAGAGAGAGAAAGATTAAGGATGAAAGGGATTTCCTATGGACCTGTGGGAATAAATCACCATTAACAGGGAATATGAAGACTAGGGGAGGGGCGTTCCTTTTCGAAAACCATTAAAATCACTCGTTGCTCTACTAGCTTAGATCTTTGTATGTTTATTTCTTTTACTTATGCGTATATAAATCTAGCATCTGCCTACAGACACATAAAACTTCTTTCTTTAAGCAAAAATTGGGTCAAGTGAGTATGTGCAACTTGCTTTATTCTTCACATGACAATATATCATTTTTTCCCCCAGATCAGTACACAAAGATTGCGTCCATTCCGTTTAGTGGCTTTGTGGTATTACAGGGATGTCTCCTAATTTATTTGACCAACCCTTCTCCATAGATATCAAGGTTGTTTCCATTGCTTTGTTCCTTTTTGGCTAGTGCAAACAGCGCAATACAGACAGTGCTGCAGAAAATGCCAGTGTAAATGCGCCTGTGTACACACTGCATTTCTTGAAATGGATTGCTAAAGTAGAATTACAGAGCCATTGGGCACAGACATACTGAAATCTCAAAAACTTCCATCAATCAGGTCTGGAAGTGTTGGCTTCTCCACATCCTCTGAGGGTCTGAACAGTTTGGTCAAAGCCTTTCCCTCCCTGGCCTCACTCCGACCCCTTTCCCTTGGAGAATTATCACCTGCAGAGGAGATATGGCTGCTGAGGAGTGCGCTAAATTGGAGGATGGGGCTGAAATGGAAAGTGGCTGAAATTTATTTCGGGGAGGAGGCAACACGACACTTGGGTCCAGCTTGGCCCTGCAGTTAGCAGTACCCACATGCTGGCCATGGCCCCTCCTATGAGACCCAGTAATGCAGGGCTGAGGCTTTCAACCTGGGAGACAAGCAAATTGGCCATGATGACTGAGGATCTCTTGATATCAGCAATTCCAGGAAAGGAAAAATGGAGGGAAGGCAGGATAGAGGGAGGGAGAGGAGAACAGAGAAGTAATGAAGAGGAAGAAGAAAAATGGGGAAGAAAAGAAAAAGAGAGAAATCAGATAAAGGATGCAATGAAGACGCTCATCTCCACTCACTGTTACAGAAAAGTCTTTTAAAAAATTCAATAGGTAGCAATGCCAGGAAGAAAGAGGAAGGGATTACAAAAGGAAAGTGAGGAACAAGAATGTTGTTCTTTTATTTTCAAAACCTCTAAATTTAATTTTGCCCAGAATTTTTTTTTTTCACGTGGAGTGAAACCAAGTGGAGAATAATAGCTGGTCACGGGGGAGAAAGCGAGGGACAGATTATCTCTTGGGCTGTGTGTTTTCGTGTGTACAGCAGATACAAAAGAAACCTCTCTGCCCCCAGGAAGAAGATGGGGTCTTTTCTCTTTGCTGCTGTTGTTGTTGTTGCTTAGTCGGTGCTAAGTCATGTCCTGCTCTTTTGTGACCCCATGGGCTGCAGCCCACCAGGTCCCTCTGTCCGTGCTGTGTTAATCACACCTGCCCAGCACACCAGCCTCACTCACCACCGCTGCTTAGATTCCTCTTGGACGGAGGCTCGGACCTGACCCATGATGCAGAGCTGCGGAGAAGGAAAAAAGAACCGCACGAGGAGCTAACCGAGACTGGGGTCTAAACCTGCCCTCGCAGCTTCTATAATGTATCTTGGGGCCTCCTGTGACATTTTCTAAAATGAAGGGGTTGAAACAAAACAATGGTCTTCAGTGTCCCCAGATGGATCAACAGCAGCATCACCTGGAAATCTGTTGAAAATGCAAACTTCTTGACTCTACCTCAGACCTACTGATCCAGAAACTGTGAGTGGGGTCCAGTGAGCTTAGTAAACCCACCAGGTGATTATGATCCAGGGCAACCACTGAATCAAAAAAAACCCACAAAGGTACCGTCTACTTTCACGGGACACAGATTAGGCCTAAGGATTTAAAAAAAAAAAAAAAAAAGAGGGGGGTGGAGTAAAATAAAAAAAAACCCTTTTTTCATCTCAGATCCTCCAGGGGAAGGGCTACCCTGACACATGATGCTACCACCGCTCCTGCTCCCCTCAGGCTGCCTAAAACTGTGGTCCTTGGACCAGCAGCATCAGTGCCATTGGGCAACTTGCTAGAAATTCACAACCTGATGTTCCCCTCCAGATTTACTGAATCCAGATCCGTGTTTTAAATAGGATGCTGAGCTGATCTGAAGGCACTTTACATTTTCAAAGTCTACCACCAGATCTCTTCTTTTTCTCTCTTTCTCCCCTCTTTCTTGATTCTTCCACTCGCTCATTTTGTGTGAATCTTTTTCTTTTAATTACCCTTGGAGATGCCCAGGCTTTCTAGAGGCACAGCCTAGACCTGGCTTGACCATCAGGTTTAACAAACTGCCCTCTACCTAGACAGACAGACACTTGCAGGATCAAATCCCATACTCAGAGCCAACAGCTAACGAAGCTGCACTTTTCTCCTCCCGCTGTGGGAGGCAGTGTCTTGAACTCAGCCATCAGCAGGTCAGAGTTCCAGTTCCACTGTTCCACCACCTCTGTGCTTGATAAAAATACGTTTAACCTTTGGAGCCTCATTTCTAAAATGGAGATACTCATGTCTTTTTCTTGGATTGTGTGTGAGGATCAAATGAGAGCATGGAAATGAATGTAAAAGACCCAATTCAAACACAAAGGACTGTAATGACAATTACCAAGGCCCCATTTTCCCTCCTCCTCTCCCAGAGCCTTCCCAAGAGCAGATCTCAAACTCTTGCCCCCTCACCAGATGCTGCTGAAAAACAGGCACCAATTTCCACATCCCGTGTCCCTGGGTTTTTATTAGGAAAGCAAATACTGGCTCGCTCCTCCCCTCCTTCTCAATAAAAGTGTTTATCGCCCTGTAAATTCCAACATATCAGTAGCTTGTTACAGAGAGAAAAGGTCGCCGCCAAGAAAGATGTGTCGTTCCACAGGAAATTTGGGTTTAATATGTACAAGGGAGCCGGCGCATGGAAATCTCTTTGGAAATGATAAAGTCCTATAATGAAAAATACCACTACAATACTGGGCTCATTTCAGCAGATAAATATTTAATATAGATCAGTCAAGATTAATTGCCTACTGAAATGCGCCCGTCCTCTGGCTGGTGAGGAAAAAGAGCATCTTTATGTTAATTTATGACAGAGTTTTTGAAACAAGCAAAGCTTAGCTTGTTCCGGGTTCATTTTGTCTGCTGTTGAGAAACACACTGCCCGGTTCCCAAGGCCTCCGCTCTGCGCTGGGCTTCTGCTGCAGCGTGGAGTGGATCGGCCACCCCTTCGCATACTAATCAAGTTCTTGCAGGCATGGAGGGAAAAAAAAGTTCTAGAGAATCACTGAAATCAGGACATGGAACAAAAACTGGTGAGAAAGGTCGTCTTGGCGCTCTGGGAACTGGTGCTGAATGGATCTGCATGCTCAGAACAGATCAGGGACCACAAAGGTAACCCAGCAGATGAGGGGAGTGCAGGCGTGTGTCGGGAACTGAGGGATCTGCCTTCAAGCACTTACATGCATTTAACCCTCACCAGCAGGAAAAGGTAAATCAGAATGTCATCGATTTATAGACAGGGGAGCACTGGGGCTCAGAGGAGTTTACTGATTTACCCCAGGTCCACACAGCTAGGTGGCAGAGGCACAATTCCAATTTAGAGCGCTCTGACATCAGAGGCCATCCTCATAAACCTTAATCTAATTACTCATCTGACTGACAAAGTTTTGCACATGGGCATTAATACCACCCGGGAACTTCAAGTTCAGGCTTTTGGCTCCAAGGCTCTTTAAACCTTGCCGCTCCTAGCTTCTTTCTATTTATCCATCCTCTCTTTACTTTTCCTCCTCCCCTGACTATCCATCGTCTTTCGGCAAAAAGCTGAACAACCTGGAAAAAGAGTAATACTTCTCCTCCTCCTCCTCCAATTAGCAGCGCCTTCAAAACCATCATCCCTATATTACTGTCATCGTTAAAACATCAGCATTGGAACCAACTGTCACTGGTGGGAATCAATTTGTCACTACCTAATTGTCATCGTCGATCTTTGTCATTGCCAACATCACTATTATCAATAGCATTTTTTTTACTATAAATAATATACTTTCTGCAGAGTTGAAGGCACCAAGAGTGTCTTCATTATCATCGTTTTTAACAAAGAGCAACAAATTTAAGGCATGCCTACTAGGTACTGGAAATACAAAGGATAAAGGGTACAGCCTTTTCATATACAAACTTTTGATGTTGCTGAGTAGACAAGATAACTGACAATACAAAGCTCTAATATTAAATGCCAAAAGAATGCCATTTAGTAATCTGAAGGATCAGAGATGGTCAGACATGCTACAAGAGGCCTCATTCGAGAGGACAAGGGAAGCCCACTGGGCAGGGAACTCAAGTCTTCTGTCCCTCATTAATACGTGCATAATTTTGACAAAGTCTACTATTCATTATGTCAGTTTATGCAACAGAAAATGAGAAGTGAGTGCTACGTAGACTTTTAAAAACAATTTTCTAGGCCTATATAGTTCCTGAACATTTGAATTGCATATCATGTGGTTGCCCATATTTTCTTTCCAAATAGCCAAATAGTCTGGTTGATTTCACCTTTAGCAAATCAAAGGCAGTGAGAAAATTGAGATAGGGGAAAAAAACCTACCTTGCAAATCTCATCTGATTTATCTCTCCTATCTCAAGACCCAATCTTGGATTATTCTAAATGCTCGTTTACGGAGTATGGAGCACTTTAGTTTTAAATAATTCACATGGTGCTTTAAGCTCTCCCTTTCGAGAGTATTCCATCATAAGAGAAACCTGGTTCCAAGGAACGGTTTTTGAATAGCATCCTTAATACATCATCGTGGGATGAAGTTTCCTCATTATCCCTACTCAGAGATGGTTCACATTTCTTACTTTTATTTCACATATTCTTCTGGGAGTAGACAGCTCTAGATTTGAATCCTAGCTCTTCTCATCACTGCCTGTGTTACCTGGGGCAAGTTCATTAACTTCTCTGAACCACATACATCTCATAGTAGAAATGCAAGAGTTGCATCTCTATGGTAGAGTAGTTATGATCATTTGACTGGTGACATATATCAGAACACTGAGCCTTCTACACTGAAGCTTTTCCCTGAAGATCAGAGAAACAGACCTATCAATAAAGCAATATACATGACAAAAAGAATCAAATCTTAAAGGCTTCCGGGGTCACGGAAGTAATGTCTTAGGGGTGATGTGTGAACAACATCCATGACCGACAGTTCTGTGACACAGCTACAGCCCACTGTTGATCTCCACGTGCACGTGTGTGATTCGCACAAGACTGAGCAACTGAATAACAGCAACTAGGGAACAGGGAGCTGCTCAGAGCCAGTAGCATAAAGGCACAGGAGAGCGAGGCGATGGGGATAGCTGCAGTTTGTGGATGGATGATGGAGAGACCTTGGGTGCCAAGCCAAGTGACCCAGCCTCTGGTGCCCTCAGTGTAGAAATGAGACAGGCTACCAACAGGTCAGAAATTACATACATTGTATCTGACTCTTTTGTGACCCCATGGACTGTAGCCCGCCAGACTCCTCTGTCCATGGGATTTCCCAGGCAAGAATACTGGAGTAGGTTGCCACCCCCTTCTCCAGGGGATCTTACTGACCTAGGGATTGAACCCAGGTATCTGGTTTTCCCAGTGGTCATGTACGGATGTGAGAGTTGGACTGTGAAGAAAGCTGAGTACTGAAAATTGATGCTTTTGAACTGTGGTGTTGGAGAAGACTCTTGAGAGTCTCTTGGACTGCAAGGAGATCCAACCAGTCCATCCTAAAGGAGATCAGTCCTGGGTGTTCATTGGAAGGAATGATGCTAAAGCTGAAACTCCAATACTTTGGCCACCTCATGCAAAATGTTGACTCATTGGAAAAGACTCTAATGGTAGGAGGGATTGAGGGCAGGAGGAGAAGGGGACGACAGAGGATGAGGTGGCTGGATGGCATCACCAACTCGATGGACATGAGTTTGAGTAAACTCCAGGAGTTGGTGATGGACAGGGAGCCCTGGTGTGCTGTGATTCATGGGGCCGCAAAGAGTCGGACAAGACTGATCGACTGAACTGAACTGATCCTGCATAGAAGGCGGATTCTTTACTGTCTGAGTCACCAGGGAAGCCTGATCTACCCAAATGATCATAAAAATTTACCAGACTTATCCATTTCTCAAGAACAAACAGATATTTTGGTTTTTCTCAGGCATCTACTTTATTTGTTTGCTTATTTACTTTTTAGGACAGAGGCCTACCCTTCCTTTTAAAACTCACTACAAACCAACTTAAAACATGTCTTGTCTTTGTTTTTCTTAAACTTTTTATTCTGTATTGGACTACAGCCTGTTAACAACGCTGTGATAGTTTCAGGCGGATAGCAAAGGGACTCAGCCTCACATATACATGTCTTGTCTTTGGACCAAGATTTATATATCACATATCTAGACCAGAACAGGTGGCAGGGGGTGGTTGCTAAATGTCTGGTCTATTTACATGCAAGGACTTCTTCCTACCATCATTTTTCTTATCATCTCACTTGAAGAGATTAATTTCAGGAGGACAAGGAACTTCCACCTGATAGTCACTTTCTGTAAATAATTCACTGTGAATGACGCTGTCAGTATTTGACTCTTGGTAGCCAGATATATCGGAGAAGGCAATGACACCCCACTCCAGTACTCTTGACTGGAAAATCCCATGGATGGAGGAGCCTGGTAGGCTGCAGTCTATGGGGTCGATAAGAGTCAGACACGACTGAGCGACTTCACTTTCTCTTTTCACCTTCACGCATTGGAGAAGGAAATGGCAACCCACTCCAGTGTTCTTGCCTGGACAATCCCAGGGACAGGGGAGCCTGGTGGGCTGCCGTCTATGGGGTCGCACAGAGTTGGACATGACTGAAGTGACTTAGCAGCAGCAGCTTAGCAGCGGGATATATAAGAAGCAAGAGTCACCTCTCAGTACTTGTTTCCTTTTTTTTGAGATAACTTTGCCATACATCAGACATAAACTGGTAACCCAATGGATGCAAAATAGAATGCGGAATGCTCTGGAGAAAAGAGTGAATGACTAGAACATGGGTCTTGACTTCGTCAACCAAGAGACTCCTTGTGATGAGAAGTGGGAAAAAGTGGCAAAAATACAATATGGAAAGCAAACGGAGGTCTTTCAGCAGTCATGTAATTAAGCAAGATCCAGTGAGAGCGTCAAAGGTAAAACAAGACCTGGGAGTAATAGATTTTGGGAGAGGAAATTTCTAAATCTTAACTAGGATCACACCATTTGCTTGCGATATCTTTAGTTAAGAGGTGGGAAAAGGTTTCTTACTTGATTTCATAGCCTTAGGATATAGGACAGTGCCTGGCATTTAGTAAATGCTCAAAAAAAAATATTTGAATCAATGAAAAGAGGTGAATGCCCCACAGAGGAGGTGCCACTTAGCCCAATTCTTGAAGTGTGAATATAGTTTCAAAAGGCAGAGGATGGAAAGGAAAGAAAAAGAGCAAAAAGAACAGGATGAGAAAAGGCAGAGAGGCAGGGCAGTGTGAATGAAACTCAGGGAGTGAGAAATGATTGGGCATGTAAAGAAATACACAGTAATTGCCCTTGTAAAGAAATACATAGTAAGGAAAAAAACTGGAAAAAGAAGCTAGAGTGTGCAGATTTTAAATCTCTGGTTACCAGAAGCCATTGAAGATGACAGAGAAGAAGAAAAAGTAAGGCGTGATCTATATTTTGAGAAATCAGTTAAGTCTAGCTGTTCTCTGCAAGGGGGACATCTAATTAGAAGACAACTGCAATTATGGGATGGAGAGATGTTGATGGTCTGTATTAGGGAATGAAAACCAGAGTACAGAAAGGATGAATCAGAAACAGTAGCATCTGATGATCCATTTGGTATGTGGAAAGCAAGAAGAGACACGTCTAAGATACTCGTTAAGGATTTCACCTCATGTGTGTTAGTCACTCGGTTGTGTCCAGCTCTTTGGAAAACCCAATGGACTGTAGCCAGCCAGGCTCCTCCATCCACGGAATTCTCCAGGCACGAATATGTACTGGGTAGCCATTCCCTTCCCAAGGGATCTTCCCAATCCAGGGATTGAACCTGGGTTTCCTGCATTGCAGGCAGATTCTTTACCATCTGAGCCCTAAGAGAAGTCCCCTTTACGGAACCCCAACCACCATAGATAATATATAAAGAGAGCTGAGGAGCCCAACATTCTAAGTTCTCATCAGTTTAGACATCTAGAAGAACCCATGCATTGGCCAACAATTCACTGATGTAAGTCAGAAGACTATGTTTTTTCCTGTCTTTGACTGACCATGTGGCTTGGCACAATCCACTCATCTTTAACCTCCTGAACTGCATGAATTCTCACAAACTCTGTAACAAGCCATTACTGTCTCTTGTCTAGGGAATTCTGACAGCCTCTTTATCGGTCCAAGCTTTGCATTCTAGTGTCCTCTACTGGTCAATCCTACAGTGATCCTTTAACAAGGGAAACAGGAACTTCTGGAAGAGGCGTCAGGTCAAACAAAACCTCCTACAAGTAACAATCATAAAATCCAGGTAAGTCTTAAAAACAACAACAACTATTTAAAGATAATGGAAAGCACCCCCAAGCAGACAAAACTGGAGGAGAGTTTATCCATGAAAAATTACAACTGAAAAACATAAGAACTGCAAGTCTATGGCTTTCTGGCCTGAGTGTGCTTCCCTACCTGCTCCAAGGCAATAAACAGTGGTGGAAATCTACAGCCTCACAGGCCTGGACGTCAGGAATGGAAGGACAGCAGAAAATTATAAAGGAGAGTCTCAGCAGCAGCAGAACTGAAAAAAGAGTAAAAACTAAATTTTGAATTTAAAATTCTCCCCAAATTACTTGCTGGTAGCTAAACTACATATAGGTAGGAGAAACTACGGGGTATCCGGTGAAAAGACAAGGCAGAGGACAGAAAAGAATCTATCCATCAGCTATAGAATGGCACAGGAAAAAGGTCTGTATGTTTGATGCTTTAAAAAAACTGAGTGCAAGGAATTGCTTGGTGATGCAGTGGTTAGGATTCTGTGCTTTTACTGCCAAGGGTCCAGGTTCAACCCCTGGGCAGGGATCTAAGATCCAGCAAGCTGTATGGCCAAAGCAAAAGCAAAACAAAATGAAACAGAAACCACCACCAACAACAACAAAAAGCATGAGTGGATGTCCTAAATGTGCATACTTTGGGTGGCAAAGATTGAATCTTTATGGGCTTGAAGTTTTAGAAGACAAAACTCAACTTAGGAAGGTTGGGGTAGAAGGAACCCTTAGAAATAAGAAAACCAAAGAGAGAGATGCTCCAATTTGGATTATATTCTCTCCCCAAATGTTTGGCTGACCACAAGACTGCATAGGCACAGAGAAGACCCATGTGGGCCAAGCTGAAAAAAAATAGCAGCTCGAAGTCATGCAAACAAAGAAATGATCGTGCCTGTGTGCCATGGCCAAGACAAATTTAGCAGCAGTAAGTCCAGGCAAGTTAAGTGCATTTTAGGCAACAGCAACAACAAATACTCAAAAATATACAGTGTACTCCAAAGGTACTGTGTCACATCAGTTACAATGTCCAGTTTCAAACCAAAATTAATATGAAGTGAAGTGAAGGTCGCTCAGTCGTGTCCGACTGTACAGTCCATGGAATTCTCCAGGCCAGAATACTGGAGTGGGTAGCCTTTCCCTTCTCCAGTGGATCTTCCTGGTCCAGGAATTGAACTGGGCTCTCCTGCATTGCAGGCAGATTCTTTACCAGCTGAGCTATGAGAGAAGCTCAATGCAAAGAAAAAAGGAAATCCATAAAAGAAAAAAAAAAAAAAGGTGGACAAAAGAAACTGACTTCAAATAAACTCTGATGCTGGATTTACCAGACAAAACTTCAAAACAGCTACAGTATTATAAATATGTTCAAATATTAAATAAATATACACACATATCTGCTTAAATGAAATAAGAAAACAATGAATAAACAAGAAACACAACAGATGAGTGGAAACTATATATAAAAATTTGAAATTCTGGAGGTGGAAACAGCATCTAACATTTTAAAGTACAACAGCATAATTGAGATGGCAAAAAACTCAGGGAATTTGAAGAAATTATACAATCAAATGAATAGGAAAAGAGATTAAAGAAAATGAATTGCATCTTAGACATGTGTCTAACAACAAGTAGTCCAAAACATACGTAACAGAAGTCCCCAAAGAAAATAAAAGGGTAGGGAAGAAAAATATCTAAGAGCGTAATAGCTGAAAACTCCCCATGCGTGCACGCTAAGTCACTTTAATCATGTCCGACTCTTTGTGACCCTGTGGACTGTAGCCCGCCAGGCTCCTCTGTCCATGGGATTCTCCAGGAAAGGATACTGGAATGAGTTGCCATGCCCTGCTCCAGGGGATCTTCCCAACCCAGGGATCAAACATGGGTCTCTTAAGTCTCCTGCATTGGCAGGTGGGTTCTTATCACTAGCACCACCTCGGAAGCCCCCAAACCCACCAAATTTGGTTAAAAACATTAACTTGCATGAATCAAAGCTCAAGCAGGATAAAAACAAAGGCCTCAACAACAACAGCAAAACCCCACTGTTAACATCATATAATAAATATTTTCCCTTCTCTCAATTAGTAACAAGGCAAGGATTTACAGTTTCAATACTTCTACTCAACATTTTACCAGAGGCTCTTGCCACTGCAATAAGGCAAGACAAAGAAATGAAGGGCACACAGATTGGAAAAGGAAACTTAAAACTTTTCACAGATGGCATGATAGCGTATGTGGGAAAACCTGAGGAGTCTACAAAGTAGCTACCATAGGTAATCAGTGAAGGCAGCAGGTAGAATACAATATGCAGAGTTCAATTATATTTCTAACATAGCACAAAAATGCTTAAAAGTAAAATAAAAAATATATTTTAAGTTGTAATATCTTTCAAAAACACAAACTGCTAAGAGTCACATTTAATGAAGTATGCGAAATACTTACACACTGGTAACTGCAATTTATTACTGAATAAAATTAAGTATCTAAATAAATGGGGCAATAAACTGAATTCATAAATCAGAAGATCTGATGTTGTTAAGATGCCAGTTCTTTCCAAATTTATATATAAATTCAATAAAATCCCAATCAAAATTTCAACCAGTAATCAGAACATTAGTGTTCATGGTGGCTCAGCTGGTGAAGAATCTGCCTGCACTGCAGGAGACCCCGGTTCGATCCCTGGGTTGGGAAGGTCCCCTGGAGAACAGAATGGCAACCCACTCCAGTATTCTTGCCTGGAGAATCCCATGGACAGAGGAGCCTGGTGACTGCAGTCCATTGGTGACAGAGTCAAGCATGACTGATTAACACTTTTTCACTTTTTTTCCCCACACATACATGATCAAAAATTTTAAAGGAAGATGTCAGTGAAATTTAATGGGAAAAGAAATGCATTTTCAATAAACAGAAATGGGAAAAAAACCAGATATTTATATTGAGTAAAAATAAACATTGACCCCATACTTCACACCATACACAAAATTTAATTTGAAATATACATTCCAGGTACTACAGGTCTACAAGTAAGTATCTGATCTTGGAAAAGACAGACCCCAGCGGCTCTCCTTGCCTGGCCGAGAGGGCCATGTGGCGACGCCTCCGCACCTTTCTGTGTTCTGCTCATTGCAGCCTACTGCAACATGTCTATCACGGTCAAGTGGGACTTGCGATTATTTACCTAGTACTAGGAAATGGCAACCCACTCCAGTGTTCTTGCCTGGAGAATCCCAGGGATGGCAGAGCCTGGTGGGCTGCCGTCTATGGGATCGCACAGAGTCGGACACGACTGAAGTGACTGAGCAGCAGCAGCAGCAGCAACTAAGCCAACCCTCCTAAAATGACCAATTTGCTTTGACAGATTCCTGCAAAGAAATTACCAGTTGAAGATAAGACAAATAACACAAACAAAAGAAAATGGCAGAGTTGATATTTCTCCTATTCCTGGAGAAAGTACACCAGCAATCATGGAACAAAGTAAAAAATCATCATGAAGCAACCATATCTGCCAATTTTCTTCCCCAAATTTAGAATAATTGAAAAGAATATTTGACATTAGCATGTTCATCTTTCCACAACTGCTAATTATGTACTGGTAAGTAATAAACCAAAATAATTTATTAAAAAATTAACCATTCTTATTTATTCCTCCATATCTTTTTAACAATTTTTTAAATTGAACTTTTTATTTCATATTTATTTCATATTGTTGATTAACAACGCGGTGACAGTCTGAGGTGGACACATCTTTTAAAATGTCTGTGTTTGTGCTCGTGTGATAGTAAGCCTTGCGTATTAGTTCTTGTGGATAATATGTAGAAAGCATAGGTATGCTGTGTGTTTATAATATGTAAATGAACACAGGAAATAAGATAGGAAAAAAGGAAGATAAAATAGGGAAAAGTACATGAACTGGAAGACTTACACAAGTTGAGAGAGAAGGAGAACGGTGAGTGATTAGATATGAAAGCCGGATATCAAGGAGATGAAGAACACAGATTCTGGAGTCCTGAATCCTAGCCCCTCCACTTAGTAACTATCTTGGGCAAGCTCCTAATTTCCTCCACTCGTGATATGAGGCAAAAGTCATAGGGTAAGAGAAGGATTATGTGGTATTATCCATGTAATGTGGAGTCTGAAATATGGTAAGTGTTCAGATAATAGCAGTTACTATGAAATTACTACTGTTTCCTTATTTTTACTATTAGTATACTGAGTAAGGAAGAAGAAAGACTCAAGAATACTGCCCAATCTTCCTCCTCACTTGGGCCTCTGACTGATACTGGTGCCATTACTTGAGACAGAGAACACAGGAAGAGAAACAGATAGGTAAAGAAGAGGGGAAGTGAGGATTCTGAGATAGAAAAATCCAACGGAAATGTCCATTTGGCAGTGGCGTAAAAGAATTGTTGAGTTTGGAGGAGAGACGAAATCTGAAACCAGATATTTGGGACTTGCTGGAATGAAGGATAAGGGAAGACAGGGGGGTCAGTGTGATAACCCAGCAGGAGTGGGAGGAAAAGTAGCATTTGATTGACATCTGGAAGAGGAGGGGCCCACAGAGGAGACTTAGAGGAAACATCCTGGACACAGTAGGAGTGTCCCATAGATGCTGAGCAGACTCTCAGCCCCTCCACTCATACGACAGACTCTGTAAGAAAATCAGAGAAAGGTGCTCTCTCCAGACAGACAAACGTCAGGAAAGCAGACCTCATAGGTGTAATTATTCAACCTTGGGTTGCCAAGGGTATCAAAGGTCATGGAAGCCACTGTCTCACCTGCTCACATTCCCTTTCAGTCAGACTATGATAAGTAGATTCCCTTTGGTGATGGAGAGTGATTGCCTCCTCAGTTCTACCAAGGTCCTCTTTCCCATCTTCAAGCAACCCTGACCATTAAAATCTTTTCAACTGGAAGACTGTCCTCTAGTAACCACTACTAATTCTGCCTCCAGCGCTAACCAACTTTTGATCACCAGGGTAGCCTCTCTATGCATAAGTTTACAAGCTTCCCATACATAACAGGTATTTTTCCAGGGTCAGGGACCACTTTCTCTAGTTTTCTTTGAGAGACAGGCTTCCAAATTAGTACCCAGTGAGTGACAAGCAGATGAGGAAGTTGAGACATCTGAAGATGTCTTTCACCTGGCCTTGTCTCCCAGAAGTAGGTGGGTGGTACTTAGCAAAAGAATAAGATCCAAAAAAAGGAAGTGAATTACAGAGTAGACTGAAATAGAACAGCATAATAGGTACAGCTATGTGTCTTCTTTCTACCATCCTCCGTCAGCAAGAGACAAAAGAATCTCTACACTGAAGTGTACTGCTGCTGATGCTAAGTCGCTTCAGTCGTGTCCAACTCTGTGCGACCCCATATATGGCAGCCCACCAGGCTCCCCGGTCCCTGGGACTCTCCAGGCAAGAACACTGGAGTGGGTTGCCATTTCCTTCTCCAATGCATGAAAGTGAAAAGTGAAAGTGAAGTCAATCAGTCGTGTCCGCCTCTTAGCGACCCCATGGACTGCAGCCTACCAGGCTCCTCCATCCATGGGATTCTCTAGGCAAGAGTCCTGGAGTGGCTGTCATTGTCTTCTCCCAAGTGTGGTGCATTGGTTGTTTATAATGATAACCACATCAATCTGCTAATTTTAAGAAAACAATCTTTAAAAATGTACTTTGTTCCTAGATGACACTCAATGAAAGTTAATTTTCTGAAATCTTTGAGAAGCCAAGGGACCCATGGAACCACACCATGTGAGAACTGCATATACTCCATTCCTCCTTTCAAGTATCACTTCTGGAGTCTTTATGCATATACAAGCAGGAGCACTGCATGTTTGCAATAATCTCCATTCTCTCTTAAAAAGCTGTTGCCAGCAGCAGGGATGATGATCCTAAATCAAGTCCCAGTGATAAGAAGAAGCTCATCAAACAAAAAGGCAGCATGGGGCAGTTAAAATGAGCACAGAAAGATGTGTCAGGGGACTTCCCTGGTGGTCCAGTGGTTAAGAATCTGCCTTCCAAGACAGGGGCTCAATTCCTGGTCAGGAAACTAAGATCCCACATGCCTCAGGACAACTACAGAGCCTGCACGCTTAGAGCCCTTGTGCTGCAATGAAGACCCAGTGCAGGTAAAAAAAAAAAAAAAAAAAATAGATGTATCTGTTGGAAGGCTCAGATGCAAGTCAGTGTCTGATCACTTACCAGACAAACTGGTTAGCTTCTCAGAGTACTGGCTACCTCCTCTTCAAAATGAGACATTACTACCTACTTGATATGGGAAAGTATCTTATGAATCTTAAAGCATTACTTAGGGAAGGTATATTTCAACAGGAAGAACAGCAGGAAAAAGATGAATGGAAAAGGCAAAGAAAAACAACATGAAGAAGGAAGGGAAATGAAACGGTGGAGTATTAGAAAAGGAAAATTCGCTGCGGTCACAAGGTGATTCAATGCCAATGGCGGAGTAGGACAAAGGCCCCTTGAGTCCTGAGGCTGCTGGCCCTTCGCCAGCCCCCTCCCAGCCACCCAAACCCCCGCCAGCAGCATTCTGGAGAGCCAGGGCATACAAGCACAGAGTCTAACCAGACTGCCTGTGTTTGAATCACTGCTATGTGACTTCCTAACTGCGTGACCTCGGGCAAAAATACTTATGTGAGCCTCTTTTTCCTCATCTGTAAAATGGGATTAAAAGTAGTATTTGTCACATAGGGTTATTGTGAGGATCTGTTAGATTATTCAGCTATTAATACACTCTGGATCAGGTCACACTAGTTTATTAGTTCCATTCTGTGTGTGCTTTGCTGCTGTTCAACGTTATTCTATTTTCTGGAATGAACTCCAGCCGGAGAGTTCTGTTTTGGAATTCCTATCATCTTATTCATTTTGCCTCAGCTTGAAACATCAAGGGTGGGAGAGTTGCGTGGCAAGGAGGCTTCCCCCTTAAAACATTCTGTCT
This sequence comes from Bubalus kerabau, assembly GCF_029407905.1. NCBI lineage: Eukaryota > Metazoa > Chordata > Mammalia > Artiodactyla > Bovidae > Bubalus > Bubalus kerabau. Next base: position 178,516,081 of record NC_073627.1, read on the forward strand.
TTGGAAGCCCCTGCTCCCTAGAGCCTCTTTCCCTTGCCCTTACTCCTCCTGCTACTGCTACCTACTGCTGCTGCTGCTACAACCACTACATTTAAAAGCAGGTTGGAGGACTTCCCTGGCAGCCCAGTGGTTAGGATTCCTCACTTCCACTGCAGGGGGCACAGGTCTGATCCCTGGTTGGGAAACTAAGATCCTGAGAGCCATGCGGTGTGGTCAAAATTAAAAAAAATAAAAACAAATAGAAGCAGGTTGAGCTGAAGCTGTTAGAACAGGGAACAGCAAACGGGAAATGCAATACAGTCTACATTTCCCTTTTGCTGACAAGCATCCCAGGCCTGAATGCCCCAGTGCTTTTTTTGTAAATCAAAAGAATATTGAACTCATTATGTTGAAGCCCAAGTTATCCTTTCATCGGTCAATTTGTCTGGGTCAACTGTTCTCGTGCATTTATTCTGGACATCTAAAAGATAGGACATCTAACAGTCCGTTCACTTTGTTATCCTAAAGTGATATTTTGAAATCAGGCTATTCATATGCAGTGATTAGGTACCAAAGCACTATCTTCCATCAGAGCAGTGGAAGGAATCCAAGCCAGTCCCTGGGTGCCAGTAACAGGAACAATAGGGTCCATATTTACACAAAGGTGCAGGCTTTGGGCTTCCCCGGTGGCTCAGCAGTAAAAGAATCTGCCTGCAATGAAGGAGCTACAAGAGACAAGGGTTCAATCCCTGGGTCAGGAAGATCCCTTGGAGGAGGGCATGGTAACCCACTCCAGTATTTCTGCCTGGAGAACCCCATTGACAGAGGACTGTCCACGGGGTCACAAAGTCAGACGTGAGTAAAGTGACTTGGCATGCATGCAGCATGCATGCAGGGTTTACCAAGCACATCTACTCCCTCTTCCTCTTGTGAGCATCATACTTGCCATCTGTCAGGGAGGTAAGCATTCTAAGTTCCTCTTTAAGGGGGAGATACTGAGGCTCTGACAGCCGAGATCACTAGTCAGAGATCTACTGGAGAAGGGAAAAAGACTTGAATGCAAACCTTCCGTTACAGGTTTCCTCTTCCACCCCATCCTCTCCATTCATTTCCTTGTTGTGTTCAATAGCCAAATTCCAAGGTGTTCTCTCATGTTAACTGATCATGTCAGCATCTAATTTTCAGACAATGTCTTCACCCCAAGCCCTATCTTTATCCTTAACATCTAATACTCTCAGCCCCTCAGCCCAATGACCTACTTCATCTCAATGATCTCCACCCTTTCCCTCTTCCAGCCTCCTATTTCCTCCCATGGTGACTCTTATATTACATCATCTCCCAAAGTCCCTCTAACTGACACACGAGACTAAAGCCTTCCTGTCCAAGCTCGTCTGTCACAACACCTGCTCCCTGCCTCTTCAAGACTGCGTGACCTGTGGCCATCTTCTTTCGCTGTACCCACTATCGACTCTCTTTCCTTCCTTTTGGATTGACTGAGACCCAGTGGTCCAACCCTTTGTTTACTTCTGACCCACACCTGTAACTCCTTTACCTGGCTGTCCTTCCATCTAGTCCACTTGGCAAACCCCACATTCACTCTCCATGATCTTACCAGACATTTTCAGTTCTTTTGGAGAATAATATCCCAGTTGCACAGATGACAACGGGTATAACATGCGATCACAAACATGATCAGAGCCTTAGCTGCTTCCTACTGATCGTTCTGTGTTTCCTTAATTAAAGCTTTCTTCCATGCTTCAGATTAAACACTTTACAGCATTACATTTTGTTTGTCCTTCCCCGTAACCCTTTTCTTAGCAACTGGTTTCACATCCTACTTCATGGAGAGAACAGAAGCCATCAGAAGTCCCTTCAAATCAACATGAGTAAAACCAACTGATCTACACCCACACCTCTTTCCCCTCGTTCTTTCTATTTCAATTTAAAGGGATCCTTCCTTTTACCTCCATCTAAGCTCTTACCCTTTCCTTCCCTGCCTCCTCAGGAAATCACCTCATCAAAAATAACCCCACTCTGCCCCTCAGCATCAGTCTCTTCCTCTCTTAAAAGTCACTTCCCTCTTGGAAACCAAAGAAAAACAACCCAAACCCTCTTTATTTCACATCCCTCCTGCCTTTTGTAACTGTGTGTCTTGAAAAATATATGTCTACTCTCTGGCTTCTCCCTTATTTTTAACCCACTCTGTCTGGCTTCTGTCCCCAAAATCCTATTTAAATAGTTCTAGTTGAGGTCAAGATTTTATGTATAAAAGACTACTTTCAGTTCTTACCTCATGTAATGTGTCAGAAACCATGGCCCCTGATTATCTTCCTTCTTAAACCTTTATTTCTTTTAGCTTCCATGGTACCAACTGTCCCCAGTTTTTCTCTTTTCACTGGCCATTCCTCCAATTCTCAACACTTTTCCCTGCATGTTAAATGGGCTTTTCCATAAGTGAAGACTCCCAAGGGATGTCTTCAGTGATTAGTGGTTACCTGATGACTCTGAATACTGTGTGTGTGTGTATATATATATATACACACATGTATATATATGTATATATATATTTATTTATTGAAGCACTCTCTTTTGAGGGTCACAACCATTTATAAAACAACTATCTATGGAGTCTGTATTTGGATATTCCAGGTAATTTAAATTCATCTTTTCCAAAGCTGCCACATCATCTTCAGGCATAAACCACCCCCAAAGCTCTCCTGGCCTTCCACAGCTCCCCATCTTGATGAAAAGTACCACCTCCCACTAGCTGACCAAGTTAAAAATGCTCCCCCACTCTTTCTCCTATTTAACTTAGATCCACTGATTGGTCACTTAAAGTAGGGTCTTGCCAAGTCCTCCAGATCTTGAGTCTTCCCTCTCTTTCAACTTTCACATTCAAATATTGAAATTTCTGCCTCCTTGAAGTATCTCAAGTTATGATGTCATTCTATGACATTCTTGAAATGATGCAACAACAGAGATGGGAGAGAAAATAGTGGCTGCCAGGGGTTAGGGAGGATAGGGGAAAAAAGAGACGTGTGACTCTTCAGAGACAGCACAAGGGAAATCTGAGGGTGAGGAGAGTGCTCTGCGCCTTGATTGTGGTGCAGTTACCTGACTCTACACAAATGATAAAATGGCACAGACCACACACACAGGGTACCAAGGTCAAGGTCGTGGTTTTGATACGTACTTTAGATACATAAGATGTAATCACTGGAGGAAGCTGGGTGAAGCTTCCTTTCATTTCAAGATGCTCTCAAAGTCTCAAGATGGTGAAATGAGAAGAGTCATGTCCAACTCTTTGCGACCCCATGAATCACAGCCCGCAGGGCCTCCCTGTCCATCACCAACTCCCGGAGTTCACTCAGACTCAAGTCCATCGAGTACATGGGATCTCTCTAAACTGTCTCTGAAACTTCTTGCTAATCGATATTTTAAAATTTAAACCATTTAAAAGCAGATCTGAATCCCCACCAGCGCTACTTTAAGATGTTCGCCTCTCCCCCAGCGGTCACGGCCAGGCGCTCCATCTCCCTGCCGCGCTTTTCTGCCCCTTTCCCCACTCTCCCCATCAATGCTGTGTTGCCATCTTAGCAACAGTGATCTGTCTAAGATGATGACCCGAACATGCTTTGCCTCTGGGCAAAATCCTCTAAAGAGCTCCTCATGGTCCTTAGAACTCAGTTCCTGAATTGTGTGCCGAAACGCTGTGGAGTACCATGGCAAGTCATAGGAGCATAGCAGGGTCTTTTTTATGTTCAAGGGAAATGAGGGATACTTGATATTTGTTGGGCACCACAAAAACTACTATCCTGCGGGAGTTCACAGTTTCAACCTGAAAACACACTAACATTCCTTTCAGTAATGCCACATCTCTGTTAAGGTGCAATTCTAAAACTGCAGAAAAGTTCAGAATGACCAGGAAAGGAATGGTTTTATCGAACTACAACGGTTGAACAGTAGTGACCATGGTTATTTAAGGATAAAATAAAGATATTGTTCTTTTCTTAGGTTCCCATGTATTATTTTTCAAATGGCCACTAGACTTCAGTTCAGTTTAGTCGCTCAGTCGTGTCCAACTCTTTGCGACCCCATGAATCACAGCACGCCAGGCCTCCCTGTCCATCACCAACTCCCAGAGTTCACTCAGACTCACGTCCATCGAGTCAGTGATGCCATCCAGCCATCTCATCCTCTGTCATCCCCCTTTTCTCCTGCCCCCAATCCCTCCCAGCATCAGAGTCTTTTCCAATGAGTCCACTCTTCACATGAGGTGGCCAAAGTACTGGAGTTTCAGCTTTAGCATCATTCCTTCCAAAGAAATCCCAGGGCTGATCTCCTTTTGAATGGACTGGATGGATCTCCTTGCAGTCCAAGGGACTCTCAAGAGTCTTCTCCAACACCACAGTTCAAAAGCATCAATTCTTCAGCGCTCAGCCTTCTTCACAGTCCAACTCTCGCATCCATACATGACCACAGGAAAAACCATAGCCACTAGACTTATAGGGACATGAATACTTCATTAGGCTGTTTGGATCTAATTACTTAATAAACAGAATTATTAGTATTTCTCTGATAGGGATATAAAATCACTGAGACTTTGAGAGCATCTTGAAATGAGAAAGTCTGGGAGTCATCACTTTAGGGTAAATAAAATTCAAAATACTTTATATAACATCCACAGGGCTTCCTGACCTGACCCCCTTCTGATTTCTTTGGCTTGAATTCTCACATTTTATTGAGAGAAAATGCTTTCTCACATGCTAACATTATCACTCACACTGAATTACCTGTAGGTTCCAGGACAAGTCTACCTCTTTCTGGATACTCCCTCAAAACACAGACACACACTCACACACACACCTATCACTATATATATATATATATATATATATATATATATATTTTGCCTAAATCCCACCATCCAGATCTCACCTTTTTTAAAAATACTTCCTCTTTAAAGCCTTTTTTAATCTTGCAAGACCAACTTCAGCACCCTTTCTTTGCACTAATACTTGACTTGATGCTTCTTTTCCTTCATACTTCATATGAGGTAGCAATGTGGCTCCTCATTGTCTGTCTCTCCCCTATGTTCTGAGCTCCTGAGGGCATAGATCAATAATGCTTTGGTGCCAGCAGAAGCTAACACAGTCCCTGCACAGGGCACAGACTTAATGAATCCTTGCTGAATTCATGCACAAGTGAGCATTTCCTTCCCAAATCAGACAATCCCAGACCACTGAGCAATGCAGAGACTTCCATATCATTTATAGTCATCTCCTTTTTTTTTTTTTTTTTTATCACACAAACCACACTCCTCTGTCAACATGGTAAAAACCAGGCATCATACCAGAGTCACAGAGAGGCTGTCACAAGTGCTCAGGGATGGAGGCTGCTGGCCTTCTGTCAATAACAAGGCTGCAACTTGAGAATAAGCAAAGTTACCGTCACCACTGTGCACACCCCACCCTGAAACACTGCTGATTGCTATGAAGGTGCTCGGGTGGGAAGCCATCCCTGGGGTTCAGTGTCTCCTAAGTAATACACATCGAAGAGAACCTGGGAGGCACTGAGGAGATGAGTTGTTGCAGACTGCTCCCACCACCTGGGTTGATTAATAAATTCAGTTCAGTTCAGTTCAGTTCATTCGCTCAGTCGTGTCTGATTCTTTGCGACCCCATGAATCACAGCATGCCAGGCCTCCCTGTCTATCACCAACTCCCGGAGTTCACTCAGACTTATGTCCATCGGGTGATGCCACCCAGCCATCTCATCCTCTGTAGTCGCCTTCTCCTCATGCCCCCAATCCCTTCCAGCATCAGGGTCTTTTCTGATGAGTCAAATCTTCACATGAGGAGGCCAAAGTACTGGAGTTTCAGCTTTAGCATCATTCCTTCCAAAGAAATCCCAGGGCTGATCTCCTTCAGAATGGACTGGTTGGATCTCCTTGCAGTCCAAGGGACTCACAAGACTCTTCTCCAGCACCACAGTTCAAAAGCACCAATTCTTCAGCGCTCAGCTTTCTTCACAGTCCAACTCTCACATCCATACATGACCACAGGAAAAACCATAGCTTTGACTAAACAGACCTTTGTTGGCAAAGTAATGTCTCTGCTTTTGAATATGCTATCTAGGTTGGTCATAACTTTCCTTCCAAGGAGTAAGCGTCTCTTAATTTCATGGCTGCAGTCACCATCTGCAGTGATTTTTGGAGCTCCCCAAAATAAAGTCTGACACTGTTTCCACTCTTTCCCCATCTATTTCCCATGAAGTGATGGGACCGGATGCCATGCTCTTCATTTTCTGAATGTTGAGCTTTAAGCCAACCTTTTCACTCTCCTCTTTCACTTTCATCAAGAGGCTTTTTAGTTCCTCTTCACTTTCTGCCATAAGGGTGGTGTCATCTGCATATCTGAGGTTATTGATATTTCTCCCGGCAATCTTGATTCCAGCTTGTGCTTCTTCCAGCCCAGCGTTTCTCATGATGTACTCCGCATATAAGTTAAATAAGCAGGGTGACAATATACAGCCTTGACGTACTCCTTTTCCTATTTGGAGCCAGTGTGTTGTTCCATGTCCAGTTCTAACTGTTGCTTCCTGACCTGCATATAGGTTTCTCAAGAGGCAGGTCAGGTGGTCTGGTATTCCCATCTCTTTCAGAATTTCCCACAGTTTATTGTGATCCACACAGTCAAAGGCTTTGGCATAGTCAATAAAGCAGAAATAGAAGTTTTTCTGGAACTCTCTTGCTTTATTGATGATCCAGCAGCTGTTGGCAATTTGATCTCTGGTTCCTCTGCCTTTTCTAAAACCAGCTTGAACATCAGGAAGTTCACGGCTCACGTATTGCTGAAGCCTGGTTAATAAATTAGTTGCTTGCAAATCATGTTATGTGTACTTTTCTACAGGATGCTTTGCCAGTTTTCAGCCTCTGGATTCCTGCCACATGTGCCACGGGGCAGCACAATCTTCCTCTCTCTGGTCCTTTTTCTGTGGTTTCCTCCCAACAAGTGTCCTCTTAATATGAGGGTGGAGTATGCTGCCTTCCCAGGGCACCTGGTCTGGAGTGCATGCAGGTCAAGCATCCCGCTTAAGGTCAGAGGTCTCCTGCAAGCCTTCTCAGAGTCCTTAAGGATGCTCAGAGTCCAGGTGTGGGTGTACCTGGGGTTACCCAAGTTCAAATGGGTAACTTGCCAGACCACCTAACTGTCTCCTGAGAAAGCTGTATGCAGGTCAAGAAGCAACAGTTAGAACAAGACATGGAACAAAAGAACGGTTCAAAACTGGGAAAGGAGTACATCAAGGCTGTATATTGTCACCCTGCTTATAAGCAGAATACATCATGAGAAATGCCAGGCTGGATGAATCACAAGCTGGAAACAAGATTGCCCAGAGAAATATCAATAACCTCAGATATACAGATGATACTACCCTAATGGCAGAAAGTGAAGAGGGACTAAAAAGCCTCTTGATGAAGGTGAATAAGGAGAGTGAAAAAGTTGGCTTAAAACTCAACATTCAGAAAACTAAGATCATGGCATCTGGTCCCATCACTACATGGCAAATAGAGGGGTAAACAATGGAAACAGTGACAGACTTTATTTTCTTGGGCTCCAAAATCACTGTGGATGGTGACTGCAGCCATGAAATTAAAAGATGCTTGCTTCTTAGAAGAAAAGTTATGACAATCTAGATAGCTTATTAAAAAGCAGAGACATCACTTTGCCGACAACGGTCTGTATAGTTAAAGCTATGTTTTTTCCAGTAGTCATGTACAAATGTGAGAATTGGACCATAAAGAAGGCTGAGCATTTAAGAATTGATGCTTTTGAATTATGGTGCTGGAGAAGACTCTTGAGAGTCCCTTGAAATGCAAGGAGATCAAACCTGTCAATCCTCAAGGAAATCAGTCCTGAATATTCATTGAAAGGAGTGATGCTGAAGCTGCAATACTTTGGCCACCTGATGCGAAGAGAGAACTTATTGGAAAAGATCCTGATGCTGGGAAAGACTGAAGGCAGGAGGAGAAATGGGTGGCGACAGAGGACGAGATCATTGGATGGCATCACCAACTTGATGGACATGAGTTTGAGCAAGTTCTGGGAGAGAGTGAAGGACAGGGAAGCATTAAGTGCTGCAGCCCATGGGGTCACAAAGCACTGGATACGACCTGGCAACTGAACAACAGCAACAACTTGTCTTAGTTAATAATATTCAACACCTTGTTTTCTGGTGAACTGGATCACATATTATTTTCTTAACAACAATATGGAAAGCAGCCCCCTCCCCACCCCCACTTCACAAGTGGAGAAAATGAGGCTCGTAGAGTTTCAGCAATATGTCAGGATCTCACAGGTGGGAAGTGGCAGAGCTAGGATTGGAACAGAGGTCTGCTTGAGCCTAAGTAGACTTGCTCTTCATCACTAGGCTTTATAACGACTGTGCTAGGGCTCACGTCAGCTTAGACACTGACTTGCAGCTAGAAGTTTCCATCAAGGTTTGCAGAGATAAGTCAGGTGCATATGAAGGGTGGGATGCAAAGCCTTCCTCCAAGCCAGCTTGGGAAACCACTGCTAATGAGACCCAGGAATTCTCATGCCCAGAAGGAAGGCCTTGAGAGATAAAGAAACAGCCTTGAGGCAGAAGCGTGGGCATTCTGGCTCCTTTCATAAGAAACCCACAGATGTATCCAGCCGCTGGAGAACTCTACAGAAGAGAATGCTCCCTGCCACAGGGGGCTGAGAATGGAGCCAGAGCAGGGAAGCCTGGATGCAGCCAGCGAGGGCACTGCCTGACAGGAAGGTCCCAAGCAGCTTTGCTGATGGATCTTCATGGTGCTTGAGAGTTCATGAATTTCATCTCTTTTGCCTTTGTCTTGGCTCCACTGCCCTCTTCCTCTCCCTTGTATTTGCTGCCATAGCCCTCTAGTCCTTCTCTCTTACTCCCTGCCCCGCATTCCTCACAACGCAGCCTGAGCAATATTTCTCCATGTTGATCAGAGTGTGCCCGTCTCCCGTTCCAAACCCTCCACTGCTGTCCTGTCACCCCTCCCAGACAAGGCCCAGGATCTGACCTGAACACACGCAACGTCTGCTTCTCAAACATTAGGTACAATTTTCCTCTGAACCAAAGTGTAACCAAAACATAGACGCAAAGTCAGTGCTGTTCAAACGGCAAGATACACCGCATTAGTGAAGGCTGAAATCAATGTAGTTGGTAGACACAAATATTTTTAAAAATAAATGAAGCAGAAAGGACTGAGTTATACTAGAACAGAATAGAAAATAGTACATCAAGATGTATTACATGGAGTAAGGTTAAGTACTTTTTTCATGAGTTTTCATTTCCATCATGTATCTTTTTATCTGTATGTCTGTTGAGTGTCAATGTAAAATTTATTTTTTTAGCAGGAGTAAGATCAAGGAATGTAAGAATGAAACAAACAAAAAATACTGCTCTAAAGAGATGTACTAGTACTCTGACAATTAGAGTTTGATGGTTGTCTGAAATCAATTTGCCATCCTAAATTCCTTTCATTGTTGGCTCCAAGCTGCTATCCCAGCACTATTTCTTATCATCACTACAGAAGTACCCACTTTATCCATGGAGGAAACGTTCCAAGACCTCCAGTGGATGTCTGAAACCATGCTTGGTACTGAACACTATATATACTATATATGTTTTTCCTATACATACATACCTTCGATAAAACTGGGTACATAAATCAGGCACAGTAAGGAATTAACAAGAGTACCTAATAATAAATAGAATAATTATAACAATATACTGTGATAAAGTTATGCAAATACGATTCCTCCCCCTCACCTTCCTTTCTCTACAAACACCTTATGATACAAATGTAATGCCTTTTCGACCTTAATTAAGGTCTTATCATTTAATTTTGGCCATAACTTTTGCAGTCTGAGCTGTGGCAGCGAAGCTAGCATGAATTTCTTGTTCCCTCTTCACAATTTCATGGAAAGAAGAGATTCATTCTTACCAGAGATCTTAGCAACCTCAGCATACAATTTTTTTCTTTCCTTATTAAGTGGAGCACTCTCACCTTTTCGCTTAAAGGAAGCACTTTTCCGTTTCTCTCTGGCATATCTGAATTGCCAGCATCACTACTCTGGCGCTTTGGGGATATTATTAAATAAAGTAAGGGCTACTTGAATACCACCACTGAGATCCCGGGACACTTGATCTGGAAATCAGTGTGGCTGCTGACTAATGGCAGGAGGAGATACATGGGACAAAGGGGTGATTCAGGTCCTGGGAGGGACAGAGCTGGACAGTGTGAGAGTTCATCACGCTACTCAGAATGGGGGGCAATGTAAAATGTTGGAACTGTTTATTCCTGGAATTGTCCATTTACTACTTCTGGACAGCGGTGGAGTGTAACTGAAACCACAGAAACCAAAGCCTTGGCTAAGAGCAGACTACTATACTACTCAAAACACACACACACACACTTCCAGGCTTTCTTCTACCTCCTTGCCTTTGCAGGCGCTACTTCACCTACCTGGGCTGCTTTCTCGCCACCACCTTCTCACAAAGCCCTAATTCTCCTCGAAGCCTGAGTCCAATAGGATGACCCCCTAGATTTGTCTCTCCCTGCCCCATCCTTTCCCACATTCATGATCTCTATGCCAAGGGACGTTCCCTTCCCACCGCAAACACAGTTCTAAGCGTACTGATCAGTCGCAGAACTCAGCATCTGGCATTGTGGTTATCTGCCCAACAGTCAGTTCTCCCCAAGAGAGTTTTGAGTTCCTGTGGTCAGGGATTCAGTCTTTCCCTATCCCCAGGCAACTGTTGTAGGGACTGGTCAGCAGGAATTTGGAGATCAGTAAACATTTTTCAAATGAATGAATGAGTGGCAGGTGCTACAGATCACAGATCCAGTCCTCCTCTGCCTGGCCAAGATTTGGGGGATAGAGTCTGGGATATAGAGTCTGCAGCCCCAAGGGCTTGCCTTCATTCTAGTCATCATAATCGCCATATCTATGTCAGTTAGAGACTCCATGTCAGTCTGCCCTCTGCAAGGACGTGTGTAAAAGCCAATCCATTTTCAGAGATGGCTCCTGACTGAAGCTGGACAATTGCTCTGCAGAGATTGCAGCAAACGAAGCCTAGCAGTTCACAGAAGTTGGTTCAGTAATGGAATGGGAGCAAGGAGTACTGCAAAGGTACCAATTTGGTAGCAATAAAGCTATTGGGCTTGGAAGTGGAAGATCAATTTTAAATAATCAACACAGAAGATTATCTCTGAATTGACACCAAGTGGCCCAGGAGATGTTTGCTGATTATCCCCCACCTTATCCCTCCCTATTCAGGGAGAGCTTGAACTGAAACTTGGATTAAATGAGGGATAAGGTGGGGGAAAGGGCATAGGGTATTGATTCTCACCAGTGATGCCAACCTCTAAGTGGCTGAAATTGACAACGACAAATGTGGGACACCATCCCAGTTTCATCTTCTTTTGAGTCCACTTGGCATGCTCTTAAAAAAAAAGGATCTCTGAATGCACTTTTCCAAGTTGTTTTTTTTATGACTCAGGCCAGATGTATCTGAGCCTGACAGTGGTGCCTAAACACCCTACCTCCTAAGGGACACCATCATCAGAGGAGAAACTCACTGAATGCCCCAGAACTCCTGGAGGAATGGAGGCTGTCTATTTCTGAAGTGGAAGTTTCCTTTAAATGATGCCTCTCTGCAGCAGGAAGCAAAAATCAATTGACCTTCTTTAATGCATCAATTGCCACCCTGATCTGAGGTCATGTCTAAAAACGTGGAAAAAGTCCCTTACCTGGTGCCTATATTTCAACCATTCCAACCTAAATTCATGATGACTGAAATCTAAAAACATTCATTCTAAAATCCTTCCCACCATTACTTTTCCTTTTTTTTTTCTAAAAATATCTGCTCGAGAGCAAAGGTTCTCAACGTCTCTGTTACAGGCATTGTGAGCCAGACAACTCTTCGCTGCAGAGAGCCGTCTCTCCCTTGGAGGGTGTACAGCAGCATCCCTGATCTCTGGCCTCTATGCACCAGACGCCAGCAGCAACCCCACACCACCAACGGTGATGACCAAGAATGCCTGCTGGCACTTCTGAATGTCCCGTTAGGAAGCCAAATCACGCCTAGGTTGGTGGTTCTCACGTCTGTCCTAGACCAATTATAAACCCAAGTATCTTAAGAGGGACCCGGGCGTGGGAATTTTTTAAAAGCTTTGCAAATGATTATGATGTGTAGCCACTTCTTTGCGTATTAAACCGAGGCTTCACCTTCCTGTGTAATTGTGGCTCTGGCCTCTGCTGAAATGTTCACATCCCTTCCACAGGGTGGAATGCCAAATGTAGGAACAAGAAATAGCAGTGCAAGAATTTAAAAAATGAGAAAGAGGAGGGGAAAATTAGATGTACTTGTGACAGGAAAACTGAAGCTGTTCATTTTTTTTTTTTTTTTTTAATTATAAACCAGGAAGTAGATGTAGACCAAAGTGTTCAAAGACAAAGCCCAACAGGTCGGGTGGCTTCCTCAGTGGGGTGCCGGCACCTCAGTCGGGTGCTCCGTGAACTGACGGGTGTCACTTCAGCTGGCTGTGACACAGGCTTCTGTCCAGGGAAACAGCCCAAGCTGCCAAAGCCAGCCAGAGCCAGTGGCTCTTTAAGCCCGCTCACTCGAACTTCAGTCTCTCTGAGAAAGAGGCTGCAGGGCCAAAGAGGTTTGGTTAAACACTGTTAAACAGTCTGGGAAAGATCTTGAAAAGCCCTGTGGTCAGGAAGCCTATATAACTTTGTTCGGTTTTCCAAACAAACATATTTATGTCATCTGGGAGGCCGCATAGCATGGTTCGACACACAGGATCTGGAATCTGCTTGCTGCTGATACACCCTACTTTTGGACAAGTTATGCAAATGTAAATGCCTAAGCACAGGATTGCTACGAGCACCGATCTGTGGCAATGATTTGTACACTGTGTGTCCGCGCTAGACGTGGGCACACACGCTTTCAGTGCTGTCCGTGTGCTCATTCGTTTCCCACTCTTTGCGACCCCATGGACTGTAGCCCGACAGGCTCCTCTGTCCATGGAATTTTCCAGGCAAGAACACTGGAGCCTGTGCTGTTTCCTACTCCAGGGGGTCTTTAAGACCCAAGGATTGAGCTCACATTTCCTGTGTCTCCTGGATTGGCAGGAGACTCTACCACTGTGCCATGTGGGAAGCCCAAAGTTAGCAACTGACTTACTCTTATCACTGTTTTTATTATTATTTATTTGACTATGGATTATTTTTTCCCCAGAAAATGCCTTTTAAAATCACACTGAACCCCAGTTCCATGTGAGAAATGCTGATTTAGACTAATCTGGAGCCACTCTAATAGAAATACAACCCTTGGACCACGTGATACCAAGACTGTATCTGGAATCCAGAGGTTGGGGGTCTCCTTTCAATCACAAGCATCCTAAGTGGTGCCATCGTGGACTTTGCCCTCACCATCCCTTGTCTGTAAACTCCTCGAAAGGAGAGACCTGTCTACCTCACATATCATCAACTCCCCAGGGTATGGCGTTTGGCAAACCTTGGTGCCCAATACATACTCTTGAATGATTTCTGGACAAAGACCACAGCTCATTCATCTCAGCAGAACCATCCACCCGGCCCCAGCTCCATTCACTGAGTGAAGCAGCTTTTCCAGAAAGCCTACTAGAGACATTTTCATGAAATACATGAAGCAACCATTAAGATGGTGAATTAGAATGACAATTCATCCAACTCTGATAAATGAGCAAGACGGCTGGGCAATCAGACCTGGTTTACAACGACTTGATTTACATTCAAGTTTCAGGTACTTACTTAAGGCTCAAAGGAAGGTACACCATAAGCCACAAACCACTTGCTCTGAAACCTGTAGGGAAAGCCACTCATTATGAAACCATGTCTGTGGCAGAGTGGCCACCACTATCAGTGGCCCCCTCCCCTGCCTTGACCCTCCCAAGCCAAAGCTTACAAAGGGTACCACAATCTTCCTTTCAAATCCACCTGTGAAATAACTGCCAAATTTACAGCAACTACTCACTATCTCAAAATCAAGAAAAGACAAACAGAAAAATACAATGCAAAGAGACAGTGGAACACAGGAAACACTCTTTGGACAAAACTGACTTTTAAATTACCAAGACGGAAGGTGGAAGGGAGGTTCAAAAGGGAGGGGACATATATATATACCTATGGCTGATTCATGTTGATAGATGGCAGAAACCAACACAATATTGTAAAGCAATCATACTCCAATTGAAAATTAATTAATTAAAAAATAATTACCACGAGAAGAAATCATTTCTAGCAATACCACCAGCTGTCTGATGTAGCTCCTGCAACATTCCAAGGTCTTCATGACTGATCCCTGAATTATTTCCAGCCACAACTACATAAAGCATTTAATATTATCTCCATTTTACAAATGAGAAAATTGAGTCTCGAAGAGGTTGCAACTTGTCTGTGGTTAAAGGAAGTCTCTGGGTCTTTGGTCATATGCTAGGGAACTAAGAACTAAAAGAGGGTTATGACTCCCAACTTGTGGAGTCTCAGAAGCCTATTTTGATTTCTAGCTTTGCCACTTGCCCGGTGAGTGATGTGGACAATCTCCTTACCCTCCTGATGACTTCCTGTTCTCATTTGTAATATGCTGCTATTTCCCTCACAGAACGAAGGTGAGTATTTAACAACTAATATATGTATGGGCTTCCCAGAAAGTGAAACTGAATGATTGTCTTAGAATGATGATTTCAAACATTAATGAAAAAATTTCCCAGATACAAGAAAATTTAAATTTTACAAAGCATCTCACACCAGGTTCATCTCATTTGACTTCATAGGTAGGACAGACATCATCATCGCTTTCTACAGAGGAGAATATTGAGTATCTGAGTGGTTACTTATTCATACCTCTCCATGGAATGGTAACTGCTTGCTTATTCACTTTTTCCTGTCAGTCTTCCACCCCAAACTCTGAGCTTGGTGAAGGAGTGAATGTACACTGCAGGTTGTGGGATGTGTGTGTGTGTGTGTGTGCGAGCTTTGTTGTTGTGGGATGTGTGTGTGTGTGTGTATGTGAGTTTTGCTGTTGTGGGATGTGTGTGTGTGTGTGTGTGTGTGAGCTTTGCTGTTGTGGGATGTATGTGTGTGTGTGTGTCTGTGACTTTTGCTGTTATGGGGTGTGTGTGTGTGTCTGTGAGTTTTGCTGTTGTGAGATGTGTGTGTGTGTGTGTGTGAGCTTTGTTGTTATAGGGTGTGTGTGTGTCTGTGAGCTTTGCTGTTGTGGGATGTGTGTGTGTGTGTGCACGCGAGCTGTGCTATTGTGGGATGTGTGTGTGTGTGCACAAGCTTTGCTGTTGTGGGGTGTGTGTGTGTGTGTGTGTCTGTGAGCTTTGCTGTTATGGGGTATGTGTGTGTGTGTGTGTATGTGTGTGAGCTTTGCTGTTGTGGGATGTGTGTGTGTGTGTGTGAGCTTTGCTGTTGTGGGATGTGTGTGTGTGTGTGTGTCTGTGAGCTTTGCTGTTATGGGGTATGTGTGTGTGTGTGTATGTGTGTGAGCTTTGCTGTTGTGGGATGTGTGTGTGTGTGTGTGTGAGCTTTGCTGTTGTGGGATGTGTGTGTGTGTGTGTGAGCTTTGCTGTTGTGGGATGTGTGTGTGTGTCTATGAGCTTTGCTGTTGTGGGTGTGTGTGCGTGTGTGTGTGTGTCTGTGAGCTTTGCTGTTATGGGGTATGTGTGTGTGTGTGTATGTGTGTGAGCTTTGCTGTTGTGGGATGTGTGTGTGTGTGTGTGAGCTTTGCTGTTGTGGGATGTGTGTGTGTGTGCTTTGCTGTTGTGGGATGTGTGTGTGTGTGTGAGAGCTTTGCTGTTGTGGGATGCGTGTGTGTGTGTGTGTGCGCGAGCTTTGTTATTGTGGGATGTGTGTGCGTGTGTCTATGAGCTTTGCTGTTGTGAGATGTGTGTGTGTGTGCACAAGCTTTGCTGTTGTGGGGTGTGTGTGTGTGTATGTGTTTGTGTGTGTTTGTGAGCTTTGCTGTTATGGGGTATATGTGTGTGTGTGTGTGTGTGTGTGTGTGTGTCTGTGAGCTTTGCTGTTGTGGGATGTGTGTGTGTGTGTGTGTGTTTGTGAGCTTTGCTGTTATGGGGTATATGTGTGTGTGTGTGTGTGTCTGTGAGCTTTGCTGTTGTGGGGTATATGTGTGTGTGTGTGTGTGTGTGTGAGCTTTGCTGTTATGGGGTATATGTGTGTGTGTGTGTGTGTGTATGTGTGTGTCTGTGAGCTTTGCTGTTGTGGGATGTGTGTGTGTGTTTGTGAGCTTTGCTGTTATGGGGTATATGTGTGTGTGTGTGTGTGTGTGTCTGTGAGCTTTGCTGTTATGGGGTATATGTGTGTGTGTGTGTGTGTGTGTGTGAGCTTTGCTGTTATGGGGTATATGTGTGTGTATGTGTGTGTGTGTGAGTGTGAGCTTTGCTGTTGTGGGATGTGGGTGTGTGTGTGTGTATGAGCTTTGCTATTGTGGGATGTGTGTGTGTGTCTATGAGCTTTGCTGTTGTGAGATGTGTGTGTGTGTGTGTGTGTGCACAAGCTTTGCTGTTGTGGGGGGTGTGTGTGTGTGTATGTGTTTGTGTGTGTTTGTGAGCTTTGCTGTTATGGGGTATATGTGTGTGTGTATGTGTGTGAGCTTTGCTGTTGTGGGATGTGTGTGTGTGTGCACAAGCTTTGCTGTTGTGGGATGTGTGTGTTTGTGTGTGTTTGTGAGCTTTGCTGTTATGGGGTATATGTGTGTGTGTGTGTGTGAGCTTTGCTGTTGTGGGATGTGTGTGTGTGTGCACAAGCTTTGCTGTTGTGGGATGTGTGTGTTTGTGTGTATTTGTGAGCTTTGCTGTTATGGGGTATGTGTGTGTGTGTGTGTTTGTGTGTGTTTGTGAGCTTTGCTGTTATGGGGTATATGTGTGTGTGTGTCTGTGAGCTTTACTGTTGTGGGATGTGTGTGTGTGTGTGTGTGTCTGTGAGCTTTGCTGTTGTGGGATGTGTGTGTGTGTGTGTGTGTGTGTGTGTCTGTGAGCTTTGCTGTTGTGGGATGTGTGTGTGTGTGTGTGTGTGTGTGTGTGTGTGTGTCTGTGAGCTTTGCTGTTGTGGGATGTGTGTGTGTGTCTGTGAGCTTTGCTGTTGTGGGATGTGTGTGTGTGTGTGTGTGTGTGTGTGTCTGTGAGCTTTGCTGTTGTGGGATGTGTGTGTGTGTGTGTGTGTGTCTGTGAGCTTTGCTGTTGTGGGATGTGTGTGTGTGTGTGTGTGTGTGTGTCTGTGAGCTTTGCTGTTGTGGGATGTGTGTGTGTGTGCAAGCTTTGCTGTTTTCTGTTGATCATCTCTGTATTACCAAACCATAGCATGACTTACAGAATACAATTGATGTTAAAGTCTAGAGGACTAGACAGAAGCATGAGTGAATGAGGCATGAACATATGTGCCCAGAATGAAGAAAGTGGGTCCAAAATAAACAAAACTTGAATCTGCAGGCTCCAAGTCCAGAGCCCTCTCCAATCTCCCATGGTACTGCCAAATGACAACATTTCCTGGAGTCACGGAATTTCAGAGAAGGGAAGGACCTTGGAGATCATCTTAGTGAACACTCCCATTTTACAGATGAAAAAGCAGAAACTCAGAGAAGTTCCATTTCTTGGCCAAAATCATACCTGGGGAGGTGGGTGGGCTGAGCCAGCACCCAGGTCCTCTGCCTCTAGGATGGAGGATGCTACCGCTGTGCACTGGCAGATTCAAGAGCAGAAAACTCCCCAGCCTCCACGTGTCAGCTCATACTTAGAGTGACAGAGTAGGAACCTTGTGCACCCAAACAACTGTGTGTGCACAGATTATAGCTCAGCTTGTGAAGCCACAGGAGCGAGGACTTCTGCTGGGATTTAATTTGAAAGGCTCTCATCATTGCCAGTGGCGCTGACTCCCCACCAGGATGCCATGGGCTGAAGTCACCCTCTGTCTGCATATGCATGAGGATGCAGATGGCCTTAACCCTTCTCCTCACTTACGTTTAAGTGAGGAGAAGCTCTCAGGTCACCCTGGGTTCCAGCCTGGATTCTAGGGTCGGGCAGACTGGACAAAGCTTGAGGTCTAGGACATTTCAGAGAGGCTGGCTCTGTAGCCTCAGACGAGATGGCACAAGCTGGAAGAAAAGTCTTTCTTTCATGATGCAAACATCAAGTTTCTAATGTGCGGTGTCCATGTTAGCACACGGGGAGACACGGGGAATCACCTGCGAACGTACTTTAGTGCCCCAACAAAGCAGTGAAGAGAAAACATCAATTGGCAACAGCCCCAGTGAGCACATCCGGGCTGGTTTTGTTCTGGTCTAGAAGAGCACACAGACCTCTGGGTGTCTATCTGCATGTGTGTCCAGATGAAGATCACAAGAGGAGCCTCACCCACTCTTTGCACGTAATAGTCTCCCAAATCGTTGTTTATCATCTCCCAAATATGCCTATCCTGCGCTTTTTCTTTTGCAGCATTTACACTGTGTGTGTGTGTGTGTGTGTGTGTGTGTGTTCGTGTGTCTAACTAATGTGCTCTTTTGAGTGCACGGTCCTTGTTTGCTTTACTCACCACTGTGTCATCCGCCTTAAACACAGTTTCTGGGCCTCTAGCTGGTGCTTATTAATTATGTGAGGATTAAATAAAGGAAGAAAGAAATAACTAGATGACCAGGGGCCTGACTTCTGGATTTAAACTCCATCATTTAATTAACCACGTGACCTTGGTTCAATCTTATATATTTAATTTCAGAGCTTTTGGAAAGCATCTTAGAAGCCAGCTCATTGGATGACTGCAGACTTTTATTTGAGCAGTGGAATCCAAACAAAAGCAGAGGTGAAATCTAGACGCGGGGGCAGATGTAAACTTTCTCTCATTAAGGGCCAACTTTGAAACGCAGATTTGAACATTCAGCACAGAGTCACAGCCATCTGCAGCTGGTGGCAGATTCATGAATCACCCATGACACACGATCCTCAAAGGAGACGTGCCCACGTTCATGTCAAATACATAGTGGACACAAGGCCTGAATTCAGGGCTTCCCAGCTGCAGGGGAGTATCTTTCCTCCACCATGCACGCGTCCTCGGTCTCCTGCTTGACGTGGCCCAGAAGTGTTAGACCCTGCCTTTCTTCCTTGATCTTAAAGACTCCAGCTCTAGAGAGTTTTCTGCACTCTTCAATTTATTTTAGTCCACAACATTTTTTTGTGTGCTTACGATACAAGGCAGAAAAAAAAAAATCACTCTGGGGATCCAGAAATGAATTAAATGTAAGGCCTGGCCTCATGGAGTTTCCAGTTAGGTGAGAAAGAAATACAAGAATGCACTCCAACTCCAAATGGTTGACAACTAAATAGGCATAAGCATAGAGAGCTGTGGAAATATCAAAGAAAGACTGATCAAGTGGGATGCGGAGCGTCTATAAGATGGTTTCAAAGGAGAAGAACTTTGGGCTAAGTCCTTTGGGAATGAGTAGGATTCCAACAGGCCAAAGACCAGTTCAGACTTGCTCAAGAAAGAGTTATTCACTGAGTGTCCCTATTTGTTTCCAAATGTATGAATATGTTTGGGTAAGATATCTGGTATATTACTAGTATCTGTAAAACACCACAGCCTACACCTGATGTAACTGACTAGACTGACTAGAATTATGTGACTGTGGAGACACATAAACAAGGGTTTGAACCCTAATCCTACCACTCACTGTGTGACTTTGGAGAAGTTATTTCACCTAGTGAAAGCCCAGGTACCCCTTCTATATAAAGTGGAGAAGATACACAGATGCTCTCTCTGATGTTGCTGTAAGGTTTAAATGAGAGGATGCCTACAAAGTACTAAGCACTAGGCCCAGTGCACATTCAGTACTCAAAAATATACTACTCTTACTCGTCACTGACAATCCCTTGCACATTGTAATAAAACAGATGAATGAATAAACAGAAAAATAAATAAATTAATACATAATGAGCAAGTATTTAGCAGTCTTGGCCCAGATACTCCTCCACACCACAAGGCCCATGCCAAAGCATGATCCTCCAAAGCGCTCAATGAATAAAAGGCAAGGGTGAGCTCAGCCCAGCTCTTACCTGTATATTTTATATCTGGTTGTAAATCCTTGACGGTGTCTTTCCACAAAGGATAGGTAGCTCCTGGAGTGGTGGAAAGGCCCCCTGTCTGAAATAAGCCAATCAAATTCCTTGGAGACATGTTGGTCTGTTGCAGCTGGTTCCTGGTGGGAGGGCTGCACTGAGATACGGCCCCATACAAACAGGAAGTAGAGGAGCTCAACAAACCTCCAGTTCATGCTTTTCTGCCGGCCTTTTTCCTCTCATTCTTGCTCCATTCTGTGGAGTCCTGTGAAGAAAGGAATAGAAAAGAGAAAGAAAGAGGAAGAGAGAGAGAGGGAGAGGAAAGGTGGGGAGGGGAAGCAAAAACATACAGAAAAGAGAGAGAGAGAGAGAGAGACAAAGGAAAAGATTTTTTAATGCTTTTTAACATGATTTCATCATAATACTTCACATCAGAAGACTGGGTCAGGGTTTACGAAGATCAGTGCAGTTTCTGCTTAAGAGTGTGGCATCTACGGCCATCTGGGCTTGCACTCCTGATTTGCTGTTCACATGTGGTGTGGACATGTACGAACATGTACAAACTGCTTTGTCTCTTAGATATGCAGTTTCCTCATCTGTAAAACGGAGGCCGGGCTTAAGCATCTGTAACTTGGCACCTGGCACATTGAAGGTATTCAAGGCGTATGGGTTGACGGCAAGAGTGAAATGAATGACTGCAGAAACAGTTTCCTCCGGCCAGGAGGGGACTTGGAGAACTTCAGTATCTGCCCTGCCTGCTATCTTCACAAACAGCCTGCATCTCCTAGCAGGGATACAGTAAGCGGGAACACATTTCTCTCCTCTCCCACAGACATGCACCCATGAACACATGCTTTGCTTTCGCATCATCAGTTGACAGACTGCACAAAGGCTTGGGATGCATCATGATCACGACTATCCAGGACGGATACCTTACAGATGGAGAGTTTATGGAGCTCATCAGAAGCCCTTCTACAGTGCTCAGCGGAATGTCTCCTTCACCCCAAAGAAGCATAGCCAGAGAATCCACCTGTCAGTGTCTCTGAGCCTCAAGGTTATCTTGTGTTCAGAAGGGGAACAAAAGGTCAAGGAACTAGTGGGGTCTTGCCGCCTCTTCCTTGGGTGGTAGCACAGGCTGAAAGAAGCACAAGCTGGAATCAAGATTGCCGGGAGAAATATCAATAACCTCAGATATGCAGATGACACCACCCTTATGCCAGAAAGTGAAGAACTAAAAAGCCTCTTGATGAAGGTGAAAGAGGAGATTGAAAATCTGGCTTAAAACTCAACATTCAGAAAACAAAGATCATGGCATCCGGTCCCATCACTTCATGGGAAATAGATGGGGAAACAGTGGAAACAGTGTCAGACTTTATTTTTGGGGGCTCCAAAATCACTGCAGATGGTGACTGCAGCCATGAAATTAAAAGACGCTTACTTCTTGGAAGGAAAGTTATGACCAACCTAGATAGCATATTCAAAAGCAGAGACATTACTTTGCCAACAAAGGTTTGTCTAGTCAAGGCTATGGTTTTTCCAGTGGTCACGTATGGATGTGAGAGTTGGACTGTGAAGAAGGCTGAGTGCCGAAGAATTGATGCTTTTGAACTGTGGTGTTGGAGAAGACTCTTGAGAGTCCCTTGGACTGCAAGGAGATCCAACCAGTCCATTCTGAAGGAGATCAGCCCTGGGTGTTCTTTGGAAGGAATGATGCTAAAGATGAAACTCCAGTACTTTGGGCACCTCATGTGAACACTTAACTCATTGGAAAAGACTCTGATGCTGGGAGGGATTGGAGGCAGGAGGAGAAGGGGACGACAGAGAATGAGATGGCTGGATGGCATCACTGACTTGATGGACGTGAGTCTGAGTGAACTCCGGGAGTTGGTGATGGACAGGGAGGCCTGGCATGCTGCGATTCATGGGGTCGCAGAGTCGGACACGACTGAGTGACTGAACTGAACTGAGCACAGCACAGGGGCACCATGTTGGAGAAATGCTTAAGGGAGGACTTAGGTAGGGGCTCCTTGTAGGGAGAAAGGAAGGGGAACCACTAGACCATGCCTGGACTTGGGCAAATTTACAAGTTTTCTTTTTATCGTCACATCATCATTCTACCTGCTAGCTTGACATTATGCTGTCTGTGTCCTTCACCCCACTTATCCTAGAAGAGCTCATCTTACTCTACACTGAAAGGCAGCTTGGAGTGCAGGCTCTGCCAGTTATAAACAGTGTATATTCAGGCAAGTGACTTCATTTCTCTGAGCCTCAGTTTCTCGGTCTATAAAATGTAGTCAGCAATAGCACTTGTATCCAGAACTAGCGTGAAAATGAAATTACGCCATTTACGTCAAGTGCCCCATGCAGCACCTGACTTTTTTTAGAAAGTGCTCAACAAATGGCATCAGGGATGACGAAGATGCGGGTGATGATAAACACTAATGTTGACAATGTCCGGCTACCCTCTGCTGGAGCGTCTTTGCTCCTGTGGCCTCCCCTACCATGCCAAGTCCTATTTATTCTTTACTAGCCAGCTGAGGCCAGGTCCTCAAGGGCCATTCCTTTTTCTATCCCTCTCAAAAGCTGTTAGCTGTTCCTTTCCTTCAGCTCCTGTTGTTCACTTATATAACTGTATGTTAGTATTTACTATTTTTATTGTACTGATTTGTCTCTGTGTCCATCGTCTTGCTCATGGGGTTGCAATGCAAGTCTTTAACCAGCAAGAATCTTTAAAAGACTGTTTCTACACAAGGCTGGCTGTGTGACTCTGGACAGTCATAGCCTCTATCTAGATCTCAGATTTTTATGTCTACCATTTAAAAACCTTGCCAGGACAAAACCATTTTATCGAGTGGAAAACCATGTAAAAACATGAAGAAATATGATCCCTTATTGGTCTACTCTTCGAGCTGAAAATGGGAAGAAAGTCAAGCTAAGAAAGAGAGAAAAGCAAAAGGAGAAAGATGTGAATTTCCAATCCAATTGGCTACGACCCTCTGTAGTCTGATTGCGCCATTCTATTACGAGTAGCTACAGAAGTCTACTTGGCACCACAGGCCCCAGCTGTCAGGGGCAAAGGAGAGAGGCCTGTGAGCAGACGAGTGGGCTGGCAGAAGCTGTGGCAGCAAGTTTTGTTCAGAACCTAAAACAAAGCCGCCCATGTGGAATGCAGAACTATAACAGCTCCAGCTGCCAAAGCTGTCTGCTGGAGGCCACCTGAGTGGCAAGCAGGGGGTGGAGGCGATTGTTCAGAGATCCTGGGTGGGAGCTACAACACACAGAAATCACAGCGTGTCACCCACCCAGTGCTTCTGCACGGCTTCTGTTGTGAATGGGTGCGGGCTGGGCACCAACGAGAATGCCTGGCTGTTAGACTGTCTGCAAGGAAACAGGATTCAGAACATTGCAGCTTTTAAAAGTGAAACAAGGCTAGACAAGGAAATAGCAGCATGTGTATATGTGTGTGTGTGCAAGACCTCAGCCCTGAGACCTAGAATTTACAGAAATTGGGATGATCTAATCTAATGCTTCCCTTCTGGCAGCCTTTTGTCCCATAGGGGACATCTTCAATTGTCACAACGGAGGGGACACTCCTGGTATCTGGCAGGTAAAAGCCAGGGGCTGGTAAACATCCTACAGCCCCTCCCCCCACCACAAAGAAAACCACACCGAAAACGTCAGCAGTGCAGATGTTGATAGATCCTGCTCTAGCCAACTCCTTACAGGATCACCACTGAGCAGCTGACTGGGCCAGACTCCTGTCTTCCGGCTCCTGGTTTTCAAGCTGCCATGTGTCTTGGCAGGATGGTGAGCCGAGACAATTCAGTAGCTGTGTCTGAACCTCCTATGTAGCTGGGGACTATGGTACAATCTACACCTCCGCAAGCACAGGTGAGTGCTTCGTGGAAGAAGTCTGAGTATCTTTCTGTTGACTCAGAAAAATCACGATAATTCACAGAACTCTAAAAACGATAATGAAAGTTTCTAGAAGGTGCATTTGAATAGAAATGGACGTTTTATTAGCTAAGGACAAGGATTAGTATGTGTGCTACTTAAATATTGTCTTATCATGACAGACACAGTGATTCTTATTCTGTAAATAAGCCCAAATTAGCATCAACTGTATTAGAGACTTGGGTTAATATAAGGGCCCCAAGTTTGATATTTATGGAGCATCTGTTGTGTACTTGGATCTAAAAAAAAAAATGTCTGTTATCTTGGTAGTAGCTAAAGCATTCAGTACAGACTAGAGGTTAACAAAGGTTTCTTCCTTGAGATGGATGTTGTTGTTGTTGTTCAGTTAGTAAGCTGTGTCCAACCCTGTGACCTCATGGACTGCAGCACGCCAAGTTCCTCTGTTCCTCTCTGTCTTCAGAAGTTTGCCCAAGTCCATGTCCATTGAGTTGGAAATGCTATCTAACCATCTCATCCTCTGCTGCCCTCTTCTCCTTTTGCCTTCAATCTTTCCCAGAATCAGGGTCTTTTCCAATGAGTCAGCTCTTCACATCAGGTGGCCAAAGTATTGGAAATTCAGTTTTACCAACAGCCCTTCCAATGAATGTTCAGGGTTGAATTCCTTTGGGAATGACTGGTTTGATCTCTTTGCAGTCCAAGTGATTCTCAAGAGATGGGTACAGCTCTCCCATTAACAAATGAGCTCCTTGGGACTTGGAGACATTAAATAGCTTTAATAAGCTCACAAGTCCTGTTTTTCAGGAATCTAACTCATGTATTAATATATCTGATTACAAGTATGTACAGTTTCCAATATAACCCTACCCTCCCCAGATCAGATCAGATCAGATCAGTTGCTCAGTTGTTTCCAACTCTTTGCGACCCCATGAATCTCAGCACACCAGGCCTCCCTGTCCATCACAGACTCCCGGAGTTCACTGAGACTCACATCCATCCAGTCAGTGATGCCATCCAGCCATCTCATCTTCTGTCGTCCCCTTCTCCTCTTGCCCCCAATCCCTCCCAGCATCAGAGTCTTTTCCAATGAGTCAACTCTTCGCATGAGGTAGCCAAAGTACTGGAGTTTCAGCTTTAGCATCATTCCTTCCAAAGAACACCCAGGACTGATCTCCTTCAGAATGGACTGGATGGATCTCCTTGCAGGCCAAGGGACTCTCAAGAGTCTTCTCCAACACCACAGTGCAAAAGCATCAATTCTTTGGCGCTCAGCCTTCTTCACAGTCCAACTCTCACATCCATACGTGACCACTGGAAAAACCATAGCCTTGACTAGACGGACCTTTGTTGGCAAAGTAATGTCTCTGCTTTTGAATATGCTATCTAGGTTGGTCATAACTTTCCTTCCAAGGAGTAAGCATCTCTTAGTTTCATGGCTGCAGTCACCATCTGCAGTGATTTTGAAGCCCAAAAAAATAAAGTCTGACACTGTTTCCGCTGTTTCCCCATCTATTTCCCATGAAGTGATGGGACTAGATGCCATGATCTTCGTTTTCTGAATGTTGAGCTTTAAGCCAACTTTTTCACTCTCCACTTTCACTTTCATCAAGAGGCTTTTGAGTTCCTCTTCACTTTCTGCCATAAGGGTGGTGTCATCTGCATATCTGAGGTTATTGATATTTCTCCCAGCAATCTTGATTCCAGCTACCCTCCCACACACAGGTAAAATCAGATCCTGCCCTCTAGAGATTCAAAATAGTCTGCAAAGTCACAAACAGACCTCAGGAATTCTAATGTGAAATATGCTATCATCAGTACTATAAGCACAGAAAATGTCCAGTGGAAGAATAGAGGCCAGAGATGTTTTCAATCAAGAGATCTGGAAAGAACCCTGAAGGGGGGTGGTGACTTGAGCTGGTTTGTGGCTCAGTTGATAAAGAATCTACCTTCAGTGCAGGAGACCTGGGTTCAATCCCTGGGCTGGGAAGATTCCCTAGAGAAGGAAAAGGCTACCCATTCCAGTATTCTGGCCTGGAGAATTCCATGGACTATATAGTCTACAGGGTCACAAAGCAAAGAGTCAGACGTGACTGAGCGACTTTCACTCACTCACTCATGTGACGTTTTGGTAAGAAGAGATGAGGAAAAGAGAATTCTAGCAGAGCAGGCAACATACAAAAAGTCTCAGAGGTGGGAGAGGGCAGAGTGACGGGGTGTGTGCCCAGAGTAACATGCAGGGTGGCAGAGGCTTCAGGGAGATTTTAGGCTGATGGAGGGCCTATAATCACCTGTATCTCCCTCTGCATCTCTCATCAAGCAAGGACTGTATTTCATTTTCAGGCTACACATTAAGGGCAAAGCACTGTGGATGTTCAACATATTCATTCATTCATCTATTAACATATTTAGCTGGAAATTAAATAGCAAGCAGAGCTTCTTTAATACTCAGTTGGGAGAAGCAAACAAATAGGCAATGACTGTACACGTGGTGGAGTGGAGAGCTCTGGGGAACACATGTACACCTGTGGCGGATCCATGTTGATGTATGGCAAAACCAATACAAGATTGTAAAGTAATTAGCCTCCAATTAAAATAAAAAAATTTATATTAAAAATAAAGTAAAATAAAACTATTTGCCCTAAACAAAATAAATAAATAAAAATCACACTCAAAATTTAAAAAAAAAAAAAAAAAACGAAGGCAGCTAAGACGGGATTGGCAGTGAGGCTACTGCTTTCCATACACGGTGCTGAGGAAAAGCTGCTCGATGAAGTCGTTCTGACCGTGACCTGAAGAAAGTGAAGGAGTGAGGGAGGAAGGACTTCAGGGAAAAGAAAAGTCAGTGGAAGGAAAGGAAAGAGAGGAGGTCAGCAATGGTTTGCAGAGATCAAGTTGTCTTTCAGTCTCCCGTGGGGAGCTTAGAATTTAACTGAGATGCAGGCCAGTTTGAGGAGGCAATCACCTGTTTATTAACTGAGCGTTTACTATGTGCCAGAAACACGCACTAGTTGCATTACACATGTGACCTCATTGCAATATGGTGAGAGGCTGTGATTCCCAGTTTTAATATGGGGAGAGGGAACACTGAGGTCCAAGAGGAATAAGTAACTGGCCCAACACCACAAAGCTGGCCAGTTGGACAAGCCAACCTGCTGTCCAGGTTGGAAGCCACTGACCATGTGCAGCTATCAAGCAGGTAAAATGTGGCTCTTCCAAATCGGGATGTGCTGTAAATATAAATACACCCCTACCAGGTCTCAAAGACTTAGAGGAACAGGATGCACAGTGACTCACCGATATTTTATAACGGTTATATGTTGAAAGTGAAAGTGAAAGTCACTCAGTTGTGTCCGACTCTTTGCGATCCCATGGACTATACAGTCCATGGAATTCTCCAGGCCAGAATACCAGAGTGGGTAGCCTGTCCCTTCTCTAGGGGATCTTCCAAACCTAGGGATCAAACCCAGGTCTCCCACATTGCAGACAGATTCTTTACCAGCTGAGCCACCAGGGAAGCCCAGTCATATGTTGAAATAGTACTATTTTGGATGTATAATAGTAAATACAATATATTATTAAAGTTTATTTCACCTCTTTCTTTTTAATTATTTAATGTGGTTGCAAAAATCTTAGAATTACACATACGGATGGTGTTTTATTTTTAATGGACAGGACAGGGCTCAAACAAGCCTTTTCTGCTCTGTGACACTACCTAAGAAGGTCACTCTCATCCATCTGCTTGTTTTTTATCTTTTTTTTATTTGAAGTATACTTGATTTACAATGTTGTGTTAGTTTCATGTGTACAACAAATTGATTCAGTTAAACATACACACACACACACACACACACACATATGTATGTATGGAGATAAAACCAGTCAATCCTAAAGGAAATCAGGCCTGAATATTCATTGGAAAGACTGATGCTGAAGCTAAAGCTCTAATACTTTGGCCACCTGATGCAAAGAACTGACCCTTTGGAAAAGACCCTGATCTGGGGAAAGATTGAAGGCAGGAGGAGAAGGGGATGACAGAGGATGAGATGGTTGGATGGCATCACCAACTCGATGGACATGAGTCTGAGCAAGCTCCAGGAGTTGGTGGTAGACTGGGAAGCCTGGCGTGCTGCAGTCCATGGGGTCACAAAGAGTCAGACGCGACTGAGCGACTGAACCAAACTGAACTGATACACATATTTTTTCAGGTTGTTTTCCCTTGTTGGTTACTAGAAAATATTGATGATAGTTCCCTGTGCTTTAAGTGGGTCCTTGTTTGTTATCTACTATGTTAGCATATAACATAGTAGAGTTATATGCTAATCCCAAACTCCTAATCTATGCCCTCCCCTTGTCCTTTGGGAACCATAAATTTGTTTTCTGTCTGTGGGCTATTTCTGTTTTATATATAAGTTCACTTGTATCATTTCTTAAAGATTCCTTCTCCTTGTTTTATTAACATTTGGAGAACTCATTTCACTCCCGCCCATCACTGGTTGAGCACTTGCCCCCTCCCTTCAAAATAAACAAACAGACATTTCATTTTATTTGAAATAAAAACACCCACTGCTCAGAGCCACATCTCTCCATCCTCATGTCCCAGAGACAGCCCCGGGTAGCCCGTCACCATGCAGTTCAGCGCTGCTGTTTCTCCAGCATTCATAAAAGGAACATCCTGCCACGGTGTTGCAGAGCCTGGGAAAGAGAGGCTAGTTCTGTTTTTGAGCTCTGTCCTTGACCCGCCCTTGACCCTCTGTGAGTCACAATCCGGCTGCTGCAAGGCGCCCGGGTCAGTGCGGAGCTGCTGATGGGGCTGAAGCTCGCAGGGCCCTCGCCTGAGCCCTGCTGTATATAAGCCTGCAGTGTCACTGAGGAACAGCTCACGCCACACAGAGCACGTCCTCTGATCATGGCCGTGGTAAATTATTTACATCTGAGGAGCACATGCGCGGGAAGCAGATGGGGGGAGCAGAGCCTTCCAGCAGCACCATCACCAGCTCCTCCTCTGGAGCTTTCTACAGCAATGGCTGCTGGACAGGGGCCCACATGCGGGGCCAGAGGATGGAAGGGAAGGCCAGCTCCATTCCCCATCCTGGGGGCCCCGAGGCTGATGACCGGATCAGAGATCAGCCACACTGCCTGCCTCCTGAGCCTGGGTCAACCTGAGGAGCTTTCAGATGAGGCATCTCCAGGAGGTACAAACCTTCAAAGCTGAGTGACCTTGAGCACATGAATGAACCCCATCACCTTGGGTTTCCTCACCTGTAAAATCCAGGCAGTAACAGGAGGATGAGTGCCTTGCAGGGTTCAGATAAGAATTAAAGAGGACTTCAAATACAATTATTTTAGTCTAGGTTTGAGCCAAGACCAAGATAATAGCTATTGTATTCTAAAGAGAGTGCATGACCACTATCTAGGACTTATAAAAAAGGTAGCCAAACGCACTTGTGGAGATTCTTAACTTCTCCCCACAGGATGACACAGAGTGAGGTGCTGGGACCACCAGTGGAGTGGGGGGGAGAACGGCCCATTACTCACCCCACTCAGGTTCAGGGGAGAATCGGGAGAAGCCCTGGACCTCAAGCTTCAGCAAGACCCCACAAAGAACATGACAACTGTCCCAGGAGCTTGGAGGAATATGGCAGATGGGTGTCTGTCTCACACTGCAGAAATCTAAAGACAGAATTCTGCAGGGGGACACTCAAGAGAGGGCTGAAATCTGGTGGCAGAGTAGAGATTGCACATAATGAATGTGTCCCCCATCATCAGGAGTGGGCCACATGCAACAGGAGGCCAGCCCCCACAGTGGAGGGAAAGGGCATGCCAGTGTGAAGGGAAAACGCTGCCTGCGGTTCTCAAGGAAACAAAGGAGGCTCAACCGTCAAGCCGCTACAGCCCCCGCCCTCCAACTGAGAGTGAGAGCCGAGGAAACACTGGAAACGCCAGAGACAAACAGGGTGCCCTCGACCAAGCTCTCATCACTGCAGCCACCCCCGACTGTGTATCCAGAGGGACTCAGTATGGGAGCGGAACAGAACACTGGCCCTAGGTAGTGAAGGTGCTTGTCAAAGGGATGATTTCAATAAGCCCAGACTCTTGCATCTTCCCATGCACAGAGAAGTGTTCAACTCATTAACTTGCAATGTCTGTTTTTTTTTTTTTTAATTAACAGGAATCTTTTGAAGTTCCAACCACCTGACCTCTATTACAAAAACTCCTATATTTCCTGGCTCCTCTCTTATCTCTTTGGAGTGGTCTCTCAGAGCTGAGAGGCTGCAAGGCAGGCTCAAGTCATCATTTTGTACATCAAATAAAATAAAACTCTTGTTTCAAGGTTGCGCTTTTTTTTTTTCCAGGTGACACCAGCAAGAGGAAACTGGAATTGCCCTGACATTTATCAAGAGTCCAAGGACTGAGTGGTCAGCAAGCAGCCGAAGAGATGTGCATTTTCCTTCATCAAAAGAATCACCAGTGAGAGATCTCAGGGAAGAAAGAAAGCTCCAAATATTCTCCCACAAACGCTGAAAGTTCAAAAAGTTAGCACCGAACACCTGCTAAGCCCTCAGAGAACTGATGCTAAGCTGTCAAAAAAGTACTAGGCAAGGAAGACTCTTGCAACCTCCTTATCTCTCCATCTTTGACCAAAACCCTCACTGTAAAGAAACTAAGATCAAGGCTGACAAGACGGAGGGCACAAGACAGAATCATGAGTTGGAAGAAGACAGGAGAGACTGGGAGGAAGGCAAAGTTTCCATTTTAAATAAAATTAGATTTATTTGTTGTAATACACTGGAATGGAAACTTCAGTTACTGAACTGAGACTATATATGAGAAGTAGAACTGAGTAGAAAAAACACTGAACATAATTTGGAAAAATCATGGACCTGCCTTAACTCTCATCCAAATATCAGAGGAAACCTGATAAAAGTAAGTTTAAACAGGATGAGACAAGAATTAAGATTTTTTTGCTTGTTTGTTTCTTCTGATTTTACTCTATGAATCCTGTTTGGCCAAAAGTAAAGATTTCATGTATTAAAACACTTAATGCTCAGCTCAATGTAAAACTCCAATGAACTCCAGTTAGAAAAAACAAAACAAAACACACCAGAACTTCTAGTGATGTGTTTGTTATCTACTTTCAACATCAGTCCAAATATCAGACAGTCACAAATCATCAGTGATACTGGAATGAAGAACGGGAGCCCTACCACATGAAGAAGCTGGGCTCCGTCTTTTCCTTCACTTTCTGTGAATTGGGATGCCCTGGCATTCATCTGTGCCTCGTGATACCAAGTTTAGAATTATGTTGTCTGGGGCTTAACTGGTGGCTCAGCGGGAGAGAATTGGCTTGCTAATGCAAGAGACATGAGTTTGACCTGTGGTCTGAGAAGATTCCACAAGCTGCAGAGCCACAAGTCTTGAGCCTGTGCTCTAGAGCCTGGGAGCCGCACCTACAGAAGCCCGCGTGCTCCAGAGCCCAAGCTCTGCAGCAAGGAGGCCACTGCACTGAGAAGCCTCAGCATAGCCAAGAAGAGCAGCCCCCGCTCGCCGCAACCAGACCACCCAGCAACAAGGACCCAGGACAGCGGAAAATAGACACTTTTTTTTTTTAAAGCCAGAAACCACTGGAGTAAATGCCATAACTTGCATATTTTATATTATTATTTTCAACTGCATAATCTATATCTCTGCTGCTTCTGCTGCTAAGTCGCATCAGTCGTGTCTGACTCGGTGCGACCCCATAGACGGCAGCCCACCAGGCTCCCCCGTCCCTGGGATTCTCCAGGCAGGAACACTGGAGTGGGTTGCCATTTCCTTCTCCAATGCATGAAAGTAAAAAGTGAAAGTGAAATCGCGCAGTAGTGTCCAACTCTTTGCAACCCCATGGACTGCAGCCTCCCAGGCTCTTCCGTCCATGGGATTTTCCAGGCAAGAGTACTGGAGTGGGGTGCCATTGCCTTCTCCGAATCTATATCTCTAGGAAATGTCTAGACTTTTCAAAGTATCCCAAATAAAACCATCATCGCTCTTTCCCATCTCCTCCTCTCATGATCCACACTGAAGTGAAGCAGTCTCCCAAATCAAGTCTGTGAGAAGCCTGAGACTTTTCCTAAATTCCTCCTCACCTGACTCAACCACCTCCGCCACCGAGACCACCATCGCTGCCATCTCCACGTCCAGTCAATTTCCTTTCTTTTTACATTCATCCTCTTCTTTTGACAATCCTATCCTTCTGTCTTCTCTGTAGGCCTCAGTGTGATCCTGTACTTCTCCTTCTCATTGCATACTTTACTTCAGAAACCCATTCTCTCTTGCTATGTCATTTGAACATGGCTCTCTCACTTGGATGGTCCTAACCACCTTCCTACTGGACTTCCTGTTTCACATATCTCTTGTACCTCCATCCTAAGCACCACTCTAGTTATCAGAGTGATCTTCCCATATACACATATGACCGTGACACGCCCCTAATGTGACAGACTCAACAGTTCCCTACTGATTGCCTGGCCCCTTAGTCTTGCACTTAACGTCTCCAAGCTGGATCTTCTATACACTCAGTTTTTTGTTTTTAATTTTATTTTATTTCTAAACTTTACAATATTGTATTAGTTTTGCCAAATATCGAAATGAATCCGCCACAGGTATACCCGTGCTCCCCATCCTGAACCCTCCTCCTTCCTCCCTCCCTATACCCTCCCTCTGGGTCGTCCCAGTGCACCAGGCCCAAGCACCCAGTATCATGCATCAAACCTGGACTGGCGACTCGTTTCATACATGATATTATACATGTTTCAATGCCATTCTCCCAAATCTCCCCACCCTCTCCCTCTCCCACAGAGTCCATAAGACTGTTCTACACATCAGTGTCTCTTTTGCTGTCTCATACACAGGGCTATTGTTACCATCTTTCTAAATTCCATATATATGCGTTAATATACGGTATTGGTGTTTTTCTTTCTGGCTTACTTCACTCTGTATAATAGGTTCCAGTTTCATCCACCTCATTAGAACTGATTCAAATGTATTCTTTTTAATGGCTGAGTAATACTCCATTGTGTATATGTACCACAGCTTTCTTATCCATTCATCTGCTGATGGGCATCTAGGTTGCTTCCATGTCCTGGCTATTATAAACAGTGCTGCGATGAACATTGGGGTACACGTGTCTCTTTCCCTTCTGGTTTCCTCAGTGTGTATGCCCAGCAGTGGGATTGCTGGGTCATATGGCAGTTCTACTTCCAGTTTTTTAAGGAATCTCCACACTGTTCTCCATAGTGGCTGTACTAGTTTGCATTCCCACCAACAGTGTAAGAGGGTTCCCTTTTTTCCACACCCTCTCCAGCATTTATTGCTTGTAGACTTTTGGATCGCAGCCATTCTGACTGGCGTGAAATGGTACCTCATAGTGGTTTTGATTTGCATTTCTCTGATAATGAGTGATGTTGAGCATCTTTTCATGTGTTTGTTAGCCATTTGTATGTCTTCTTTGGAGAAATGTCTATTTAGTTCTTTGGCGCATTTTTTGATTGGGTCATTTATTTTTCTGGAGTTGAGCTATAGAAGTTGCTTGTATATTTCTGAGATTAGTTGTTTGTCAGTTGCTTCATTTGCTATTATTTTCTCCCATTCTGAAGGCTGCCTTTTCACCTTGCTAATAGTTTCCTTTGATGTGCAGAAGCTTTTAAGGTTAATTAGGTCCCATTTGTTTATTTTTGCTTTTATTTCCAATATTCTGGGAGGTGGGTCATAGAGGATCCTGCTGTGATGTATGTCAGAGAGTATACACTCAGTTTTTCTACTTAACTTTTCCACTTCCCACCCTCAAAACACCCTGTTCTCCAGATTCTCTCCCTGACCGCACTGACTGAGTACACTATAAATCATCGTGCTTCACTACCTTTGCTTATTCTGTTCCTGATTCTTACCATGTCCATTCCCAGTGCCCACTTTGACAATGGGTACTCATACTTCACCTTACACTTAAATGCCAGAGTAAGGGTGAGTGAATGACTGCTATGCACCTACTATACGCTGCCGATAGATATTACACCAGATTGTTTCATGTTCTCCATGGCATTAAATCCACAAAATTATCCTATGAGATAGATAACATTATTTCTATTGTGCAGATGATAAAATGCTGACTCTTCCTAAAACAAATACTGTTATTTTTGCATTGTCAAATTATTTTAAAATGGCAGAATTTAACTTCAACTTATGGAGTACATCACAGTTGTATATTGTCATCCTGCTTATTTAACTTATATGCAGAGTACATCATACTGAGCTGTATACTCAGAATTCAGTACACATGCTGAGCTGGATGAATCACAACCTGGAATCAAGATTGCCAAGAGAAATATCAAGAATCTCAGATATGCAGATGATACCACTCTAATGGCAGAAAGTGAAGAGCCTCTTAATAAGGGAGGAAGAAGAGAGTGAAAAAGTTGGTTTAAAACTCAACATTTAAGAAATAAAGATCATGGCATCTGGTCCCATCACTTCATGGCAAATAGACAGTGAAAAAGTGGAAACAGTGACAGATTCTATTTTTCTTGGTCTCCAAAATCACTGCAGACAGTGATTGCAGCCATGATATTAAAAGATGCTTGCTCCTTGGAAGTAAAGCTATGACAAATCTAGACAGCATATTAAAACACAGAGACATCACTTTGCTGACTAAGTTATGGTTTTTCCAGTAGTCGTGTATGGATGTAAGAGTTGGAACATAAAGAAGGCTGAGCACTGAAGAATTGATGCTTTTGAATTGTGGTGCTCGAGAGGACTCTCACGAGTTCCTTGGACAGCAAGGAGTTCAAACCAGTCAATTCTAAAGGAAATCAGCCCTGAATATTCATTGGAAGGACTGATGCTGAAGCTGAAGCTCCAATATTCTGGCCACCTGATGCAAAGAGCTGACTCACTGGAAAAGACCTTGAGGCTGGGAAAGATTGAAGGCAGGAAGAGAAGGAGATGACAGAAGATGAGATGGTTGGATAGCTTCACCAACTCAATGGCCATGAGTTTGAGCAAGTCCAGGAGATAGTGAAAGACAGGGAAACCTGGGGCACTATGGTCTT
Organism: Bubalus kerabau; assembly: GCF_029407905.1. Taxonomy (NCBI): domain Eukaryota; kingdom Metazoa; phylum Chordata; class Mammalia; order Artiodactyla; family Bovidae; genus Bubalus; species Bubalus kerabau. The sequence continues at coordinate 178,551,229 of NC_073627.1, forward strand.
GGGGCTGCAAAGAGTAGGATGTGACTTAGTGACTGAACAACAACAACTTCAACCTAAGCCAGATCTAAATTCTTTGACTCGGTGCTTTAATATATTAAGCTAAAGACCCACATCATCCTTGATTGTAGTATTCCTGTTTTGACAATCATAAACAATCACAACACTAATTACAAATATGTGAATGAATAGAATGGCAGATAAGTCAATGGAGGTGTAAATTTCTGGAAATACTGCATCTAGGAAAGGGCCATGACAACTCGGAAGAAAATAGAAATATGTGGAATTCCTGTTGTTTGGGGGGCTCATAAATACCATTTTTTTAATTAACAATGTAAGTTATGTACAGCATTTTTTTAAATAAATATTTCATTTGGAGTCACATTTGGAAATGTGACGATCTAAATTCAAGGAAGCTGCCTTTTAAGTGTTCCTTCAAAATTGTCAGCAGTCTCTGCAGGAGATCTTTCAAAAAGGAAAGTGAAATTAACATTTTGGAATGTCTTTTCTAAGCCAGTTTGGTAAAATCCAACAAATATTAGTTGAATCCTTACTATTTTAATTAGCTCTCACAGTGCAGAATAGGAAGTGGACACAAAAAATGGATAATTTAAAAATAATGTAACAGGGCAAAAACAGTGTTCTGTGGAGTATGGAGCCCCAAGCTAGGATATCCAAGAATGCTTCCTGGAAAGGTCATCCAGGAGAAGATTAAGAAAATAGAGGGGCATCTGTGAGGTGACTAAATGGGAGGGTGGGGCAGGGGGGCGGTTTATATCTCAGGCCAGGAGAGAAGCATGTACAACGAATGAAGGATTTTGTTGTGAGCATAAAATATACAAACATTTTTAAGTCACTATAGTGGCAATTTCTAAGCAAAAACTGGCAGGAGATGAAGCAAAAAAACTAAAATTAAGATCTTTTTTAAAAAAAATAATCATATCTTTATGCACAACCAGTTTCTTGAAGACATAGATTCTTCTCCCCTTGCCTAGGAACTGGAACCAATCATATGACAGGCACAAATGAACTGAACAGATCAAAAGCTATGGTTAGCCCTATGGGATCACAGTGAGCCAATGAAATCTTTTAAACAGAAGAATTCTATATTAAGAGTTTCATTTTCGATGGGGTGGTGGACAGGTTTAAGAAGAGACAGGATAAAACTAAGGAGGCTATTTTAATAGTCTGGGCTTTCCAGGAGGCACCAGTGATAAAGAACCTGCGTACCATGCAGGAGACATAAAAGACACCAAGTTTAATCCCTGGATTGGGAAGATCCCTTGAAGGGGTGCATGACAACCCACTCCAGTAGTCTTCCCTGCAGAATCTCATGGACAGAGGAGCTTGATGGGCTATGGTCCACAAAGAGTCAGACACGACTGAAGTGACTTAGCATGCATGCATGATGATAGTCCAAGTAAGACATGGTCTAAACAAAATGTACTTAAGATACAGAAAGGTAAAAATATTGAAAGGCAAAATTAGTATGATTTGGTAACTATTTGGGCTTCCCTTAGGGATTCCCTGGTGGCTCAGAGGTTAAAGCGTCTCCCTGCAAAGCGGGAGACCTGGGTTCTATCCCTGGGTCGGGAAGATCCCCTGGAGAAGGAAATGGCAACCCACTCCAGTATTCTTGCCTGGAGAATCCCATGGACGGAGGAGCCTGGTGGGCCACAGTCCACTGGGTCGCAAAGAGTCGGACATGACTGAGCAAATAGTCTAGTCTAGTCTTGGGCTTCCCTGGTAGCTCAGCTGGTAAAGAATCTACCCACAATGCAGGAGACCCCGGTTCAATTCCTGGGTAGGGAAGATCCTCTGGAGAAGGGATAGGATACCCACTCCAGTATTCTTGCCTGGAGAATCCCCATGAACAGAGGAGGCTGGCAGGGTACAGTCCATGGGGTCACAAATGGCTGGACATGATTGAGCAACTGAGCACACAGCACAGTGACTCTGGGAGCATGGGGCGAGAAAAGAATAGTATCTCTGATGACTCCTAAGATTGGTTTGATGATTAGCTTGATGATTGTGTCATTCATGATAATAAGTGGTAGTGAAAAATCAATGGATTTAGAGTGAATAATGAAAAGTTTCCTCTTGGACTTGTTGAGTTTGAGGTATCTATTGAACATTCAGTAGGCTGTAGAATCATTCAGTACAAATCAGAAGAGAGGCCAGGACTAGGGGTGGAAATCTGCTAATCCATGTGAACTAGGGGTAGTTATATTAGGGGAAGCACACGGACTGAACCCACGCTCCCTGGCCAGGCACCACAGTACCCATTTGCATCAGTTATTTTATGACAGGAGGTCTGGTAAGGAACACAAAACTAATAACCCACCACCAACCAGAAGAGTTCGGGAAGAGCAAACATGGCCTACCACTTCCCAGAATCCTTCTCACTGGCGTTTATTTTGGCTGAGCAATGCGTGCACCACCAGGAAAGACCTTGAGTTAGAATAATTGGCAAAAAAAACCCAGAAACGAATCCTATCCCCATAAAACCTGAGACGCAGTCCTCTTGGGCTCCCTGACCCTACCTCCCTCCGCACAGGTGTCCTTTCCCAATAATGTCTTAGTTTCGTCAGCACGTGTGTCTCCTCGGACAACTCTTTGCCAAGAGTTAGACAAAAGTTCACTCTTGGGCCCTGGAAGGGGTCCTCCTTCCTGCAACAGTCAGGGCTCTAGAACTGGATGAGCATACCCATGAACACGTGTGAGTTGACAGTCATGGAAACCAATGTGGAGTGATGCTCACAGTTACGCAGACTGAAGAGGAAAGGATCCTATGACGCAGAGTAAGAAGGGATGGTAAGAGGGGAAGGGGAGAATCAAGAGACAATAATACCAACAAGGAGAGGAGCAGAAATACTTCAGAAGACTCTCAAGTTTGGAAAAGCTACAGAGTTGTCTAACATAATGACCTAAAATATCTATTGGACTTGAGAATACAGAGGAGGCTGAAAGTTTTCATTGCCCTGATGGGAACTGAAAGATTCACTGAAAGAGATAAAGCATGCATGGACATGAATAAATGGAGGCACAGAGTGTAGAGTACTTGGCAAAGAAGATGAAAAAAGCAGTAGTCAATGCTTCTCCTTTTATTCTACCAGGGAGATAAGCAGCCAATGGAAGGATGAGGATTTTTTAAAATGTATTTTATTGAACCTATAGTTGACTTGCAATGTTGTTGTTAACTTTTACTGTACAGCAAAGTGATTCAGTCACACACACACATGTATATATATATACACACATTTATATATATATATGTATACATACACACACACACACACACATACATATATAGGTCTTCCCTGGTGGCTCAGACAGTAAAGCATCTGTCTACAATGCGGGAGACCTGGGTTCGATCCCTGGGTTGGGAAGATTCCCTGGAGAAGGAAATGGCAACCCACTCCAGTATTCTTGCCTAGAAAATCCCATGGATGGAGGAGCCTGATGCAGGCTACTGTCCATGGGGTCACAAAGAGTCAGACACGACTGAGTGACTTCACTTTCATATATATATATATATATATATGTGTATATATATATACACACACACATTCTTTTTCATATTCTTTTCCACTATGGTTTATCATAGGATATTAAGCATAGTTCCCTGAGCTGTACAGTAGGACTTTGTTGTTTATCCATTTTGTATTTATAAACTCAGAGAATGGATACAGAATTTTAAAAAGAAAAAAATATATATATGGGAGCAAAAGGAAATTAGTACTGATTGAAAGAGCAGCATGAGGTCTGGGATTGGGGTGGAATGCCAAACTCTGCACTGGCCACTGTCAATCAAAAAAAAATAATGTCCATGGCTTTAGGGAGCCATATGCTGGCAGGGAGATAAAGTCATATACCCCAAACTGCAAAACAATGGATTGTGTTTTATCAGACAACTGAATAAAATGTGATTGGGACAAAGAGAGGGAAAAAATAACTCAAACACAGCCAGTTCAAGAAGACTTCTCAGGGGTTCTGAGATTTTTCTTGGGCTCTCAAGGTTTAAGATTTTCCAGCTGAAGGGAGAAGAAAAAAAGGACTTAATAGAAGAAGGTATTTCAGGTAATGGGACTAGCATGAGCAAAAGGCACAGATCATTTAAACTGACCTATTGGATGCAAATCACTAAACCAAATGCCACAAGGAATACAGAGATGAGCAAGAAAATGCTGCTTCCCCCACAGAAGCACACCGAATGTCCCTGAGTCAGAAAGGGGTGCCAAATATGGGCACCAGTGCTCTACAGGTGCTCAAAATATAATTGTTCAATAAACAAATAGTGTTCTGCTGAGTTAATGGCCCTGAGTTCTTCCCTGTGGCTAATCTATTCTTATTCCTCAGTGGAGCAAATAAATAAAACACTTAGGTTTCCATCTGAACCTAAATTTCAGCATTTACTCATCAAAAGCTCTGACCCTTGGCTTAATGTTTTCAACAGGTCACTAATGAAAGCAGATGAAAGGTTCCTAGTGGATCCATTTGGATAGAAGCTCTAGGGCTTTGCTGGTTCTTGTGCAATGGCTTTATTCCTTGCACATGATGCTTTTAAAAGAATGAATTAAAAGGACTTGACAACTGCTTGTCTCTGACAATCATGGAACCCAGAGGAGAAGGCACGGGACAGACATCTGAGGGCTTAAGCAGGTGCTCAGTTAAGCAGTCACAGACTTTAAAAAGCATGGTCACTTCGGAGACAATAAGCACCGTCTCTCTTGAGACGCTCCTCATTCCATCCTTGCATTCCAGCAAGATTTCATGACACTTCATCAAGCCCGTTTGATCTCAGAGCCACTTTTAACATATACAGGGCACAGATTTATACCTCCCATTTCAGAAATGAGAAATTAACATCCATCAAGGCAGAAGGAAACAGCAACCCACTCCAGTATTCTTGCCTGGAGAATCCATCCCATGGACAGAGGAGCCTGGTGGGCTATAGTCCATGGGGTTACAGAGAGTTGGACACGACTAAGTGACTAAACAAAAATAACAACAAAGGGAACACCAGTAAGTCATTTTAATATAACGTACATGATTCACTTAGCTCTCAAAACAAGCCTCTGAAGAAGGCTTGAGTATTCCCATTGAATGGGAGACGAAGCAGAGACCAGAAAGATTCAGACATTTCCCATCGTCTCAAAACTAGTGTGTTATTTTGGTTTCCTTTTTTTATTTTTCTAACTTTAATCCAGCGTGAGTTAAAACCCTACCAGATAACAGCTACTTCTCAAAACAAATTGCATTTTTAATCAACGTTCCAGGTGAATATGATGCACACTGAAGACCTACCATGCTGGTGGGGGGTTGGGGGATGAGCAGGATCCTCTGAGGCCCTTGTTTACCTCTAGGAAAAAAACGCCTCACTACTGTTGGGATGTCACGTGTTACCATGAGCTAGTATCAGGATCCTTCCCATCATCCTCCAAATCCCAAAGCAAAAACGATGCACTGTCTGATTTTTAAGGGCTCAACTAGTCCCACGGTGTGATTTTGAGAAAGCTTCGTTACCTTTCTGAGCATCTGTTTTCCCATCTCTGTTGCTATATTTAGGAATTCTGTATTTAATCATTCTGGCCACCATTTTTGAGGCCTTCCTATACTGATGATCATGATGAAGATAATTTATAAGCTTTCAGTGTATGGCAGGAGCTGTGTCAAGAACTTTATAAATTTTATTTCAGTTGACATCCACAAATATCAATGGGATAGGCATGGTATCAATACTATGCCTATCCCATTGATATTTGTAGATGTCATGGGGTCGCAAAGAGGCGGATATGACTGAGCGACTGAACTGAACTGAACTGATTAATGTCCCCAGATCACGCCTCCCTTTAGTCAGACACTTCCTCATAGAGTTTTCCATTTCTTCTACTAAAGGGGATAGAGTCTATTCCCCATTTCTTGAATCTGGGCTCATCTTCATAAATCCCTTTGGCCATTAGAATGAGGCAGGATTGATGCTGTGCTAATTCTTCACCTGTATCTCAAGAGACCCTGTAGGTTTCTGCTTAACTTACTGTGCTTCTGTAACTGCCACAAAACGAATGTGATGGGTATTTCAGTAGGAGGATCAAGTCCAGCTAACATGCCTCAGCCAAGCGAAGCTTGGAGCAGAGCCTCAGCTGAACTTCAGGAGCAAGAAAAGGCCAGCTTAGATCAGTGAGACTAGGTTAGATCAGTGGTCCCCTAGCTGACCCACAGATGCATGAACTTTTCCATTATGGCTTATTACAGGATATTGACTATAGTTCCCTATAGATGCGTGAGCTTAATAATAAATGCCAGTTGTTTAAAGCCACTGAATTGGTGATGAGTGGGGGGAGGGGGGTAAAAGCAAGAGTGGCTTACAGACTCACTAGGTATTCCCATTTTGTAGATAAGGAAACTGAAGGTTCGTGAAATTCAGTATCTTGTTCAAAGTCACATTGTGGACAGTAGGAGTTATTTGACATGTGATTTGAGGTTCTTAACTCCACACTGTGCTGTCAGCTACTGGGCTGGGGAATCTGACCCCCCAGGCTGGCATCTTTAAACTCACATGTGGACTGTGAGTCTGAGCAGTGTTTTTAAATGCACTCTCTCTTCCAGTCTTCATCATAAATTCTGAAGATGAAATCCCAGAAGATATAGTCTTAAAAAAAAGAAAAGCAAAAACAGATGATGTTAACGTATTTATACGGATGATTGGCCCATATTGGGAGTAAAAGAGGAGGGCTAGTCTTGAAGGAGGGGGCACTGAGTATTCACTGAGGTTCCATCCTTCTTGGAGGCTGTGAATGTATAGTGTAACTTAATCCATCTATGCATAAGAAAGGAGGCTTGTAGGTTTTAAGCCAGAAAGGAACAAGGTGTTTCATTGGGAGCTTGAGGAAAGAAGAAAAAAATTGCATCTTTTGGATGAAAGGGCCCTTAATCTTCAAAACACAAACCATTTTTTCCATACCAAAGCCCCTTCAAACCTAGGAAGTCTGTTGAGGCCTCAAGTCAGGCAAACAGCTTGTGTTTTGCAGATTAAGGAGCCTTTGACCCAAAGGATCCATTTTTGTGAAACTCTAAAGGAAATGCCTGGTCTATTTCTAGCTGGCACACTCCCTGACAGAGGCAGTTTTAAATGCAGTCCTAGAAGGCGGCTGCTGCCCTGCTGGGCCTGCGGCCTAGCACACAGTAGGCAGAGAGATGAATGGGTGAGCTCCTAAAAGAGATTCTTTGCCCCAAAATACCATACCTGCTTCCTTACTAGGATGCCCCAGATGCTTACTATAGAATAAACACAGCTTTGAACCATTGAAAGCCCCCATTCAAGGAAGAAAGCTAATAATAGCAAGCAGCAGGAATGGGTGTATATATATATATGTATGTATATATATATATATATATAACACTCTGGGACTGAGGGGGCACATTACCTCGTTTGAGCCCCACAACAACACTGTATCTGCTGCAGGATGTGGGATTCAGTCCTTACTTCAGAGGCAAGGAAACTGAGTCTCAGAGAGCTGAAGCAGTGAACCTAAGGTGACCCAAACATGGTGCCCCTCTCCCTCCTAGATCCAACCTCAGTCTCAGAACCATCGGTGCAGATAAAGCCTGAGGCAGGATAAATTAGAGGATGCTATGAAGTTTAACTGACTCTGGACCAGGCTGAGTCAGGATGCTTGAATTCTAACCCCATCCCTAGTACCACTGCAGAGGTTATTACCAACATAGGGTAACTAGTATTCCCATGTCTCTGGAATCTGGTCTCTGCACCACTAGAATCAGGAAGTTTGGCTTAGCTGTTTTCAATTTTTTCCAAATTTAATACTGTCTTGAGCTATGATTCTTCACTACTGAAATGAAGAAGAAACTTAGAGAAAGAGAAAGAAAAAGAAGGAGAAGGAAGAGGAGGAGGGAACAGGAAAGGGAGGGAGGAAAGAGAGAGAGAGAACCATGGTCAATTCTGGCTTGCCTTGGATGAGGGGAAATTATGGCAGACAAGAGAGATAGAGTCTGAGGAAGTGAATGGATTTGATTTGTCTAAGCCTTAGGAAAGCAAATATTACCGAAATGTTGGCTGACCGCCACTGACTTCCAAACAGAAAATGGCTTCGAGATATACTGTGGGTGCTCAGCGGGGTCTGTTAGAGTGAGTGATGGGGTGGCCGTGCGCTGCTGAAATGCAGGGAGAAAATTATAATAGTCTCTTCACAGAGACCAACAGAAGGAGCCAGCCCAGGAGGAGGAGAGAAAGCTCCAGCTGCGCTTCTCCCAGAAGGCTCGGATAATTTACACAAAACCCAGAGAGGCCTCTGGAAATGGTCAATGTGAGACTGCAGGAGCCAAATCACCATGCTGAATGCCATGAGAGGTGGCTGGTGCAAAAGCCCTGGTCAGGGTGCCCGGGTGCCAGGCCCAGCTGGGCTTGACTCCTTGTGTGATCTGGGTCCAATCCCATCCTGACCGTGGACCTCAGTCTGTCCGTGCAGAAAACAAGGGGAGCTTATAAGTTGATCCCTAAGGGCCTTTCTGACTCAGGCATCCTATGACACGCTATGATCAAACATCAGCGACGTTCACTCCTTCAACAGTTCCTTTCTGGATACTTTTCGTGCGCTAGGTGTCAGGCTAAAGGATGAGGTAACTGACATCCATAAACCTAAAACTGGCTTTCTGTGAGATTATCAACACTCTCCTAAGGTGGGGAGGGGCTCCAAGTGTGACATCTGATCCAGCCTTCTATCTCCAGGGCACACAGAATCTTAACATTGCGTGGTGTGATGTTAAACTTATTCCTGATGGTCTACAAGGAAGGGAAAGAGCTCTGCCTAAGAAGCACTGAGATTTCATGCAGCCAGGAAGTTCTTCCAAGGAGTCTCACCTGAGCCTCACCTGCCCTCCAGGAGGACAGTTCTCTCTAAGGCTGAATGAAACATACGGGTAAAAGTATCCTGGTTGGCACATCAGTATGTCATGAATGAGTTGAAAAGAACAGCCATCAGAAATGTCCTCTTAATGCTCTGAACTATTCAGGTTGAATGGTCCTTAAAGAGAATCGAGTCCAGGTGCTTCATTTCCTGAAAAAAGGAAACCAAGCTTGTCCAAGGTCCCATAGCCAGTTAATAGCAGAAACCAAGAATTAAGACCAAGTCTTCTTGCCTCCTCCTGCATACACTTTTCACTACACCAAGCATCCTCTCCTATTCCTACAGGCATTGATTTTTCTTTTTTTTTGGTAAGGTTTTGCTTTGTTTCAGCATAAGAACCATTCCCAGTGATGCCAACTTCCCAAACTCAGCTCCTCCTTACTTTGAGGGCAATCATCCTGGAATGTGAGTGAGGGATGGAGAGACATGTGGGACTTTGGGGAACACTGGGGAAGTGATGGAGAGGCTGGCCTCTGAGGGTGGGAGCAAAATGCAGGAGAGAGCATGCGTGCTGTGCCGTGCTGGGGAGCAGGGAACAAGCCTGCCGCAGTCAAATGCAGAGGTGGAAACAAAGCGGTTGTATTGATTTGAAAAGGCAGTTCTCTGAAGTTGACGCTGCCAGCCTGGCTCTTCCTGGTCTGCCCTCCTCCAGGCAGGTCTGTGAAGGCACACTCCCACCCTCGGAGGTTCAGAACCGTCTACTCTGTATGCAGGGGGTGAATCGCAGGGAGTTGAGACCAGATGGGATGTGTTCATCTGACAAGATGAGAAAGAGAGAGAGACTATGAGAAGGAGAGAGGAAGGATCTCTTTTCTTGGATGAATGTAATATAAAAGAAGCCAGGTGGAAAAGTCTAAAAGGACAGGGACCGGATCCTATGGAAATGGAATGAGGCAGGCTTCTCTTTAAAGGGGGACTATGAAGATTGAGGGAGAAGGGTCCCACCTCTTTCACAATGGATGGCTCTATTCCTAAGCAGTTTTAATCTTCTCTCATCTGAACCACTGGACCAGCCTCCTAATTCATCTCCTGAACTCAATTCTTCCCTTGCAGAGCCTTGCAGGAAATATCAATAGATGCTCAATAAATGTTTGATGAGCAAATAAACATCCTCTAAACATTGATCTCATCATATCAATGATGAGGAATTTTTTGTGCATCACCACCTCTTCAGGGAATGTAAATTCAGAAGCCAAAAGAGTCCAGACCATAAATGTGAGGGAATGAAGTGGTCTGGTTCAGAGTTTAAGAAGGAAGCATAGTGACAAATGGTAGGCATACTACCCAGTCTAGGACAGCAGACGCTTCTGGGTAAGAATGATATTTCTAGGCTGCCAGGCCACCTGATTTCTCAGAAGTCAGAAGGAAATTTAGATTTTTGTGTGTAAAATCTCTCCATTTTTAAGTACTGACAAATGCTCTCCCTTACCCTTTACCCGTGTGGGTCAAATACAGCGCATGCCTGTGCTAACAGGTGCATCTGAGTTTACAGGCTCAAGTCCAGATATCTTAATTAATCTCTCCCTTAATGGATCTAACCTTATTCCCACTCTGTTTTCCTTTTCTGTACAATAGTACAGAGCCTATAACCACAAACAGCCCATTTTCTGAACACTCGGGGAAATGTGCTCCTGTATGTATCCACGCAGAACATTTTCTCTGCCCATTTTGTCCCACTGAAGCCTTGCCTCTTCCAGAAAGTCCTTCCTGACTGCATCAGCCCCCTCTCAAATCCTAAAGCTTGGGAGGAATATAATTGTTCTTTATTCCTTAAAACGTATGCCACTATTGCATAGATACTTCACAGAATCCTACAGTGGAAAGATGGTTTGGGAGCCTGGAATACCCCAGTCCTAGTCCTGGCTCTCTCCCCACACTGTGTGCCTGCTTAGTCACTCAGATGTGTCTGACTCTTTGCGACCCCATGGACTGTGTAGCTTGCCAGGCTCCTCTGTCCATGGAATTTTTTCAGGCAAGAATACAGGAGTGGGTGGCCATTTCCTTCCTCCAGGGATTTTCCTGACCCAGGGATTGAACCTGCATTCCCTGGGTTTCCTGCATCAGCAGGCAGATTCTTTACCATTGAACCACTGGGAAGCCCCATTCAGATTGGGAGCATATGATTGTTGCCTCTGCAAATAGACTGGGCTTTCCTTGAAATAAACTGAGCTTCACTGATCATTTATTATGTGCCAAGCACTGTGCACATAATAAATTGCAGGGAGAAATATCAATAACCTCAGATATGCAGATGACACCACCCTTATGGCAGAAAGTGAAGAGGAACTAAAAAGCCTCTTGATGAAAGTGAAAGAGGAGAGTGAAAAAGTTGGCTTAAAACTCAACATTTAGATAAATAAGATCATGGCATCCACTCCTATCACTTCATGGCAAATAGAGGGTGAAACAATGGAAAGAGTGACAGATTTTATTTTCTTGGGCTCCAAAATCACTGAAGATGGTGACTGCAGCCATGAAATTAAAAGACCCTTGCTCCTTGGAACAAAAGCTATGACCAACCTAGATAGCGTATTAAAAAGCAGAGACATTACTTTGCCGACAAAGGTATTTCTAGTCAAAGCTATGATTTTTCCAATAGTCATGTATGGATGTGAGAGCTGGACCATAAAGAAAGCTGAGCACTGAAAAATTGATGCTTTTGAACTGTGGTGTTGGAGAAGACTTGCAAGGAGATCCAACCAGTCCCTCGTAAAGGAAATCAGTCCTGAGTATTCATTGGAAGGACTGATGCTGAAGCTGAAGCTCCAATACTTTGGCCACTTGATGCAAAGAACTGACTCATCGGAAAAGATCCTGGTGCTGGGAAAGATTGAAAGCAGGAGGAGAAGGGGACAACAGAGGATGAGATGGTTGGATGGGATCACTGACTCGATGGACATGAGTTTGAGCAAGCTCCAGGAGATGGTGATGGACAGGGAAGCCTGGTGTCCTATCAGGCTTCCATGGATTCAAAAAGTGTTAGACACAACTGAGTGAATGAACTTACGTACTTAGGCACTGTGATAAATGCTTTTCCTATATTTTTATATCGCTCATCTCTTCTTAGCCTTTTAATCATGTTCTGTTACAGAGTGAAACACGCTAGGACAAAAATAGCAGCTGGGAAGTGGTTGTCTCTCCATGGCCACTCTCAATTCCAGTCTCTGGAGTTCAGTGTCCTCTTCATACACAGAAAAGAACTGACTAGCAGGCCTCTTTCATCTCAAAATAGGAGGAGAGGGAAGAAAAAAGGTAGACAGGCAGTTAGGAAGGAAGGAAATGAGGGAGAGAAGGAAAAGGGAAGGAAGAAAAAATAGGGAGGAAAGGAAAAATGAGACATTAAATGAAGGGGGAGATAAAACTTTAGCTTCTCTTTTTTACCTAGACAGTGTCACCTACTCACCTTGTTTTTCTCTGGATCATCAGGAATATAAACTTTTTCTTTAAAAGGTCAGGTAGTAAATATTTTAAGTTTAGGGGCCATATTGTCCATGTTTCAATTACTCAACTCTGTCATTATCGCATGAAAGCAATCATAGACAATAATATTTTTAAATGAATATCACTGGGTGCCAATAAAATTTTATTGGCAAAAAACATATCATGGGCCAGATTTGGCCCCTCCCCTAGTGCCCTTGTGCTCCAGAAAGGGCTCACCTCTCCAAGTCAGATTCTTAGGAACAACCTCCTCTTCTCCATCCAGAAGAGGACCCAAGAGCCATTCTCCCTCTACCAAGATGATACTAAAGAGATTTTACTGATTTATCCTGAATCCATTCTGCACCTACCCTCAGACCCATGTAAAGTCATATTACAAAGTTAAATAATATAAGTCAGGACAATTAAAAATAAAAATGGAACAAAGAAAAGTTCAAATGAATGAAGGAAGAGATGCTACCAGGCACCTGGGAAGAGTTAATTGATCTAGATTTAGGTCTGAGGTTCCTGGCAGCTGAACTAAAGTGAAGTTAATTGGCCCCCAAGGGGCTCACATCCATGGGTAGGGTCTCATTAGCATCATCAGTTTATCAGTGAACAAAGAAAGGCTGAGCAGAGACGTGTGACAGTGTGCCCACCCCCAGAGTGTAGGGATGGTCCAGGAACTGCCCCCAATCCAAGCACCCAGTCTTCCCCAACCCAGGCACACCTGCCACACCTCACCACTCTACAGGCCTCAGAAGCGGAGGGACTTAACTGAGTTACCAATACTCTCCATATCTCATCTTTGGATGTGTCAAATGAGACACTAACTCTCACTCATTTCATTGAGTTGCTGGAGGAAGTGAAATCACACATGCCAAATGCTCAATCAATGATGGGAGCAGACTACATTCATGGTTCTTGTTAATTGTCCCTGCAGAACTGTTGAAGGCAAGGGAGGGATAAATTAGGATTAGGAGACACACCCCACTATATATGAAACAGACGACCAACAAGACCTGCTGTATAGTGCAGGGAACTATACGAAATGTTTTATAATAACCTATAAGGGAAGAGAATTGGAAATCTATCTACATCTACATCTATCTATATCTATATAAACTGAATCACTCTGATGTACACCTGAAACTAACACAACATATACATCAACTATACTTCACTTTTCAAAGGAGGTTTAAAAAGGCAAATGCTCATTAGACATAGCTCTTTCTACATGGAAATCAGCCCTTTCCATTCTCTGGCAAACAAGGGAGGGACAAGTAGATGAGACCCATGGGAAGGGCTGTAAAGTAGGGAGCTGATGGGCATCAGGGTGAAATGATAAAAGAGTGAAAAGGTTAGAATGGGGGGATATGGCTCTAGAAACGAATTTCCAGCAATGAGCTTTTTATGGGCTCTAATCCTTGTCTCCCTTGTAGATGTTCCTGGACAGCTATAGCATAACAACAACTCTCTCTACTTCCTTCTTCCATAGCTCAGTCTAGAGTCATACCCCCAACTTAACCATCCAATCAAGTCTCTCAAACTGCATCTCTATTGGAGGAGCTTTTGCAAATTCTTAGAATTAAAGAATGCAAGAGCTGGAAAGATGCTACAGATTCCCAGGTCTAGCATTTCATGCTGGCCAGAACAGACAGAGCCTTAAGTAGAGATCCAATTTTTCATAAAGTACCTTTAAGTCCTATAGTGAAAAAAAATTCTATTTTCAACTCTCAATCCTGGTTAATTCAAGGAGAAAGACTCCTTTTGCAGCTACTATGTCTTTAGAGCCTCTCTCTAACACTTTTAGTTTTTTTTTTTTTTTTTTACACAAAGAAGGCAGGGCTAGAGATTAGAGACTTGGGCGGGCAAGACCGTAGCTGAAAGTATAAGTTAGACTATAAAGTAGAATATCTTTACACTGGTTTTGTTTTCATTGTATTATTTGTACAGTTACCATCTATTTAGTGAACATAATGCTTTTTAAAAACAAATTGGTGAGAGTGATAGAGAGCTTCCTTTGTAAATGTATGCATTTATATAAGAAGTGGATTAATTTAAAGAAGGATAAGTAGCATAAATGGAACAAACACAGAGCAGAATTGTTACGGTGGTACCTAAAAGGCTGCCAACTCAGAAACATTGATCTAATTCCTTTGTTTTAGGACAAAGAAGCAGAAACAAAGAGAAGGGAAATGGCCTGCACAATATCTCCCAGAAGAACAAGGACTTTGGTACCAGATCAGCCTCAATTTGAGCCCCAAATCTGCCAACTACCACAAGTCACTTGGGAATATTACGTCACTGTCTAAGCCTCCACTTCTGTATCCACAAAGTGGGAAGGAATCTTACTTGCATTTTCATCACAGCCTGGCAGTAGACCCAGAGTTAACATGTGCAGCACGTGGGAGAGCTCCATGCCAGTGACCAGTAAGCGTCCCCCGTGGGTGATAGCTGAGTTGTGAGCAAAATTAGCTCCATGGTATTAGCAATGGCCTGACGCTACTTTCATTCCTATTTCTAAAACATAACTATCCTTATAAGAACTGCCCCTGCGTTTGTGCTAGAAAATCTATACACAGCAGCAGGCATACGGTGTACTAGAGAGACTAAGCACGCGGTTCTGGAACTGACACATCAACAGTTTGCATCTTAGGTTTTCCATTAATGACTTACAAATGTTTGGCAAGTTGATTTATTGCTTTTTGCCTCAGTTTACACATCTATAAGATAGATTAATATAGTGGACTGTCACCTAGATTAAACCAATGAATGCATGTAAAGCAGTTAGCCACGTGCGTGGAACTTAGGAAGTGTGCTCCAAGTGCTTCCTGCTGTTCTGAGGGCTGTGCTCCCTTCAGGTCATTCGGCTCAATGGTACTTTGGCTGCTGTGCTGTGTCCAAGATGTGTCCCACCAGGTGTGATGGGAGAAGGACCCACAGCTGCATAAAGTGCAGATACAAACAGATTGTTCCACGTTGCCTCTGGGGAATGAGACTTGGAGTCAGCGAAGGGTGAATTTTAGAAGAACATCCGGTTAAAAACACATCAGCAAGAGAAGCTGGCTATATGGGTCATGTTCTTCCAGTCATAAACCCTGCACTTAACAACCACTCTACTCCCTGCCTGGCACTAGGCAGCATTTTTCCTGACTCATTCACTTGCACTTACCACACTCACTGCATTTGCATTGAACTTGAAGCAGAGACATTACTTTGCCAACAAAAGTCCGTCTAGTCAAGGCTATGGTTTTTCCAGTGGTCATGTATGGATGTGAGAGTTGGACTGTGAAGAAGGCTGAGTGCCAAAGAATTGATGCTTTTGAACTGTGGTGTTGGTGAAGACTCTTGAGAGTCCCTTGGACTGCAAGGAGATCCATCCAGTCAATACTAAAGGAGATCAGTCCTGGGTGTTCTTTGGAAGGAATGATGCTAAAGCTGAAACTCCAGTACTTTGGCCACCTCATGCAAAGAGTTGACTCATTGGAAAAGACTCTGATGCTGGGAGGGATTGGGGGCAGGAGGAGAAGGGGACGACAGAGGATGAGATGGCTTGATGGCATCACCAACTTGATGGACATGAGTTTGAGTGAACTCTGGGAGTTGGTGATGGACAGGGAGGCCTGGTGTGCTGCAATTCATGGGGTCACAAAGAGTTGGACACGACTGCGCGACTGAACTGAACTGAACTGATGGATCTGGCTTCTTCAAAACATTTACTCTACCTACAACACCCTGTTTGAAAGCTGTCTATTCCCCTCAAAGGAGTTCCTAAACCGGGAAGCCCATCTCCTACACTTAATTTCTGCCTCCTCCTGCTTTACCTCTGTAGGGTCTCTTTGTCTCCTAATCAGGTCAGTGAATTCTTCCTCTCTCATTCAGTCTCTGAGAAGCAAGTGATCCCTGGCAGGTAAAGTTGTCCCTTGATATTCTCAGGGATTGGTTCTAGGACACCCCATGGAAACCACAATCCAAGGATGCTCAAGTCCCTTATATAAAACGGCACAGGTCAGTGGACCATCTGAATGCATGGGCTCCACATCCATGGATACAGAGGGCTGACTGTACCACAATCTGAGACATGGTTCCCTGCCCATGGCTGTGCTGTGTGGAAGGATGGAGCTGACCCTCTCCTGCCCTGACTCTTTGGTTGCCCATAACCCACCTATTTAGAGCTAATTATTCTTTCTTAATTCTTCCCTGGTGGCTCAGACGGTAAAGCGTCTGTCTACAATGCTGGAGACCTGGGTTCAAATGCTGGGTTGGGAAGATCTCCTGGAGAAGGAAATAGCAACCCATTCCAGTATTCTTGCCTGGGAAATCCCATAGATGGAGGAGCCTGGTAGGCTATAGTCCATGGGGTCGCAAAGAGTCGGACACGACTGAGTGACTTCACTGTCACTTTACTCTTTCTCCACAGTCTATGATAGTTCAGACCACTCTTTTCTGGCACCCTGGGCTGCTCTGCCTGGATGTGTCCTCCTAATGAACTTTAACTGGACCCACAGCTTAAGCGTCTTCTCCTGCCCCCACCCCACCCCTCTGACCCAAGCGTGTTACTTGCTCTTTCCTCCAGAGCCCCTGTCGTGTGTCAGGGAGGATGGAGCAGAGGGAAGAGAAGCTAAGCGGGCAGGCACTGAGGCCTACAGACACCAGCTTGCTTCCCTCTCTGCTGCTGTTCTTTTTTCCTTGGGCAACTTATTGACCATCCCTGAACCTGTTTTCCTATTGGTAAAATTTGGAGAGTAACGGTACTCTTCCTATTCCTGACGGGAGCAGGGAAAATCGTTTGAGAAGTACATACAATAAAGTGCTTTATTACTATGCCTCATACATAGTAAATAAATGCGCAATAAATATGGCGGCGGTTTAGTCGCTCAGTCATGTCCGACTCTTGTGACCCCATGGACTGTAGCCCGCCAGGCTCCTCTGTCAGTGGGATTTCCCAGGCAAGAATACTGGAGTGGGTTGCCATTTCTTTCCCCAGGGGATCTTCCTGATCCAGGCATCTAACCTGGGTCTCCTGCATTGCAGGCAGTCTCCTGCACTACAGACAGATTCTTTACTAACTGAGCTTCCAGGGAAGCCCTACACTCAATAAATATATATTGTCATTATTATTATTATTTGGAACATATATATATATATACATGCTCTAGCACACTCATATCATACTCTATTTGCTTAATAGTAATCTTTCTCCTAAATTTTAAGCTCTTTAAAAGTAAATCCCACACTGTCTAGTTCACTTTTACACCGTATTGGCACGTGGTAGGTTTTTCATCAATTGATTAAACTCCTTAAGAGCAGAGACATCTCTACTTTATCGTTTTAACCACAGCCTCTAGTACAAAGACGAGCCTTCTTGCACACACTCATTGCATAAGCAGATGAACATGTGAGTGGACAGGTGGGTTGCCAAGGTACTCCAGTTAAAATGCTCACCCAGTGCTGAGGTTAGGCCTTTCCCTGCAATCTCCCAGTTTCTGGCCATGCAGACAACCTCAAACGCCACAGCTCCCACCCAGTTGTACAGACACCTTGGCTTTACCAAGGGAGACACTTAAATAGATAATCCATTCCCCATCTTCTGCTCAAGCCTGATTTTTTTTTTTTCAACTCAGCTCCAGCTGTGGTTTGCCAAGGTCCCCCCCCAAGCAGTGAAAAACTAAGCCCCAGACTTCCCGCTCCCACCCTCCATGACCAATCTCTTCTAGTCTTAATGTTCTAGCATTTTAATTTATTTTTTTTCTCTGCATGAAAATAAACAAAAGGCATTGTTGACAAACTTCTGAAAATCAGCAAGAATCTATGCAACATCTTGGATGCAGGTATTATCCATATGGCAGCCTAATCTCTGGCAACAAGCAAAATCCAGGGAGCCAGAAGCACCAACAACCTCTGCCTCTTGAATATTCACAAACACATCTGATTCCACTCACGTCACACAGAAAACCTTACCAGATTGATTCCATCTTAAGTACACTTGGTAACAATTTCAGCCCCTGAACAACATTCGAACAACCAGACTGCCCTTAATTTCATTTGCAACTTTACGTTTCATCATCATTCTCATCAATGCCTTTATAATAAGCAGGGTCTTTGTCAAGGTAATGAATTTTGGGGGGAAATGGAAGTTCTGTTTCTAGGTGTCTCTGTGAAAAAGAATGTCTCAGCTGCAATCATTTTAATGTCTCCACCCTAAGGAAAAAGAATAAACTTATGGATACTTCAAACAACTTTCCAGAAGGAGGAAACTAGGTGGCCCCAGACCTTTTCCATAGGCTATTTCACCTTTCCAGCCACCCATCACACTGTCTTCTTCATAGCAACAGACTGTTCATCCTTTATGGTCCGTCTTCATGGAGTCTTTTTCTTCTCCATCCTACACTTGTTAGCTTACTAAAGTCTTACTGACTATTCTGAATGTGGATTTACACAAAGAGGTTAAGCAACTCTCAACCAGGAGCAGGACCATGTATGCTGGGAATCAAGGTCAACCTGGGCTCCCTGTTCTCTTGTGTCTGATGATGTAAGTCTCAGTGATGAGAGTCAACATCTGCTGAGGATTTCCTATGTATCAGGTACTGCTCTAAAAATGTACCTGGGCAAACTCTTCATAGCAACTTTAAGAGGCTTTTATCATAACCCACTTTACAGACAGGTATGTACATTGTTAAGGATACTGCCTGAGGTTATACAGCTAGTGAGTGGGCTCATACCCAGGCAGTCTGGTTCCAGAATCTGATCCTTAAGCACTAATCTTACCTAGCTCCAAAGCCTTAACTGTAAGCTCATGTTAAAATTTGTATCAGGCTGAAATTTATGGATACTACTGGGTATGCTTCAACACTAAGCAGTCCTGAATGCAGAAAAGATACTCAATAAATTTTTGATTACCTGAAGATTCACTTACTTATCATATATTTAATCATAACCTAATAGGCACAAGACATTACCAAGGTATTACAGGAAATGACGAACTATGCAAAGATACGATAGCAATTTTCTGCAGTCAAATATGGAAAGAAAACCACACTTATTCTGTGTGACCTATAGCATCAACATTATTCTTCCTGATTCCACGGCCAAGTCAAATTCATAAAACCAATTTTGGGAACCAGTAGGAAGTTATCAACATGTTCTTGTTCTAGGAAAGAACATTTAGCTAAACAGAAATCAAAACTACTACTAATTAGCATTTTATAGAAGAAAGTATGTTCTAACCTAAGTATGACAGAAAACAGAATAAAAGACAGTCCTTCACATTTAGACAACAAATTTTAGATCTGCATTTGAAAGCCATCAATCTATACTTTTCGACCAAAGAAGAACAGCACAGAATGAAAGAAAAGCCCAACAGGCAGAGACTTCAGCGATAGACGGAAGTCGGGTTGAGAGGTGTGGGTGCTGGCATTCACAGATGGAGAGAGAGGCTGAAAATCTCAGAGACATTTCAGACCACAGAGTTTGTGATTCTATGGCTCTTCCTTCAAGGAATTTTAAAATGCCATAAAAATGTAATTATAGAAAGAGAAAAAAAAATAAAGTTTATGGGTTGTTTTATGGCCTTCTCACTTTGGGGTTCTGTGTCTGGTGGATTGCCAAGAAAGACAGCTTCCATGACATTATCCAGAAATGTTAGGTGTTTCCTAAGAGCCTGCTAGAGTTGATGTGAAGGATGTTAATTAACAAAAGCCAGAGGGTTCTGCTTCCTTTCCTACTCCTGTCTCACCCCTTCGGTGAGACATAAGTTGCCACATAGACTTTCCTCCTTTCTCCAAAGTGCCTCCCTGAAAAAGCGGGGAATGATGCCAGGAATCCCACTACCAGAGTGACTTCTTTTTAGAATTCTACAGGGATTTTTTTTTTCCTTTACCCTCAAGGAGTAAGCACAATTTGTTACTTGTTTAGCCTCTTTCTCTTTACCCGCTCCTTCCCAAGTGAACTGGGAATTCCTAAAATGCCAATGTGGATAGTGAGTCGGTAAAGAGCAGAGACTACAGGCAGATAGATGTAGCTTCGACTCAAGCTGTGGGGCCCACTCTCTAAATGGTCAGTGAGTCGGTAAAGAGCAGAGACTACAGGCAGACAGATGTGGCTTCGACTCAGGCTGTGGGGCCCACTCTCTAAATGGTCAAGTCATGTCAACTCTTGTCACCTCACTTCCTGTTCCAGCTGAATTGCACCTTTTCTATAGCATCTTACTTTTCTGAGCATTCGATAAAATAACACAGTCCAGTAAAGAGCCATCTATTATCGCTGGGTCTTTTGGTCTTCTGAGAACAATGACCATGTGACCAGGGTTGGGGAGTTGTGGTTCCCACAACAACAAGAATCAATCCTCAGACACCAGCTGGGTGTCCCCAAATTCAACTCAATTTTGACACTATCTACCCAGAGACTGTGTGCCTTGGACTGAAGATGCTGTTCAAAAACCCAGGTTGTTATTTGTGCTTCTGACCAGCTGGTTACAGACCGAAGGTTCCAACGACCCCCTATCTAAGAGTGTTGGTCACAAGCCTAGGTTATAAATACCTCTACTTCTGATCAATTGTCTAGAGAGCAAAGGTCCCCACAACTCCCACCAGGGGTTTAGTTCGCCAAAGCGACTCAGAGAACTCAGGCAACCCATATACTCACTAGATTGTCAATTTATTTTAAGAAAATACAGCCAGATGGAAGAGATGCAAAGGCAAGGAAGGGCATCACTTTCTCCATATCTCTACATCTTTACCAACCCTAAGGCTCACCAAACCCTCTTTCTGGGGGGTTTTATAGACGTTTCATCACATGAGCCTTCTTAACAAAATCACTGGCCATTGGTGACTGATGCAACCTCTATTCCCCTCTCTCTTCCACAGAGGTTGGGGGATAAGACAGAAAGGCCCAGCCCTCTAATCACCTGCTGAGGTCCACTGGCATCCAGCCCCCATTCTTAGGTGCTTTGCAAAAGGCGTCTCATTAACATAAAAAAAGACATGTTTCTAGTGCTCATCACTAAGGAAATTCTAAGAGTTTTCAGAGGTCTGTGCCAGAAAGGGGGATGAAGACCTCATTTATATTTCTTATTACAAATCACAATATCACACTGGGTTACTTCCTTGATTACATCTGTCAATGGCTCCCTTCCACCTCTGGATGTCAACTATCAGCTACTGTCACTGTACCTCATCATTCCCCGTGCCTTACTCTCCGTACCTCTGCCCTGAATCTCTGCCTTTACTTTCTAGGTTCTCTGCAGATAATTTCAGCATGTCCCGATCTGTTTTGCCCCTCTGTTCCTTTTTCTGAAACCAATCCCTCTGCCAAGAATCCTCTCTTCACCCTATCCCCAACTTGAACCTAACAAACCCCTTATTCTTTTATGTTCAGTTCAAGGTCATCCCCTCTTTGAAGAATCCCCTGACTCCCCAGGAAAAGAGGTCGCAAATGTGCTAACACTTCCATTGCCATACATGTGGGCTTTGCAGTATGTAGCTTTTGTCCTGTTCACGTCAGTGTCCCCCACACCAAAGCACAGCATTCATTCATCAAATGTCTCATAAATAAATAAACAAATGAAAGAGTGAACCACCAAAATGAGCTGACAAGGCATACTGGGTATGTATAGCATGAGTGCAGCATTTCACAATATGCAGAACATCTGGGCTTTAATTAAACCATTTGATCCTTAGGCCATCCCAGGGCTTTCCCAGGAAATCCAGGCTCAGAGAGTTTGAGTGCTTTGCTGGGTTCAAACATGGCAAAGAAAGGACTTGAACCCAGTCTACCAACATGTGAGTCC
Organism: Bubalus kerabau; assembly: GCF_029407905.1. Taxonomy (NCBI): domain Eukaryota; kingdom Metazoa; phylum Chordata; class Mammalia; order Artiodactyla; family Bovidae; genus Bubalus; species Bubalus kerabau. The sequence continues at coordinate 178,573,357 of NC_073627.1, forward strand.
TAAACCCCTTCTACACCAAGCATAGTCCTTATTATTAAGAGTGAATGATAGTTTATTAGAAAAACCCCAGTTTTTAAGATCTAGCTTGAAATACGGGACAGACAAAAATGAGAACAGAATGGATGGTTCCACTGTAAACGTGAGTGCACAGACCTAGCAGGGAGTGCCCAGTCACCCCAGACGCACACTGGGAACCGTGATGGCACTGGCCACGCATGTAGGAGAACACTGAGTGTGGGGAAATGATCGTCCACAAGATACTGGAAATAGATTTTGCCAACTTCCTGATTTCACCGATGGCCAAGTCCATTTCCGGCACCGTAATCCTTGCTACAACTGAAGTTTCAGCCCTTGGAGAGAAGCCGAGAGATTTCTGCAAATGTTTTCTCTCCAACAGATGGAGCAGAAACCGAGGAGCGTTACAAGGAAGATGGATCGGTGCGTCACGTTTGCAACAATAAAAATACAGCAACGGTTAAAAGCAGTCGCAGTTAAATAGAACTGGGAACCCAGGGTTGGCCTAAATCTTTTTTTAATTAAAAGTGAAGAAGAATTTCAAAGTTCTATTTCAGCCCTTCAGAGCATCAGAACAATGAATGTGGGATGTTTATGTGGCTTGGCTTGGTGTCAGACTGCTTGAGATTTATGTGGGTTCAGGTCAGGGTCTGAGAAAAACCTCAGTGCAGGAAATAGGGAAGGGACGTTTGGGGGATGGGGGAGGCAGCATGTGGCAGGAAAACCTGGGTTTGAATCCCAGCTCTATTCTTGTGCAAATTCAAAAAAAAATCACTTAAACCTGAACCTCAGCCACATCATCTGTAAAACAGAGAAACAGGGCCTGCCTCAGAGAGTTCCTGCTGAAATAACATCAGTGGAACACAGAGAAAATAATCCCTGTGGGTTTTTACTCCTCCTGCACCTTCCAGAGGGACCACACATAACATTCTGATACCTTTCTGCATCCTTTCTCCCAATTCTTTATCTCTTTGCCCTCCTTCAGTGTCCATATCATGGATGCCCTCAGATATCTGCTTTCTTTGCTTTCCTCTTCTTCTATCTTTAAAGCCTCCCTTAATATTTCACTCACTGTGGTCTTGGGGTTGCCTGAAATGGACACGTCTAATGCTTTTCAAAAGCATCTTGGGTCCAGACTATGAACTTCTGAGGGAGGCTCCAGGACTGTGGAGACTGGGATCCTGCCTGTCAATCAATATCTGCAAAGATGCAGACACACACCAGTCTTTGGGAACCTCTGTTGGAGCAAGGCTGCCAGAGAGCGGAAGCTGTTAGTTAAGGATGCTCTTCAGAACTGCTGAGGGGACTTTATAGTACATTCAAATCAGAGCTCTACCAAGGAAGATCGGATGTGGGTCTGGATCGGTCCTGAATATACTTATTTTGAAAAAAAAAAATAAGGGGTTAAGAACTTGTAGTGAACAATCCTTGCAAAGCACATGGTCATGTCAGCACTGTGGATGGACTGTACCAAGCTTCCACCCTCTGCCTCACAGGCGTGCTTCTCCACAGCCTCTTGACTCCCACATCCAAAGACACAGATTTGCTCTGTTGGATGATTACTGTTTCAGCCAGTGTATACATATTTACTGCATACATATTCATATACATACACACACATACATAAATATAGACAGAGGCATCCACAGGTATTGAGAAATGCACGTTAAGAAGAGAAATATAAATGTACCTATATACCCATGAACAAACTTGCAAGTCCACACACACACACTCCCCTACTCACATATCAACACACTCAAACACAAAAACATACAAACACGTCTTTCATATAGAGACTCCATTCCAAATGCCAGCCCTGATCACTTCAATCCTAAGACCCTTAGTTGGCATATCTTCAAAATAGAAGCTCTAATGCTTATTTCATAGCTGTAAATACAATAGATTTGCATCTATGGAGGCACTGTCTTCAATATCAGATATAGAGTAGATGCTCACCAAATAGATGTCAAGAGCCACAGAATCATTTACACATCTCACCTACTCAGAAGCACATTCATGTCGCACAAGTTTATCCATGTAGGAATGCACACAGGAATCCAGGAGCACGTTTAGATACAATTGTATATGCTCATGCAAGCAATCAAACTCACATTTTATGTGAGCAGAGCAAGTCCACAATTGGTACATACACACACACACACACAGCTTCCACTGTGTAAAGCAAAGCGCTTACACACTCTTAGTCCTGGTTCCTTCTGTACCTGTGAGAGGATGTGGAGGAAACAATGATGCCACACAAAGTGGACGCCAGGTTTTTGGGTTTTTTAGAGCAAAGTCTTGGCCATACAAGCCAGCACTTAAGAGGAAACACAAGCAAAGACAAGGATCAACACTAGTTGACCTTCAGTAAACAAGAGGAAGCTATGGAGAGAAAAGATAATAAGGCAGGAGGCCTCAAGGTCCTCTACGCGGAGCACTTTTCTAGAAGCCTTGTAGAAGTCATGAAGAGCCATGTATCACTCCCACCCTCCCAGAGCTCACGGTCCTAAGAAAGAAGACTGATGCTCAGGGGACTATTTTCTAAAATGACAACATGAATAATCACAGCAGGGATGGTCAGTGAGCAAAGTCCCTGACTTCTATTTGCTTCAAGCTTTCTATCACTTAAGTGTTTGTCTCGGGTAGAGTAAAGTCAACGATGGCCCTCCCTACTCCCCCATCGAGGACATTCATGATGTTCAGAAATTCCACTTGTCTCCTCCAGCAGTGGCCCTTGGCCAGCGTATCACCATCAGTGATATTAAGCATTGTATTTCTTTCATGGATACCTTTAACCTGTACAAAGATTCTCAAGAATGTTTGTAGTTTTAATGCTATGTTAGTATTTTCCAGGAACTAGGAAGGAGGGTGGACCAGATAACCACAAAATGCCATTCTCTTCCACGAGACTCTAATTTCCTAAGTCTATAATTTTTAAGATTTGGTGATACTAAGGCTTGATTTTTATATTCCATTAATATTATTTTCTATGAGTCCATGAGATTCTGACTCTCAGTTTTTATTACCCTAAGATTCTACAACTATGATTCTAACATGCTGGTATCATTAGAATGAGACACTTAAGCCTTAAAAATTCCAAGCCGCCACCACCTTGACATGAGAGTGACTGTCAGACTGTGTCCTCATGTGACACGCGGAACCTGCGTCAGAGCCACGGCATCTGAACTTGCTCGGGGAAGGCAGAGCTGCGGTGAAGAGAAAGAGGGCGGGCCAGCTGAGATACAGGCTTCCAAAACACAACTCGAGGCTTTCCAAACACCTCCCTCCACCCAGCCTGCCTCTCTGACTCCATGCTATGGCCTAGCGGTTGAGAACACTGACTGTCAGAGGTGCCATAGGGGCAAGGCTCAAGCCCCAGCAGTGGAAGAGGGTGGGCTCTCGATAAATCCTGCGTGACTGAGTGACTCCACTGGACTCTCTGCAGGATTCTTCCTCCACCTCCTTTTAACCTTCCTTCACCTTTTCTTCCTTTTCCTCTTTCATCTTCCCCCCTCCTTCTCCATCATTTCTTAGCAGTATGTTAGAATGTTCAAGCATATTAGTCACATAATCCTCAGAGGAATCCAATAATGTAGGGATTAGTATGCTCACTTCACCGATGAGGAGCCTGAGGCTAAGAAATGAAAGGACTCACCAAAGCTCACACAGCTGACATGACAGAGAAAGACCAAACCCTAATTGTCTGACTCCACATTTTGTTGTTGCTGTTGTTCAGTCACTGAGTTGTGTCCAACTCTTCCGTGACCCCATGGACTGCAGCCCACCAGGTTCCTCTGTCCATGGGATTTCCCAGCCAAGAGTACAGGAGTGGGTTGCCCGTTCCTTCCCCAGGGGATTTTCCTGATCCAGGGATCGAACCTGTGCCTCTCGCCTTGCAGGCAGATTCTTTACTGCTGAGCCACCAAGGAAGCCCGAATTCCCGTATTTTGTACTCCTTTATTCCACAACTGCCTTATAATGTTCATTTTTTTTTAATTGACGTATAATTGATTTACAATATTGTGTTAATTTTAAGTATATGGCATAGTGATTCAGTATTTTTACAGACTCTACTCCATTCTAATGTTCTTCATAATAATAAAAACAACTTCTTAAGAGATTTAAGAAAACCAGTGCCTACAGAGAAGGCCTACAGGTCCCATTCCTGAATTTAACTCCAATTAATGTCCTCAACCAATACCAATTCTCATTCAGAATTTCTAATAATTAAGGGTCTACCACAACCAACTGCTCATTTCATTTTCTAGCTTTTCCTCTTCCTCCAAAGAGTGCTGTACATGGCATGTGTTTATCTTTCAATTAAAGCAAATTAAACTTAATTTTGTTTTGGGAACTATTTTTTTTAGAATTTCCCAGCCCACGGTGAGATAATTGAGACCCTGCTGTTTCTGGAAGCACTATTTGGAGAGAGCAGGCCCAGGTCTGGCACAACCGTGGAGTAAGTCATCCCTAACCCCTCCCTTCCCATGCCCCACCTCACTGTTTCTCCCGTCCATCTGCTCCCTGGCCACTTCCCTAAGCCTAGAAGGCTCCAAAACCACTGCAGACGGTGACTGCAGCCGTGAAATTAAAAGACGCTTACTCCTTGGAAGGAAAGTTACGACCAACCTAGACAGCATATTGAAAAGCAGAGACATTCCTTTGCCAACAAAGGTCCCTCTAGTCAAGGCTATGGTTTTTCCAGTGGTCCTGTATGGATGTGAGAGTTGGACTATAAAGAAAGCTGAGTGCCAAAGAATTAATGCTTTTGAACTGTGGTATTGGAGAAAACTCTTGAGGGTCCCTGGGACTGCAAGGAGATCCAACCAGTCCATTCTGAAGGAGATCAGCCCTGGGATTTCTTTGGAAGAAATGATGCTAAAGCTGAAACTCCAGTACTTTGGCCACCTCATGAGAAGAGTTGACTCATTGGAAAAGACTCTGATGCTGGGAGGGATTGGGGACAGGAGGAGAAGGGGACGACAGAGGATGAGATGGCTGGATGGCATCACCGACTCGATGGACATGAGTCTGAGTGAACTCCTGGAGTTGATGATGGACAGGGAGGCCTAGCGTGCTGCAATTCATGGGGTCACAAAGAGTCAGACATGACTGAGCAACTGAACTGAACTGAACTGAAGCCTAGAAGGAGATTTCTATTGGTCATTTAAACAATTTTGATAACCTACTACCCGACCTCTAGACTCCCCTCTCCCCTTCCCCCACTCCCCTCTCTGCGTTTCTTAACTGCAGATCTGATCAAGCCCATTCCATCTCCCACTTTCCACTTGGAAGGCCCTTCCTCCATCCAGCCACCCCTCATGGCTCACACAGACAGATCTCCTCTCTTCTCCCTAACATGCTGTGATGCTCCAATTTCAGTACCAGCTTCTCTGTATGACCTCATGATGCACATCTGTCTCATTATCAGACCAGCAGAGCCTCAGATCAGAAAGACGTCCTATCCACTGGAGACTGTCCAGACGGTGGAACACAGTAATTCCACAAAGAAAAGTAAGGGGTAAGATGGAATAAACTGAAAGACGGATAGATGAGGGGAATGAGGAGGCAAAGACAAACAGTGGGAGAGCAGAATGGCAAAGCAGAAGGAAGGAAGAGAGGGGAATGAAGGTGAAATTTATTTCAAATCTGGGAAACTTCCCTTCTTACTCACCTTTGATTATTTTCTTAATATGATAATCATGTCTGAAATAATATGGACCATCAGAATTGCTTATATAAAAATTTTCCATACTCACTATATTCTTATTTTTTATGGGAGACAGATTTGCATAGTGTAGAGTTTCCCAAAGTAAGCCACATAGAAAATTAAGTGCTAGTCGCTCAGTCATGTCCAACTCTTTGCAATCCCATGAACTATAGCCTGCCAGGCTTCTCTGTCCATGGGATTCTCCAGACAAGAATACTGGGAGTGAGGTGCCATTGCCTTCCCCAGGGGAACTTTTTGACCCAGGGATGGAACTTGGATCTCCTGCCTTTCAGGCAGGTTCTTTACCATTTGTTACACCAGGGAAGCCCCATATAAAACATTAAGAACTAAATAAAAATAAATAAAAATCTCTATGACAGGACTTTGTCAGAGCCTTGAATGTGCTTATACATACCAAGAAGAGGGTAAATCATTGAAGCAATTTCCAAATTTCCTTGACCACACAAAGACATTTTCTCAGAGTTACAGAATAGCATGTGCACCTTGGAAAATGAAAGTGTTATGTTGGTAGAATAATTGTGGAGTCAAGAGTCAATAATTGTGGAGCCAATACTCTGGGAGTCAAGAGTTGGGGGTTTTAGGTTTAACACCCTTACCTCTTTAATAAAAGATCAAGGCCTTTGCCATGACATTCCCCCGCCAGAGCCTTCACAGTTTTATCTCAAAGAAATGAGGAGGGTCAGGTGTGGTGGAGCCTAAGGTCCCTTCTAGCTCAGTTCTAACATTCTATGGTTCTGTGATGAAAACAGACACAAGATTGCGGGCGTGGCTTTGTGCCAACCACTTCCTCTATGTGGAATTTCCCCTTTCCATTTCCATGAAGTCTGATCCTTCCCTCCAATGCCACTGCCTGTCCCAACTCTGAGGGCAGGAGGATGAGATGGTTGGATGGCATCACTGACTCAATGGACAGGAGTTTGAGCAAACTCCAGGAGCTGGTGAAGGACAGGGAAGCTTGGCATGCTGCAGTTCATGGGGTCACAAAAGTCGTACACGACTAAGTGACTAAACCACAATACCACCAACCCTCTCCTGGGCTACTTGGACTGGCACGCTTTCACTCCTCAGGCTTCCTATGGAGTGTTTCATTGCCAGAAGAGGCTGCCTCGAATATAGCTCATGTATACCTTTGTGAATTCATTCAATCTTTGAGGGCAATTATATCGGGGTTACAAAGGTGGCAAAGACACAGTCTTCTATATGCCTTCTCTTCCCACTTAGCCTTTGGGGATATGTCAGAGCCATACATATCCTCCAAAAGAGCTCAAGACAATGACTTAATTGAGGACAAAATCTATCATTTTTAAATCCCCTTTAGAGACTGTTTAATGTTTAAACCAATGATTTCAAGTCATTCTTTTAAAGCCTTGGAACCCTTTACTCAACTCTTAAACAAGAGTAATAAAGCCAAGCAGATATGGTAGATCTCTCTAGGTGGACGGCAAGGTGACGATGGACTCAGTTTGTTTCCAAGGGCATGATAGCTACTTTAGTGTATACTGCATTGCATAAGTTACTTACCAAATATTTGGTTTTTATAACTACAATTGCTCAGGCCAAGGTCAAGGAATAAAAGAAGACTGAGTCCATTTAAATTTGGTTTAGGACAAATGACTTAGAAATTTAGCAAACTCTGCATTAAAGCACAGGTCTCTGCCTTGGGTTTTTTTTCTAGCAAGAACTGCTCACTGGTCCACTACATCCTACTATTAAAACACTCATTAGCCAAGTAACACACATTCATTAAAGAAATATTAGGCGCTACAGGTACGCATAAAGGAGAGACTGAAATTCACTCATAGCCTATCACCCAAGATAATCACTCAAATATTAGGGATTTTTTTAAAAATAGCATGCTATACACAATATTCTGTACCTTATGCTTTTTTTTTTTAACTTAGGTTACCAAAAAATTTATCCATATCAATAAAAGTCATCATGAGTGCCACTGATCCAGCACGTACAGTATGCCAAGCATGTTGCTAAGTGCTTTATGCACGTGACATTCATTCATAGCCAAACATCAGGGAGGTACCACCGCTGGCCCCGTTTCACAGGTTCCCTCTTTTCACCCCACCTCCTAACGTATCAGTGTGCTTCCCTGCTAGCATTCTGAATGACTCTAGATGTTCCATGGTATGCTTTGTTTTGCTGTTTCTTTTTTTTTCCCGACCACTCTAATAGAGTTCCTATTTTTCACACAAATAATTAATTACTTCTTAGAATGGGAAATTTCTTAAAATGGAAGGATTTGCATCTTATTTTAAAAAAAACAGGGACAGAGACAATGATGGTGGTAGAGATGGGAAGAGGGATCTGCCCCTGTCCCAAGGCACCCCTCTTCTTCCCTCCCTCCTCCTGGTCACCTCACCGCAGCCCCAGCTGGTCTCCTCACTGTTCCCGGAACACAGGCTGACCTCAGGGACTTGATTCTAGCTGGAATGCTCTTCCCAGATGTCTGCAGGGCTCTCCCCTGACTTTCTACAGACCTCTGCCGGATCCCAACATCTCACTGAGAACTGCCACTGCCCATCTGCCAAATCAGCCCGCCCTCTCCCATCACACTACGCTCCGCCTCCACCTGACACACTATAAGTTTGCTTGTTTATTTATTTCTCTTTTCCCGCACGAGAATGTCAGCTCCAAAAAGGTAGGGCTGAGTCGATTTTGCTCACTGCTACATTTACAGCTCCTAGAACAATGTCTTACACAGAATAAGTGCTCGATAAACAATGCCTGTTTGTTTCTTAAATGAAAGAATGAAAGTTGCATTTCATAAAAGGTTGTATTCAATAAAGATTTCTGCCAATGCCCCAGGAGAGTGTCTTTTTCCCTTCGTTCTTGCCAAGACTGGATGCTGGCATTAAAAAAACACATTTTGAGGATGTTGTGTGGCATCACATTGCTATGTTCATTTATTTGATTACTAGGGAACCTGAATATTTTGTTTTTGTGTAGGTTTATGGACCAGCCTCATCTCATTTGTATCACTGCTTTTTTTTCCCCTCTTTTTAATTAATTTTTATTGGAGTATAGCTGCTTTGCAGTGCTGTACTAGTTTGTACTGTACAGCAAAATGAATCAGCTCTCTGTGTACACAGGTCCCCTCCTTTCTGGATTCCCTTCCAGTTTTGGTTGCCACAGGGTACTAAGGAGGGCCCCCTGAGCCACACAGCAGGTCCTCATCAGTCGTCTATTTTATACACAGTGTCAATAGTGTGTATACATCAATCCCAATCTCCCAGTTTGTTCCACCCCCTCTTTCTCCCCAACCCAATCTCCCCATCTCATTTTCAGCTGGAAGACCCTTTCCCCGATCACATTCTGACAATAGATGATCTTATGACCATATCTGGGCTCATGTTTCATTAATAGAGAGAACTCTGCCTTGGAAATTTCCCTCTATATTTATTACTTTTCTCCTTTCTACCTGTTCTCAACTACATTCAATACTCCTTTAAACACTCATGTGTATGCGTGTGTGTGTGTGAAAAGAGAGATTATATTTAGATATCTGTCTGTATATACAGAGAGAATACACACATATACATATTCTCTCTCTCTCTCTCTATATATATATATATATATAAAACATAATATATATTCTATCTATGGCTTTTCTCTTGCAACATCTGCCTATCACAATTCATGCCACCTCCACCCGTCTATTTCCTGAGCTACTTTTAAACCTGCTACTGTTACCAGAAGTGGCTTTGGCAATTCTGTTCTCAAGAAAAGTAAGACCGTGGTTTTTGGCCAGAGTTCAGAGTGAGAAAGGAGCTTATTCTATGACCACTGGTCCTAGTCTCAACAACACAGGAACTTCGGCAACTGAGGGTCCAAATAAACGTGCTGAGCTGAGGTTTCCTGCTGAGGCACTGTGAAGTTAAATTTCTATTTCAAGCAGCTATGTAGTTGGCAGCCAGAAAGCACTGGAAGAGTGGAAGATACTCATGATGCCAACAGATAAAGACGGAGAGAAAGCAAAATGCAGGTTATTAGGGAGATTTAAGAAGTGTCCCTCCAGTGGCACCATTTATAACATCTCCTGGAACACGTAAGATAGATGCCGTTCTCATTTAGGCACATACAAGACTGGGATTAAGGGCAGAGCTGATGTGACGGAAGGCTTAAACATTTGAAACAATGTACCTGGACTAAAACAATAGAGAGCAAACAGCAAGAATCCACCTTGATTTGGGGAAGCCATCAAGCTGCTAAGGACTGGACCATGCCTTAGTGGGTGTGCGGAGGGAGGGGAGTTCAGTGGAAGGACGTTATGTTTGGTGCTTGATATGGGTTTGAGATGTCATGCTATTACTAACTGCATATCTTGGAGCAAATCTTCACCTCTGAGCCGTGAGGTCCTCATCTGGAAAATGGGGAGAATAATTCCAACTTCAGAAAGTGACTGTGAAGCCTGAATAAGATGAAACATGGTAAGATATGCAAGCAGTTGTTAAGAAACATGATAAAGACAAGACAGAGGAAAGTCGTTGTGAGGAGGAGAAGGATAAACAAGGTTCACAGGAGCACATGCAGCCTGCTGTCAATCAGCTGCTTGCCCATAGACATCTGCTGAATACCCAGACCTTACCAAAAGTGAAAGATTAGAGCATCAAACCAAGAGTTACAGTGACGCAGGCCGCAGGGGACGAGGTACCACAACCAATTCAGATTCAGTTTGATTCTAAAGAGGAAAAAATGTATATGTAAAAAAAATGAGAAAGTTGACCCAGACCGTATTGAAGATGACTTTTCAGCCCTAAGGCCGAAAAGCCCTGATGACTTTTTGATGATTGTACAGCTATTAACAGATCTGGTTTCAGACACACGGTGACAGAAAGAATTTAAAAATCTGCTTCAATCACTTTGAATCTTTGGCCTTTTCCCACTCTCTTCATCTCTCCCCTACCTGCTGGTATCACATTGCCACATTAGGGCACAGGATTGGCAAAGACGATTGAGAAAGCTCGTTTGCAAGGTCATGCCTCGAACCCAGGGATAATCTCTTTCCTACAGAACATTTCCAGTTGGGGAACAAACCTGGGGCATGGGCAATACCTCGTCTAGTGCCACAGGGTATAGTAATGATAATAAAGACAACAGTCATAATAGTTAACATTTATATAATGGTGATAGTCTGTCAGGCATTGTTCAAAGCACCTACCGCATAAACTCATGAAGACCCCGCAATGTCTCTATGAAGACTGACTACTGCTACCCGCATTTTACAGATGAGGAGACTGGCATAGAAAATCAGGTAATCTGGCCAAGGTCACAGGGATAGCCAGTTGCAGAGGTGGCACAAAGTCCGGCGACCAAGCTTCCAGCCACTGCACTTTCCAGCAGGGCAGAAATAGTACAAATTCTCCACGCGACTGGCTCCGTGCGCGGCCTCGACTGAGCAGCACCGCTGCACCGAGCACCGAATGGGCGGTGATACCGCTCATGCATGAGCTTGCTGAGAACATGCGACAGGACGTCTACATTGAGTGCCCGTTCCCGCACAAGGAACTGGTGGTGTGCTTGGCACACACACTCTTCCACTTCAACACTGGCTTTCTCACTGTGACATTTCAGCCATCTCTGAACACTGTGGGTGAAGACCCTTCCAAATCTCCTCCAGTTCCATCCTAGGCTCTGCCTAAATGCATAATTCCCACCATCAGAAATGAGAGGAGAGGGCAGGTAGAATTCCGGCTGATCTAGAAATATTTTCAGGGATCATTTGTAAGGCTTCACTGGACTCTGAATGATGCTGTCCTGCTGATATGCATTCAGAATAAAATTCTTGATGACCCCTCTCATCCACACCACCCTTCCCACCTAGCCTCATCTACCCCTGGCAATGGCATATGATGAGGCCCACTGACATCTCAAAGAGTCATGCTTCCAAAATTTGTTCCAGCAGAAAAACCATATTACCAGCCTCTGCCGTGTAACGTACATTTCCATCTTTCTCTGAATTCCCAATACACCGAAGTGCTGATTTTCTTTTTTTTTTTAATGATTCCTCTGTTTTGTGTAGATGTTTTTATAGCGTCAGCTAAGGCTTTGTGTGGGTCCTTCCCCTACCATGCGCCTGTAAATTCAGAACCCATGAAATTCTGTGAGAAGTTCAGCTTATCAACCACTGTGTAACCCAACATTCTTAAGGTAGAGTCTCTGTCACAGTGCTCAGACGCTCTTCCAGACTGATCTTGGGGTTTCCGGAATCTCTAGGGATCCCACGGCCCATGAGAAATTCACATGTATAAAAACTGACCACTCAGAAGCAGGAGCTCTCTAAAGAGCAATCGTATCCTAAATGGCTGCCCTCCCTCCATCTGAATCAGCTTGTAGTCTGTAACTCGGCCGCTCCACAATACCCCCTGGATCCATTATTTCTCAGAGAGGTTCCCACTGGCTCATTCGCAGGACTCTGAAAGGCTAGATAAATTATATCTCAGAAACCCCTGCGGGCCAGTATTGGGTTAACCCTTACAAAGGGTTCTAGCTGTTCAGATGGGCCATTTACTGGGAGCCCCGCTGATCCGACCTTTGCAGTTTGCACAAAAACGACTGCATCTTGCTTTTGTTAATTGCCTTATGCATCTACCACCTCACCCTTGGGGGGCATACAGTCTCTTTGCTGTTCCCAAGATGGCCTGACATTGTTGTATATAGCTCTGCACCCCGTGAGAAAATCTCCACAAACTGAGAACAAGATTTGTTCAGAACGATGCCTTCCGTGTCCGCCACAGGCCTTCCTTCCTACGGGTGCCCGCCTATGGGCAGCAGACAGGCCGGGCGGTTTCCCATCCTTGACTTTCCCACACCCTGTCTTTTCCAGTGTGTTCTCCTTCAGGCCAGCTCAATCTCCAAAATATAGTTCCTTTGAGAAATGAAGATCCCCTTCACCCTCACATGCAAAAAGAAATTAATTTCACTTTTCCCTCAGCCTCATTATCTTCTTAATTGTCTTCTCTGCCCCCTCAGTAGCAAGGACTGTCTATGGATTTCTAGGCAGCCTTTCTAGGCTACCATGTTCCAAGAGGACAGCTGGTTTCATGCTACCACTTAATCACTCTGATATTAAGCGTTACAAGAAAGGCAGAGCTTTCCCACTCAGCAACCCTATGTTGAGTTACAATCTGTGCCCTGAGTCATGACTTCTTTTTGATTTGCTTTTGAGAAGACATCTGTACCTTATGATGAAGCGTGACTATCATGTGTGGGTCTCTCTCTCTGCTTTTGCAAGAATTTCGTCAGGCACCATTTCCATAAAGCTGAGCAAATCCCTTCTGTAAAGCAGGCCACTCTATGGTCCTTCTCAGTTTGCAGAAGGCAAGGTCAGAGAAGGGCAGATGCATTCTTAAGGTAGTCCAGATACATGGTGGTAGGAGCTAGGACTAGAACCAGGTACCCTGAGTCCCTGTGGTCTTAGTATATGAGACTTGGAGTTAATGAAGACATAAAACGAAAAGATATTGTCTCTGATCTCTGACACCTTATAGTCACAGCCTCCTTCCTCCCACTATCACCACCTCTGTGTCTTCCTTGAATCTTCCCTTTCCACAAAGTCTCCCAGAACTTCTGAAATGACAATGATCAGTCCCCCATGAAAGACAATCATTTATGGATTTGCAAATCTCATCTAATCCTGGCAGATTTCATCACCATACCCGCTAAGCCATTTTGTTCAAGGCCTTTCCCAGACAAGAGATGCAATAAATATTTGCTGATCCTAACTGATTCTAGCTTTCATTCTTTTTCATCAGACTTCATTTCAATTACCTTCTCCCCAGGTATCCATCCCCCTCCTCCTTTTCTAGCCATTTTTCCCTCTTCAGGTCCTCCCCTCCTCCCTTTAGATTTGCGAATTTCCAGAGTTCACAGCACTCAGAGCAGGACTAGGAATTAAGATTAGAAGCATTCACTGAAATGACTGATTAAAAATGGACACGATGAAAACCCAGAGAGAATATGTAACGATGAGCTCTGTCAATCTCCAAACTCTCCTCAGCGCAGTCCTCAGACTACTTACTTCCTAGGCAGGGAGATTTCAAAGGGGAGATGTCTACATTTCTCGCCGCTCACCCTGTATGAGGCCTTTGTGATCTGGCCTCTCCCTACCTTATTCTCATCTTATGATGCTCTCTTTCTCAGGCAAAAGCTTCAGTCCCACCATCCCGTAGGCTGACCCTGCCTAGTGACACCATCACTGTTCTCTTCCTTCGATAGAATTTCCCCTCTTAATCATGTGGTTGGGTGGGTCCTTTCCATTTAAATCTCAGTTCTAATATCACCCTCTCCAAAGGTTCTTTTCCTGATGACCCTAAAGTTCTGTGACCTATATTTCTTTCTAGTGTATTAGCCCCAATTTTTACTTGCATGATATTTACTATTATATTTATATTCTGCTATATATTCTGCTATATTCTGCTATTATATTCTACTATATATTTATATTCTGCTTGCCTATGTATTTACTCATCTGTTAGCAATCTCTCCCCACTAGATCATCAGCTCCATGAGAAGAGGACCATGTCGATGCTACATTTCTCACGTCTAGATCTGCGCTATTCAATACAGTAGCCACTATCCACATACAACAGTTTAGATTTTAAAAACGAATAAAACTCAAGTAAGATTAAAAACCCATTTATCAGTTACACTACCCATGTTTCAAGTGCTCAGCAGTCCCATGTGGTTATGGGCCACCATACTGGCCAGCATGGAAAGCCTATCCAGCATCACAGAAAGTTCTGTGGCAGCACGGGTCTACAGCAAGGCTTGAAAAATAGTAGGCAGCCGATAAATACTAGCCAAATCAGTACGTGAATGAACGTTCCTTTTAATCCTCACTCAATTTCCCCTCTCCTTTTTGTGGCTTACCCTGTAAGTAGGATAAACTAGACAATGTCTAGGACAACATCCAGCTTCGTGCAAGGCCTGAATGGATATTACAGGAGACAGGGCTGTGAAAACAAGCCCATCCAGTCTGAAAGGGAATACTTGCAGTTATAAGACTGGAAGAGAATTACACTTGTATTGCATGGTTTTAGAGACCCATGGACAGAAGACAGATCTAGTGTCAAGGTGAGGAAACAATTCAACAAAGCTCTCCCTGGACAACATAGGCTGGTTTGTGTGACAAAGTCGCTATTGCTCAAAGTACTAGAAATGAGGCTGAGTGGCCACGTGCTATGGTTATTACAAAACGGATTCTTAATTTTGAATAATGAGAATGATTTGGTTACAGTGAAATCTTAAAACACTGAGATTCCTTGATGAATACATCATGAAACACCAATTTCAAAGAGTTAATGATATGCCCCCCAACTCTTCCTGGCATCTAGTGAACAACCCAACCCTGTTAGCCGTCCACGATGGCCACCATTAACTCAGCGGTACACTGGGAAAGGCAGAGATACCGAAGCAAGGCGGTCTTAGACTCAAAGTCTAGCTCTGTCGGTTACGTAGAGGGCCCGCTCCATCCTTTCACTTCCCTCTTCTGTAAAAAAGGGGCTGTATCTGTCTCATTGGGTGAACAGGAAGATTAAATAAGGACAAAACTAAAGACCCTGGAACACGGCAGGGAAATTTTCATTTCTAAGAAGGACAGAAGTTTACCGGCCTGTGTATCGTTATTGGTATCCCTACATCGTTGGCAAAGGGGGTGTAGTGTTGAAGCCATTATTGCATTGCTTTGAGTGAATATGAAACAATAATCAGAAAGAGAAAGAGAGAGAGAAATTACAGCTGCTGATGAGTCTGGGCTTCAGATGTAACAGCAAACGTTTCTAGAACAACTACCCTGTGTCAGTTCCTGGGGACAAAAGGTGCTCCTGAGATCTTTGACCGTCCTGAAGAGGGCAAGCAAGATGCAGGCCCAAAGAGCTAGGAGACAGGGCGAGGAAAGACGCAAGCTAAAACAGAGTGTCAGACAAAATTATATGCAAGGACAGGGTAGAAAGAGATTAACTGCAAAATAAGCTGTGGGGAAGACTTCCTGGAAAAGTCATTTGAGCTGCATGTTGAAAAACATGTAGGATTTTTAAAAATGTGAGGCTGACGTTGTGAGATGGAGGAAAGACAGAGGTATTCCTTGCAGAAGGGGTTTGAATGGAGAACAATGAGGGGAATTATTTGGAGAATGACATTTGAAGACCTGTCCTCTTCACATGACCCCCGTCTTGTCTATAGTGTGAGTACCTGGAGTTTAGTGGACAGTTCATCTTTAGATTTTAGCAGGGGGGAGGCAAAGAGGGAAGAAGAGCAGATGTGTCTAACCCTGGTGGCCTGTTCAGGCCATAGGTACTGGTGATCTCATCCGGGGAACTGGGAGGGGGATAAGCGAGAGGATGCAAATCGGAAACTGCCTCTTCCCACAACCGAAGGCCCCTTGGGCACAGATCTTTCCAGAGAAATAGAGGACTTTCCAGTAAAAAGCATAAACTCGTGTAAGCATTAAGAGGAGATGTCTTATTTGGAGTGGCCAGGGGAGAGTGTTTCTAGGGTCCCTGCCTGTACAATTTCAAATATATTCGCTGCAGCCTGAGCTGGGCTGTCTAAACTCAACAGGGGCCCAACAGCTGATTTGGAATCTCTGAGCTGTTTCTTCTTGGTTGAAATGGAGTCACAGCTCCCCCTTCTGGGAGCTAAAGTGCCATCCAGCCCCAGAAAAGCCTGTGTGGAAAGGTTCTACTGCAGATGGGCCTGAAACTCCTGTTTTCTCCCTCCATGCTCACCTGCACCCTGAAACCAAGCACCAAGAAGTCCAGGAGCTCACTTTTGCTTGGGCCTGATTCTGACTTCTTAAGAGCACATCTTTCATAGGACTTTACACTTCCCCTTCCCTGGGACTATAAGTCCCAGTCTTTGTGTGGGTGATGCTTTCACATAGGGGAATGCAATTTGGTGTGGAGGTTGCAATTCTCTTCTGGGAAATATAGCAAGTAGAAAGGATTTCTGAATCTGCACATGTCCAGGTGACTGCATCTATGTGTGTGTGCTTGTGTATGCTCCTATGACGGCAATACATATGACTGTAGAGAGGTAAGTCTCATTAACGTAAAGAAATGAATTTGCCTGAAGTATTTGCATCACTAGATGGGTGGACACTTGACTTTCTGGAAAGCAAAACATTTCTTAATAAAGAGCTCAGGTACAGTCCAGATGCTCTGCTGGCTTCTGTCTACTAGGCATGGTCAGTATGGGTCTCTGGCTGTCCGTAATTCTCTGAAGGCACTGGAGAAAGAATGTATGTTCTCTGAATGTGTGTGTGTGTGTGTGTGTGTGTGTGTCTGTCTGTCTGTCTGTCTAATAGGGACTGTGATTAAAGCATTGGACCTTTTCTCTCCAGGTCATGTTTCCAGATGGAGCAGCTCTGAAATGCATCTCTGAAAGGAGAAGTTTGATGAGGGAAGACAAGTGATTATCTTGGATGGGAGCATGGTGGCAGGGTAGGGGTGGAGAGCGATATGAGAAGAAAGGACATGGATCTGGGTGTCACGCACCACAGGTTTTAGACCTGGGCATCCCACCAACTCATTGGAGAAGGTTGGGGAGTTCTCACGTCCTCTCTAGCTACAGACTCCTGCTGTCTGCTCTTTAATATTCTTTCCAGCTTTGACTGTCATGTATTTTAAAAAAATAAGATGAGAGCAATTCCTAACATGGGGTCTCCTCTTTTGCCTTCACACACCCCAAGCAAAGTGAACCGGGGACCTCTGCTCTGACGCAAGTTTCCCAAAGCAGATTCCTTGTGGCCGTGTGAAGGCTTCTGCCTGAAACATCAGCCTCTGACCAGAGAGCAATGTGTCTGCATGTGCCTGCAGGTAGCACCGCCCCCCACCCGCCAGGGCAGGTTCCTGCAAACACGTTAGCTTTTATCTCTCCCCAGAAGAGAAATAAATACATGTAAGTATTTAAGACAAGTATATTTTTATGTTTCCCCCTAGAAGGCCTATTCAGGGGCCCCTTCCTGCTGAGGCAGACAAGAGGCTGTGGCCCAGCACCTCAGCCCTTGTCCTCTGGAGCCTCACTGCCTAAGAGCTGAATGGCTGCCTCTTACCTTGGGAAACTAACAGCTGCCGGAGTCTGGAAGCCATGCTAACAGCAGTAAAACTCAGCATTTTTTGCTGAGTAGGGCAAGCCTTTAAGAGGCATCCGGGAATCAAATCAATGGCTGGCCCTGGAATCCAAGCCTAACAGGACCTGGCCAGGGAGGCCAAGGGACTTAGCAGGGCCGCCTCCTAGGAGGCAGAGGAAAGAGGAAAGAGGGACTGTCTTCCTTACTGAGATTCTTCCCACCACCCGTGTGCCCTTGGCAGTTTGCGAGGTGCACATCAGCAGCAGTTTTAAGTCAATTACCGCCACATTCCACCATGAGTTCCCCACCCACAACCAGTTCCCAAATTGTAGGTCTCCCTCAGTACTGAAACACAGACACACACAGATGCGCACACGCGCGTGCACACACAGACACACACTGCCTCTCTGCCTTCTCCCAGTACCCTCCTAAGCCCAGGGGAGCCATGAGGAGGCACAATATAGGAAAAGATTCTCTTGGGACTGCCCAAGCCTGGAATGGGGAAGGGAATGACGGACCTGTCTTAGGAAAGTGCCCCATCCATCTCCTACCATGTTTCCCAGAGCTGCCCCCAAATGAGATTTCCTCTGCAATTCTCTGTAGCTATGATGGATGAGCAAGTCCCTGAGGGCCCTTTCTCCTCTCCCTTGAGGGGCATCCATGCAAACTTGCCCAGATCCTCCCCAGAGCACCAAAAGCAGGAGGGGTTGTAATGCTGTTATGATTACAAACAGAGAGAGGCAGGGTAGACTCTACCCGGACTTGCCAAGCCCCAGATGAGTCCACAGATGACTTCTCTCCTTTCGTCACCCACTACCCAGTGACTCCAAATTCCCACCAGGATCCTGGAATCTGCCCAGTGTGGGACTTAAAGTGACAGCGTCTCATTGCCTCAGTTTGGCCATTTCTCTTTCATATTAAACGGTGAGTCCAAGTGCAGCAGATCCCCATCCTTTGGAGAAATCTTCCTTCAAGGGTACCAACACTGGGCTGAATAAGGTACCATCCCGGTGCCCAGAATCCTTGCCAAATCCCAAGCCCAGAGCCCCAGACGGAGTCCACAGCGGGTTTCCCGATGGCTACGTGATCCTAAAACAAGGATCCGATTCCCTGTGCGCCAGAGAGACCTAATTAAAAAGAGACAAGAGCGCACATACAAACACACACGTACAAACATGCACACACATCGTGCCTTAAGTAGGTTATAGGACCTCTCTTCACCCCTCCCCTACACACACACACACACACGCACAAACACATACACACATCACAAACACACGCATCGAACGCAAACGACGCCGCACACGCAAACACACACTAGCACCATATCAAGTTCTCACCATGGTACACACGTCGGGAGCGCGCTGGGAACACACACGCCACTTACTGAGACCCGCATTTAACCCTCTGCGCCCCAGAATACGGAGACACCCCTCCCTCCTGGGGACCTGCGAGGACTCGCAGGCGGCGGGGCGGCCGAGGGCAGCGCGGGAGGGTGCAGGGAGGGGGAGGGGCCGGGCGGGCGGGGGCGCCCCGCATGCGGTCCCGGGCGGTCTCCAAGGGCAGCGGGGCTGCCGGCGCGGCGCCCGGCGCTGCCTTACCTGGAGTCAATGTCCGTCTTTGGCGGAGAGCTGCGGGCGGACGCTTTTTATTCGGCTCGGAGGGAACTTGGGAGAGCCCTGCGTCCAGCTCGCATACCGGGAACGGCGCGGGGACTGCAGGCGTGGGGGTACCTGGCTCCTAGCAGCCTGGCTCATACTCAGCCGTCAAGACCCCTTCGCTGGTCCCGAGGACAGGCATGAATCCCGGCTCCGGAAGGCGGTCACTACTGCCTCTGCCTCCCGGCTCCCCGGCGGTGGCTCGCTCGCTCTCTCCCTCTCTCGCCCGTTCGCTCGCCTGCGCTTGCCTCCTCCCTCCCTCCCCGCGCCAGATCAGTTCGCAGCCGTGGGGCCCGGGAGCGAGGCGGCTAGCGAATGGAGAGGGAAGTCCAAGTGCGCCGCGGTCTCCGGGCGGGGAGCAGCGGAGGCCGGGCTACGCGGGGGGAGGGACTTACCCGGCGACGGGCGAAAATGAATGGGGGAGCGGCTGCCGGGGGGCGGGCGGGGAGGAGCCAGGAGCCAGGGTTTATTCCGAGGAGTGTTTTGTGCATCTTTAGGCGGAGGAGGAGGAGCAGAGAGAGGACGGAGGAAGGGAGGCCTCCTCCTCGGAGGGAGGGGCGGCCTGGGTGGGCTGAAGCCAGAGCCCCCAGGGAGTCCCGTGGGTCCGGGGCTAGGGTGGCGCGTCTCCGAGTCTGAGCACCCGGAGGGACTGTATGTGGCGTGTATGCGCAGACCCCCGCGTCGTGATGCTCTTCAGCGTGTCTGGAGCTGTGCGCGTCGCGAGTATCCGAGTGTTTCTGGGTATGCGGGTGCTTGCGTGTCGGTGCGTAACTATCCGAGTGTGGGGTCCGTTTGTATCTAGTGCCTCTCTATGAGTACTTAAGACTGTTTGTTTTTCTGTGTGTGTAGGCACGAGCCCGTGTAACCTCCCAGAATTAAGCGATTGCTTCTCTACGTGGGCAGGACGTAGGAGTGAGACGCTGAGGAGACGCAAAGTTCTCTCCATACCACAGAGAGAGGAAAGGGGCGAGGATACGGGGGCTAAGGCATTGATACACAGAACCAAAGACTCCCCATTTAGTCTGAGATGCCGGCTGGGGCTGCTGACACGGGGGCCTCTTCCTAAAGTAGAAACGAAGGCCAGAACACAATCTGAATTCTCACACAGTGCATATTCTGTATGCTTGCTTACTTTGCTTCCTTTTTTAAAATTTAAACCAAATCAGCAGTCAGGGCTCCTGAAGTCCCTGGAAGCCGAGGCAAGGGTCGGCATCGATGAAGGTACCAGATGAAGGGGCAGGGAACAATAACGAAAAATTGATGAGAAATTTAAAGGAAACCAGATTCAGTAAAAGCGCTGGCTCTAGACAAGTCAGAATCCTACAGCTATGTGATCTTGGCCTAATCACTTACCTCTTAAGTCTTAATTCCTCATCTGTATAACAGGAAAATAGAACTACCAACTAACATGGTTGGTGTAATACTTAAATGAGTTAATATAGCTAAGAAAATTTGGACTACTCCCTGGCACATACTGAGTGCTCAAAGCATGCTACCTTTAACTACAGTTGCTATTGTTACTAATGTTTTTATTATCCAAAGGGTGATAAGAGAGAGATGTGATGACTAGACCTAAAAGATCTAGAGGCTAGTGAATTAATTAGAGGAAGAGGAGTCTTGAAACAAAATGGAAAGGACATTCTTGAGTGAGGAATTGAAAACTTGAGAAGAAAATATTTAATTGGCGAGGTGGAAAGGGAATAGAGATGAAAAGAGAGTGAGCCTGTGTCTGAGAAGTGCAGGACTGAGGAGGGAAGGAGGAGACAGAGTGACCAGTAGCCGGCTCAAAGTTCCTCCTTCCTTCGCCTCTCTGCTCCAAAGGACGGGCAGTCAGCACCACGGACAGCTCTCCAGCCACTGACCAGGGGAGGGATTTTCTGGTTCTGCCTGGTAGAAACGTCTCCCATTTTCGCTTGGACAGTTCTTGTCTTCCCTCAGCTTTTGGCTCAGGTTCAGATCCTGGGCCATGGTTCCTGAAACAGCCCTGTCTTTGATTCTGACCCCAAAGAAATACACTCACAACACACACTGCTTCTCCCATCCGTGTCAGTATGCAGCCCCAGGTCACTATCTCCTATTTCTCTTATTGCTTGCTCCTTCTTCTGTTCTCTTCTACCTCTCCTCTTCCCCCACCCCAACCCCCGGTGTCTTGCTACCCCCTCTTTCTTTCTTTCTTTCTTTTTTTTTCTTCTCTTTCTTTCTGCTTCTCCATGATCTCCCAGCTCAAATATCCCACCTTAAGTCATATTAGGCTACAGCAGCCCTGCTGGGAATGCAGTTCTGAAATCAGGCTGAAACACCTAGTTAGGGAGCTTCAGAGAAGGACCTTCCGAGAAGGACCAAGGTACCGACTAATTCCTTTTAATTTTTCTGTCTTAATCAAACTCCCAAGATGGGCTGTGGTCCAGATGACTTAGGAAAAGGGGACCTAACACCATGGAACATTTTCCTATCATCCTCTCCTGTACCAAGCACAGTCAATATTTCCCTCAGGAAACATAGAACCCTTCCAAATTCCATTTACTGTTATAGAGAAAGAGAAAATGGAGAAAGAAAAGTTCTGAACTTTTCCTGTGCATCAGGCATTTAATTTGGGGCATCTCTATATTATCTTTCACAATTTAAAAAAGGTTTTGGGGTATGAAATAGGTAACAGTATGCCGAGGTACAGGTAGTAGATGATGGAGTCAGGAATTCCACACCCAAATTGACTCTAAAATCTTCACTGTGTCATCTGGGAATGATAGGGAAGCTTGAGGGTGATTGAAAGAGCTTAGAATTTAATGGGGTCACCTCATCCAACTCTAAATATCAACTTAAATGTCTGAGACCATGGCATCCTCTGGGCCAATGGAGTATTTATCAGCTCTTGTACCTAGAAGAAGAGATGAAGGCTTTGCATGGACATATTTAAGACTCACTCAAGCCTCATGGTTTCTGAGTTTTGAATAAAACTTCAACCTTTCTAGGTCTTAGTTCATTTCCATTTGGCTCTGTTTAGCAGCTTTGTTTCTATGAAGAAAGGCTAAAGGGGGGCATTTTTAAAAGTCTCCAAAGACTCTTTGGTCATCAGAAAAGTTCTCAGTGCAAAGCATTCCTAATGACTTACGGAGGAAGCAGTCGGAACCATATGGATAACATTTCTGCAGAAATACACACGGGTGGGAAAAGGTTTAGAGGCCAAAAATATATTTCTTTTTTTTCTTCTTTGCCAAAGAAAGAACATTTAAGGCAGCTTGAGATATGTGAGAAATGTCTTGTTCTTTCTTTGGGGTGGGTGTTGGTGAGCAGCTGTTTGCTATTTCCACTGAATTTACCAAGGGCTTGTATGATGAGGGAGGTGCCAAAGGATTAGGATAGACTCAAGAAAGAACTTCCTGCCTGTAGATCCTGGGTGATACTAGAATGGGACCTTTCCCCAAGGACATTTAATGAGACGGTTGGATGGTACCTTTTTAGTCTTCAAAACATGATAGTTTAATAAGCATTGGATTATATTTTTAGAGTCGTGGACCCCTTTGGGAACCTCACAATTTCTATGGATCCTCTCTCTTGTGAAAAATATATATATTTTAAGTACCTACAAAATTTTGCATGGAATTTTATAGAATCCCTCTCTGCCAGTCTCATTCATGATGGTCTACACCTGGACTCTGGCTTCAGGACATATAGAGTAGATGACTTTTATGGTCTCCAGACTGACCTTATTATATTTTATAGATTGCTTCATTTATATATGAACTTAAAACATTGGAAAACAGAAGTCAACAAGAAAAACAAAAAACTGGTCAAACTGACCCTCCCCCCTACAAATAGACAAGAAATACAGATAAATGTTCAGGGCTAAACTGAAAGTTTTACTTTCTCCTCCTTAAATAAAGATAAGAGTTGGGCCTATTTGTGAAGAAATGAAAGGATGCTTTATCCTTGGAAGAAAAACTATGACAAACCTAGACAACATGTTAAAAAGGAGAGATGTCACTTTGCCAATGAAAGTCGATATAGTCAAAGCTATGGTTTTTCCAGTAGTCATGTACAGATGTGAGAGTTGGACCATAAAGAAGGCTGAGCACCAAAGAATTGATGCTTTCAAATTATGGTGCTGGAGAGTCCCTTGAATATCTAGGAGATCAAACCAGTCAATCCTGAAGGAAGTCAGCTTGAATATTCATTGGAAGGACTGATGCTGAAGCTCCAATACTTTGGCCACCTGACTTAACTGGAAAAGTCCCTGATGCTGGGAAAGATTGAGGGCAAGAGGAGAAGCGGATAACAGAGGATTAGATGGCTGGATGGCATCACCGACTCAATGGACACAAGTTTGACTCCAGGAGATGGTGAAGGACTGGGAAGCCTGGTGTGCTGCAGTCCATGGGGTTGCAAAGAGGCAGACTCAACTCAGTGACTGAAAAGTGCAGGAATCTGAGCTACCTGCTGCTGCATTGAAAGTTTGAGTTTACTACACCTATCAGATCTCAAAGGAGTTAAAATTCCTTAATCTGGAATGTTTGGGGTTTAGAATAGACCAAACAAAGGCAGAAAAATGTCCACATTAGTTAAGTGCCTATGGAATGTGAGGTGATGTGAAAGAGTCAGAAGTAAATAGCTTCCCTGGTCTCTGTCTTATAGGAGGCTGTGTCTACAGACAAGCCAAACTTTTCCGTAAATGATCACAACGCACCACAGAATGTAGCTTTGGCACATTCAAGGTCTACAGTAGATACTCAAGAGATAAGAGGAGGAACAATTTGCTTCTATGAGGTACAACATTTGGCACTTACTGAATTCTTTTTTATGGGCTTCCCTCATAGCTCAGTCAGTAAAGAATCTGCCTGCAATGCAGGAGACCTGGGTTTGATTCCTGGGTCAGGAAGATCCCCTGGAAAAGGAAATGGCAGCTCACTCCAGTATTCTTGCCTGGAAAATCCCATGGACAGAGGAGCCTGGCAGGCTACAGTCCATGGGGTTGTAAGAGTCGGACATGACTTAGTGACTAAACCACTGAATTCTTTTTATTTTATTTTAAAATAAATTGAATGAATAAAAACTAATATTTACTGAGTGATTAGCATGTATGAGAAACATTCAAGCCTTCCACGTCTTTCATCAAGATTTTTATGAATATCTCCCTAATTGAATAAAAATTAAAATTCATTTTCTCTCTTTCTTTGCCCTTCCATTTCCATCCTTACCCTGCCCCAAAATTGCTGGAACAGTATGCTTAAAACACAACTTTTAGCCAGCATTCTACTTATCCAGAGCCTGGAGGATGTGTAATTACATACCAAAATATAAAAATATCAAAATCAGAATTTTCTGCCCAGGACTCAGAGCCTTCTAGCACCTGGCCTCTGTGTTCTTTACTATCTTATTCATATCTAATTATCACCTCTGTACTTTCTCAGTTGGGCTTTCCTGGTGGCCCAGCAGTAAAGAATTCACTAACCAATGCAGGAAACTCGGCTTTGATCCCTGGGTTGGGAAGATCTCATGGAGAAGGAAATGGCAACTCACTCCAGTATTCTTGCCTAGGAAATCCTATATACATAGGAGCCTGGCAAGCTACAGTCCATGGGGCTGCAATGAGTCAGACACGACGGAGTGACCAAACAACCACAACAACCTTCTCTGTTAGCAAAAATTAATGCTCACTGGCTCCTGGTTTCCAGTGTCCCTCTTTCTGTGCCCCAATTAAGGGATCACAGACTGGTCCCTCCACCACCATGTCTTTTTCTTCCAGCAACCATTCACTTCTGTATAATCAAATCTGTGCTGTGCTTAGTCACTCAGTTGTGTTCAACTCTTTGCAAGCCCATGGACTGCAGCCTGCCAGGCTCCTCTGTCCATGGGATTCTCCAGGCAAGAATCCTGGAGTGGGTTGCCATGCCCTCCTCAGGGGATCTTCCCAATCCAGAGATCGAACCCAGGTCTCCTGCATTGAAGGTGGATTCTTCTCCATCTGATCCAACAGGGAAGCCCAAGAATACTGGAGTGAGTAGTCATCCCTTCTCCAGGGAATCTTCCCGACCTAGGAATCAAACCAGGCTCTCCTGCTTTGCAGGCAGATTCTTTACCAGCTGAGCTACCAGGGAAGCCCAACCAAATCTGACCCCTTCTTAAATATTTAGTTCATATGCCATATCTCTAGGGTTTCCCAGGTGGCACTAGTGGTAAAACAAAACAAAACCCACCTGCCAAAGCAGGAGACATAAGAGGTGTGGGTTTGATCCCTGGGTTGGGAAGATCCCCTGAAGGAGGGCAAGGCAACCCACTCCAATAATCTTGCCTGGTGAATCCCATGGACAGAGGAGCCTGGAGGGGTACAGTCCATAGGGTCACAAAGAGTCAGACATGACTGAAGCAATTTAGCATGCATGCATGCCATATCCTCTACAACTTCAATCTGGATATAACACTTTAACATGAAGCGGGCAAGGATGAACACGATCTTTCTCCCTAATCATGTCTCCCTATCATGTCTCCCCCTCCACTCCAAACATGCTGACTCCCTTCCAATAACTAGAGTTACAAAGTTCCTTTATTCCCCCAAAGTCTTTGGGCTGGCTGTTGCCTCTTGTCAGAAGCCATTTTCCATTACTAGCTAAGTCCTGCTCACTATTTAGGTACCAGGATAAATGTCACTTCTCTGACCTTCAGACCAAGGTAGGTCTCCTGATATCAACTCTCTCACAGCTCTTAACTTCTCTTTCATAACAGGTATCATCATGGTAGTTAAACAATTATTTGTGATATTATTGTTTAATATATATTTCTTGAGCCAGAACTAAAACTCAGAGGCACAAAAGATACCTTTGTGATGAGACCTTGGTGCATACAAGTACAGTGAAGGTGGATTAACCATGCCCTGTGTCCTGGGAACTACTCTGCATGCTTGACAAATAAGCTTTCATTGAAATCTTCAAACAGTCCTATGACGTCAGTACTATCTGTATGATTAGGAACCCTATTGTGCTATGAGGAAAACTAAGGAGGTTAAACAGATTGCCCTGTATCACCTACAAGAACCGAGATTCACATCCAGTCACCCTGCTACAGAAGACAAGCTCACAGCCGCCATGCTACCTACCCCTTTGCATGGGAGGAGTCCAGTATACATTTATTGAATAAACAGAAGGTCTTCCTAAGCCCTTAAATCATTCAGTCTACTGATACTCTTCGGCCTTTTATGAAGCTTATTTGCATATGTGGATCCTAATCTTTTTATCTTCAGCTATGGCTGCATTCTTTCAGCAAACACACTGAAATTCTGGAGCCGTGTCATCACCTACAAATACCTCAGCCAGGATCCGTTCCCTTCCTGGTTTACCAGCTGCCTCCCCCAGCCAAGAGAGTGGATGTCTGGACATAAGCACATAAACATTGGTTCTGATACACATGCCCAGCTTTCTCTCTCTTCTCTGCTTCCTTCGGGCTGCCAAAGTTTCAGTTGCCTGAGATCTGAGCTTGCCCAGGCCGTTACCCCAGTGGGAATGTGACTTCTAAAGGGGTTTTAGAAAAGGTATTTAAAAGCACACTATCCTGTTGGCTCAGGCTCAAGGGATAACCTTATTGCAAATTTCAGTGTTCTACCTGAATTAATAATTCAGCATCTGTAAGTCTTTTTGAAATCTCAGATAGTTGCTCCCTTGTTTCGCTTTGTTTTCTGAAACCTTATTTTTTTCAGTGACTGAAAGACGAGGTAGGCACAGCACGTAGCCCCACTTTACAGAAAAGGAAACAGGCTCAAGGACTTGGTACAACTTGCCTAAAGGTAATGCCTTGCAACGGTGGACCCACAACTTGAACCCAGGTATTCAGACTCATTAAGACGGTTCCTGATTTCTCTGTCTTGGTGATTTAATGATCAATCTAGTCTATTCTCTTTATTCTCACATCACTCTAATAGGCTTCAGTCAGACAAGTCACTCAGTCACGTCCAACTCTTTGTGACCCCATGGACTGCAGCACACCAGGCCTCCCTGCCCATCACCAACTCTCGGAGCTTACTCAAACTCATGTCCATCCAGTTAGTGATACCATCCAACCATCTCATCCTCTGTCATCCCCTTCTCCTCCTGCCTTCAATCTTTCCCAGCATCAGGGTCTTTTTAAATAAGTCTGTTCTTTGCATCAGGTGGCCAAAGTATTGGAGCTTCAGCTTCAGCATCAGTCCTTTCAATGAATATTCAGGACTGGTTTCCTTTAGGATTGACTGGTTTGATCTCCTTGCTGTCCAAGGGACTCTCAATGTGAGAATAAATATGAGACTGCTTCAGTTCAGTTCAGTTCAGTTCAGTTGCTCAGTTGCATCCGACTCTTTGCAACCCCGTGAATAGCAGCACGCCAGGCCTCCCTGTCCATCACCAACTCCTGGAGTTCACTCAAACTCACGTCCATCGAGTCAGTGATGCCATCCAGCCATCTCATCCTCTGTTGTCCCCTTCTCCTCCTGTCCCCAATCCCTCCCAACATCAGAGTCTTTTCCAATGAGTCAACTCTTCGCAGCAGGTGGCCAAAGTATTGGAGTTTCAGCTTTAGCAGCATTTCTTCCAATGAAGACCCAGGACTGATTTCCTTTAGGATGGACTGGTTGGATCTCCTTGCATGCAAGGGACTCTCAAGAGTCTTCTCCAACACCACAGTTCAAAAACATCAATTCTTTGGCACTCAGCTTTCTTTATGTTCCAACTCTCACATCCATACATGACTATTGGAAAAATCATAGTTTTGACTAGACATACCTTTGTCGGCAAAGTAATGTCTCTGCTTTTTAATATGCTGTCTAGGTTGGCCACAGTTTTTCTTCCACAGAGCAAGCATCTTTTGATTTCATGTCTACAGTCACCATCTGCAGTGATTTTAGAGCCCAAGAAAATAAAGTCTTTCACTGTTTCTATAGTTTCCCCATCTATTTCCATGAAGTGATGGGAGCAGACGCCATGATCTTAGTTTTCTGAATGTTGAGTTTTAAACCAACTTTTTCACTCTCCTCTTTGATGTTCATCAAGAGGCTCTTTAATTGCTCTTTACTTTCTGCCATAAGCGTGGTGCCATCTTAATATCCGAGGTTAAAGGTATTGCTCCTGGTGATCTTGATTCCAGCTTGTACTTCATCCAGTCTGGCATTTCGCTAATAGGCCTGCCCTACCCTAACTCCCAGGTGGCCCTAGTGGTAAAGAAGCCGCCTGCCAGTGCAGGAGACATAAGAGACGTGGGGTCAATCCCTGGGTTGGGAAGATCCCCTGGAGGAGGGCATGGCATCCCATTTCAGTATTCTTGTGTGGAAAACCCCATGGACAGAAGAGGCTGGGGGCTACAGTCCGCAGGGCCGCACAGAGTCGGGGTGACCGAAGGGACTTAGCATGCACCTTAGCTCTCACTCTCCGCCACACTCCACTAGGGAGAGCCCTACATGGGCTACTGGTAGTATTTGACCATAACTTTGCCAACAAAGGTCCATCCAGTCAAGGCTATGGTTTTTCCTGTGGTCATGTATGGATGTGAGAGTTGGACTGTGAAGAAAACTGAGTACTTGAAGAATTGATGCTTTTGAACTGTGGTGTTGGAGAAGACTCTTGAGAGTCCCTTGGACTACAAGGAGATCCAACCAGTCCATTCTAAAGGAGATCAGCCCTGGGTGTTCTTTGGAAGGAATGATGCTAAAGCTGAAACTCCAGTACTTTGGCCACCTCATGTGAAGAGTTGACTCATTGGAAGACTGTGATACTGGGAGGGATTGGGGGCAGGAGGAGAAGGGGACGACAGAGGATGAGATGGCTGGATGGCATCACTGACTCGATGGATGTGAGTTTGAGTGAACTCTAGGAGTTGGTGATGGACAGGGAGGCCTGGCATGCTGCAATTCATGGGGTCTCAAAGAGTTGGACACAACTGAGCGACTGAACTGAACTGAACTGACTTTTATTTTCCTTTGGGAAACCAGCCTTCTCAGTTCCTGTGTTCCTACAGGTGCTGATTCTAACACATTTCTAGGATGTATAACCAAGGCTGGCCAGTCAGGGTGTTCTATCCCAGTAGTCACTGTGATTGGTTTAGAGATAGGTATTAACACAAATTGGTACAATCAGAGTCAGCTCCAGAATATTTACTGGAACCATTATTTAAAAGTACTCCTAAAGCCAAAATAATAATAATGGACATACTGAGCTGGCAAAATCCAAGCTGAGAGTTCTGGCAACTACTTTTTCCACCTGAGTGAGGAGGCCTTCCCGAGCATGAAGGAGACATGGAGGGACACTAAACCACAAAACAGATCCGGAAGTTCCTTAGGTCACAGACAGACACTTCACCCTTTGAGCCAATAACCTTCTTTCTATTTAAGTCGTCTTCATCTGGGTTTTTTTTTTTCCCCTTGCTACCTAATGTGTTCTGAATAATACAGCATTGTAAATCAGGATGACTGACTTTTAGGTATACAACTTTGAAGCATTTGATTTACAGAGAGCAGAAGTAGAGAGATGAACTTGGAGCCAGGTGAATGGCCATTAATCCAGGTCTGGCACCAGTTAAGCCCTGTTCCCCAGACAGATCACATCTATTTGTCCTCTGGGCCATGTATTCTCAACGTGTCTGGTAGACAGATTTCCACAGTTGACCCCGCGTGACCCTTGCCCTTGTATAATCCCCTCTACTTTGAGAGTATAACCTGTGAAAATGATGAACCAGCACTCTTGGGATTAAGTTACATTATACAGCAAAGAACAAGGGTGGCCACTAGGAGCTGAAAATAATCCCTGATTAACAAGTGGGCAGAAAAACATGAACCTCAGTCCTACAGCCACAGGAAAATGGGTTCTGCCTCTGCCCTCTGAGCTCAGAGGGGGACACTCAGCCCTGCCAGAGAACCACAGCCTCAGCTGATCCCTTGATTTCAACCTGGTGGGACTCTAGAGTGAAGCAAGTCACCCCATGCCTAGAATTCTGACCTATAGAAACCGTAAGACAATAAACACGTGTCTTTTTTAAGATACTGAATTTGTGGGAATTTGGTTCACAGTAATGGAAAGTTGATATAATCTATCAAGAGGTGGCTGGACGAAACCATCCCTTCAGTTTTCTCTTTCAGCTCTAACGTTGCATGATCAGGTATGAATACCTGTTTGTGCTAAATGTCTGGGGATTCCTGTACCACATCTTGTTCCCTGACAGCCAGCTCGTGTCCATTCAGAAATACCTCCAAGGCTAGAAAGTGAGAAATCCCTCTTAGCTTGCAAAGCTGTTCCATCCAGTGATTTACGTTCTGTACCAAGTCCTGCCCTGTTGATGTTAATATAATTTTGAAGTTAATTCTATTACATGAGCATGATTTGGGGGAGTAAGGGGTGTGAAGATGAATTCACATTTGCCCCAGTAAGATACTAAGACAGATAAACTTTTGTTTGGGTGACACCATGTTTTCCTGAGGTATGAATAAATGCTAATTATTGTCAATTCGAGTGAGCATAGTAGACATGAGAAACAGATTTTGGAGTCAGACAGATTTGGGCCAGACCTGGCATCACTGCTGCTGCTGCTGCTGCTAAGTCGCTTCAGTCGTGTCCGACTCTGTGCGACCCCATAGACGGCAGCCCACCAGGCTCCCCTGTCCCTGGGATTCTCCAGGCAAGAACACTGGAGTGGGTTGCCATTTCCTTCTCCAATGCATGAAAGTGAAAGTGAAGTCGCTCAGTTGTGTCCGACTCTTAGCGACCTCATCACTACAGTAAGTCTTACCAGGAATATCATACACCTAACATTCACGTCCTCAGTTAATGTCATTTCATGTGGCAAATGAGGATCCAATAATTTATCCAGATCGTATTTAATGAGCACCTTTTCTGAGTCAGCTATCGAGTCTATAGCAGTGAATATACACAACTGCCCATGGGAACATATAGTTTCCATAGGAAGTAACATCTACCCCAATAAGGTTACTGCAATGATTAAAGGAGATAAGCAATTAATGTAAAGTCTGACATGCAGGAAGCCTTCATCAATTGGAGACATGCTTAGAAGTGTTATACCTCTGAATAGGAATTATATTATTATTAATAATTATGCTTATTGAACACCTACTTTGGGCCAGGCATGTCTCCAACTACTTCCCGTGCACTAACTTACGTAATCTTCTCAAAAATCCCAATAGGTAGATGCTATGATTGTCATCATCAATGAGAAAAGAATTAGTAAGTACCAAACTGAAATTAAAATCATACAACTGAGCCCACAATTCCATGCACTTAACCTTGATTTCCTACCACCTTTAATTAGATGTCATTAAAGCAAAATGGAGGACGCAAAGCAGAGAGTTTCTGTTTGCATGTTTATTTTTTGAAAGGTGAAACCTTCCCTACATCCCAACTGTATATGCTGCTTCCACACCCGAGTGTCCCATGTGTGACAAATTCCGACCACATTATCATCACTCACAGGGTCAGACAAAATGATATCACTAGCGCTGCTTTTTTTGCACACATTTCATGTTTATAGTGTGACAGAAAGTTTGCTAAGAGCTTCACAAATATTATTAAGCTTAAAAAATTAATTTTACAATCTTCCTTAAAAGGCTGTGAGTCACAGGTGGTCTCCACTATCATGGATGAAGAAACTGAGGATCTGAGAGGTGCAATGATTTGCATAAGAACACACAGTCAGACAAAGTGGAAACCCAGCCCAGGGCTTGAAACCCAGCCCTGTAATTACGTTCTTCAGCTCAGCCAGGTTGGGTCACACCTTTGCAAACCGTGACACAATACTGTACGCCTACGCAATAATATTAAACTGGCTTATAAACACATTTCCTTTCTGGGTTCAGGGCTACTGCTTTTGAGAAGGTATGGTCAATTATTATTTTATGACAAAAATATCCCTTCATCACTGTTTATAACTGGCTTCTGCTGCAATTAGCTTGAGTTGAACTGGCTAATCTGTATTTTGTTTCAAACTACCAGGTATTCTAGGCTTTCAATAGGTCTCAATGTCTCCTTGGTGCTATCTCTTGCCCACCTCTTGCCTGGGGTGGGCACTGCCAACTCGTCATGGAACCCTGTCCCCGTAGTCCAAAACCTGACGCCTCACAGTCCTCCAGGCAACAAATACCAGTTAGGTTTGTCACTGGAGATGCTATGTGTCAGCCCGGCATGTGCTCTCCCTGAGATGGGTGAGGTTCCTCTGCGGGTGTGTGAGATAAAGCAAGCTTGTCTGATGGCAAGATCAAATAGATTATCTAATTGTGAATTAAGGACCTTTCTACTCTGAAGGTCAAACACTGCATACCTTTCTCATCTTCTGTTTTATTACAAATGTCCACATAGAACACTATGGACGGAGCCTGGGTCCCTGCTGCTGGCTGATGTGAAAGACAATATTAAGCCCAGACATAGCTGTAGATATCCAACTCTCTGTCATTCATAGGGGGGCACTGCAGGCTTTTCTTGGGACAGGTATCCCAAGAAACACATTAATGTCTGCTTGATTAAACAATGAGACTGTAAACAAAGCCATGGTTAATGAATTTAGTCATTGCTCTTCTCTGCTAGGACATTTGCCTGTATTAGACCTTGCTGATAATAACACTGTTAAATAATCAGACCATGATACAACCAAGCCGTACACTTTTCCATGCTAATCATCTTGCAGGATGGCTACACACTCCAGGGGGTTACAACAACTTCAGACAGGCTTTGAGCAGGAGTAGTTAATCAAAGTTGCTGTATCAATTAACACTCTCTTACTTAAAAATGACAAGAGACTCACATGAAACCAGCTGAAGCACACACAAAAAAGAAATTTGTTGGATAATGTAACTGATGAAAACAGACATATAACTAGCTTCAGGCTTGGCTCCAACCCGATGAGTCCTGATAGGACTCATCCTGCCTCTCCCAGTTCTTCTCTGGGCTGGCTAACTTCACACACAGACTTTCTCCAGTTGACTCTCCATGAAGAAGAGATAAGCGCTCCAACAAATGTCCACATCACCAAGCCATTTAACCCTAATCATATCTGGGCATCAATCTCTCCTGGGAAAACACACATAAGCCATTTTAAATAATTTTTAAAAAGCTTTTTATGTGGAAAGCACTGGGTAACACTCAGGATATTCACTTTCACCGCTAATTGTGTCTGTTAACAATTTCTTAGAACCTATATCTTCATCTTCAACGTGGAGTTAATATTTTTCCTACATCTTTCTCAGGTTTACTTCAGAATCCCAGAACAGAGAGATATTGCTGAACCTTACACATTTTATAGCTCAATGGTCACAGTTAATTTTAAAATATTTTCATGCTGTTATTAAACATCACCAAAAAATAGTAAAACTTGATTTCTCTTTTTAAACTTTCATTTTTTAAAAAACCTTTCCTTTTTTAACCTTTTTAACACAAGCATCCCAAAGAACAGGAGAAAGTACATGTGACTAGAGATGGAAGCTAGAAATATTTTAATGGCCCCTTTTCCTGGCTCAAGAAGACTACAGGGCATAATTTAGGTATCTATGTGTTGAAAATATCAATAAACCAATCAGAAATAACCTGAATATGGCATTTTCCCACTCTTGGATGTCTATTATTAGCTTATAGTATATTGATTTCTTTAAAGTACATGCATGGATATGTCTAATCAATATATTGAGACATTTATAAAATTAGCATGTAAAAGGAAAGAATCCAAAAAGTAAATCCAGAGGTCCAAGTTCTCTTTGTGGCTTTCCCACCCTTTCAGTGGGGTGACCTGTGATGGTTAGAGAATCTGATGTGTCATCTTGACTGGGCCACAGGGTGCCCAGATATTGGGTCCAATGCTATTTGGTTATTTCTGTAAAGGTGTGTTATATTAGTGGACTTAGTGAAGCAGGTTGCCCTCCCTATTGTGTGTGGTCTCAACCCAGTTAGCTGAAGATCTGAACAGAACAAAATGAGCGATCCCCACACCCTCTCAGAGAAAATTCTTCTTCCTTGACTGCTTTCGAATTGGGACATTAGCTTTCTTCTGCTGATTTAATATACATATTATATGTTATTGCATATATTATAACTTTTGTAATATATTAGAAATATTATTATATAATTTCTAATATAATAACATACTATAACATAATATATTTGTATTCTATTATATAGACAGAGATCATAAATTCTGTTACTCTGGAGAACACTACCAAAACAGACCCTAACAAAATTTTTTAACCCCTGAGGGCCTCAGTTTTGAGAAGACTGAATGACAACCTCTCAAAAGTACCTTCCGTCTCTGCCTGCCTGTGAGTCCGTGAGCTCTGGTGTGTACTGGGAGCTTAACTGCCATGGGGCAGCCTGCTGTATGAGATCCAGGAGTCATAGATTCAGGACCAGGTACAGCACAAACTCTGCTGCCCAGGTCTCAGCCCTGTGGCAACAGAAGCTTAGCTGACACATGGCTCTGATGAACTGGGCCTAAGGATGACAATGGTCCATTTTCTATCCTACCAGGTCATCTCCAACCAAAAGGAAATCTCCATCTCCAAAAGTTGGCTGGTAAAATCTCCTCATCTTCCATAGAGATAATTAGGGTTAGTATGTGAAATTAGCTATACCATAATAAAACGATAAGGGAGAAGAGTTCTGTGTGGTTATAAACACTTTACACAGTGGTAAAGAACATAACCTTTGGAGAGAGAGAGGGGTTTAAATCCCACCTCTGTCATTGGTCCAATGGGGTATTATTTCTCCTCTCTGAGTCTCAATTTACTCATATGCAAAAGTGGCCCAATACTTTTTAGCTCAGAAAATTCAGTAATAAAAATATTACACAATTCTCAATCTAGTATATGATGAAATCAGATTGTGTGTTATCTCACTGTTAAGGGAATGAAGGTTCAGAAAGTGGCCTAGGCCTTACGATACTTGCAGGATTAAAACCCAGAACCTAGGGTATCCTCTAACACAGAACATGCCTTCAGCAAATGGCTACTGAGTGAATGAATAATCAATACACTTAGTTTTACCAGTACCTAATCCAATCTTCCTTTTTCTCTCTTTTTATCATTTTCTGCATACAATAATGAAAAGTTCTTTCTGATGAGCAACTCTAATGTTTTCTGCTTGGTGCACTTACCTGTATCATGAGCCACTCAAACAAGGGAAAATATTCCCCTAGTATGTACAATGTTACCATTTTTGCCCTGTACAATGCTGAAGGTAAAGCACATTAAATGAGAGGAGGCCCCTCCTCACCACCCCATTTTTTACATTTACTCTGTTAAAAAAAAGATTACCTATAAACTGAAATGAACCTGGAATCTGGAAAAAAGTGCAGCAAGGACTCCAGCTCTGGTTGGTGCCCCAAATCCCTGACAGGTCACCCCAGAAATGGGCCAAGATAGGTCCAGCCTGCCCTGCAAGTCTCCTCTGAAGGCAGGCAAGAAAGGGGTCCCCTGAGAAAAGAAGGGACATTTCATTTCGCCTTGATGTTTCACAGAGGAGACTAGCTACAAACTCCCCTGACTGATGAGCTAGAATCAGACCTGGCTCCTTGTTCCTCCTCCAGCTTTCATAAAATGCAGCTTGTGAGATGGGAAGAAGCATGGAGCCATTTTCAAGCACTTGCAGTGTGCATTATTTTCAAGTCAGAATAGTTAGACCTGTTCATCACGAGCTCGTTTGAGGTGACATGTGCTCCAGGAGAGCTGCGTTGATATTTCGCTGCTCTCCAGGGCTCTATGGAATGAGAACTGCATTTCTCCCCTGCAAATAAATACCTCTCTAAGTGCTGATCCTATTTGACTGTGCCCAGAATTCATTGCGCAAACATCTGTCTCCCGGGAAGCTGCCATCTACCTGAGAGAAGATCAGTGTGCATCCTCTGCCTACTCAATTATCATAAGTCTGGACACTTCCTAGGGACTTATGCAGAAACGATGTAGAATCCAGACCCTTCTTCAGGCTTCCGTGCTTTTACAAACCCATGGGCACTTTCCCGACATGTTAATAGCCATGAAATTTCAAGATTAACAAGTTCAGTTAAGACTGTCTGGCTCTAAGAGATCTTTGGTCTAGTCTAGAGCTTTGAGGTAAAATATTACATTGGCAGATAGGGGAATGTCTGTTGTACTTCTGTTTTGATTTCTGTTGTTGTTGATGATATTTTTTTAACAACCATCACCATTCTCATCCAATTTAAGCTGCATAATCCTCCATGCCTTAGTGAGCCTGCCAAATATAGGCTATGGTAGACTGAGCAAGGGTCTTATACACTTGGGCACGTCTGCATTCATGCAGCACAAACAGAACCTTTGGAATCCAATAACATTGCAGCTCTTGAACATTGCTGGATAGTTAAAGGAGAGCAATCGGCTTCTAATCTCTCTTCCCAGCTTCGTTTATCTGAACAATGGAGGAGGCCTTTAAAAGTATCCTTGGGGCACTGAGTCAGTACCCTCACAGGTCAAGTCCCATTTTCTTTTTTTTTTTTTTTTAAACTTTACAAAATTGTATTAGTTTTGCCAAATATCAAAATGAATCCGCCACAGGTATACATGTGTTCCCCATCCTGAACCCTCCTCCCTCCTCCCTCCCCATACCATCCCTCTGGGTCGTCCCAGTGCACTAGCCCCAAGCATCCAGTATTGTGCATTGAACCTGGACTGGCAACTCGTTTCATACATGATATTTTACATGTTTCAATGCCATTCTCCCAAATCTTCCCACCCTCTCCCTCTCCCACATTTTCAATCTGATGTTTGGATCTCAGACATTACAAAAGATATTTAAAATGATTAAAACTCAAAAACTAAGTTGGTTTTATGGAGAGTTGCCCTGGGTCACTGGATGGTGGTTGCCGCTCAAGAATGGCCTTAGAAAAGCACGCAGTCCATAGCGAGTAGGACAGTTGCCCTCTCTTGGACTCGTTCTTGGGAGTGGCAGTGGCTAGCCACAGGTGGCTGCTAAGAAACTGAAATAGGGCTAGTCTGAACTGGCATGTGCTGTAAGCGTAACATGTATACTGTATATTGATAGAGTATGGAAAAGGAATGTAAAATATCTGTTATCTTTTATATTAGTTGCATGCTGTAATTCTGGTATTTTTGATCTGTGAAATTTAATGAAATATCATAATAAATTTCATCCATTTCACTTTGTTCATTGTAAAGTGGCTACCAATTGTTCTGAAGGATCTAGGAAGAGCAAACAGTCAATTTAGATGAAGGTAATGGAATGATCAGAACTTGGGAGGGAAGACTGACTTCATCATGACCCTGGAGAATGTATAAATGGTAAACATTAAATGCTACCTAAGGCCCATGTAGTCAAGGCTATGGTTTTTCCAGTGGCCATGTATGGATGTGAAAGTTGGACTGTGAAGAAAACTGAGTACTTGAAGAATTGATGCTTTTGAACTGTGGTGTTGGAGAAGACTCTTGAGAGTCCCTTGGATGCAAGGAAATCCAACCAGTCCATCCTAAAGGAGATCAGTCCTGGGTATTCATTGGAAGGACTGATGCTAAAGCTGAAACTCCAATACTCTGGCCACCTCATGCGAAAAGTTGACTTATTGGAAAAGACCCTGATGCTGGGAGGAATTGGGGGCAGGAGGAGAAGGGGACGACAGAGGATGAGATGGCTGGATGGCATCACTGACTTGATGGACATGAGTTTGAGTGAACTCTGGGAGTTGGTGATGGACAGGGAAGCCTGGCGTGCTGCGATTCATGGGGCTGCAAAGAGTCGGACATGACTGAGCAACTGAACTGAACTGAACTGAACTGAAGCAGTCTCATATTTATTCTCACATTGATATCCAGTACAATTCTATGGTGACTTCAGTAATTGCATTCTCTTTTGAAACGTCAAGTAACTGAGGCCAGAAGGGTTGAGGTGGTGTGCTAACAATCTAGCCATGGGAAACGGTAGAACTGGGAGCATAAACACAAGTCTCTCCAGTGTCAAGCCCATGCTCTTTCTCTTATACCAAATAAACCCCTATAAAATGTATTTACTTTACTATAGCCAGTGGGCTGAAGATTTTCAGTTCTGATTCTTCATCTTCTCTTCTTATCTCCTTTTACCCATCACTCACAGAACTGCGAACAGGATTTAATATTGTTATTTTATTTACTACAACTATTTCTGGTCCCTGCACTCTGCTTGATGCTGTACAAAAATAGCTTGCCCTTTGGGGAAGAAGTGCTGGGTCTGTGCACCTCCAGGCCTGTATCTGTGTTTATGAACCAGGCAGGGTAGAAGGAGATAGCAAGTTGGCTAAGTATGGCTCCAGGGGGAGTGGATTTCTGGCAGAGTTGATAATGGAAAGTGGAGAATTTCATCTCCAGGTCAGTGACTGAATCTGGTCCAGTCTCTCACTGTCTGCTCTATGTGATTACTCAGTGAACAGAAGTTGGGATTTGGGACTTCCTCCAAAGGGGCCTCGATTCTCCAAATATTCTCCCCTCCTCTCTCCTTCCTTCTAGTCTGAATCCATGACATTCTTCTAGGCCTACTTTTCTCTACAAACCTTCTTGTATTAATTGGAATGAAAAGTTGATTCATACTGACCTCACTTTTGTATCTGAAATGAAAGAATTAAGGGCAAATGATTTAGAAACACAGGATTAAATGTCATCTATATAGTCTAACATGGTTATAATTTCATTATTAAATAGTGCTAATTTAATAAAATACCTTGTGTGATTTATTTTGGAATCTACAGTTTTAATGTCATATTATGAAAGATTCTTGAGTTAATGACAGTTGTTCAGCTGCTTGATGATGCTGTCTATATATATATCAGGTACAATGTGTCATTTTTCAAAAGGTGGAATACAGTGGTGCAAAGAAAACTTAATTGGATTCATAATGAAGAAACTTGCATTTAGACTTGACTCCTCTCTGCCTAATATGCAATCTTAGCTGGTTTGCTAACCTATATGAGCCTCAGTGTCCTTATATATATAAAATACTATGTGAATGATAAGTTTATGCCTTTTTGAGTTTTCATATGTCATGTCAATAAGTCCTTTACCTTGCCTGTCTATCCCATATTTTATACTGTTTTATATTTGAGAGTGTTTAGTTGCTCACTCATGCCCGGCTGACTCTTTGTGACCCCATGCCCTTCAGGCTCCTCTGTCCAAGGAATTTTCCAGGCAAGAATACTGGAGTGAGTAGCTATTTGCTTCTCCAGGGGATCTCCCCGACCCAGGGATCAAACCCAGGTCTCCTACATTGCAGGAGGATTCTCTACTATCTGAGCCACCAGCTGCTGCTGCTGCTGCTACATCGCTTCAGCTGTGTCTGACTCTGTGTGGCTCCATAGACGGCAGCCCACCAGGGGAATCCCACATTTGAGAGTAGCAATCTCTAACATGGGTAAACATACATCTTAGAGATGCAAAGATAATCCTTAATGAGTTCTGAGAAGATGATACTGGAATTCTATTTCTATTTTTTTATTTTGTGGAGTTTATTTTTCTTGTGCACATAGTTGATGACAAAATGCACTCAGTCTATAGGTTTGACAGTGTATGTGTTCAGTCGCTCAGTTATGTCTGACTCTTTGCGACCCCAGGAACTGTGGCCTGCCAGGCTCCTCGTCCATGGGATTTCCCAGGCAAGAGTACTGGAGTGGGTAGCCATTTTCTTCTCCAGGGGATCTTCCCGCCCCAGGCATTGAACCTGCATCTCCTACATTGCAGGTGGTCTCTTGCATTGCAGGCAGATTCTTTTAGCACTGAGCCACCAGGGAAGCTCTATGGGAATGTATAACATTTATGAATAAACATACGACCTATAGAGAGATATATTTATGATATTTTTATTCCTAAGAGATGCCTTATCAAAAGTACTATCAAGACCCCTGCTCTAAAAGGGCCCTTTAACATTTTTCTAAGTCATGAAGTTGAAGATGAGGAAGGTGAAGATACCTGAACTAAATTAATTATAATGTAAGGTCATGCCTTAGGAGACACATTTAAAATTAATGATTCACATAGTTTTTGTATATGTCCCTTTTTCTCATAATTTTAAGTACTGTTAAAGGTAACTGCCTATTTAAAACATGCTGGCAGTGTTTTGTGGAATTGGTAACATATGTAGGAGTAAAAATGTATGAAAAGAACAGCATGAAGGCCAGAGTAAGGGAAACAGAAGCACGCTGTTGCAAAGCTTTTATATAATATGTAGCTTGATGTAGTGTTACGTGGAGATGAACAGCAACAAGTTCAAGATGTGTATCATAAACCATAGAGCAACTAATTGCGAAAAACATGAAAATGAAGATTAACTGGTAAACAAATAGTAGAGATGAAATAAAATCATAGAAAATGCTCAAAGAAAGAAAAGTAAATAAGAGAAGGTGAACAAAAACAGATGGTACAAACAGAAAGCAAATAGCATAACATTAGCTATAAGGCTATCCATATCAATAATTAAATATAAGTAATCAAACTCTAGAAAAAGACATAGCAGACTGTATAGCAAAGTGCAAGACTGAACTATATGATGCCCACAGCCACTGGGCTATGAAGCCAAAGATAAGGTTAAAGTAAAAGAATGGGGGGAAAGTATATCATGGTAACACTAAACAGAAGGAATTTGAAGTATCTATATTAAAAATCAAATAAAGTAAACTTTAAAGGAAGGTTAGCACAGGACAGCAGCAGAATCCACAATCTTGCAAGTAGAAATGTAGGGCCAGAGAGCATTCCTCGTGGCTCAGCTGGTAAAGAATCCGCCTGCAGTGCAGACCTGGGTTCAGTCCCTGGGTGTGGAAGATCCCCTGGAGAAGGGAAGACTACCCACTCCAGTATTCTGGCTTGGAGAATTCCATGGACTGTATAGTCCATGGGGTCTCAAAGATTCCAACACGACTGAGCGACTTTCACTTTCATTTTAAATGTTTCAAAGGATAACAATCTAGGCACCCCCAAAATCTAAATAAATGTCTTCCCAAAAATCCTCAAATATTTGAAATTAAACAACACATATCTGAATAATCCATGAGTCCAAGAAGAAATCACAGAGGAGGTTAAAAAAACACTCTGAATTGAGTGAAAATAAACACACACACACACACACACACCATGACAAAATTGTGCTATGCAGATAACCCAGTGCTTAGATAGAAATTTGTAGCATCATACACTTAGTTTAGAAAGGTCTCAAGTCAATGCATAATACATAAAAGCTAAAAAATACATAGAAAACAATACATGAATATTAGAAAAAGAAGATCAAAGAAAATCTAATGTAGGTAGGGGAAAAAAAGGAAACACTGAGGTTAAGAATGAAGATCAAAGAAACAGTAAGCAAGCAAATAATTGAGTAAATTAATAAAACAAAAATCTGATTTTTTGAAAGGAGAAAAATTTGACAGAACTTTAGCAGATTTAACAGAAATAAAGAAGAGTAGAAATGATCAATATCAGGAATGATAAAAGGGGCATCATTATAGACCCTATAGACATTAAATGAATAATAAGAGAATATCACCTATCAAATAACTATATGACAAAAATTTTGACACCACGATTAAATGTATTACATAATGGAGTGACACTAACCATAGACTCACTGAAGAAGAAACAGATATCTAGAACACTATCTATTAAAGTTACTGAATCTATACTTAGAAACTTTGGCACAAAGAAAAGTCTGGGTGCATGTAGCTTTAACAATGAACTCAACCAAATATTTGAGGAAGAAATAACACCAACCTTACATAAACACTTCAGATGAATATAGAAAGAGATAACACTTCCCAGTGTGTTTTATGAATACAGCCTTATCCTGACATCAAAACCATTAAGACATTAAGGGAAAAGAAAAATATAGAACAATATCTCTCATGAGTGTAGATGAAAAGTTCCTTAATAAAATATTAACACAATGAATTCAGTGATATTTTAAAAGGATAAATCTTTAAGACTAGGTGGAATTATTTTTTCAGGAATAAAATATCGGTTCAACATTTGCAATATTACGATGCCGTTCTGACACTGACTATCCTGAGTTCGCACAGACTTCACAGGTTAAGAACACAGTCCCTAACAAGACTGCCATGACTTCAGACACTTGCCATAAATTGCCAAGTCCCCAGGCCACTCGTACTTCTGACAAACTGGCTGCAAATTCAAGGGTTTTCAGTATCCTCTTGGGTTCAATAGTTCATTAGAATGACTCATAGAACTCAGGAAAGTGCTTTTCTAATAATTGCAGTTTTATTATGAAGGGTACAAATCAGGACCAGCTAAAAGGAAAGACTTATAGGATGAGGTCTGCTGAACATGAAAATTTCATGTTCTCTCTCCATTGAATCCGGGCAAGTCACCATCCTGGCACACTGATGGGTTAATTAACCAGAAGTGCCAATGAACTTTGGTGTCCAGAATTTTCACTGGGATTTCATTAAATAGGCTGATGGATAGAATCACTGGGCATGTGACTGAACTCAATCTCCAGCCTCTGTGCTCTCCCTAGAAGTCAAGCTGATATCAAGCCTCTTAACAGCACAGTTGGTCTTTCCATCAAGGCCAGCTTTCACTCTGAAACTATTTAGGAATTCCTCATGAACTGCCTTGTTAGTAAAAGTTCAGACACATTCCCAGGGACCCACCATGAATAACAGGACATTTCTATCAGTCAGGAAATTACAAATGTTCAGAAGTTCCATTCCAGGAACCAGGAACAACAAAGATCAGACAAATTCCTTATTCTGTAACCACACTCCAAAGTCTATCAATGTTATCTATCATATTAGTATACTAATAAGAAAATCCATATTTTCATGTCTGACTCATTGCGACCCCATGGACTGTAGCCTACAAGGCTCCTCCGTCCATGGGATTCTCCAGGCAAGAGTACTAGAGTGGGTTGCCATTTCCTTCTCCAGGGGATCTTCCTGACCCAGAGATCGAACCCAGATCTCCTGCATTGTAGGCAGACGCTTTATTGTCTGAGCCACCAGGGAAGACTTCATATTAGTATAAGAAAATCTATATTATCTTGACCAATATAGAATAAGCATTTGAAAAAATCCATTAATTATTTGTGGTTAAAAAGAAACCTTCAGCAAACTAGGAAAGAAATATAAATTTCTTAATCTGAATAATACCAGATAAATGCCCAAAATGTTTTATGTTTCTATATACCAGCAATGAATAATTAGAAAGTGAAATTTTTAAAAATATATATGTAACAATTTATAATAGCATCAAAAACCATGAACATGTAGAGGTAAATTTAACACAGTATGAAAATTTCTATGTACTGAATATTAGAAAATATTGCTGAAAGAAAACTTTTAAAAGACGT
The DNA here is from genome assembly GCF_029407905.1 of Bubalus kerabau. Lineage (NCBI taxonomy): Eukaryota > Metazoa > Chordata > Mammalia > Artiodactyla > Bovidae > Bubalus > Bubalus kerabau. Next base: position 178,617,124 of record NC_073627.1, read on the forward strand.
GAAAAAAGGGATCTCTATTTTTTCATGAGCATATGTATCATGCTCATGAATCAGAAGGCAAAATTTTTTAAGATGTCAGTTCTCACCACACTAATAAATAGACTCACATAAATCCCAATAAGCATTTTTTGTGGAAATCAAAATAATACAAACAACCTAAGAAAAGCAAAACAATTTTGATAAAAAAGAAAGTTGAGAAGCAAAGTACTTGTTTGGAAGACTTATAAAGCTGCAGACTTAAGACAGGGCTGTTTTGGCATAAAAATAATATTTAAATTGATGGAACAGAAAAGAATATCAGAAATGGATTCAGACATAATTGGTTAATTGATTTTTGACAAACAAGTCAAAGTAATTCAATGGGGAAAGGTATTAGCCTTTCAAACAAATGGTGCTGGCACAATTGAACATGCACATATTTAAAAATGAACTTCAACCCTTACTTCATACCAGTCGCAAAAACTAACTCAAAATGTATCATAAAACTAAATTTAAGAGCTAAAAAATAAATCTAGAAGATAATACTGAAAGAAATCCACGTGACCTTGAGCTAGGGAAAAATTTCGACCATAGCATATCAAAAAGAGAAACCATAAAGAATTCTCAAATAGGGCCTCATCCACATTAAAATTCTTTGCTCTTAAAAAGACACTGTAATGAAAATCCAAAGGCAAACTCCACACTGGGAAAAAAACGTAATAAACATATCTGATAAAGAACGTGCAACCAGTATATGTAAATAACCCATCCAACTCCATTACAAAAAGATAAACAACTAGATTTAAAAAAAGAAAGAAAGAGTAATCTGAACAGACACTTCACTAAGAGATAACATAGAGATGGCAAAATAAGCACAGGAAACGATATTCAACATCCCTAGTCATAAGCTAAATACAAATTAAAACCTCAATGAGATACTTCTATACGTTCATCTGGAATGATTAAAATTAAGAAAGACAACAGCAAATTTTGCTCTCTCACAAGTTTTTCTGGTGAGAATGCAGAATAATACAACCACTTTGGAAGACGGTAATTTCACATACAATTAAAATTTAACTCTGCATTTACATTCCCAGGTATTTACCCAACAGAAAGCCAAACATATGTCCATATAAAGACTTGTGCAGGATTAACAATAGTCAAAACTGGAAAAGCTCAATGTCCATTAACTGGTGAACAGATGAACAAATTGTTGTATAACCAATGAAAGTATCAGGAACAGACGAATAACGCACAGCAATACGGATGCATCTCAAAGCCTTTATGCCATGCGAAAGAAACCAAATATAAAAGCCTGCATACTGTGTTATTGCAGATTAGTTTGAAATCAGATCAGTGGCAGTGAGGGGTCAACAAAAGGGAAAAAAGACTGACCACAAAAGTATCACGAGACTTATTGGGGATGAAGAAATAATCGTGAGTGTAGCAGCGCTGCATGACTGTATACATTTGTCAAAATTCATTGAGCTGTAGGTGCCTATTGTTGTATGTAAATTATATTCAATAAGGCTGATTTTTAAAAAATGTATACACACATGTCAGCGAAAAGTCTAGATGGAGGTGCACTCCCTGTTAACAGTGGTTATCTCTGTGGTTCAGGATTAGGTGTGTCTGTTTTTTTCCTTCTAGCTGGCATTCATTTACTTATTCATAAACTCAGCATCTATCTATTAATTAGTCCCAGAACTTCTACAAATCACTGGAGATACAACAGTTGGCAAGATAGACACACTTTCTGCTATCAGGGACTACACGTGCAAACCAGCTGCTTCTTCTTTCTTCTCTCTTACTCTTTCCATGATGAACATGTTTTATTTTTGTCATAGGAAGGACAAAAGTTCCTCAGAACTTCAAGAATCATAGTGTGTTTTGATCTCTTTCCCCCTGGTTTGCGTCTGTGATTCTCTGCTGTGCTACCTGCGTGCTGACCAGCATATATTCATTACAGAGAACGACCTGTGCAGGCCGACCGCTGTCACCATGAAAAGTAGGAAGAAATGAGACTCTGAGTGCTTCCAAGATACGTGTTAGAGAAAACACATGGCACCTTCAAATTTTACACAAAATGAGTCAATATTGGCATTTTAAATAGCCAATATAGCCAATATTGTTGTTTATACAAGTAAATATCCTATTTAAGGAACCTATATGGGTGAAAAAGAGGAGAAAAATGTACTTGTCTATTAGGATGGAATATGCCATTATTTAAGAATGCATGTTCTAAAAATGTAGTCATTATAAATTTCCTATAAAATCAAAGACACTCTCAGCTGGATAAAACTGTATCAATTATCTACTACAATATTCAGATTTTACAGATTCACAATGACCTTTGTGAAGGAAATGACCTTTTGAAGACTGCACTACTCATTAACTAGAGAAGTCAGAAATAGGATCCTGGTGTCTCAAAGACTCAAAAGCCAGATTACACAGATGTCTAGTACTTTGGAACTTGGAATTTTCCAAGGTTTTAAATTATATGTTGTGTGTTCTGCCTTTTCACCACCACCATGGCCACATCCATGACAAACACGATCAATCATCACACAGTCTGGATAAACCGTACACATTGCCAGAACTTCCTAACAGTTCAGTTCTGTTCACAGCTACCACAAACAGATCAGGTAAACACTTGAGTAGAAACCCATGTGAAACACACACACACACACACACACACACACATCCTTTACGTACAAACAGCAACCCAAGAGTCTTCCCTATTAAGTCTTTACTTTCCTGTTTGCATCCTACACTATTTAACTCCACTTAAGCTTGATCTGAACATTAAATGAGATAACACATGTAAAAGGACTTTGGAAGTTCCGACATTAGACAATGGTAAATTTTCTATTTTCTGACCTCCATTGCCCTCTCTCTCACAAAGTTTACATGGCTGCAGTGTAATACAAGCTCATTTCTTCTCCTGGAAATCAACTTACATGTTAATTTGGACTAAGGTACAGTGAAAGGGACTTATGCTGATTCTTTCCAATTTTAGGGTTCCCTTTCCATTATGCACAATATAAAGAAAGTAACTACAAATAGAAGAGCTAAGTAAGACATTCTCAGAGGATACCAATGGCAAAAAATAATGTCAGGCAGTTGGATGGAAAAGTCAGTGATTCAAATCCTCTTGCCATATCCCCTGACCAATCTGATCAATGGAGTGACAGTTTTCTCCAGCCGTGAGCTGGAGGAGACAGGGAACCAGTTGCTACTCTCTACATTCCAGCATGGATGATAGACTTAGAAATTACTCTTAGACCCTAATACTTTGGCCACCTGATGCAAAGAGCTGACTTGTTTGAAAAGACCCTGATGCTGGGAAAGATTGAGGGCAGGAGGAGAAGGGGACAACAGAGGATGAGATGGTTGGATGGCATCACCGACTCAATGGACATGGGTTTGGGTGGACTCCAGGAGCCAGTGATGGACAGGGAGGCCTGGCGTGCTGCGGTTCATGGGGTCGCAAAGAGCCAGACACGACTGAGTGACTGAACTGAACTGAACTTAGACCCTAAACACTGACATTTGCAGTAAAAACCACTGTGTATGACTCCAAACTCTCTCTTTTGCAAGGGTGATGCATCTGACGAGAACAGTCTCCTGGAGGTTCCACTATGCATTCAGTGCTATGGCTACACTCCAGTTGAGAACACTAAACGCTAAACAATTACACAAATGAACAAAGACAGAAAACACAGTAGAGTTGCAAGGGAAACAGTAACGTAGAAAAACATGACAAAAACTGGTAGATTAACAGAGCAGGTCCAGTAGAGCCAAGACCTTCCGAGCAATCAGAAGCCAGCAGAACTGCTGACAGAAGAACATTATAAGAAGAATGTTCCTGGAGGCAAGAAGGAGCTTGGTCCAGATGAAAATCCCACTGTGGCCGAAGGCAGAGAGCCCAGGAGGCTGAGGGAGCAGGCTGGGCCGTGTGGGTGAGAGATATGAGACAGGCTGTTGCTAAAGCCAGAGTTCACACAAGATGGTAGGCATCTGGGTTGTATTCTTCTAAATTATTATTGGCAGTCTTTGCACAGTTTATAAAAGAAACATGGACTCTTTTGCTCTGGAGAGAAGGAATAGGAAAAGTGAGCTGTAAAAAAAATAAATAAAGATGCAAACGTTTGGTTTGTCTGCAAAACTGCAGCAAGAATACAAGCTCCTCTTCCAACGTCGCTGGTATGAACCCAACAGATCTGCGTGGGCTCCCAATAATCACATGGAAATGTAGACACATAAATAAACATCATTCCCTTTCTCTTAACGAGGTCTGTGCTACCTTGAGCAAAAGGCTTGGCTTAGCTCAGAGACGATTAATTGTAGCTGCTCAGAGGACGGAGCATGTTGTGAGTGAATTAATGTGCTTCAAGGGCCCTGCGTGTCTGACTGTTCATGTTGTCTAAATTTGTGACCTGTAAGACTGCATTTCCATAAGTTTTGAAATGCAATGTGTTCTGTGGCGCTCGGAACTCGAGCAGGATGAAAAGAGCTTTAGAAAGTAAGATGTTATTATTGTATTTGCCTTCACAAGAGAAAATAGTCAAAGGAAGACAAACAGAGGAGAAGAAAAAGATTATATATAGATTAGCACTCCCACACACCCTGCAACCTGGGGGGAGAAAAAGAACAGGGAAAGAAAACCAGAAAACCTGATGTAAGAATAAACCTTATCAAAGACTGAACATTACAATCAGGTCTCCGTGTGGGCAAAGTTTTCCCTCTTTGAACTCCAGAGAAGAAAATTATACTCAACAGAGCAAGAAAAAGAGTTATTAACAAATCAGTTATCTGATGCTTAAATAATACACCTGCTAAAATGAGCCTTCTAAGTAAACCTACAGTGGAGCTAATTAGTTCAGCATTTGGCAATAACCTCATCTCCCTTCCCTTTAGCTTAAAAAGAAAAAAAAGAAAACAAAACAAAACGATGGGCTCAAGCTATTAACACATAATACCAACTATATAGTAAAGCAGGTATGTTAAAGGAATAAGCTTGGTAGATCTGTCTCCAAATCAGACTGCTTTACAAAGAGTAGGTGAACTTGGAATCCTCATTAAGGATTCTGAGCAAAGCCCTGTTTGAGACACTGGCAAGCCTGAATTCCAGACTCGGCTTTGCTATTCACCACTTGTGTGGCACTAAACTAGCCATTTAACCTTCCTGAGTGTTGGTTCTGCCACCTTCTCAATGGGGATGTCACTGTCTATGCAGCCTGCCGCATCAGTGGCTGTGCTGTGAGCAAATAAAGCATCACAGGGACAAGCATTTTGAAGATGTTCAAGTTCAACATCCTTTAAAATATAAAATACAAGGGTGGATTTTGAAACTATCGTATAAAAAGAAAAACTATTTCATTAAAAGTTTTAAATCGAATACACATCAAAATGAGAATATCTTGGAGATAATGGGTTAAATAAACTATATTGTTTATTTTAAAATTAAGTTTCCCTATTTCTTCTTATTCTTTTTTAAAAAATGTGGCTACTATAAAATTTAAAAGGATCTAGGTGGCTTGCTTTAAGTTTCTATTGAACAGTGCTGGGCTAGTGTGTGGAGCAGAGTTTTTTGTGAGCCAGGTTACAAATGCAGATGTCTCTATGACTCCAAGCTGGGCATCATCCCTGTTTCCTGAAAGGTGTAGACTAGGGAAGATGAAGCTATTGGCATGAACTCATGCAACCCCAAACACGCAGCTGGGATTCAAACCTGTGACTTAAAAGCCTCTGTTTTCTTACCACATCAGATGGAGGCGCTGAGTTCACCACTGGCTGCTCCCACAGCAGAAGGAATAGCCGATAGAGTTTTGGTTTCAGAAGCAGTGAGTCCAAGTGCCAAGCCAGCTTTGCCACCCAATCTCTGTAAGACCTGCCTGGTGACAGACGGAGCCTGCCTCTCCCTGAGCCTCGGTCTTCTCTGCCTGATGAGGCTGCTGCCCTAGAAAACAGTGTTTTAAGAGCAAGACATGTATCACTGCTGGAGGCACAGTTGGTTGTAGAAGATGCAGAGAGACTGTGTGGCTCCATGTAAATATTAAATACATTTTGATTATCATCAAATAGCTGTATATTTATTTTTCATATGGAGTATATTTGTAATATGCATGCATATACTTCCAAAGTTATTATTATTTTCCTTCAAAAATGAATTTATTTAACTTTAGAAAGCAGAAAGCTTTAGAGGAAACATCACTGGGAACGGGAGATAGGAATAACAAAGATCATGAGGGGATGTGCAAATACGTGAAGTTTGGGAATCGGCTTTAAAAGACAAGCAAGATGCCTTTGAACCCAGACATGTGATAGCTATGAGTTATGTGATTCTGAGACACGACTTCTCCCTTGGAATGCAGTCTTGCTGGAAACCAGTGAGAGCAGCTGGAGACAAGGGAACTCAGCTATGTCTCAGCCAGAGGAGAAAGAGGGGCTCCTCCCTGCATAGGACAGGTCTGGGGAGGGGTCACTGGGGTTGCCCTTCTCTGGGCCCTAAATGATGGGGGGCGGGAATGAAGATCCATAATGATGGAGAGGCCGGGGCTAGCTGAGGCATGCTGTGCCAGCTCTGTCATCCTGCGGCTTGAAGTCCAGGGAACCCCAGGTACATCTCAAAGCATATGTCTGTTTGAAAGGAACCGGGGAGCGGGCTCCTGTCTTCCATGTAAATGACATCCAGCACCCCAACTGCCGGCCCATTCAGGCCCCGACACAATGAGTTCCAACTGTGCCCACTGAACACCTATTCACAGAGAGATTTAAACAGTAATCGGTGTCTCGGCATCCGCACCCCCCAGCATATCCCTGATGCAATTGTTATACACTCTTCCAGGTCCTGAGCATAAATCAATTTTCATGACAGCAGGGTACAATGAAAAGAGCCCTGGGCGGGAGGCAGGAGCCTCTGCTTTTCTCTGCTCTCTTACCAATTAGCGAGGTGACCTTTCCCTCAACACACATTTACCAGCCACCTGTTATATGTCAGGGTTGTGCTGAGCACCCGGGTAGCCATGGTCAAGGGTAGGCAGGGCCTGCTCCCCGGCCGGGCGCCACGCTCGCTTTCTAGTCCAGGAGGAAGGCAATTATGTGAACTACCACGGAGTGCATCACTGTCTCCCCCTGCCTCGTGTCCCCTTCTCTGACACGACTGAACTATACCAGGGGATTGGCGAGGCACACCTTTCTAGTCCATTCACTTATTCCTAAGTAGTTTTTGAGTTCCTACTATGTGCCCGGCACTTTTCTAAGCTCTAAAGCTAGAATCGTCCAATAGGGTAACCACTGACCATGTGTGGCTCTGGGGCACTAAAATGGAGCCACCTTGAAAAGAATTGTGCTGTAATCATAAAATGCACACGGAACTACACTGTATTAAATCAATTTTACCTGTTTCTTTTAACTCTCTTTGCACAGTTGTTGTTTTTTTTTTAATTCAAAATTTAGCATGACAAAAAGAATGTAAAATACCTCGTTAGGGTTGTTTTCTAATTGATTGCATATTGAAATGATAACATTTTGGATATATTCATTCAAATAATATGTATTATTAAAATTATATCTACCAATTTATTTTTACTTTTTTAAATGTGACTACCAGAAAATTTAAAATTACAAACATGGCTTGCATTTCTGGCTCACATTATCTTTCTATTGGACAGAGGTATTATAGTGAAAGTCGCTCAGTCATGTCCGACTCTTTGCGACCCCATGGACTCCATGGAATTCTCCAGGCCAGAATACTGGAGTGGGGAGCCTTTCCCTTCTCCAGGGGATCTTCCAAACCCAGGGATCAAACTCAGGTCTCCCACATTACAGGCCGATTCTTTACCAGCTGAGCCACAAGGGAAGCCCAAGAATACTGAAGCGGGTAGCCTATCCTTTCTCCAGCGGATCTTCCCCACCCAGGAATCAAACCAGGGTCTCCTGCTTTGCAGGCGGATTCTTTACCAACTGAGCTAACAGGGAAGCCCCCAGAGGTATTATAGGATGTAGAAATGAAAAGCAAAACTCCCCCAAGGATGAAAGCGCGTATCACCAGGTAAGAAAGAAAAACACTGGGAATCGCAGCCCCACTTACACTGCACGTATAGTTGCAATGTTCACAGTGAACCGTGCTTGTAAATTCACACTGAGTGTGATTAAGGCCAAGAGCAGTGGCTTGCTCGTTCTGGTTTTGCCAGTCGGTGGAGCAACACTGACGTTGTCGTTGGCTGGGCCTTATGTCAATACCATTGCCCTGGTGGCCATGACAAGAGCTCTTT